>NW_027102865.1:60000-1260000 GCF_036373705.1 Amia ocellicauda
CCGGTATTTTATGCCTGCCCTGTTGGGACGGATGTTTTCATAGGCGGAGTACCTAATCCAAAACACATGTGTACAGTGATAGTCGATGAGAAAGAAGTGGCTGCTCTACTCGACTCTGGCAGTATGGTTACACTGGTCACAGAAAAACTAGTAGCGACCAACAAGCTGGATAGACATCAGGAGCTCAGTATCACATGCACACATGGTGACACACGCCCCTATCCCACAGCCCTTGTAAACATACAGACAGAGGCCGGGAAACTAGATTACGAAGTCGGTGTGGTACCCAACATGCCATATGATGTGATACTGGGACGATATTTTCCTAATTTTGGAAAACTAGATAGAAAACATAGTAAATTGGAAATGCACACTGAAAACTGTAAGCCAGAAGTTGCCTCGATCCCACAACTAGAGCTAAAAGTAGACCTGGTTCCAGTTGAGTCGACAGTGAAGGTTTTGGTTGGGGAAAATTAAACTGAAAACATAGGGGTGGAATGTAGTGACGTAGATGACCCTATGGAGGGTGAGGAACCCAGCACTAGCAGGGTGGGTGAGAATCCATTCATAGAGACCCCTGAAGCTGACAATGTAGAAGTGTCAGTGTTAGAGGGACTCCCCACTGATTTTGGCAGCGCACAGGTGCGAGATCTCACTCTACACTATGCTAAAGAAAATGTGAAGGTAGTAAATGGGACCCCTATGACTACTGCAGACCCGCCAACAGCTTATCCTTATTTTATGGTAAAAAATGACCTATTGTACCGTGTAAATAAGATAGGGGTGGACATTGTGGAGCAATTGCTAGTTCCCACCCCATTCAGACGAACAGTTCTCAATCTGGCACATGGGCATATCCTGGGGGGACATCTGGGGATGGACAAAACCAAGGATAGACTCCTGAGGAGGTTTTACTGGCCAGGCGTACATGCAGACGTGACAGAACATTGTAGCTCATGTCCTGAATGTCAACTACATGCTCCTAAACCAGCCTTCAGAAGCCCACTGGTCCCTTTGCCCATCATAGAGACCCCCTTTGCTAGGATAGCTATGGATGTGGTGGGACCTCTCCCGAAATCAGCCAGAGGGCATCAGTATATACTGGTTATTTTGGATTATGCCACAAGGTACCCAGAAGCCATTCCACTGCGGACCATGGCTTCAAAAGGTATTGCAAAAGAGCTAATGTTGATGTGTAGTAGGGTGGGGATACCGAGGGAGATATTAACAGATCAGGGCACACCCTTTATGTCTAAGGTTATGACCGATCTGTGTAAATTGTTGCAGGTTAAGCAGTTGAGAACATCAGTCTACCACCCACAAACAGATGGGTTGGTTGAGAGATTTAATAGGACCCTGAAGTCCATGCTAAGAAAGGTAATCGATAAGGATGGGAAAAATTGGGAATTCATGCTGCCCTACTTGATGTCTGCCATTAGGGAAGTCCCACAGGCTTCCCTGGGCTTTTCGCCTTTTGAACTGTTATATGGGAGGCACCCCAGGGGGATATTAGACATAGCCCGTGAAACGTGGGAACACGAGTCCACTCCTTTCCGGAGTGTAGTCGAGCACATCAATGCTATGCAAGAGAGAATAGCCACAGTCACTCCCATTGTGAGAGAGCACCTAAGGCAGGCACAGGAACACCAACAATTCGCCTATAATCGTCAGGCTACACTGAGGGTGTTCCAGCCTGGTGATAGGGTGTTGGTGTTGGTTCCCACTGTAGAATGTAAATTTCTGGCTACGTGGATGGGACCTTATGAGATTATAGAGCGAATACGGGAAGTGAACTATAAGGTTCAGCAACCCGGCCGCCGACCCCCAGAACAAATATATCATGTCAACTTAATAAAAGCCTGGAAGGACAGGGAAGTGTTGATGTTGACTTACCCCCCTCAGCCACTAGGGACACCGAAGGTGAATATTGCAGCTGCCTTGTCACCTGACCAGTTGAAGGAGGTGAACGACTTGATAATACGTAATAGGGAAGTTTTCTCAGGCATACCGGGGCGTACCCATTTAGTCTCTCACAACATTGTGTCTCTCCCAGGAAAGAAGGTAAATATGAGGCCTTACAGGGTACCAGAAGCTCGCAGGAACACTATTAGAAATGAGGTTAAGGAAATGCTGGAGGCAGGGGTTATTGAAGAATCCCACAGTGAGTGGTCCAGCCCTATAGTCATGGTTTCCAAACCTGATGGCTCCTGGAGATTCTGTAATGATTTTAGAAAGGTTAATGAAATTTCAAAGTTTGATGCATACCCAATGCCCCGAGTAGATGAATTGTTAGAGAATATTGGGAATGCTCACTATATTTCAACTATTGACTTAGCCAAAGGCTACTGGCAGATTCCCTTGACCCCGGGTGCCAAAGAAAAAACAGCCTTTGCAACCCCAGATGGTCTGTTTCACTACACAGTGATGCCCTTTGGCCTGCATGGTGCTCCTGCCACCTTTCAAAGGTTGATGGACCACATACTTAGACCACACAGGACGTATGCGGCAGCATATTTAGATGATGTGGTCATTCACAGTCCAGATTGGGAATCACATTTGTCTCAGCTCCAAGCGGTATTGGATTCAATACATGCAGCAGGCCTGATGACTAATCCAACCAAATACAATTTGGGGTTGGAAGAGGCCAAATACTTGGGCTATAAAGTAGGGAGGGGTATGGTGAAACCCCAAATATCCAAGGTTGAAGCCATAAACTCTTGGCCTAGGCCTGTCAATAAAAAGCAGGTTAGGGCATTTTTAGGGTTAACTGGGTATTACCCGAGGTTTATTCCCAACTATGCTACCTTAGCGGCACCTCTGACTGATATGACTAAGGCTACAGAACCCAATATGGTTAGATGGGGTGATACAGCAAACCGGCTTTCCGGAGCCTACAGGAGGCGCTCTGCCGCAACCCCGTTTTAATGGTACCAGACTTTCAGAAAGAATTTATAGTCCAGACAGACGCCTCTGAGGTGGGGATCGGAGTGGTTTTGTCCCAAAGAATGGGTGATCACGAACACCCGGTGTTGTTCCTTAGCAGAAAGTTGGAATCCAATGAAATAAATTATTTGGTAGTTGAAGAAGAATGTTTGGCAGTGAAGTGGGCTTTGGACAGTCTTCGATACTATTTGTTGGGCAGGCACTTCACCCTGATCACTGACCATGCCCCCCTCACTTGGATGCATCGTTCGAAAGACAGGAATGCCCGTGTGATGAGGTGGTTTTTGAGTCTCCAACATTTTCATTTCACCCTGCAGCACAGGCCAGGGAAGGCCATGGGGAATGTTGATGGGCTGTCCCGGGTGCATGCTTTTTTGCGGCTGTCGCTCGACCTATGGGGTCGCAGCTGGGGGGGAGGATGTGGGACAAACCAAGGGGCAGGGTCATACATGGCAGACATGTCAGGCCAGGTCTGCTGCAAGGTCTGCACTCTAGGGAAGAAAACCGACCCTAGACAACTACACTCCCCAGAAACCCTCAGGCAGCCTAATGTGGTCACTTGGTGCTACTTCCTCAATTATTCACCAAGTATATAAGGCGGAAAGATAGAGTCAAGCTAGAAGGTCAGGCCAGAAGCTAGTTTGATTTCTGTTTGTTATTTACGATGAGAACCTTGGAAACAATGTCAAACGGTATGACCTACGTGCCTGTTCCCTAAAACCATGTGTAGACCTATGGACTCTGTTCTATAATGATATATGTTCTGCTTAGTTAGCCTTTAAGATAACATAGTAATGACTTTCTAGCATGTATGCATGTATGTATGTATATATATATATATATATATATATATATATATATATATGTATGTATGAATGTATGTATGTCCAATTGCTTTGACAATACAAATGAATTGAATTGAGAGGGAGAGAGAGAGAGAGAGAGAGAGAGAGACAGACAGACTGAAAAACAGACAAACAGACACACACACACACACACAGACATACACACACACACACAGAGCCAGCCAGCCAGCCAGCTCAGCGATGACATCACGAGCCTCTCTCAGCTGACTGCTATGACATCACAGAGCACGTACATTCCGTTGCTTGCCGTCTGACAACCACTCAGTCACTGCCAGCCAGACTGGCTGGCTGGCTGGATGTGGGGGATGCTTGCTGCTGCTGCGTACCTTAGCAAGCTTATTTGCTTGACCGGCCTTCCAACTCCTCTGCCCACATGCCCACCTATGCCCGATCTACTGTTCACCTGGTCACAGCTCCGCCCCAACAAGGCAGATTCTCCCAAAAATGGTACAAACTGATCCACGTTCCCCTCCACGGAAAGCTTTAGCCCAAAATAAGGGACAAATTCTGTAACAACATAATGGATGCCCACCCAACCTGTGACAAAACTGAGAAAAAAGAAAAACGCCAGTCCTCCTGGGGGAGGGACACACAGCCACCCTGGCTGCCCAATATGTCAGCGCCTACCACAGCCTGAGGGACACAGTGACACACGAGCACCGGCTGTAAATATAATGTAAATACTTGTTTGTTATGCATGTCATTGTATTTCAAAAAAGGAATCTGGAAATAGTAAACCTATTTTCTTTATTTGTATGTATTAAAGATCACATTTTTTTACATTTTCATTTTCTGTACTTCATTACATCTTATTGTGATTCATAATTCTATTATTTATTTTCCGTGTAGATGTATGTATGTATGTATGTATGTATGTATGTATATGTATGTATGTCCAATTGCTTTGACAATACAAATGAATTGAATTGAGAGGGAGAGAGAGAAAGAGAGAGAGAGAGAGAGAGAGAGAGAGAGAGAGAGAGAGAGAGAGAGAGAGAGAGAGAGAGAGGAATATGAGCTCCTAAAAAACATTTGTTTTTATACATAAGCGGATTTAATTTGTGATTTACAAATGAATATATAGCACTATAAACATACACAGAAGACATGGAATAGAAATTCAGAAGAAAAAGTATTCAAAAAATAATAATTTTAAGAGAAACACAAAAAGAAGAAAGCAGAGAGACAGTTCAGGAAGAAAAGTCAGAAAAGAAAAGCTGAAGACAAGAATTGGAGGTAAGAGACAAATAATTAAACAAAAAAATATGTATTAATAAAATAAATAAGCATTCTCAGTAGTTGACTCAGCCAATGAAAATGCAGAGCTCCGATTTGAATAGAGTGACAGTAGGAGAGAGCCCAACTGCCACTGAGACTGATACAAATCTATCGAACAGCAGTCTGACTGCAGAGCTGCCTTTTGAAATCCGATACCCTGAAGACATTCGCTCTGCACAGGCTAAGAAGGACTACAAACAAGCTGTGATGAGAGCATCTCCTGAGACCCTCATCCTAGACTACACTGGTAAAGGAGAAAACAGGGTCAAGAACAATCTACTGTTCTACACCGCCTTTCACAAAACCCTGTGCCAGACATACCCCAATAACAACAAGAGGGGCATTAGCAGAGGCAGGCAGATCTCAGTGCTGGTAGAGAAAGACACAGACAGTGTGATGCTCACTTTTAATGTATACCACAACGGGACCATCATGGTGCAGGGCAGCGAGAGCAGCCTGGACCAATTAGCTCTCGGCTTCCACACCTCAAAGCAGCAGACTGAGGTAGAGAAACAAGAGCCAGAGCCGGCCACCCTGCAGTCTGCCCCCAGCCACACGGAGCCAGACAGTGCCCCATCTCCCACAGACTGCCCCCCTGTCTCCCCAAAACTCTCCAGCAACATTAAAACACTAAAGGAATGCCTATCAGTGCTGGAGCTGGAGTTTGCGGAGTTCAGGGAGCAGACCTTGAGCACCCTGGCCCAGACCTCCTTGTGTGATCAGCTCCGGGATGAGACGCACAGACTAAAGATGCAGCACAAGGCTGAGATCCATGAGCTGAGAGCAGCAGTGAGAGACCTGGAGGAGCAGAGCCAAACCCTGAGGACGGAGCTGCGCAGAGCGAGGGAGGAGCTGACCTGGACACCCCAGCACAGCTAGCTGAGGAGCCTGCAGAGCCAGCTGGAGGAGCTAAGAGAGGAGCTACACATCACTGGAGCACAGAGACTGCACTGCACTGACCTCACAACACCTCCAACCCCTGACGCACCCACTGATCCACCCACACTCCCCACCACTCCTGACACACCCACTATCACCAGACCTGCCACTAATACACAACCCCCTGAAACGCCACTCCCCCAAAACACACCCGCTGCCCCCACCACTCCCGACGCAAACCCGGAGTGGCAGGTCAACGCAGAGGTGGTCATTCTGAGCGAATCCAATGGGAAGTTCGTGGTTGAGAGGCGCCTCTTCCCTGGGCGAAAAGTGAAAAAGCTTTGGTGCTCCACAGCACAGAGAGCCCTGGAGCTGCTCTCCAAGAGGAGGCTTTGCCAAGTCAAACACATCCTCATCCACACCGGCACTAACGACCTGAGTGCCCGCAGGGGCGATGTGGCCTCAGCCCTGAGACAGGTAGCAACGAAAGCCACAGAGGAATTCCCAACTGCCAAAATTTCCATCTCCACACTGCTGCCCCGCACAGACGTGCCCCTGCACATCATCCAGGCCATCAACGCAGAAGTGTCCCGAAGATGTGCCCTCCTCCCCAACGTCCACCTGGCACACCACTGAGACGTCCAGCCACATCACCTGTATGACCACGTCCACCTCAACAAGACGGGTGTGAGGATCATCTCAAAGGTCCTCAAGGACACAACCCTGGGCCGAAACCCCACACACCCCCACCTCGAGACCAGGAGCAAACCCCCCAGCCCCCGGCCACATCCCCAGCCACCGGCTCCACCCCAGCCCCAGCCCCTGAGACCCCGCGGCCCCATTCCCCACCCCCCCATCCCCAGAGGGCCCGTCCAGCACAGCAGAGCGGACAGCCGGGGACCAGCACAGCCACACAGCCACGCAGCAGCGGCTTCCAGAGCCTGGAGGCCCGATGCTGCCCAGCTGGCCCAGATAAGGCAACTCCTCAGTGTCATCTGTTCCACACTGCTGAGTTAACTGAGCCTCAACACACATATATATGGTTGTGGAGATGGAGAGTAAGAAAAAATGTGATTTAATTATTCTGATATTTTGATGCAAACATAAAATCTTTGAGTGATTATTATGTATATCCATATATAATTATTAATAGTAATATAATATCAGTTGTAGACCACAAATTAAACTTTCTTATGTAGAAGAGACAAGTATAATAAAATATATTAACATGTCCTTTAAAATAAGCAGTTGGAATATGCAGGGTTTACGCTCCTCAACTTTTGGAATGAAGAGCACAGGCCCTGAACTGATCAACACTGTAAATAGTTCAGATGTTTTCATTCTTGTAGAGACTTGGTGCTGTGCAGATATGTCTATACACTGGATGGATACAATGGATACAGGGAGCTGATTGTGCCCTCCTATAAAAAACCCAAAGTCAGGTGTGGCAGGGCCTCGTGGGGGATTATCGTGTGGTACAGGGAGGAGCTCCGAGCAGCCCTATGCCCAGTACAGAGAGGAGACACACACCTGTGGATGAAAATCAGAAAAGACACCCTACAAAATAACACAGATATATACCTATGTGCAATTTATATGCCACCCGCAGACTCCCCCTACTATAATGAGGAAGGCTTTCATGAGCTTCAAAACGAAATCTGCCACTTCCAGACCCTGGGCTCTGTACTGCTGTGTGGCGATCTCAATGCCAGGACTGGCAGAGAGATGGACTACATCAATACAGAGGGGAACACACACCTGTTCGGAGACTCCCCGCTGTGCCACACACACACCTCCACACTGACACAGCCACGACAGCGTGGTAAACAAGAGCAGGAAGCAGGTAGTGCGCCTATGTAAAAGCCTGGGTCTATATATCATCAATGGCAGGACCAGGGGGTACTCTCTGGGGAGATTCACATACTGCTCGGCTCTGGGCAGCAGTGTGGTGGACTATGCCATAACTGACCTGGACCCACAAGCCAACAATGCGTTTATAGTCAGACAACAATCTCCACTATCAGACCACAGCCAAATAACACTTTACCTAAAAAGATCAGCGCAGCCACAAGTCAGAGCCAAACTTCCCACAAAACTGGTCTCCCTGCCACCCAGTTAGAGATGGTCAGAGCCCAGCACAGAGAACTACACAAGAGCCCTGAATAGTGATGAGATTGAAAACATGTTAGACAGATATCAATCCTCACACTATCAAATAAACCAAAACGGAATAAACTCAGCCACCAAAACACTGAATGAAATATTTGAGAGACTGGCTTTAAAATCAAACATTAAAACAATTAAAAACCAAAATATGAAATCGTCTAAAAGAAAAAAAGAACAGTGGTGTGACCAGGAGTGTGAAACTTCTAGGAAACACCTGAGACATCTCTCCAACACTAAACACAGAGAGCCCGACAACCAGGAGGCTCGCCTCAGCTACTGCCAGGCCCTGCGGCACTACAAGCAACTCCTCAGTAAGAAAAAAGACCACTATATGGGCAGAATAAATACCCCAAAAACAAAAAATGAAATACCAATTCAAAATGGAGAAATCTGGAAAACACACTTTGAAAAACTTTACCAAAATGTTGAAAACAATCCAAAGCCAGAACAGGTTAAAATATTAAAAAACCTAAATAAATTGGAAGAAATCATTAAGAATAACCAAAATCCCTTAGATAACCCATTTACAATACAGGAACTAAAACATCAACTCAAAATCCTCAAACCCAGGAAAGCCAGCGGCCCCGACAGCATCAGCCCTGAGATGCTGAAGCACAGCAGCCCGCAGCTGCAGGAGGCTCTGCTCAAACTCTTTAACCTGGTGCTGAGAGCCGGGTGTTTCCCTGAGGTCGGGAATCAAGGATTGATCACCCCGATTTTTAAAAGTGGAGACAAATTAGACCCCAATAACTACTGGGGCAGCTGTGTGAGCAGTAACCTGGGGAAGGTGTTCTGCAGTATCATCAACGCCCAGATACTGGCCTTCCTTACCAAGCACAGTGTCCTGAATAAGAGTCAGATTGGCTTCCTACCAAAACACAGCACAACCGATCATATTTACACTCTACACACCCTCATAAATAAATATACCCAAAACAATAAAGGAAAAATATTTGCCTGTTTTGTAGACTTTAGAAAGGCATTTGACTCAATCTGGCACAAGGGATTATTTTATAAACTTCTACAGAGTGGTGTAGGGGGTAAAGTTTATGACATCATTAAATCAATGTATTCTGAAAACAAATGCGGAGTTCAAATTGGCAACTCAAGAACAGAGTTCTTCACTCAGGGGCGGGGAGTGAGACAGGGCTGCAGTCTGAGTCCAACACTGTTCAACATCTACATCATCGAGTTGGCCACAGTGTTGGAGCAGTCTGACGCCCGCAGCCTAACTCTCCATGACACAGAGATCAAGTTCCTGCTCTACGCAGACGACCTGGTGCTGCTGTCGCCCACAGAGCAGGGGCTTCAGCAGAACCTGGCGCTGCTAGAGCAGTACTGTCAGAAATGGGCCCTGGCAGTCAATCTGGACAAGACCAGAGTTATGGTTTTCCAGAAAAAAGCCCCATCTCAGGGAAACAGGTACCGCTTCACTCTGGGCAGCACTGGATTAGAGCACTGCACCAGATACAACTACCTTGGCCTGACCATCAGTGCGTCAGGGAGCTTCAGCCTGGCTATAAACGCATTAAAAGACAAGGCACGCCGGGCATTTTATGCCATAAAGACACAATTTGGGAAAACAACAATACCAATAACTATTTGGATTAAAATATTAAACTCCATCATCCAACCAATCCTGCTATATGGGAGCGAAGTGTGGGGTCCCCTCATGAACCTCAATAACAACAATTGGGACAAAAGCCCCATGGAAATATTCCACCTAGAATTTAATAAAAACATCTTACACGTACACAGAAACGCCCCCACGGCTCTGAGGCTCACAGAGCCCGAACACACAATGACCAAAACAACAACAATTGGGAAAATTGACATGTACCTGAAAAGCAAATACACAAAAGATTAGAGACACGAATTAGAATTACAAAACAAATTGGAATGCTACCGGGCCCTGAATAGAAACATTACATTGGCTGAATACTTAAAAATCCAAAATATAAAAGAGAGACAAAATCTAACTAAATACAGGCTCAGTGACCACAGCCTCGCCATTGAAAAAGGCCGCTACAGAAAATTCTGGGTTGCCAGAGAAGAGCGGCTGTGCAGCCAGTGTGACCTAGGGGAGGTCGAAACACAGGCGCATTTCCTGCTGTCCTGCCCTAAATACACAAAAATCAGGGAGACATACTTTAAAATATTAAAAATGCATATCCCTGAGTTCAGCATGATCCCCGATTGCTGCAAACTCCCCGTCCTGCTGGGAGAGGAGGAGCGCACTGCCTTCTTAGCAGCGCAATATGTATCCACCTGCCACAGCCTGCGAGACAGTGTGTAGACACCAGCCTGTGGCACTCCATTTGCAAAACAAAATAAAAACAGTGATTTTTCTGATGTCATGACACAAATTTTGATACAAACAACAAATATGGTTTATATCCTACTTAATTTTATTTCAATGTGTACTATATTTGTTCCACTGAATCTTGTATTGCAATGTTTTGTCTTGATTGATAGAACATTTGTATCTGCTTTGGCAATATTGTTATAGATCATGCCAATAAAGCACCTTTGAATTGAATTGAAATGAATTGACAGACAGACAGACACACGCACACACACACACACACACACACACACACACACACAGAGCCAGCCAGCCAGACAGCCAGCCAGCTCAGCCATGACATCACGAGCCTCTCTCAGCTGACTACTATGACATCACAGAGCACGTACATTCCGTTGCTTGCCGTCTGTCAACCACTCAGTCACTGCCAGCCAGACTGGCTGGCTGTCTGGATGGGGGGGATGCTTGCTGCTGCTGCGTATCTTAGCAAGCTAATTTGCCTGACCGGCCTTCCTACTCCTATGCCCAAATGCCCACCTAAGCCCGATCTGCTGTTCACCTGGATCACAGCTCCGCCCCAACAAGGCAGATCCTCCCAAAAATGGTACAAACTGATCCACGTTCCCCTCCACGGAAAGCTTTAGCCCAAAATAAGGGACACATTCTGTAACAACATAACGAATGCCCACCCAACCTGTGACAAAACTGAGAAAAAAGAAAAACGCTCAGTCCTCCTGGTGGAGGGACACACAGCCACCCTGGCTGCCCAATATGTCAGCGCCTACCACAGCCTGAGGGACACAGTGACACACGAGCACCGGCTGTAAATATAATGTAAATACTCGTTTGTAATGCATGTCATTGTATTTCAAAAAGGAATCTGGAAATAGTAAAACTATTTTCTTTATTTGAATGTATTAAAGATCACATTTTATTACATTTTCTTTTTCTGTACTTCATTACATTATATTGAGATTCATAATTCTATTATTTATTTTCCGTATGTATGTATGTATGTATTATTGTATGGAAGGAAAGTTAGAAATGATTTTCTCAAACCTGTTTTTCTCTCTTGTATACTTAAGAAAGATAAGGTCAAGCTAGAAGGTCAGGAGGCCATAAGGTAGTTTGATTTCTGTTTGTTATTTACGATGAGAACCTTGGAGACAATGTCAAACGGTATGACCTACGTGCCTGTTCCTTAAAACCATGTGAAGATCTATGAACTCTGTTCTATAATGAAATATGTTCTGCTTAGTTAGCCTTTAAGATAACATAGTAATGATTTTCTAGCATGTATGTATGTATGTATGTATGTCCAATTGCTTTGACAATACAAATGAATTGAATTGAGAGGGAGAGAGAGAGAGAGAGAGAGAGACAGACAGACAGACAGACAGACTGACAAACACAAACAGACACACACACACACACACACAGACACACACACAGCCAGCCAGCCAGCCAGCCAGCCAGCTCAGCGATGACATCACAAGCCTCTCTCAGCTGACTGCTATGACATCACAGAGCATGAACATTCCGTTGCTTGCCGTCTGTCAACCACTCAGTCACTGCCAGCCAGACTGTCTGGCTGGCTGGATGG
The DNA here is from genome assembly GCF_036373705.1 of Amia ocellicauda. NCBI lineage: Eukaryota > Metazoa > Chordata > Actinopteri > Amiiformes > Amiidae > Amia > Amia ocellicauda. The sequence continues at coordinate 72,041 of NW_027102865.1, forward strand.
GGGGGCTGCTTGCTGCTGCTGTGTACCTTAGCAAGCTTATTTGCTTGACCGGCCTTCCTACTCCTCTGCCCACATGCCCACCTATGCCCGATCTGCTGTTCACCTGGATCACAGCTCCGCCCCAACAAGGCAGATCCTCCCAAAAATGGTACAAACTGATCCACGTTCCCCTCCACAGAAAGCTTTAGCCCAAAATAAGGGACACATTCTGCCCAATATGTCAGCGCCAACCACAGCCTGAGGGACACAGTGACACACGAGCACTGGCTGTAAATATAATGTAAATACTCGTTTGTAATGCATGTCATTGTATTTCAAAAAAGGAATCTGGAAATGGTATACCTATTTTCTTTATTTGTATGTATTAAAGATCACATTTTATTACATTTTCTTTTTCTGTACTTCATTACATCTTATTGTGATTCATAATTCTATTATTTATTTTCCGTGTATATGTATGTATGTATGTAATGTGACAAACCAAGGGGCAGGGTCATACATGGCAGATATGTCAGGCCAGGTCTGCTGCAAGGTGTGTACTCTAGGGTAGAATACCGACCCTAGGCAACTACACTCCCCAGAAACCCTCAGGCAGCCATTCTAGCACCTAATGTGGTCACTTGGTGTTACTTCCTCAATTATTCACCAGGTATATAAGGCGGGCCTGAGAGAGAGAGAAGTGAGAGACAATAGGGTGAGTTATCTGGAAAACAGAGGTAGCTCATAAGGAGAAAGCCAAGACTTATTTATTCCAGACTTTGTTTAAAATAGAATGATTATGTAAGATTAGTTACAACTCCAGTGTGAGTTAGGTTTTGTTTTCAGATTTGTTTTGTTTGAAGTAAACATACAGGCACAGCCCTGTATTTGCAACCTCCTCCCTGGGTCATGACTGGTTTTTACTCCTAAGAAGATCACAGAGAAGACCCGCACATGTGTACAGCCAAGGCGTTTTGTCACATTTGGTGTAGAATGCGGGCAGCACCTCATGAAACCCAGACTGGCTGAGTGAATTTTTTTATCCAAAAAAAAAAAAACTACAGGCTGTAATAGCCCAACAGGAAGCGACCAGGGTGCAGCAGGTGGCTCACCAGGATGCTATGCGGATGCATCAGGAAGCACTGCAGGTCCAGCATGATACAAATAAAATGTTTAGAGAAGAGCAGGAAAAGGTGACTAAAGAGCTGAAAGAGAGTGTTGAAGCACTTGCAACCAGGATTGGGCCACAGGGGGCTGCAACCCATTCCACTCCCCGCACCAATCACTTTCTGCAGAAAATGACAAAACAGGACGATGTTGAGGCCTTCCTTATGACCTTTGAGAGGACAGCAGAGAGAGGGATGGCCAAAAGATTCCTGGGCAGGGCTTGTGGCACCTTATCTGGCAGGGGATGCACAGAAAGCGTACTTTGATCTGGAGCTGAAGGACGCCCAGGACTATGATAAATTGAAAGCGGAGATAATGACCCGATTGGGCGTGACCACCGCAGTGAGGGCACATCGGTTTCAGCAGTGGGCCTACCAACCAGGACAACCAATCCGAACGCAGATGTTTGATCTGATCCATCTGGCCAGGAAATGGCTACAGCCAGAGGTCCATTCATCAGCCGAGGTGGTGGAGGCCATAGTCCTTGACAACTACCAACGCTGTTTGCCCAAGGACGTTCGACGCTGGGTTGGCCAGAATGAGGTGCTGTCCGCTGACACCTTGGTGGCCATTGTAGAGCGGTTCTATACAGCCGGAGCAGCAGAGCATGTACCGGAGGTTAAAAACTCGTTCCCCAGGCCATGACGAACCAGCGGACCGGGTAAGATGGTTCCAAAGTACTCTGGGAAACATGACGCGCTGGATTGGAAGAAAAGAGCAAGACTGGGGGGGGCAAAGGTGGGGCCTAAAGCCGAGACTAAGGGTTATAGGGGGTCACCATCACAACCAATTGTCTGCTACAATTGTGACAAAGTAGGACATATTGCGGCCCACTGCCCAGGTAGAGAGGAACCAATGCAATGTAATGTGTGTGATATGGGGAAAGAGAAACCGGTATTTTATGCCTGCCCTGTTGGGACGGATGTTTTCATAGGCGGAGTACCTAATCCAAAACACATGTGTACAGTGATAGTCGATGAGAAAGAAGTGGCTGCTCTACTCGACTCTGGCAGTATGGTTACACTGGTCACAGAAAAATTAGTAGCGACCAACAAGCTGGATAGACATCAGGAGCTCAGTATCACATGCACACATGGTGACACACGCCCCTATCCCACAGCCCTTGTAAACATACAGACAGAGGCCGGGAAACTAGATTACGAAGTCGGTGTGGTACCCAACATGCCATATGATGTGATACTGGGACGATATTTTCCTAATTTTGGAAAACTAGATAGAAAACATAGTAAATTGGAAATGCACACTGAAAACTGTAAGCCAGAAGTTGCCTCGATCCCACAACTAGAGCTAAAAGTAGACCTGGTTCCAGTTGAGTCGACAGTGAAGGTTTTGGTTGGGGAAAATTAAACTGAAAACATAGGGGTGGAATGTAGTGACGTAGATGACCCTATGGAGGGTGAGGAACCCAGCACTAGCAGGGTGGGTGAGAATCCATTCATAGAGACCCCTGAAGCTGACAATGTAGAAGTGTCAGTGTTAGAGGGACTCCCCACTGATTTTGGCAGCGCACAGGTGCGAGATCTCACTCTACACTATGCTAAAGAAAATGTGAAGGTAGTAAATGGGACCCCTATGACTACTGCAGACCCGCCAACAGCTTATCCTTATTTTATGGTAAAAAATGACCTATTGTACCGTGTAAATAAGATAGGGGTGGACATTGTGGAGCAATTGCTAGTTCCCACCCCATTCAGACGAACAGTTCTCAATCTGGCACATGGGCATATCCTGGGGGGACATCTGGGGATGGACAAAACCAAGGATAGACTCCTGAGGAGGTTTTACTGGCCAGGCGTACATGCAGACGTGACAGAACATTGTAGCTCATGTCCTGAATGTCAACTACATGCTCCTAAACCAGCCTTCAGAAGCCCACTGGTCCCTTTGCCCATCATAGAGACCCCCTTTGCTAGGATAGCTATGGATGTGGTGGGACCTCTCCCGAAATCAGCCAGAGGGCATCAGTATATACTGGTTATTTTGGATTATGCCACCAGGTACCCAGAAGCCATTCCACTGCGGACCATGGCTTCAAAAGGTATTGCAAAAGAGCTAATGTTGATGTGTAGTAGGGTGGGGATACCGAGGGAGATATTAACAGATCAGGGCACACCCTTTATGTCTAAGGTTATGACCGATCTGTGTAAATTGTTGCAGGTTAAGCAGTTGAGAACATCAGTCTACCACCCACAAACAGATGGGTTGGTTGAGAGATTTAATAGGACCCTGAAGTCCATGCTAAGAAAGGTAATCGATAAGGATGGGAAAAATTGGGAATTCATGCTGCCCTACTTGATGTCTGCCATTAGGGAAGTCCCACAGGCTTCCCTGGGCTTTTCGCCTTTTGAACTGTTATATGGGAGGCACCCCAGGGGGATATTAGACATAGCCCGTGAAACGTGGGAACACGAGTCCACTCCTTTCCGGAGTGTAGTCGAGCACATCAATGCTATGCAAGAGAGAATAGCCACAGTCACTCCCATTGTGAGAGAGCACCTAAGGCAGGCACAGGAACATCAACAATTCGCCTATAATCGTCAGGCTACACTGAGGGTGTTCCAGCCTGGTGATAGGGTGTTGGTGTTGGTTCCCACTGTAGAATGTAAATTTCTGGCTACGTGGATGGGACCTTATGAGATTATAGAGCGAATACGGGAAGTGAACTATAAGGTTCAGCAACCCGGCCGCCGACCCCCAGAACAAATATATCATGTCAACTTAATAAAAGCCTGGAAGGACAGGGAAGTGTTGATGTTGACTTACCCCCCTCAGCCACTAGGGACACCGAAGGTGAATATTGCAGCTGCCTTGTCACCTGACCAGTTGAAGGAGGTGAACGACTTGATAATACGTAATAGGGAAGTTTTCTCAGGCATACCGGGGCGTACCCATTTAGTCTCTCACAACATTGTGTCTCTCCCAGGAAAGAAGGTAAATATGAGGCCTTACAGGGTACCAGAAGCTCGCAGGAACACTATTAGAAATGAGGTTAAGGAAATGCTGGAGGCAGGGGTTATTGAAGAATCCCACAGTGAGTGGTCCAGCCCTATAGTCATGGTTTCCAAACCTGATGGCTCCTGGAGATTCTGTAATGATTTTAGAAAGGTTAATGAAATTTCAAAGTTTGATGCATACCCAATGCCCCGAGTAGATGAATTGTTAGAGAATATTGGGAATGCTCGCTATATTTCAACTATTGACTTAGCCAAGGGCTACTGGCAGATTCCCTTGACCCCGGGTGCCAAAGAAAAAACAGCCTTTGCAACCCCAGATGGTCTGTTTCACTACACAGTGATGCCCTTTGGCCTGCATGGTGCTCCTGCCACCTTTCAAAGGTTGATGGACCACATACTTAGACCACACAGGACGTATGCGGCAGCATATTTAGATGATGTGGTCATTCACAGTCCAGATTGGGAATCACATTTGTCTCAGCTCCAAGCGGTATTGGATTCAATACATGCAGCAGGCCTGATGGCTAATCCAACCAAATGCAATTTGGGGTTGGAAGAGGCCAAATACTTGGGCTATACAGTAGGGAGGGGTATGGTGAAACCCCAAATATCCAAGGTTGAAGCCATAAACTCTTGGCCTAGGCCTGTCAATAAAAAGCAGGTTAGGGCATTTTTAGGGTTAACTGGGTATTACCGGAGGTTTATTCCCAACTATGCTACCTTAGTGGCCCCTCTGACTGATATGACTAAGGCTACAGAACCCAATATGGTTAGATGGGGTGATACAGCAAACCGGGCTTTCCGGAGCCTACAGGAGGCGCTCTGCCGCAACCCCGTTTTAATGGTACCTGACTTTCAGAAAGAATTTATAGTCCAGACGGACGCCTCTGAGGTGGGGATCGGAGTGGTTTTGTCCCAAAGAATGGGTGATCACGAACACCCGGTGTTGTTCCTTAGCAGAAAGTTGGAATCCAATGAAATAAATTATTTGGTAGTTGAAGAAGAATGTTTGGCAGTGAAGTGGGCTTTGGACAGTCTTCGATACTATTTGTTGGGCAGGCACTTCACCCTGATCACTGACCATGCCCCCCTCACTTGGATGCATCGTTCGAAAGACAGGAATGCCCGTGTGATGAGGTGGTTTTTGAGTCTCCAACATTTTCATTTCACCCTGCAGCACAGGCCAGGGAAGGCCATGGGGAATGTTGATGGGCTGTCCCGGGTGCATGCTTTTTTGCGGCTGTCGCTCGACCTATGGGGTCGCAGCTGGGGGGGAGGATGTGGGACAAACCAAGGGGCAGGGTCATACATGGCAGACATGTCAGGCCAGGTCTGCTGCAAGGTCTGCACTCTAGGGTAGAAAACCGACCCTAGACAACTACACTCCCCAGAAACCCTCAGGCAGCCTAATGTGGTCACTTGGTGCTACTTCCTCAATTATTCACCAAGTATATAAGGCGGAAAGATAGAGTCAAGCTAGAAGGTCAGGCCAGAAGCTAGTTTGATTTCTGTTTGTTATTTACGATGAGAACCTTGGAAACAATGTCAAACGGTATGACCTACGTGCCTGTTCCCTAAAACCATGTGTAGACCTATGGACTCTGTTCTATAATGATATATGTTCTGCTTAGTTAGCCTTTAAGATAACATAGTAATGACTTTCTAGCATGTATGCATGTATGTATGTCCAATTGCTTTGACAATACAAATGAATTGAATTGAGAGGGGGAGAGAGAGAGAGAGAGAGAGAGAGAGAGAGAGAGACAGACAGACTGAAAAACAGACAAACAGACACACACACACACACACAGACATACACACACACACACAGAGCCAGCCAGCCAGCCAGCTCAGCGATGACATCACGAGCCTCTCTCAGCTGACTGCTATGACATCACAGAGCACGTACATTCCGTTGCTTGCCGTCTGACAACCACTCAGTCACCGCCAGCCAGACTGGCTGGCTGGCTGGATGTGGGGGATGCTTGCTGCTGCTGCGTACCTTAGCAAGCTTATTTGCTTGACCGGCCTTCCAACTCCTCTGCCCAAATGCCCACCTATGCCCGATCTGCTGTTCACCTGGTCACAGCTCCGCCCCAACAAGGCAGATTCTCCCAAAAATGGTACAAACTGATCCACGTTCCCCTCCACGTAAAGCTTTAGCCCAAAATAAGGGACAAATTCTGTAACAACATAATGGATGCCCACCCAACCTGTGACAAAACTGAGAAAAAAGAAAAACGCCAGTCCTCCTGGGGGAGGGACACACAGCCACCCTGGCTGCCCAATATGTCAGCGCCTACCACAGCCTGAGGGACACAGTGACACACGAGCACCGGCTGTAAATATAATGTAAATACATGTTTGTTATGCATGTCACTGTATTTCAACAAAGGAATCTGGAAATAGTAAACCTATTTTCTTTATTTGTATGTATTAAAGATCACATTTTTTTACATTTTCATTTTCTGTACTTCATTACATCTTATTGTGATTCATAATTCTATTATTTATTTTCCGTGTAGATGTATGTATGTATGTATGTATGTATGTATGTATGTATGTATGTATATGTATGTATGTCCAATTGCTTTGACAATACAAATGAATTGAATTGAGAGGGAGAGAGAGAAGAGAGAGAGAGAGAGAGAGAGAGAGAGAGAGAGAGAGGAATATGAGCTCCTAAAAAACATTTGTTTTTATACATAAGCGGATTTAATTTGTCATTTACAAATGAATATATAGCACTATAAACATACACAGAAGACATGGAATAGAAATTCAGAAGAAAAAGTATTCAAAAAATAATAATTTTAAGAGAAACACAAAAAGAAGAAAGCAGAGAGACAGTTCAGGAAGAAAAGTCAGAAAAGAAAAGCTGAAGACAAGAATTGGAGGTAAGACCTTTCACCTATAGAGACAAATAATTAAACAAAAAAATATGTATTAATAAAATAAATAAGCATTCTCAGTAGTTGACTCAGCCAATGAAAATGCAGAGCTCCAATTTGAATAGAGTGACAGTAGGAGAGAGCCCAACTGCCACTGAGACTGATACAAATCTATCGAACAGCAGTCTGACTGCAGAGCTGCCTTTTGAAATCCGATACCCTGAAGACATTCGCTCTGCACAGGCTAAGAAGGACTACAAACAAGCTGTGATGAGAGCATCTCCTGAGACCCTCATCCTAGACTACACCGGTAAAGGAGAAAACAGGGTCAAGAACAATCTACTGTTCTACACTCAGTACCCCACCGCCTTTCACAAAACCCTGTGCCAGACATACCCCAATAACAACAAGAGGGGCATTAGCAGAGGCAGGCAGATCTCAGTGCTGGTAGAGAAAGACACAGACAGTGTGATGCTCACTTTTAATGTATACCACAACGGGACCATCATGGTGCAGGACAGCGAGAGCAGCCTGGACCAATTATCTCTCGGCTTCCACACCTCAAAGCAGCAGACTGAGGTAGAGAAACACGAGCCAGAGCCGGCCACCCTGCAGTCTGCCCCCAGCCACACGGAGCCAGACAGTGCCCCATCTCCCACAGACTGCCCCCCTGTCTCCCCAAAACTCTCCAGCAACATTAAAACACTAAAGGAATGCCTATCAGTGCTGGAGCTGAAGTTTGCGGAGTTCAGGGACTAAAGATGCACCACAAGGCTGAGATCCATAAGCTGAGAGCAGCAGTGAGAGACCAGGAGGAGCAGAGCCAAACCCTGAGGACGGAGCTGCACAGAGCGAGGGAGGAGCTGACCAGGACACCCCAGCACAGCCAGCTGAGGAGCCTGCAGAGCCAGCTGGAGAAGCTAAGAGAGGAGCACAGAGACTGCACTGCACTGACCCCACAACACCTACAACCCCTGATGCACCCACTGACGCACCCACTGATCCACCCACACTCCCCACCACTCCTGACACCCCCACTATCACCAGACCTGCCACTAATACACAAACCCCTGAAACGCCACTCCCCTAAAACACACCCGCTGCCCCCACCACTCCCGACGCAAAACCCGGAGTGGCAGGTCAACACAGAGGTGGTCATTCTGAGCGACTCCAATGGGAAGTTCCTGGATGAGAGGCGCCTCTTCCCTGGGCGAAAAGTGAAAAAGCTTTGGTGCCCGACAGCACAGAGAGCCCTGGAGCTGCTCTCCAAGAGGAGGCTGTGCCAGGTCAAACACATCCTCATCCACACCGGCACTAACGACCTGAGTGCCCGCAGGGGCGATGCGGCCTCAGCCCTGAGACAGGTGGCAAAGAAAGCCACAGAGGAATTCCAAACTGCCAAAATCACCATCTCCACACTGCTGCCCCGCACAGACGTGCCCCTGCACATCATCCAGGCCATCAACGCAGAAGTATCCCGAAGATGTGCCCTCCTCCCCAACGTCCACCTGGCACACACTGAGACATCCAGCCACATCACCTGTATGACCACGTCCACCTCAACAAGACGGGTGTGAGGAAGGTCCGTTTTTAGTGTTTCTCTGAACACATCCAAGCTTACCTAGGCGCTACATATTATTTTCAATTACCCGTAATTCTGATCTGTATTTTGGCTTGTTAATAGAAGTTATTGAAGTTGGACTCCTAATTCAAAATAACCAATATGTATCTCAACGTAATTTACTGACAGACATCACTCTTTATCACTTTCACTTTTGAAGGAACTGCTTTGTATTCTGTGTATTGTTTTATTGTAGTGCTGCTTCCTTTCTTGGCCAGGTTTTACTTGCAAAAGTGATTTTATTCTCAATGTAAGCTCAAAGTCAAATAGTTTAAATAAGAAAACAATGTATTGAAATGAGAACATCATGAACCTGTGTAATTGTGCTGAAGGACAAGCACTGAAAGCAGAGAGAATTTTGTGTTTGGCATTGAATAGCCTTAAAGAAAACTATGCCGTTTTTGGAAACTTTCATATTTAAGTTGAATGTAGGCAAAAACATTCCAGTCACTCTGAAGAGAGAATACAGTTTACTGTTCGAATAAGTAGCCCCTGAATTGAAGATAAAAATCAAAAGTGCTGTTCGTAATTAGTTTACACTTTTACATCAGATGTCTTGTTTTTGCGTTCCAAATTGAGGAGTTGTGGCATATAATGTAAATGAAGTTACTTCACTAGTAGTGCGATTTCTACGTTGTGTATGTGTGTTTGTATATATGAACTCATACATTTTTTAAAGATTGTATTTGGAAAACAAATTCAGGTATAGCACGTGTCCCCCTTTTGAATGGGTTCTATATATAACATTTTAAAACGAATGGTTCTGTGTAGAACGCTATGTTTGGGGGTTCTTCATGTAACCCCTTTGAAGGGGTTCTACATAGAACCATAAAGGGATCCACCAGAGCGATTACTCGAGGAACCCTTTATGGTTCTGTGCAGAACAATTTCTTCTAAGAGTGTGGAGTGTCGCCACACAATTTCTCTCAGAGGGCTTTTGACCAATGGCAATCCAATCCTGAATGACGTCACCACTATCCTGTTGTACTTTATGGGAGAGATGTATTAAGTAGTTTATAATGAGAAGAATAACAATAATCACCTGTTTTTCATAGGTTTTGTATCCATGGTCTCCTTCATATTAGGAAAGGAAGTTGATCCATAGCCTACTCAGAGACAACTGAGAGTTGGTCTCTGAGCAGCAGCACAAAGGGGTCGAGTCTCTCAATGTCCGTGTGTTGGAGATATTCCACCATATTGGTCCCAGCCTTTAAAACAATGTTAAAGAAGATGTTAAAGATATTGTAGAAATATATTGCAGAAGAGCAGAACTACAATCACACTTTTTCAATGCTATTGCTGTTTTCAACCTCCCTGGTGAGGTACCAATGCGGGAAGTTTGAGAGAGTATTTCTAAAATGTGTATGATCCAATACACACAGTTATTTAAAAAGCTGACGTCTTGTACATGCTCACCAGAACCAAGCCTAATTAAATAACACATTTAATATTAAATAAGTACATGTGCAGTAGCCACTTGGACAATTACAGATCCCCAGGTCAAAACACAACAGAAAGACATGGAAGATTGTATTTTCAAATCACATCTGTGGCCCCCATAACTGTAATTTGGTATTAGTGGGTCAAAGGATTTATTTGGTTCAAGTGATAATAAGATCATATTTTGAAAACAAACACTACAGGATGTCATATTTAAAATGACTGTGAGTACCTTTCTTTAGTGACGGTTCTGAGGGGGGCAGGGATTAGTTGTGCTAATTGGAGCTGTGAAGTGTGCAGAGAAAATACAAATGTTTTCTTTTAATATGAAAACAAAGAACTTTTTTTTAACACCGACCTGGGATTGTGTTTCTTTCCAAGTTTCCTTATTGTTTCTGAGAAGAGACTGTTCACTTGCAAAGTGAACTGGACCCGTGTGACTCGCAGGTAAGGAGAGCCCGTGTTGAACTAAGATGGCTACAGTGAGTTTTCCTGGACAAAGCTCGGGCAAAGGATAGCGCAGAGTGCACCTGCACCTGAGATTGTGTTGAGAAGCTTTGTGATAAGAGCAGGTAAAGAGGGAAAAGAAACACAAGTATTTTCTTTGTTTGAAGAACACATTTTGTTTTAACTGAAACGGGACTACAACTTTTGAAAGGGAAATAGTTGCTAGTGCACTGTATTTTTATTGAGTTTATTAGAAGAAAAAAGCTTATATTTTGGACAGAACGAACTCGTTTGGCATGCAACTAGCAGCAAACGATGTGAAGCAAACAAAACAGTTAGCAAGTTAGCAAGTTAGCAAGTTACAGTCTGTCCTAGGTCCGGGGGTGCTTATGGTTGTTTATGGGTTCCCTTACCTTAGCCAGTGTCATGTACGGGTGTCCGTACCTTACTAGAGTGTTTGTTTTTATTATAATATATATATATATATATATATATATATATATAATAATGTAATATTTCAGATAAATCGTCACAGTGAGTGACACCAGCATTATTGGTTTTTTGAGAAATAAAAAAACAGAATGTAGAGAAGAAAATGTTGGAAGGAAGTTGGGAGAAAGACTGGTCTCCGAAGGAGCACCGGGACTGGTGGAAGCAACAACAACCAGATAAGACAGAGAAAGGAATTGTGATATTGTGTCAGGTTGGTGAGAATCAAGAAAAGAAAATAACAGAAATGGAAGATCATCATAAACAGTAATGTGAATTGAGAGAAGAAGTTGTGAAAAATACGATAGAATTAATAGAACTACAAGGCAAATTAGAAGGGCAAGAAAAGTGGTCAGAAAAGGTGAAGGTGTAGGTGCGCGATGTGCTGCCGTGTTAGGAGCGCGTCGCGACACAGATCACTCCGAGGACGACAGGCCCGATTGGGATGATTTAGATCGCAAAGCATGGGAATATGAAAAAGGAGGTTTTGCTAGCGCTCCTCCCCCATATAATCCGGAATATAAATCAATCACTGATTTTGGTTATAATAATACATTGTATCCAGATCTGACCGCTCTGAAAACGGTCCCAGCTGCACCCATGCAAGTCAAAACTAGACAGAGTAAAGAGGAAGGTCAATCAATAGTCTATACGACTAAAACCCATGTCCCCTTCTCCCCAGGAGAAAAAGAAATGATATGGGCGTCCCTCCCAAAATTAAAACCAAACCAGGGTAACACAACTTTTTGGGATATTCTAGATGAAAAGATGGTTATTCACCTCCTTCACCCGCACGATGTACACATCATCGTGAAGGCTAAATGTCCGCCCAACATTTGGATACAGTTACTACGAGAATATCAGACCGGGGAGTGGGCTAATGTAGCCTCTACAGATGAGGAGGAAATAACAGAACTTTTTCACAATGGATCAAGAAAACTGAGATAGTGAAATAATGAAATAATCGAGTGGGATTATTTGACATTTTATTCTAAATAATCATAAGCTTAAATAATAAGTTATAAGGGCTGTTTGAGACACTGCAGGGTCAATAAAACATGCCACAGATCGGATATCTGAATTATCTTTAGATATCAATGTGTATGTGCTTTGTGTGTTTATGAATATGTATAGTTTGAAGGTGATATAAGGTAAATGTCTATGTTTTGGCAATCATTTTAGAATTATATTTAAAAATGTAACAACAGATTTATCATATTCATGAGGATCTTTGGCTCTATACAGAGTGCCTCAAGCATCAGAAATCAGAAAGAAAGACTATTATAAGAAAAGTAATCAAAAATATACATTGAATAAACAGATGGATAATAATAGTAATACATAAATAGTCATGGTGTCTCCACAAGAAGAACCAGAATTTGTTTGTTAAACATCATGTTATGGACAAGCTCTGTCAAAAGTCAAATTCAAGGAAACGAAAGGCTAGAAGAGAGCCTGGTGCAGCCCTGACAGCCTGTGAAAGCAGGAGAATGTAAACAGTCTGGTGACATGTTACAGTCTTTCAGAAAATGTTTGGTTATTGGTGCCTAGCATATAATACCTGAAATGAAAGTCAAAGTAGACCATGGTTTTAAGATGAGTGATGTAGGAAAAGGGTAAGATACCGCAGAAGTATAAGATTACAACTATAGAATAAGTAAGCTCAAGTAATATAAAATGCTTTACAGGAGAAAAGTAAGAATGGAAAGGAAGAGTAAAAGAGAAGGTGTCCTAGGATTATGGGAATCATTATTGAGATCAATGGCCTATTGGCTAATATTTTGTTAGGTACATATATGACTTCAATAAACGAATAATGGAGTGACATCTGTATAAATATAAATAAAACATATTGATAAAAAAACCTGAATACATTTCTTGTAAGAAATTAAGAATAGGAGAAAGAATAGCTGTTAGAATGCAGAGCAATGTTAACCAAAGTTGAAGAGGGTTTGAGTAAGTTGACGAGGGTCTGAGTAAGTTGATAAGGCTTGGGAAGCAGGAAAAGGTGAGTTTGATGTGTGTGAGACAAATGTGCTGCCACTTTTAGCACAGAGAGCTTCTGATGGTGATTGAATGAAACGTGGGAAAATAAATAAACTTGATGTAGGATAAATGAATAAATAATTGAATGAGATATGAGCCGCAGAGACCTCCCACATTGGAAAGTGGACTACAGCAGATAATCCTCTCCTCTCCCAGGGCAGGGTGATTAAGTGGGGACGCGTGTGAAGAGTGCAGGTGGACCCAGGTGAGTTGTGAAAGAAAGAAGAAACAAAAATAATAAGGCACGCGTGCAAACAATCAAAATAATACTAAGTGAATAACAAATTAAACAATAAAGTGAAAGATAATCAACACACAAAATAATGGCAATATAGAACCAAACAAAATACACAAGCCATATTGCATAAAGTGAAGTGAAATATAAATATAATAAGTAATGGTGATTAAGGAGCTAATTAACACCGTCCGTGACATTTACATTGGTTGGGTGTGTGGATACCAGTAATAATTTTTGTTTTATTGAAATACAAAATAATTCTATTTTTCCGAAGTGCTGAACTTTAATACAGTCTAGAAAGATTAATATTTTTTGTCTTGGGCTATATTATTATTACCATAGTTTTTCTATTGTATAAGTATCTTGGAGTAGAGGCATAGGTGGGCATGTGGGCAGAGGAGTAGGAAGGCCGGTCAAGCAAATAAGCTTGCTAAGGTACGCAGCAGCAGCAAGCAGCCCCCACATCCAGCCAGCCAGCCAGTCTGGCTGGCAGTGACTGAGTGGTTGACAGACGGCAAGCAACGGAATGTACGTGCTCTGTGATGTCATAGCAGTCAGCTGAGAGAGGCTCGTGATGTCATCGCTGAGCTGGCTGGCTGGCTGGCTGGCTGGCGGGCTGGCTGGCTCTGTGTGTGTGTGTGTTTGTGTGTGTGTCTGTTTTTCTGTTTGTCAGTCTGTCTGTCTGTCTCTCTCTCTCTCTCTCTCCCTCTCAATTCATTTGTATTGTCAAAAGCAATTGGACATACATACATTCATACATATATATATATATATATATATATATATATATATATATATACATACATACATACATGCTAGAAAGTCATTACTATGTTATCTTAAAGGCTAACTAAGCAGAACATATATCATTATCGAACAGAGTTCATAGGTCTATACATGGTATTAGGGAACAGGCACGTAGGTCATTCTGTTTGACATTGTCTCCAAGGTTCTCATTGTAAATAACAAAGAGAAATCAAACTAACTTATGGCCTCCTGACCTTCTAGCTTGACCTTATCTTTCTTAAGTATACAAGAGAGAAAAACAGTTGTGAGAAAAGAATTTCTAACTTTCCTTCCACACATACATACATACATACATACATACATACATACAAACCAGAGGCATGCAAAAAAATATAAAGAGGAAGAAAATGTTGTATAGCACATACAAAAGGGATGGTGATGAAACAAAATACATAGAATATGTTGAGCTGCAAAGAGATCTTAAGAAAGGGATCAGGAAAGCAAAGAGGGAAATAGAAAGAAACATAGCTCTTGGAGCTACAACCAATGCAATGAGCTTTTTTCAAAATTACAACAGCAAGCGGTCAATTAAGGAGGAGGTGAAACAGATAAAGGGCAAAAATGGAGGTATCTTGGAAAACGAACAAGATGTGGCAAATATTCTATATGAGTATTTCACAGAGGTTTTTACAAAAGAAAAAACAGATGACATGCCACAGGTTGACAATCAATCCAGTCAAACCCTAAGAGAGATCAGGATAAATGAGGAGGAGGTACTAAAGGGACTAGCAGAATTAAAATCAAACAAATCACCTGGGCCAGATGGGATATTTCCAACAGTACTTAAAGAAATGAGGGAAATTATGTATAGGCCGTTAACTCGATTATTTCAAATGACACTTAGAAAAGGGGATGTTCCCACTGACTGGAAGACAGCAAATTTCATACCAATCCACAAGAAAGGGGACAAAACTGAGCCAGGAAATTACAGACCAATCAGTCTCACCTGCATCACCTGTAAAATGTTGGAAAAAATTATTAGACAGAAAATAGAGGAGCATCTCAATGAAAACCATATTCTTGGAGATAGTCAACATGGGTTTAGACGAGGCAGATCATGTCTTACTAACTTAATACATTTTTTTGAACATGCAACTGCAGCTGTAGATCACGTGAAAGCATATGATATGATATACTTAGATTTCCAAAAAGCTTTTGATAAGGTTCCACACCAAAGACTGATCCTCAAATTGGAAGCTGTAGGCATTCAGGGTCATGTAAGTAGATGGATTATGAACTGGTTGATGTATAGGAAACAGATTAGAGGAGTCACTTCTAACTGGAGTGAGGTTGTTAGTGGAGTTCCACAGGGATCAGTACTAGGGCCTTTGCTTTTTCTAATCTATATTAATGATCTGGACTCTGGGATACTTAGCAACCTTGTCAAATTTGCAGATGATACTAAAATAGGTGGCTTAGCAGATACAATCTTGGCAGCACATGCTATTCAGAGGAACTTAGATAAATTCAGTTGTGGGCTGACACCTGGCAAATGAAATTCAATGTGGACAAGTGCAAGGTAATACATGCAGTAAAACAAAAATGTCCACTATAATTACACTATGGGAGGTACAGATCTAGATGAAGTAATGCATGAGAAAGACCTAGGAATCTATGTGGATTCACTTTCTCCATCCAAACAATGTGGGGAAGCAATACAAAAGGCATACAGAATGCTAGGGTATATCGTCAAAAGTGTAGAATTTAAGTAATGTTAAGACAGTACAATGCGCTAGACCTCATCTGGAATACTGTGTACAGTTCTGGGCACCACACTTCAAGAAGGATATTGCTGCTTTAGAGACAGTTCAGAGGAGAGCAACCAGACTTATTCCAGGTCTGAAGGGAAAGTCCTACTCGGAGAGACTGAGGGAACTGAACCTTTTCACCCTGGAACAGAGGAGATTACGTGGGTACTTGATCCAAGTCTTCAAAATCATGAAAGGTTCCTCAAACCAGAGGAGCTTTTCCAGATCAGCAGGGACACACGCACCAGGGGACAACAAATGGAAATTGGGCTTCAAGGCATTCAAGATGGAAAGTGGTAGAAGCTGAAAGTTTGAGAACATTTAAAAATAGACTGGATAGGATCCATGGATCACTTAGATATTAATGGACACCAAACGAGCATGATGGGTCGAATGGCCTCCTCTCGTTTGTAAACTTTCTTATGTTCTTATGTTCTTATGTTCTTATGAATGTTCCCTAAGCATGTTTCAAATGTTCCCTAATTTATGTTACAAATGTGCCTTAGCACCTCTCTCTCTCTCTCTCTCTCTCTCTCTGTCTCAATTCAGTGCATTTGTATTGTCAAAGCAATTGGACATGCATACATACATACATACACTCACCTAAAGGATTATTAGGAACACCATACTAATACTGTGTTTGACCCCCTTTCGCCTTCAGAACTGCCTTAATTCTACGTGGCATTGATTCAACAATCTTTAGAAATGTTGGCCCATATTGATAGGATAGCATCTTGCAGTTGATGGAGATTCGTGGGATGCACATCCAGGGCACGAAGCTCCCGTTCCACCACATCCCAAAGACGCTCTATTGGGTTGAGATCTGGTGACTGTGGGGGCCAGTTTAGTACAGTGAACTCATTGTCATGTTCAAGAAACCAATTTGAAATGATTCGACCTTTGTGACATGGTGCATTATCCTGCTGGAAGTAGCCATCAGAGGATGGGTACATGGTGGTCATAAAGGGATGGACATGGTCAGAAACAATGCTCAGGTAGGCCGTGGCATTTAAACGACGCCCAATTGGCACTAAGGGGCCTAAAGTGTGCCAAGAAAACATCCCCCACACCATTACACCACCACCAGCAGCCTGCACAGTGGTAACAAGGCATGATGGATCCATGTACTCATTCTGTTTATGCCAAATTCTGACTCTACCATCTGAATGTCTCAACAGAAATCGAGACTCATCAGACCAGGCAACATTTTTCCAGTCTTCAACTGTCCAATTTTGGTGAGCTTGTGCAAATTGTAGCCTCTTTTTCCTATTTGTAGTGGAGATGAGTGGTACCCAGTGGGGTCTTCTGCTGTTGTAGCCCATCCGCCTCAAGGTTGTACGTGTTGTGGCTTCACAAATGCTTTGCTGCATACCTCGGTTGTAACGAGTGGTTATTTCAGTCAAAGTTGCTCTTCTATCAGCTTGAATCAGTCGGCCCATTCTCCTCTGACCTCTAGCATCAACAAGGCATTTTCGCCCACAGGACTGCCGCATACTGGATGTTTTTCCCTTTTCACACCATTCTTTGTAAACCCTAGAAATGGTTGTGCGTGAAAATCCCAGTAACTGAGCAGATTGTGAAATACTCAGACCGGCCCGTCTGGCACCAACAACCATGCCACGCTCAAAATTGCTTAAATCACCTTTCTTTCCCATTCAGACATTCAGTTTGGAGTTCAGGAGATTGTCTTGACCAGGACCACACCCCTAAATGCATTGAAGCAACTGCCATGTGATTGGTTGGTTAGATAATTGCATTAATGAGAAATTGAACAGGTGTTCCTAATAATCCTTTAGGTGAGTGTACATATATATGGAAAATAAACAATATGTGTACATCTCTGCATTAATGGTGCCCTAACAGATGTGCAAGTTACATGACAGACAGACAGACAGACACTCACACACACTTTCACACACACACACACACACACTTTCACAGACAGACAGACAGACAGACACACACACACACACACACACACACACTTGTATACCTGACACGTATAGAAGACTGGATAGGGAGATATAAATAGCAATGGGGAGACTCTTGTACTTGGTGTGGCTCTATCCATATAGTGGGGCCAGCAGCCACTTAGCAGGTGTAGCAATAGAAGCTCAGCCTGGGGAGACTGGATTTAGCATTTCCTCTCCATTTTGATAAGTATCCTTAATCATTTCTGCAAAATACTTCTATGATACCTATGTATGTTTTTTACTTGTACTATATTATACTATCAAGTATCAGTGTACACATACAATGTGACCTGTTACATTAATACAGAGGCCACGGAAGGCCAGATCACTAATAGCCACTGTCCCCTGATATTACACTTTTTTACAATCACTTTGGCACTCATTTCAGAACCTTGATGTCATTTTTCAAAACTCTAGACACTAAACTCACACCCGATGATCAAAATGCACATTTTTCAATTGCTTGGATACAATACACATCAACCTCAGATCATTTGTTCATTGAACTAAAATGATACAACTTAACGTCAAAGTATTACCATTTCAAAATGCAATTCACACATTACATCTGAGATCACTGTCTATTCATTTCATTACAAAGATCTAACTATCAATTGATACAGCTGCTCAAAATGATAAGTGACTGTTGCATTACTCTTAATTCATAGTTTTATGGAAACTGACGAACAGTATTCCATGTTTCGATCATGAAAGTTTCAGGATAATGAGATCCATTGACACCAATAACCGAGGAGCATGAACCAGTTGGACTACATTATCTATGGATGTAATATTTCATCATCATTCATCATCATGTAGCACTTTTCCACACCATGTTTTCAGTGTGGAAGGAAAGTTAGAAATTCTTTCTCTAATACCTGTTTTTCTCTCTTGTATACTTAAGAAAGATAAGGTCAAGCTAGAAGGTCAGGCCAGAAGGTAGTTTGATTTCTGCTTGTTATTTACGATGAGAATCTTGGAGACAATGTCAAACAGTATGATTGAAGTGCCTGCTCCCTAATCCATGTGTTGATCTATGAACTCTGTCCTATGATGATATAAATTCTGCTTAGCTAACTTTTAAGATAACATAGTAATGACTTTCTGATTATAACCAGCTCTTTGATTTTTGTGTATAAAAGCTCTGACTGTTAAAATGAAGGCAGAGCGACTTTGGGATCTTCTTGAGTCACTGTTCCTCTCCACGCTGCGTGTATTAAAGGCATTGCAACTAACGCTCCAACCTGGTTGAAGATGATTGTTCTTCCACATCAGATTTGACATTACTGTATGTATGCAGGCCCTTGTAATTGCTTTTCCAATACTGCCAACTGGTTATTGATGATTGATTTCACATTGTGGTACGAGTATCGAGTGAAATGAGTGCTATCCACCCGAGCAACACAGTGATAACATGGAGCCGGCAGGTCATCCAGGTCACAATAGAGGTCAAGCAGTGGGAGGAGGAAGACGTGGTGGTCAAAAGAATGGAAGGGGACATGCACCCCTTCTGAGAGGTGGTCGTGGGCCTCGTCATAGAGGAGGGCTTAGGCCTCACCAGAGAGGCAGCCATGGGCCTCATTTGAGAGGTGTTGGGGGAACGTGGTAGAGGACAAGGCCACGGACCAGACAGCGGCAGCAACAGCAAATAGTGTCCAGTGAAATCCGAGAAATAGTTGTAGAACATGTTGTAAATCATGGCATGACCATGACTGAGGCAGCTACAATGATTCAATCAAACCTCAGAATCAACTCAGGATCAACTGTGGCCTCAATCATCAGAAATGTCCGTACTGAGAAGCGGCAAGTCTTCAGCATGCACTAAACATTAGGCTACTCTCAATTGTCAAATGACTGTATACTGCATACCAATGTGTAGCACAGAGTATAGTGTGCCTTTTGAAAGAAATGCAGACAGAGTGAAGCAGCTGATGACTGAGTATGTTCAGGTATGTTCAGTTTCAAGATGCCTCTTGTGAAAAATGGTTGTGAGAACCTGAACCTGAACACAGGGCTGATGGAAATTTAGAAGTACAGTAATCAATCCTTTGTTTTGCTTTTTACACTAAGCCAGGTGAGGAACACTGCAGTTGACATTTTACTGTAGTTTTGTTCTTTTTTGTAGCTAATTATTGTTGCATGGATTCAAAGAAACCTATGGTGTGATTTGATTGTATTGCATCAATACATTTCAGATTTTGTTCAATGATTCCACTGTGTCTGTAGTATTCTCTCTACTAGTCCTTTTACAGTGATGTATTTATGTGTAGTACCATAATGAAACATGTATCACATATTTTGTACTACAATATTTAATGATTGTACGAACAACTACACAGTGAAACTATCGGTATCTTCTGTGTTACTATGTTACTATGGTATTTCATGATAAATGAGTTATTTGAACCAACAAGTCTGCAAGTGCTAGGTTTCTTTAAAGATATGAATGCACAATGCAATGTTTTGAACATTGGACAGCCTGTGTTACAAGTGATGACCGTTTTGAGTTTTGTGTCTAGAGTTTTGAAAAATGACATCAAGGTTCTGAAATTAGTGACAAAGTGATTGTAAAAAACTGTATATTCATCCTATTTAATGTGCTCTTTTAAAATGTACTTTTCTTTTTTATGTTGCCATTTCTGTTCTACCAATGTTTCAGTTGTTAGCCAAAGATTGACAGAGTACATCTCATACACACAGGCCAGACAGCAAAGATTTCTTTTTGAAATTCAATTACAAATGCTGCATGAACTCATCAATACGATTAGAGCTCCTGAAAGCAATATAACTAACTCACTCTACAGCATCTCATTAGCAGTGAAAAGAAACCAAGAAAGTTGGGACAGTCGACTGTTTACCACTATGTAACATCACCTTTTCTTTTAATAACACTTATTAAGCACTTGGGCACTGAAGACACCACTTGGTTAAGTTTAGCAAGCGGGATTTTCCCCCATTCATCCATTATGCATTTCCTCAGCTGCGCAACTGCACAGGGCCTTCGTTGTCTTAATTTGCACTTAATAGTGCGCCACACATTCTCAATTCGGAGACAGGTCAGGACTGCAGGCAGGCCATGCTAGCACCCGCACTCTCTGCCTATGCAACCATGCGCTTGAAATCTGGGCAGAATGTGGTTTGGCGTTATCCTGCTGAAAAATGCAGGTACGTCCCTGGAAAAGACGATGTCTGGATGGCAGCATATGTTGCTCCAAAATGTGTAAATCTCTTTCTGCAAAAATGGTGCCCTCACAGATGTGCGAGTTACATGACAGACACTCATACACACTGTCACACCCATACACACACAAACACACACTTTCACAGACAGACACACGCACACACACACACACACACACACACTTTCACAGACAGACAGACAGACACACACTTTCACACAGAGACAGACACACACACACTTACATACATACATACATACATACATACAGTGAGGGAAAAAGTATTTGATCCCCTGCTGATTTTGTACGTTTGCCCACTGACAAAGAAATGATCAGTCTATAATTTTAATGGTAGGTGTATTTTAGCAGTGAGAGACAGAATAACAACAAGAAAATCCAGAAAAACGCATTTCAAAAAAGTTATAAATTGATTTGCATGTTAATGAGGGAAATAAGTATTTGATCCCCTATCAATCAGCAAGATTTCTGGCTCCCAGGTGTCTTTCATACAGGTAACGAGCTGAGATTAGGAGCACTCTCTTAAAGGGAGTGCTCCTAATCTCAGCTCGTTACCTGTATAAAAGACACTTGTCCACAGAAGCAATCAATCAATCAGATTCCAAACTCTCCACCATGGCCAAAGAGCTGTCCAAGGATGTCAGGGACAAGATTGTAGACCTACACAAGGCTGGAATGGGCTACAAGACCATCACCAAGCAGCTTGGTGAGAAGGTGACAACAGTTGGTGCGATTATTCGCAAATGGAAGAAACACAAAATAACTGTCAGTCTCCCTCAGTCTGGGGCTCCATGCAAGATCTCACCTCGTGGAGTTTCAATGATCATGAGAACGGTGAGGAATCAGCCCAGAACTACATGGGAGGATCTTGTTAATGATCTCAAGGTAGCTGGGACCATAGTCACCAAGAAAACAATTGGTAACACACTATGCCGTGAAGGACTGAAATCCTGCAGCGCCCGCAAGGTCCCCCTGCTCAAGAAAGCACATGTACAGACCCGTCTGAAGTTTGCCAATGAACATCTGAATGATTCAGAGGAGAACTGGGTGAAAGTGGTCTCAGATGAGACCAAAATCAAGCTCTTTGCCATCAACTCAACTCGCCGTGTTTGGAGGAGGAGGAATGACCCCAAGAACACCATTCCCACCATCAAACATGGAGGTGGAAACATTATGCTTTGGGGCTGTTTTTCTGCTAAGGGGACAGGACAACTGCACCGCATCAAAGGGACGATGGACGGGGCCATGTACCGTCAAATCATGGGTGAGAACCTCCTTCCCTAAGCCAGGGCATTGAAAATGGGTCAAATACTTATTTCCCTCATTAACATGCAAATCAATTTATAACTTTTTTGAAATGCATTTTTCTGGATTTTCTTGTTGTTATTCTGTCTCTCACTGCTAAAATACACCTACCATTAAAATTATAGACTGATCATTTCTTTGTCAGTGGGCAAACGTACAAAATCAGCAGGGGATCAATTACTTTTTTCCCCCACTGTACATACATATATATGGAAAAGAAACATTACAAGTATAAATCACAATAAGATGTAATAAAGTACAGATAAACAAAGTGTAATAAAATGTGATCTGTTTGAAAATGCAGGGACGTCACTGGAAAAGATGATGTCTGGATGGCAGCATATGTTGCTCCAAAATGTGTACATCTCTTCTGCAAAAATGGTGCCCTCACAGATGTGCGAATTACATGACAGACAGACAGACAGACACTCACACACACTGTCACACCCACACACACACTTTCACAGAGAGACATATACACACACACACACACACACACACACTTTCACACAGAGACAGGCACACACACGTACAGACACACACACTAACTTTCACACAGAGACAGACACACACACACACACACACACACACACACATACATACATACATATGGAAAAGAAACAATACTTTTATAAATCACAATAAGATGTAATAAAGTACAGAAAAACGAAATGTAAGAAAATGTGATCTTTAATACACAGAAATATGTATGGCTGGTCGGATGTGTCTTGGACTCGGGTTCCTCTTCATTACGTATAACGCTTTTGCCTTTTGCTAAAGCTTTCCGTGGAGGGGATCGTGGGTGAGTTTGTACCATTCTTGGGGGGCTCTGCCTTGTTGGGGCGGAGCTGTGATCCAGGTGAACAGCAGATCGGGCATAGGTGGGCATGTGGGCAGAGGAGTAGGAAGGCCGGTCAAGCAAATAAGCTTGCTAAGGTACGCAGCAGCAGCAAGCAGCCCCCCCATCCAGCCAGCCAGCCAGTCTGGCTGGCAGTGACTGAGTGGTTGACAGACGGCAAGCAACGGAATGTACGTGCTCTGTGATGTCATAGCAGTCAGCTGAGAGAGGCTCGTGATGTCATCGCTGAGCTGGCTGGCTGGCTGGCTCTGTGTGTGTGTGTGTCTGTGTCTGTCTGTTTTTCTGTTTGTCAGTCTGTCTGTCTGTCTCTCTCTCTCTCTCTCTCTCTCTCTCTCTCTCTCTCTCCCTCTCAATTCAATTCATTTGTATTGTCAAAGCAATTGGACATACATACATACATACATACATATATGTAGCGTAAGGTACACTTATACATTTCAATTAAAGAAGTGAATTCATAGTATCACCTTATCACGAATCCTGGAGTCTTGTAGAACTCAATTTCTGTAATAATTGGACGCAGACACCAATTCCAAAGATATAAATTGTCAAATTTATTTAAAAACAAAGACTAAATGTAGCACTACACTAATTATACAAAAGGGAAAAACTAATTAAAATTCAACTCTAGATCAACAAATCAAAGACAAATCACTTCCGTGACCAAATCAAAGACCATGGGATCCCATAGGATAACACACAAATCGTTAAACAAAAAAGGTTATAAACACATTGACTACAATACCGGTTAGTAATTCTAGGAATCACTAAGAAACAGTTGAAAGTGCTAAATTGCAGTTTCAGAAGATGAAAAAAAACTGTAACAGATGGGATATGTAGTACTTTATGCTCGAGTGGTCTATGCGATTACACCCTGTTGGTGTTATTAAGAACGCCAAGTACCAGAATGCAGAGCGGGACTGTTTTTTGTGCCGTGACTTGTCGGGGGAAAAAGGCGCAGAAAAAACGGACGAGAAGGTGAAGGTAGTATGGCGGTGATGCACGCGTTGGTGAAGTGGGAAAGCGGGGTCGACAAAGACTCTTACAGCGTGATTCCCACTGCTTGCTTTCGCAATTTTGATTTATTCAGCATTGCTGATGATGACGAAGAGACGACTCGAAACTTCAGAGCAGAGTGGAGAGACACGAACAAACCTCCAAAAGGTGGATGGCCTGTCCATGAAGCGCAGATCATTATGACTGGTAACAATGTTTATTTAAAAAAAAAACATTAAAGTCTTTACATGCTATTTGATATATACAATCACAGTATATTTGAAATGAATGTTTAAGTTATTAATGTGTTGTACGTCTAACATACTCTTATAACATGGTAGGTGGTGGTGAGGGCGCTAAAAACTCGTCATACTTGACTGGCATTTGTAAGAACGATTTATTGTGTGTTGTGCTTTACAATAAAATCCCCCAAATCACAAAATAAATTAAACCAGATATAATTTAACTTCAGTTTTGATTCAGTGTTGGCTGTTCATCTTAATTTGTATGGTCAAAGCACAGTATTTTTATGACAAATAAATATAATCCCCAAATATCTGTGGACATAATGCAGGGTTTTATTTATTTTATTTTTATTTTAGGAAAAGAAGGCGAACTAAGAAGAAAACTTAATGACCTAACAAAAATGCCCTGTCCTAAAATGAAGAGAGTACCTAAACCAAACAAAAAACTTCAAATTTCAGATGATAGTGACCTTGATGAACCACAGTTACCGGTGAGATAATTACTGCAAATATTAAATAAATGTATTGCAGGATTGTTTTTTTTTAATCATATTCATATATATATATATTTTCATTTTAAACTCTTTTCCTCTCTGAATACAGCACAAAATAAGAAAGAAAACCGATGGAGCTTCAAGAATTAGATCCCGTCATATTCTACAGACATTTAAAGAGTCCAGTGAAGTTGAGCTACAGCAAAACGTTAAGCAGCTCGAAAAGGAAAACACAAGACTTAAAAATGAAAACCAATGTCTTCGAAACCGTATGGTTGATGGTAAGTTTTTTTATTTATAGCAAATAATTCCTTACCTTGATAAATGTTATTCTTCAGTAATTTAGATTCCAGAGTAATGTATTATAGTTGATCATACTGAAGTAATCTAGAACCACAATACAGACTCTTAATGTGCACTGTCTAATAGTTTAATAATACTGATTATTAAATAAAGTTTTTCAACATAACTTCATAATCCTACATTAATGACTATATGCATTACATTAGACCTGGAAATTCTTGTATTTTATCTTTTTTATTTTTTTCGTAGCTAATGTTAATGACCCACAAAAAGGTCAGTTTGCCAATAACATAGAGCAAGTCTCTCAAGTATAATTGCAGGCATTGATGGTTTTGTTTTCACTTTGCATTAAATATATTACTAGAAATGATTATCATTTAATACTAAGGTTTTTTTCTCCAGAGATTCCAGACCTTTTGGACAATCTGAAAAAAATTGTAACAAAAGCCACATTTATCAGCAATGAAGACAAAAGTGTGTCACCATCAAGTGGTTCTGACAGCCACACAGCAAATTGTTCTGAATCTGACAAAGAATCACCAAAACAGGTATAACACTCTTGGTCTACAATATTACAAAGACAAGGTAAAAATATATATATTGAAAACAAATATTGGTTGTAAACAATCTAATGATGCTACATTATCAGTTATATTCATAGTTATAGTTGATAATAAGAATGTAATTGAATTATGGGTGTCACAGATTCACTGACTTTATTATGTCTGTAAATTAATAAACTTAGAATTGAGACATACTGTGGTCTTTAATAACACATTTCTGTAACAAAATCACAGCCTTACTGATAATGTATTCCACTTAACATAATATAAGAATAGTTTGGGGATAAACTTGTTTTTTATTTACCATTGTCTTTTAGGTGGAAATATTCCCAGGCACTGGAGTTTACATTGACAAACTGTCCTGGATCCTTGCAGAGAGGTGCAGCACGAATACGTCATATGCAAGAACCCTGACGGTTGCTGTCTTTGACTTTCCAACATTATTAAAGAGCAATCTTCGTGGTGGTGGCAGCAAGAGAGATCCAACTTCGGAGACATTAAGATCCTCATTGATGTTATTGAGGATCATATACAGCTGCCTTCGGAAGGACACGACGTGTTTCAGTTGCGGGGCTTTGCAGCCCAGCGGGACCCTCTTAATGCCGGACATCAGCTGCCCGAGCCGGTGCGGATGAACGGAGGGACGTTAGACAGCGTTACCTTCCGGGCAGGAGCAGCGAGCGGCAACACCGGGGTGAAAGTGTCGTCTAACACTGTGCCATTAGCCACTAGCTGATTGAGCAGATCAGTGGTTTTTAAGAAGATAACAATGGCAGCAGACTTGATATTTTCACACCCTGCTACCTCCCCAACCGCTAACACACACTGCTCTAGGGGGCAGAACTGCACCGGAGCGATCTTGACTCCATGGCGTCGGGTCAGTTTTTCAAAAGACGCATTCAGGGGGTCCGACCCCCCGACCCGGGAAGAACTACCGGTACTCCCCCCTCCCCTCCCCTGTTCCCCCACAATAAGAAAAGCACTGAAAACAGAAGACAAAATAAACAAACTGAAAAAAGTAAAGCAACAAAAAAACGCAGCCAAAGGACAGAGCTCTCAGCAGCACTCCCGCTCACTGCAGACCCCTCCCACACACTCCCAGCTGAGAGAGAGAGAGAGAGAGAGAGAGAGAGAGAGAGAGAGAGAGAGAGAGAGTTAGTGTCTGTCTGTCTCTCTCTCTCTGTAGATGCATCATAGGGAACATATGTAACAATCTCTCTTTTTGTTTACCAAAAATGAGAATGAACGTATTTCAAGTGGGTGTTGCCTTGGTTGGAAACGTTTTAAGATTATTTATGAAGTGTAAAGTGGATTTGTCTCAGTTCTCCGTAGTTTTCAATGTATGTGCCATTCAGTAGCGTTCATGTTACAGATGTGCCCTATGCAGTGGTAGGGTCAATAAAATGTCAGTAAAACTTTATTTTAGCAATTATGGAGGGGAAGAACTGCAAATAGCGGGTCCCCACTAATTATCTAACTTACCAACAACGTTTAAAATTAGGTCTTGCGAAGCTGCCAAATAATGCTGTATAATCGTATGTGTCTTCATACACCGGCTGCTATAGTCTGATAGCTTTGATTATATATATATATTTTCTCGTGAACCACAAATGCTATTTGCTTGATTTTTACAGAGTATGTTATAAATACCATTCTTATGAAGCCTGACAAATTGTATGCTGTAATTATGAATATTTTCAAATCATTTGTTTGTTTTTCCTAACATGTTACAAATGTTCCCTATGTGAAAGATGCATTATATCTTAATAACGTCTAAACAATTAAAGATATACAGATTATTATTTTCGGTAAAGTTATAACACATTGCTATTAACTATGTGTGTCAGTAAAAGTTTAAAAAATCCTAATAATTTTTTATTGATCCTGCAAAATAGGTGTTTAGGGAACATTTGTAACATTAGGGTTACGATTTGCCATAGACGCGGAATGAGTTTGATTGTGATGTTAAATGGGGTTTAAAGACGCAGTCGCCTCGGTGCTGATTACTATTGCTGTGTTTCTCCACTTCTACTCCATGCTTGGGAACGCCCACATCCAGTGACGTCAAAACCGGTGGAAAAGCGGGCCGGTTCAAAAAAGATCAGCTGGATCCCAGGCCGAGCAGCAGCTCCGGCTCCAGCACCGGCACCATGTCGCTGGAAAAGCGCTAAGTGAGCTCACAGTGAGCTCAGTGTAATGTCTGCTCTGGTGAGCTCACAGTGTGACCTAGTCGTTAGTTCACGTCTTCACTGGGTAGTCCATGACAACTTAATTGACTCAATTCTTGGGCTTAATTGGTCAAAATGACCATTGGTTGAAGGTACTCAGGGACTGATGTGTAGAGAGACTTATTAAACCTGCAGGATTGTGGTTTTCCCAGAACAGAATTAACCAGTGTAGCGTTATGTTGGGTGTATTCTGATAAGAGCATTTTAGCTCTGAGCTGAAGCACTGATCTAAAGAAGACCTCTCCCCCCCAAATTGATCAGATTTCCTTAACGCATCAGCATGTGAACTGGTTTACATCAAAGTGACAGTCTTGGGAGGATGGCACCAAGAATGGGCCAAATAGCTTGGAATCCCTGCTGTGAGATGTCTGGGGAAGGGGGCCTGTAGGAAATAAAAACTCTTTGAAATGGACGAGAGCCGAAATCCCGACACAGAGCTACGAACCCGTGCCAACCGGCATTTCCAAAAGATGGCATGGATTGACATCAGTCATACATCAAGCCCCCCTCCAATAGGACACTGGGGGCTGAAGCCGAAATCCAATCTCACAAACTAAAGAACCAATCACCTATTGATCTGACAGGCGTATAAAGGGTAACGCACGGCATCTCTCTCTCTCTCTCACCTAAACCAGTAACTCGCTGCCACAGCTCAACTTGTATCTCTGTTGCCAGAACCGGAACCAGAAACCAACTAAGTCTTTACCAGCAACAGAAGGGTTAAACTGGGAGAAGGAGATTGAGCCGTACGAAGAATTCTTTTAAAGGACTTTATTAAATAAAGAACTTTACAGACTGCGCTGCCCGCCTGTGCCCAGCCATCCAGCTGGACAATTGACTAAGTCGACTGAATACGAAAGTCATTTAAATAGCTATTTGAGTCTTAAGAAACTTGACCCTTGGAACGAACAGGGCCCTGCTTTCCTCAAAGACTTTGTCTTCAAGTAACTACGGTGGAACCCTGCTTACAAAGAAGATTTTGTGCACAACCTTGGAGCCTTCAAACCAATGGAAAATCTGTTTGGAAAAGACTCTACATTCGCGAAACCCCAACTTCCAGGTGCATCGACTGAGTTGAAGTTCTTGGACAAAGCCGAACCGGACTGCCTTTGTTCCAAACCACACGGACCTCGTGCCGTGTGCTGTTATCTGAGCCCGAAGCCAGAGAGGCCTCTCTGCGACGAAGTTCACATAAGTTTAACAGTTTGGAGTTTGTGATTCATGACATTTGAGAAATCAATTAGAAATGTTAATCTGTGATTCATAACTCTAGAATGTGTAATATCATTTAGTTTTCTTAAATATAAATGTGTGTTGCATTCAACTGTTTTGTTGATAATTTTAGAAATAAAATCTGTCAACGCCGAGAAATATCTTCTCATTCCTGTTTAACTGTTTAGTCTGAAATTGACACAAGTTAATAGACACCAGATTATAGGTGGCCCTGCCTATCCTTAATCATTGAATAATAATCAGTTAAGGGAAATTGTGGTAACAAGTAATGATAGGATCTTTCTCTCCACCTAAACGTTAATGAGACTGATATATATATAACGAGAAGTTACCTGACATAAATACTAACCTGCATAGTTATTGAATGTCTGACTAACAATACTAATGAGAGACTCACCTTCGTCTTACTAACCGGTATTGTAGTCAATGTGTTTATAACCTTTTTTGTTTAATGATTTGTGTGTTATCATATGCGATCCCATGGTCTTTGATTTGGTCACGGAAGTGATTTGTCTTTGATTTGTTGATCTAGAGTTGAATTTTAATTAGTTTTTCCCTTTTGTATAATTAGTGTAGTGCTACATTTAGTCTTTGTTTTTGAATAAATTTGACAATTTATATCTTTGGAATTGGTGTCTGCGTCCAATTATTACAGAAATTGAGTTCTACAAGATTCCAGGATTCGTGATAAGGTGATACTATAAATTCACTTCTTTAATTGAATTTTATAAGTGTACCTTACGCTACACCTTTGACCACCACGTCTTCCTCCTCCCACTGCTTGACCTCTATTGTGACCTGGATCACCTGCCGGCTCCATGTTATCGCTGTGTTGTTGAGGTGGATAGCACTCATTTCACTCGATACTCGTACCACAATGTGAAATCAATCATCAATAACCAGTTGGCAGTATTGGAAAAGCAATTACAAGGGCCTGCATACATACAGTAATGTCAAATCTGATGTGGAAGAACAATTCCTTTATCCCTCTGTTCTCCACCAGGGTTGTGCTGTTCGCCTCGATTGGCAAGTTTGCAGTGTGAGGAGTGGATCCATGTCGTCGTTCCTAGGCACTTCACAGCTGTGTGGGTGGTCAGGAGCACCTGGTAGGGCCCTGTCCACCTGGGCTGTTGGGAGGACTTTCTCTTGTGTGCTTTGATATACACAGTCATCTTGCTGGAAGGGGTGGTAAACCTGCTGGGATGGTTCAGTCTGGGCGGCTTTCATCTGTGAATGGACAGCTTCGAAAGCACGTGTTAGTCCCATACAAAAAGACAACAGAGCATCATCCATCAAGTGGATGTCCATTTCCCTTACAGACAATGGAGGAGTGATGGAGAGTCTCATAAGTCATCCCATAATAATCTCACACAGAGAAAGACCTGTTTTTCTCAATTTGCTGACGATTTCATTGTCATTAGGACTATAGGAAGGGGATCTGGACGTTTGAGTCCTGTTTGTTTGCATATATTAGACAGCTTATTCTTTAATATCCCATTTTGTTTCTCCACTGCTCCAGCTGACTGAGCCTGATGGGGCAGTGAAAATGTTGTTTACCTCGCAGGGCTTTGCATAGTTCCTGCACTATTGTCCCAGTGAAGTGAGTGTTCCTATCACTGGAAATTTCCCTGGAATGCGAAATCTACATATAACATCCCTTAACTGTATTTTTGCTACTTTTACTACTTCAGCCTTCCTACGGGATAGGCTTCAACCCATTTAGAACACCTATATATTATTACAAGTATATATTCATATCCACAACATTTAAGCTTTTGAACACAATCTATTTGCATATTGCAGGATTATGAGCTTGACAAATGTGGCAAGTTCTACAATATTGCTAAGCTGTTACTATAAAACCTGGGGCAAACCAATTTAAAAGACTGATGCACACATCCCCCCTTTGCCCGTGTGGCCAACACCATGCGCCACATGGGCAAACCAGGGAAAGAGTGCCTGTGAGGCAACCAATGCATTAGCAAATGTTTGAGCTCTCTTATGGAAGGTGCAGTGGCCAGTTGCAATTTCCTGGAGCTTTTACAGTGCATCTCAAATTAAATTTCATCCAGCCCCAGGTCATAAAAGTCAAACCCTAGTTACGACATACATAACACATACATTTTGTTGCTTCAAAGAGAATACAAAAGTCAGCAAAACATTCTTTTTTACAAATTCAGTTTGTAAACTGTATTGTACATATATTTGTTGCGTTTTGATTTATAAACATTATACATTGTACAAATCTTAAGTGAAGGGCAATGGACTGATTCTGACTTCATGGCTGTCATTCTATTCATTTGAATAATGTGACATCTCCACTAAAAGTACATTATAAATTAAACTATCAATAGAAGAATATGTGCTACTGCGGACGTCATCTGAGCAGTTTCACAATATATTGTAGATTCCTATAATCTGGAAAACCTTTAATTATAGTATTTTAACTTATTTCTCCACTGAGTCAAGCATCACTTCAGCGTAGTGGACCTCAGCATTGGTCTGTTCAAGTTGCTGTGAGGCTGTCTTTAAAGCCGCGCCCTCGGCCTACTGTGTCTCAACAAGAACACCAGCATCTTCTCCATATGGGTCAGACATCGGTTCCTTCAGGACACGATTCATAATATGCATATCTGCCATGTGGAATAAATCAGTCTGAAGACACAATGTGTGGTTCACACAACATCAGAGATCGTCCTTATAAAAGGCATCTCTATCACATTAGTTGACATTCGCACAATCTATAAGGTTTCTAGTAAAGGGACAATTCAAAATAATAATAATCTTGATTCCAATTTATCTCATTTATCAAATTATTTCAGTACAGCACTCAGCTGTCGTCAGCAGCATCATATCTCCTGTGTTTATTGAATCAGCTTTACTTCCTAGTGTAGATACTCTTTTTGTGTGGAGTTGTCAAAGTTTCAAAACAATGTGCTTATCTTTGTCCTTTTATCTAACTTAAATACCTGAGAACATTACAATAATTATTACAGCAGCTCCTTCAACACCATAGTTAATAGTAGTTGGGTAAATGATGGCAGTTATTAATCTTTGTTTCTCAATTCATTTTTTACCAATAAACCATAATTTGAAATTATTTCCATACTCCTATTATTCCTATTTTCATTATTATTAGTTTTATGCGGTTGTCATCTAGTATGTGATGTATTCGTCTGTATCAACATCAATATTATTATCATTATTAATACAAGCAGTGTAAATTACCATTCATTACACTCTTGCTCTGTTTGTAATAAGTTATGAACCCTTACACGTACTTACAGTCTCTGCCTTGTCTCTGACTTCTCTCTCTCTCTCTCTCTCTCTCTCTCTCTCTCTCTCTCTCTCTCTCTCTCTCTCTCTCTCTCATCTCAGGCTGCTTGTCTGCTCAGGCGAACAGGGGGAGCAGAGGAGCACATACGGCCCTTGCCCCCTGCCCCCCTCTTCCTAATTGATAGGGTATTTCTGTTTGTGAAAGGACTATTTCCAAACAGTTTTATAACTTGCCATGACTATGTTTCATTAAATTAGTTATGTTACACCTTTAGTTATACCTGTAGTAACTTCATTATTTTCCCTCATATTCCAGTCAATCACCATCAGAGTCTCTCGTGGCAGTACATTTGTCTCACACAGAACAAACTCTCCTTTCTCAACCGCTTTCAATTTTGGATAACATCGCACTGCATCCCAACAGCTGTTCTTTCTCCTATTCCTAATTTCTTACAAGAAAATGCAAGTTATATTTGATCGATTTGTATTATTACTATTTATATACATTTCACTACATTATTGTAGTTAATGAATGTATTTAATCTTTGGAAAATAAGCCTTTTCATTGATCTCAATAATGATGTCCAGGTACTTCAGGAAAGCACATTTTCAAAAAATGTGTCCAGTCAATGATTTCCCCAACTAAGAACCTGCGTGGGCACTAAGACTGTCCTCCTGCGCGGCTCATGTCTTTATTGTGTCACTTCCTCCTATTGAAGTCCAATCTACACCAGTACAGGTTCAGAAGAACTGTTCCCGAATCCAGATTGAACTGATCAATAGTTAATTTCTTACCTACACATTGTATTTAGGGATCTATTTCTAGGGATTTAAAAACTCTTCATTGTGGAACTCATAGCTTCCAAATGAGCACATCGTTAATTTCCTGGAGTATCTGGTTATCTATTTATCAATATGTAAGAAACCTTCACCGAATGTTTGTGGTTGCCTCGGATTCCTATTTCTAAATTTGGCTCTAATTCCATTTCTAACATGTTACTTTTAACTTCTGTATTCGTAAGACCTATTTAAATAACTTAATTTTGTATTATTATTTCTGTTTGCAATAGCATTCTGTGTACAGTTAAATGCTGACTTTCTTGTAGGTCTGTTATTACAACATATTTAACTGGCGTTTTTTAGCTATCATTCTGTAACTATTTGTGACTTATGACTCTCTTAGTCATATTCTGGACTATACAGTACATGAAAAAGTCAAAATATGGACATTTACCTTGCGCAAACTGAAAACGTACAAACATACAAAGAGACACATATTAATTTATATCCATAGTAAATTCAGATACCATGGTTTTGGTTGGCATGTTATATTGACCTGCAGTGTCTCAAACTACCCTTATTTATTACTTATCTAGTAATTTTCCTTCAGTATCTTGAGGACTGTCATTTATACTGAAAAACATATATATATATTTTTAATTTGTCTTCGGGGCATTCAGATTGAATTATGCCTGTTGTCTTTTCTTTCTTTTCTCTAACAAATGTTTTAAGATAGCTAGCTTTGGTTTCTCATTTCTTAATGCTTTGTATTCCTATTTTGCAAAACCGTTTTTAGGTGCTCAAGTCTATCTGAATCAAAAGTCCCATCTTCTGGAAACCTTAATTTTCTGTCACCTATTGTCCAGTCAAACGCACCGCTTCACTCCATAGTTATCATACATGTACCTTACATGTGTACCTTTAAGTGGCGGGTCGCCCGTCTTACTAGAGCTGTTCCCACACAGTAACACGTTTTCCCATTTTCTATGTATCGTTTTGTACACAACAACCAAGGCGTGCAAGCCCGCAAAATAACAATAAACGACAGGGGAGAAAACATAGCAAAAAACAAGAAAACACAAATAATACTAAATCCTATATAGGAATAACAACAAACATGCTTTTCAATGTTTGCATTTATAGAACTTGTATATAACTTAATGACTTTTCTTCATTTACCATAAACACTATAAACTTCTATAAACTATAAACACGTTATTTTATATTATCACCGGCGTATCAGATATTGAACAATTAATTAGCGCTCCTTTTTTTTTTTTTTTCTAATAGTAGGTCAAACCTACGCTGCAGTTTACAAACACACTTAAGCCTGCGGGAACCCAGACAGGAAAACACAGTCCTGTTCCTTCACAAACAAGAAGACACAGTCAAGTCTATGGTAACCCTAAGAAACCATGCTCCTCGGTTATTGGTGTCAATGGATCTCATTATCCTGAAACTTTCATGATCGAAACATGGAATACTGTTTGTCAGTTTCCATAAAACTATGCATTAAGAGTAATGCAACAGTCACTTATCATTTTGAGCAGCTGTATCAATTGATAGTTAGATCTTTGTAATGAAATGAATAGACAGTGATCTCAGATGTAATGTGTGAATTGCATTTTGAAATGGTAATACTTTGATGTTAAGTTGTGTCATTTTAGTTCAATGAACAAATGATCTGAGGTTGATGTGTATTGTATCCAAGCAATTGTAAAAAAGTGTTAGAGTTTTGAAAAATGTGCATTTTGATCATCGGGTGTGAGTTTAGTGTCTAGAGTTTTGAAAAATGACATCAAGGTTCTGAAATGAGTGCCAAAGTGATTGTAAAAAAGTGTAATATCAGGGGACAGTGGCTATTAGTGATCTGGCCTTCCGTGGCCTCTGTATTAATGTAACAGGTCACATTGTATGTGTACACTGATACTTGATAGTATAATATAGTACAAGTAAAAAACATACATAGGTATCATAGAAGTATTTTGCAGAAATGATTATGGATAGTTATCAAAATGGAGAGGAAATGCTAAATCCAGTCTCCCCAGGCTGAGCTTCTATTGCTGCACCTGCTAAGTGGCTGCTGGCCCCACTATATGGATAGAGCCACACCAAGTACAAGAGTCTCCCCATTGCTATTTATATCTCCCTATCCAGTCTTCTATAGGTGTCAGGGTGGGGTGCCTATTCCCCTGCATGCTTTGAAACCTATAGCACCTGGGACGCACACTTGGGATCCGGTTCCTCTGCCCCTCACATACACATGAGGAATCCCAGGTGCTCAACACGTCATACTGTCTCTTTCATCTAATGTGTAAACTATGGACAAATACATGACTAAACGTGTTTAGTTGCTTTTCCCAGAATGCTTTGCACCACGATATGCAAATAACGAGGACTATGATTGGCTCCCTGACATTACCCACACTGCGACTGATGCTACCCATTTCACTACCCAACAAAGACCCATAATATGCATGTGTCTGTCTGTCTGTCTGTCTGTCAAAGTATGTGTGTGTGTGTGTCTGTGTGTGTCTGTGTCTGTCTGTCTGTGTGTGAAAGTGTGTGTGTGTCTGTCTGTCTGTCTGTCTGTCATGTAACTTGCACATCTGTGAGGGCACCACTAATGCCGAAAGAGATGTACACATATTGTTTATTTTCCATATATATGTATGTATGTATGTATGCATGTCCAATTGCTTTGACAATACAAATGAATTGAATTGAGAGGGAGAGAGAGAGAGAGAGAGAGAGACAGACAGACAGACAGAGAGACACACATACACACACACACACACACAGAGAGCCAGCCAGCCAGCCAGCTCAGTGATGACATGACGAGCCTCTCTCAGCTT
The DNA here is from genome assembly GCF_036373705.1 of Amia ocellicauda. NCBI lineage: Eukaryota > Metazoa > Chordata > Actinopteri > Amiiformes > Amiidae > Amia > Amia ocellicauda. The sequence continues at coordinate 108,196 of NW_027102865.1, forward strand.
ACTGCTATGACAGCACAGAGCACGTACATTCCGTTTAACTAATCGTTAAACAAAAAAGGTTATAAACACATTGACTACAATACCGGTTAGTAAGACGAAGGTGAGTCTCTCGTTAGTATTATTAGTCAGACATTAAATAACTACGCAGGTTAGTATTTATGTCAGGTAACTTCTCGTTATATATATATCAGTCTCATTTACGTTTAGGTGCCGAGAAAGATCCTATTTGTTACCACAATTTCCCTTAACTGATTATTATTCAATGATTAAGGATAGGCAGGGCCACCAATAATCTAATGTCTATTAACTTGTGTCAATTTCAGACTAAACAGTTAAACAGGAATGAGAAGATATTTCTCGGCGTTGACAGATTTTATTTCTAAAATTATCAACAAAACAGTTTAATGCAACACACATTTATATTTAAGAAAACTAAATGATATTACACATTCTAGAGTTATGAATCACAGATTAACATTTCTAATTGATTTCTCAAATGTCATGAATCACAAACTCCAAACTGTTAAACTTATCTGAACTTCGTCGCAGAGAGGCCTCTCTGGCTTCGGGCTCAGATAACAGCACACGGCACGAGGTCTGTGTGGTTTGGAACAAAGGCAGTCTGGTTCGGCTTTGTCCAAGAACTTCCACTCAGTCGATGCACCTGGAAGTTGGGGTTTCGGGAATGTAGAGTCTTTTCCAAACAGATTTTCCACTGGTTTGAATGCTCCAAGACTGTGCACAAAATCTTCTTTGTAAGCAGGGTTCCACCGTAGTTACTTGAAGACGAAGTCTTTGAGGAAAGCAGGGCCCTGTTTGTTCCAAGGGTCAAGTTTCTTAAGACTCAAATAGCTATTTAAGTGACTGACACTTTCGTATTCAGTCGACTTAGTCAATTGTCCAGCTGTAAAACTCCACTGATCAGGTGGGTCTGTAAAGTTATTTATTTAATAAAGTCCTTTAAAAGAATTCTTCGTACGGCTCAATCTCCTTCTCCCAGTTTAACTCTTCTGTTGCCGGCAAAGACTTGGTTGGTTTCTGATTCCGGTTCTGGCAACAGAGCTACAGGTTGAGCTGTGGCAGCGAGTTTCTGGTTCAGGTGAGAGAAAGAGAGAGAGAAAGACTGTCCGCTGTTCCTTAAAGTCTGTCAGATCAGTAGGTGATTGGTCCCTGAGTTCTTGAGATTGGATTTCGGTTTCAGCCCCCAGTGTCCTATTGGAGGGGGGCTTGATTTATGACTGATGTCAATCCATGCCATCTTTTGGAAATGCCGGTTGGCCCGGGTTCGTAGCTCTATGTCGGGATTTCGGCTCTCATCCACTTCAAAGAGTTTTTATCACCTACAGGCCCCTTTCTCCAGACATCTCATAGCAGAATTCCAAACTATTTGGCCTCTTCTCGGTGCCATCCTCCCCAAAACTGTCACTTTGATGCAAACCAGTTCCAAGCTGATGAGCTAAGGAAATCTGATAACTTTGGGGGGGGAGAGGTCTTCTTTAGATCCGTGCTTCAGCTCAGAGCCCAAATGCTCTTATCCAAATACACCCAACATAACGCTACATATGTATGTATGTATGTATATATGTGTAGAAGGAAAATTAGAAATTATTTTCTTACACCTGTTTTTCTCTCTTGTATACTTAAGAAAGATACGGTCAAACTAGAAGGTCAGCCCAGAAGATAGTTTGATTTCTGTTTGTTATTTACGATGAGAACCTTGGAGACAATGTCAAACGGTTTGACCTATGTGCCTGTTCCCTAAAACCATGTGTTGACCTATGAACTCTGTTCTATAATGATATATGTTCTGCTTAGTTAGCCTTTAAGATAACATAGTAATGACTTTCTAGCATGTATGGATGTATGTATGTATGTATATATATATATATATATACACTCACCTAAAGGATTATTAGGAACACCTGTTCAATTTCTCATTAATGCAATTATCTAACCAACCAATCACATGGCAGTTGCTTCAATGCATTTAGGGGTGTGGTCCTGGTCAAGACAATCTCCTGAACTCCAAACTGAATGTCTGAATGGGAAAGAAAGGTGATTTAAGCAATTTTGAGCGTGGCATGGTTGTTGGTGCCAGACGGGCCGGTCTGAGTATTTCACAATCTGCTCAGTTACTGGGATTTTCACGCACAACCATTTCTAGGGTTTACAAAGAATGGTGTGAAAAGGGAAAAACATCCAGTATGCGGCAGTCCTGTGGGCGAAAATGCCTTGTTGATGCTAGAGGTCACAGGAGAATGGGCCGACTGATTCAAGCTGATAGAAGAGCAACTTTGATTGAAATAACCACTCGTTACAACCGAAGTATGCAGCAAAGCATTTGTGAAGCCACAACACGTACAACCTTGAGGCAGATGGGCTACAACAGCAGAAGACCCCACCGGGTACCACTCATCTCCACTACAAATAGGAAAAAGAGGCTACAATTTGCACAAGCTCACCAAAATTGGACAGTTGAAGACTGGAAAAATGTTGCCTGGTCTGATGAGTCTCGATTTCTGTTGAGACATTCAGATGGTAGAGTCAGAATTTGGCGTAAACAGAATGAGAACATGGATCCATCATGCCTTGTTACCACTGTGCAGGCTGGTGGTGGTGGTGTAATGGTGTGGGGGATGTTTTCTTGGCACACTTTAGGCCCCTTAGTGCTAATTGTCATCGTTTAAATGCCACGGCCTACCTGAGCATTGTTTCTGACCATGTCCATCCCTTTATGACCACCATGTACCCATCCTCTGATGGCTACTTCCAGCAGGATAATGCACCATGTCACAAAGGTCGAATAATTTCAAATTGGTTTCTTGAACATGACAATGAGTTCACTGTACTAAACTGGCCCCCACAGTCACCAGATCTCAACCCAATAGAGCATCTTTGGGATGTGGTGGAACGGGAGCTTCGTGCCCTGGATGTGCATCCCACAAATCTCCATCAACTGCAAGATGCTATCCTATCAATATGGGCCAACATTTCTAAAGAATGCTTTCAGCACCTTGTTGAATCAATGCCACGTAGAATTAAGGCAGTTCTGAAGGCGAAAGGGGGTCAAACACAGTATTAGTATGGTGTTCCTAATAATCCTTTAGGTGAGTGTATATATGTATGTATGTATGTATGTATGTCCAATTGCTTTGACAATACAAATGAATTGAATTGAGAGGAAGAGAGAGAGAGAGAGAGAGAGAGAGACAGACAGACAGACAGACAGCTCAGCGATGACATCACGAGCCTCTCTCAGCTGACTGCTATGACATCACAGAGCACGTACATTCCGTTGCTTGCCGTCTGTCAACCACTCAGTCACTGCTAGCCAGACTGGCTGGCTGGCTGGATGGGGGGGCTGCTTGCTGCTGCTGCGTACCTTAGCAAGCTTATTTGCTTGACCGGCCTTCCTACTCCTCTGCCCACATGCCCACCTATGCCCGATCTGCTGTTCACCTGGATCACAGCTCCGCCCCAACAAGGCAGATCTTCCCAAAAATGGTACAAACTGATCCACGTTCCCCTCCACGGAAAGCTTTAGCCCAAAATAAGGGACACATTCTGTAACAACATAATGGATGCCCACCCAACCTGTGACAAAACTTAGAAAAAAGAAAAACGGTCAGTCCTCCTGGGGGAGGGACACACAGCCACCCTGGCTGCCCAATATGTCAGCGCCTACCACAGCCTGAGGGACACAGTGACACACGAGCACCGGCTGTAAATATAATGTAAATACTCATTTGTAATGCATGTCATTGTATTTCAAAAAAGGAATCTGGAAATAGTAAACCAATTTTCTTTATTTGTATGTATTTAAGATCACATTTTATTACATTTTCTTTTTCTGTACTTGATAACATCTTATTGTGATTCAAAATTCTATTATTTATTTTCCGTATGTATGTATGTATGTATGTATGTATGTATGTATGTATGTATGTATGTGTGGAAGGAAAGTTAGAAATTCTTTTCTCACACCTGTTAATCTCTCTTGTATACTTAAGAAAGATAAGGTCAAGCTAGAAGGTCAGGCCAGAAGGTAGTTTGATTTCTGTTTGTTATTTACGATGAGAACCTTGGAGACTGTCATGGTCTCCCCTGCTTCTACCTTAGTTCACCACCAGAGGTCTCCCTCTCCCAAATACTAGTTTAGTGCTTCTCTTGTCCTTTGTCCAGTCAAACCAGTCTTTCCACATTCTTCCCTACCAGGTGCACCTGTTCTGTCCTCCTCTCCTATCATTGGTCAATCCTTCATTCACCTCGTTCAATCCCTCTCTCCTTCACAGTACACAGTACCCCTCTGTTTCCTAGATTCATCGCGAAGTCTTGCATTCTCTCCTGAATCAATTCTAAGCCTTGTTTCTTGATTGCCTTCCCGTGTATTTTTGACCTCTTGCTTCCTTCTCTCGTTTACCCCTTTCGGATCTCTCTACTAGCCTGTTCGCTTGATCGTTTGACCTGGACTGTCCCTGTTTATGCTCTCTCGTTTTGCCCTTATTGGATTATCTGCTTCAACTCTAAAGCCTGCACTTGGATCCTTTCCTTTTCCTAAAAAAACCTGTGATTCTTATATGTTCAAACCGAATATTGTAAGGGACATATATGCTGCAAAAAACACATATATAAATTGCATAATATTAATGTATTTTTAATCATATATGTCCTACATACAACTAAAGGCATATAGTTTTTGATGAAGTAAAAACATAGGAAAATAGTGCAAATTTAATATGAATGTCCAGCATATGAAGACATGTATAAAACACAGTGCAGTTTAGCAGTATAAGGCTGTACTTAACTCATGCTCTTGCCTTGTCCTAAGTGGAGCCCTATGCCTATAATCAAACATGGTCATATACTGTATAATCAACCTTAGATCAACTGCTCTTTCAAATCCTGTAGGAAAATGAACAGTCCGCATAAAGGTCAGTGATATTTTGACAGCAGATCCTCGAACCAGTTTCTGCACTGTACAATTTCCAAATTTGCCAACTGCATATAAGTGATATTGGTCATCACTGACACAGAGAAAGTGTGAAACCGTGAAAATACTGCCATCTTTCAATATCACAACCGAGTTGTTCCTTTTCTTTGTCTTTGTGTATGTTTGGCTTTGAATGACCTCTCCGTTGATAACTATTCTGTTGTAGTACCTGCCAATAGAGGTCCCAGGTACATCTAGCAATGCATGCAATGCATTCATATTATTTTCAGACACTGGCCTAATCTTTGGCACTCCAAGTGCAAGTCATATCTAGTATAATTCTTTACATGACGTTTACCAGAGGTCATTTCTGTGTAGAATGATTTAATTTCAGGTGAAACATCATTGGATGAGCAGGCCTTAGCTATGCGTGGCAATGCCCGAGACCATGCTACTCTTTTGCAAAGCTGCTGAGGCACTGCATTACTGCTTTTGACTTGCTTGAGCAAGTAGCCATTATAGCTCTCAAACATGAAAGCAGACTGGGCCCAGAGAGGACCCAAATTCTCAACACTCTTAGTCAAATGCAGAAGTGAATGCATATTGTAGGTCACCTGATCTTCGCCATACAAAGACTGAACTGATTTAACATAAAGCTCAAGAGCCTCATGAGCATGGTCAATATCCTCTTGGCTAATGTCTGAACCTAGCAAAATGCTCACACCCTCCACAAGTAGAGCCCAGTGGCAAAGATACCTGTTTGGAAGTATCCCCTCCAGGACTGGCAAACTGTAATATAAAAGCCAGTTCTGTCATTCGTGAGCTTTCCAAAACCTTAGCTCAACAATAGACCGTGGGATTCTGGAAAAAATGCTTAGAGGCTTGATTGCTAAAAGATTTACATCCACTGTTACAGTGTTCAAACCAACATACCATGGTTTACTATAGCTTTTGGAATCAAACCATAAAGTGGCTATTTGCCGGCAAACCCCCAGCAACACACAATGCATGTAATCAGGGACCATGCCATTGATCAGGTCAAAATCTGGCAAGTCCACAATTGGAGATGGCCCTTTTATGCCCAAAATGCTCTGTTCATTATTTTTGGCAATCTCACCTATTTGCACAGTTGTGTCATGATCTCTAAGGAACACCTGGATGAAGACAGTGCCCACACCCATACTCTCCATTAAACTGCTTGAAATTTTGCAGTAAAGGTCGTGCAACAGCATCACATATGGCACATAATGCATAGACCTTTGTCATTTTGATTGAGTGATCTACTGGATCCTGCCACTGAAGACCTGTTTGTCCAAGACTTTTGCATTCCTCCACAAAAGGTTTGAGGAAGCTAGTCATTTGTGGTTTTGATGACCCAAACCACAAGGCACATAGTATGACATTTGTATCTCTTTCCTCTGGGGGTAATTCATTAACAGAGCATAGTAAGGGCCATATGCTGTATTTAGATGACTGGAACACTGGCACTCCATCACAATTGAAAGACAGGGAAAAGAATGAATCACTAACTGATTTCAGATATTTGTACAACTTCCCATCTGAAAAATCTGTTATTCCATCTGTTTTGGTCATTGTAAATATTTGGAATAGGCTCATTCTCCAAAAGAGCTTGAAGTTGATTCCTCAAAGGTATACAAATAAAAAATTGACCCAGCTCTAAACTTTGTCTCACAGATGGTATTCTGATTTGTCTACATAATCTTTAAACTCCTTCTCTAGCATGTACTTGCTACTTGGGATGCTTGCAGCATCCCCACTACATAACCTTAACAGCTTCAGTAGGTCCTCCATTAAAGCCTCTGTTACATTGTGCTTCATGGAAAATGCGAGGATGTTCAGCCAACTGGCATCTGTGACATGGTCATTTGAGGGACCTGAAGACACCAGGTTTGATTGGTTGGTATTCTGTAACAAATGGGAAAGAATCCAAATTTGAGTGATCATAAGCAAAGTGTGTACCAAAAGAAACCTGTTTTACTCTAAATGTTGATATTCTTGTTCAACAATATGGCAAGCTGTTTTGACTGTTATTAATTCCCAGGATGTTCATCAAGATTAAAGCTAGTGTTCACAACCCACCCCACCGTCTACCTGTATGCTCCTTTCACTTTTACAGACACAATAATACATTACATTTTAGCATTGCTGTTGTGCTTAGATTTATATTGGTGTCTTGAGATGGAAGCCATCTCCATAGGCTACAGATGAATATATTATTATGACATAAAATTATTAGCCATGCATAATATTTTACTGACAGTACTAATGCCAGGCTGCTAATTTATAGAATGTCTGTAAACCTAAAATGGGCGACATATCCTGCTGAGGGACACTAACATTGAGACGCTATGGCGAGCAGTGAAAGCATTGCTCTCATTTCTTGGTTTCATGTCGAAAGGGTGTTTGTTGTGAATATTTAGATATGGTGACTTCGTTCATTGTTCAGTTCACGGGCAGCATTTAAAAACAACATGACCAGCTGTAGTGGGAAATCTACTCGCCTTCAGATATGTTTGTCAATGCATTTTACAACATTTTAAACACATTTTTAAAACCTTAAAACTTAACATAACTTAAACTAAACATTATTTGTACAATTATGTTCAACAATAAGTATAATGCCTATTTATGAATATATTATAGTTTATCATATTTAATACACACATTTCTAGGGCCTATAAATTATCAATATGACCAAAACTTTGCTGGAAAAACAAGTTTTGCCTTGTTTTCCACCTGGTCCGAGTACGACGAGGAATCATTCTTTCTTCTTGGCAACTGTTAAAGCAACACAATTTTCGTTTCGCCATTTTGCATAATAGAAAACACATCGCTACATGTAGGCAAGTGCATTAGGGCCATAAGACCATACAATATGCCGATTGGTTGATGTTTGAACTGCTGCGCGGGATCCAATAGAAATCCAGATCACTGACTCATTGAAGCAGCCAGACAGCGGTAACACGGGCCGTTGCTTTAAGTTTCAACAGAGGTTTCAGATCGATTAAACATGGATTTCTAACGTCACCCCGAAGGAAAGAATAATTGTATCTTGTTGTAATTATTACTCAGGGATTTGTGTTGATTCAGGTTGGTTCATTTAGTAATTTATAAGCAAAGTAGTTGGTTTGTTCAATAAGACAACAGTTGCAAGAGTTAAGGTTACCTTGCTAGGAGCTAACTGAGCCAGCAACAACTTTGATATTGCCCTTGCTTCGTGTATTTAGGTAACGTGAACTGGATTCATGTATTTGTTGGTTTATGTTGAATGGGTATTATACCGTTAACATTAGACTACATTTACTTTTTTTACTGTCAAGCGATTCAGTTTTGAATCTATTTCATTACACAAATCTACCTACGTTGGTCAGGGGCGGGTGGGTTAATTGAGTTAAAATATTTGAATCGCGTTAGTTTCTCACAACTAACGTTAATGAATCAGATTACCGCGTTAAATCGACAGCCCTCATTATCGATTGTACTAATCTTTCACAGATCTGCAGCTAACTTGCATGCAGCTGACATTTAGCTGGCCTAGCATTATGTCTGTGTCTGGCAAACTGGTCTTACAAAGCAAAAATGATGCCCATGACGCTACAATCAGACTCACAAGACACAAAACTGTGACCTTCCCATGTGAGATCTGATGAAACAGCCGTGATCTAAATTCACTAAAAGCCAAACTCTTCTAAAGCCCAAGGTGTGATGAGAAAGTTTGCAGTGGTCCAATGGGTCAGTGGGGAGGATGCTGGGATGTATAGCGAGGTGGAAACCGAAGCCATACGTAAATATGATGACACCAAGATGGATGACGATGGATACCCGCAAACTGACTGTTCAGCTGCTGTGGGATGGCAGAAAGGGAAAAAGCCAAAACATGGCTGGCCAGTGTACGCTGCCTCTATCAAGTTTGTGAGCAGTAAGTAGACCTATCTAATGCATTTCATTTGTTTTTACACTGTCGGGGCCAATAAATAATGTGAAGCTGTTATGATACACGGATATACGGATTCAGATGAAACTGATGTTGAGAATACACCGGTAAGACTGTTTGTATTCCACTGTCACCGAATGAATGTCATGCATATAATCACACACCATTTACTTAAGTACCAATTCACATAATAATACATTTGAACTTAAAAAACAAAGAAATCTGGTATTAAATCTAGGCTAAGTCCTACTGTTATTTAGAACAGTAAAACCAGCAGTGACAAAAAGTCTATGCAAGGGAAGTCAATCACCTTCATTTATATAGCGCTTTTAACAATATGAATTGTTTGAAAGCAGCTTTCCAGTGATAAGAAATGAAAGTGACAGAGATTGTTTTGGCTTTACAGCAGCTCTAGAATAAAGTTATTGTCCAGCTCAAGTTAGTTTTGATTGATTGACTTGCATGCGAAGATCATTAGTTATTAACGACAACGTTGTAACAGAAAACCCTTAACGCGCTCCGGCCGCCCATCCGCACAAAACAGAGCCTGGTGGCTCAACAACGCGCTCCCGGAAATAGGTTCCAAGGTGCGAGCGATTATCCGCTATCTGTGCGCAAACATACGCAACCTCTGCGCAAACACCGACAACAAAGTAACCTTCTTGTTTTTGCACCTGACTATGTCCAAAATATGCATGTCATTAAGAACTGTGGTAACACTTTATTTGAATAGTCCAGAATGATGCATTAGTTAAGCATAAGTACACTAGTAATTCTGATTAGTAAGGACATATTACCCATTATTTAACATGTATTAAACATTTGAAGGATCAACATTCTTTCATATTAACAACTTAGCAAACCATATTATTTGTGTGTAGTAATGTACCTCACCATCTATTATGTTAACTGGACTATGTTTAGTTATCTTCTACTCATTGATTAGCATATTCTGTCTTGATAATCTCTGAATTGTGTTCAGGGGACGGGGTTTATGTCAATTCTAGGGTTAGTGATGTCACTAACCCAGCCGTTTGTTGTAGTCCTTAAAAAACGATTTCTTTAACAGCAAATATCTCCCTTTGCTTTGAACTTTGAGCTTCGTAACTTTGCAGATGTTGTTTATGCTCAAACAGCAACATTACACACTAACTAAAGTTAGAAAAGTGAAATCATATTCAAGCACCCCGTTAAAGCTCTGATTTCAGAGAGAAGCGCAGAGAGCTGCTATTTGATTTGCGCTCATTTCATTCCTAAAGTTTACACACATTCATTTCACACGGACATTATTGCCTAGTGATTTCAGACATTTAAGTTTCGTGATATGATCCCCTGGCTCACCTGTTATCCATCAAACACAAGCTGTGACTGTCTCAGCCTTAGCCGCATATTATTCGGCAAAATTATTCGTTATTGGTTTTGAAGCCATTATCCGTGCCTTTCCGAATAAGGTATTGTGCTTCGGGACACCCCTAGTGTAAATCTTTACAACAGGGAGTCCAATTCTCTTTAGTACTGTGTTGTTGGCAGTTTAGCCATAATTATTGCCTTATTCTAGGCCAATAAACATAAATATCACTGAATTAGTGCAATAATTAATGTGAATATAACTTTCACTTTAGAACAGGCGGTCAAATTATCTTTCTTACAATATTTGAGCAATTTATAACTGTAAAACCAGCACTAATTAAACATAGTTACTAGCTTCATATTGTTCAGTTAATTTAATAGATACATTATGTATAAGGTACACTTATAAATTTCAATTAAAGAAGTGAATTTATAGTATTACCTTATCACGAATCCTGGAGTCTTGTAGAACTCAATTTCTGTAATAATTGGACGCAGACAGATATAAATTGTCAAATTTATTCAAAAACAAAGACTAAATGTAGCACTACACTAATTATACAAAAGGGAAAAACTAATTAAAATTCAACTCTAGATCAACAAATCAAAGACAAATCACTTCCGTGACCAAATCAAAGACCATGGGATCGCATATGATAACACACAAATCTTTAAACAAAAAAGGTTATAAACACATTGACTACAACACCGGTTAGTAAGACGAAGGTGAGTCTCTCATTAGTATTGTTAGTCAGACATTAAATAACTACGCAGGTTAGTATTTATGTCAGGTAACTTCTCGTTATATATATATATATATATATATATCAGTCTCATTAACGTTTAGGTACAGAGAAAGATCCTATCATTACTTGTTACCACAATTTCCCTTAACTGATTATTATTCAATGATTAAGGATAGGCAGGGCCACCAATAATCTAATGTCTATTCACTTGTGTCAATTTCAGACTAAACAGTTAAACAGGAATGAGAAGATATTTCTCAGCGTTGACAGATTTTATTTCTAAAATTATCAACAAAACAGTTGAATGCAACACACATTTATATTTAAGAAAACTAAATGATATTACACATTCTAGAGTTATGAATCACAGATTAACATTTCTAATTGATTTCTTAAATGTCATGAATCACAAACTCCAAACTGTTAAACTTATGTGAACTTCGTCGCAGAGAGGCCTCTCTGGCTTCGGGCTCAGATAACAGCACACGGCACGAGGTCCGTGTGGTTTGGAACAAAGGCAGTCCGGTTCGGCTTTGTCCAAGAACTTCCACTCAGTCGATGCACCTGGAAGTTGGGGTTTCGCGAATGTAGAGTCTTTTCCAAACAGATTTTCCATTGGTTTGAAGGCTCCAAGGTTGTGCACAAAATCTTCTTTGTAAGCAGGGTTCCACCGTAGTTACTTGAAGACAAAGTCTTTGAGGAAAGCAGGGCCCTGTTCGTTCCAAGGGTCAAGTTTCTTAAGACTCAAATAGCTATTTAAATGACTGACACTTTCGTATTCAGTCGACTTAGTCAATTGTCCAGCTGTAAAACTCCACTGATCAGGTGGGTCTGTAAAGTTATTTATTTAATAAAGTCCTTTAAAAGAATTCTTCGTACGGCTCAATCTCCTTCTCCCAGTTTAATTCTTCTGTTACCGGCAAAGACTTGGTTGGTTTCTGGTTCCGGTTCTGGCAACAGAGCTACAGGTTGCGAGTTTCTGGTTCAGGTGAGAGAGAGAGTAAGAGAGAGAGACCGTACGCTGTTCTTTATAGTCTGTCAGATCAATAGGTGATTGGTTCTTGATTTTTTTAGATTGGATTTCGGTTTCAGCCCCCAGTGTCCTATTGGAGGGGGGCTTGATTTATGACTGATGTCAATCCATGCCATCTTTTGGAAATGCCGGTTGGCCCGGGTTCGTAGCTCTATGTCGGGATTTCGGCTCTCGTCCACTTCAAAGAGTTTTTATTACCTACAGGCCCCTTTCTCCTATCTCATAGCAGGATTCCAAACTATTTGGCCTATTCTCGGTGCCATCCTCCCAAGACTGTCACTTTGATGTAAACCAGTTCACATGCTGATGAGTTAAGGAAATCTGATAAATTTGGGGGGGAGAGGTCTTCTTTAGATCAGTGCTTCAGCTCAGAGCTAAAATGCTCTTATCAGAATACACCCAACATAACGCTACACTGGTTAATTCTGTTCTGGGAAAACCACAATCCTGCAGGTTTAATAAGTCTCTCTACACATCAGTCCCTGAGTACCTTCAACCAATGGTCATTTTGACCAATTAAGCCCAAGAATTGAGTCAATTAAGTTGTCAAGGACTACCAAGTGAAGACGTGAACTCACGACTAGGTCACACTGTGAGCTCACCAGAGCAGACATTACACTGAGCTCACTGTGAGCTCACTTAGCGCTTTTCCAGCGACATGGTGCCGGTGCTGGAGCCGGAGCTGCTGCTCGGCCTGGGATCCAGCTGATCTTTTTTGAACCGGCCCGCTTTTCCACCGGTTTTGACGTCACTGGATGTGGGCGTTCCCAAGCATGGAGTAGAAGTGGAGAAACACAGCAATTGTAATCAGCACCGAGGCGACTGCGTCTTTAAACCCCATTTAACATCACAATCAAACTCATTCCGCGTCTATGGCAAATCGTAACCCTAATGTTACAAATGTTCCCTAAACACCTATTTTGCAGGATCAATAAAAAATTATTAGGATTTTTTAAACTTTTACTGACACACATAGTTAATAGCAATGTGTTATAACTTTACCGAAAATAATAATCTGTATATCTTTAATTGTTTAGACGTTATTAAGATATAATGCATCTTTCACATAGGGAACATTTGTAACATGTTAGGAAAAACAAACAAATGATTTGAAAATATTCATAATTACAGCATACAATTTGTCAGGCTTCATAACAATGGTATTTATAACATACTCTGTAAAAATCAAGCAAATAGCATTTGTGGTTCACGAGAAAATATGTATATATAATCAAAGCTATCAGACTATAGCAGCCGGTGTATGAAGACACATACGATTATACAGCATTATTTGGCAGCTTCGCAAGACCTAATTTTAAACGTTGTTGGTAAGTTAGATAATTAGTGGGGACCCGCTATTTGCAGTTCTTCCCCTCCATAATTGCTAAAATAAAGTTTTACTGACATTTTATTGACCCTACCACTACATAGGGCACATCTGTAACATGAACGCTACTGAATGGCACATACATTGAAAACTACGGAGAACTGAGACAAATCCACTTTACACTTCATAAATAATCTTAAAACGTTTCCAACCAAGGCAACACCCACTTGAAATACGTTCATTCTCATTTTTGGTAAACAAAAAGAGAGATTGTTACATATGTTCCCTATGATGCATCTACAGAGAGAGAGAGACAGACAGACACTAACACTCTCTCTCTCTCTCTCTCTCTCTCTCTCTCTCTCTCTCTCTCTCTCTCTCAGCTGGGAGTGTGTGGGAGGGGTCTGCAGTGAGCGGGAGTGCTGCTGAGAGCTCTGTCCTTTGGCTGCGTTTTTTTGTTGCTTTACTTTTTTCAGTTTGTTTATTTTGTCTTCTGTTTTCAGTGCTTTTCTTATTGTGGGGGAACAGGGGAGGGGAGGGGGGAGTACCGGTAGTTCTTCCCGGGTCGGGGGGTCGGACCCCCTGAATGCGTCTTTTGAAAAACTGACCCGACGCCATGGAGTCAAGATCGCTCCGGTGCAGTTCTGCCCCCTAGAGCAGTGTGTGTTAGCGGTTGGGGAGGTAGCAGGGTGTGAAAATATCAAGTCTGCTGCCATTGTTATCTTCTTAAAAACCACTGATCTGCTCAATCAGCTAGTGGCTAATGGCACAGTGTTAGACGACACTTTCACCCCGGTGTTGCCGCTCGCTGCTCCTGCCCGGAAGGTAACGCTGTCTAACGTCCCTCCGTTCATCCGCACCGGCTCGGGCAGCTGATGTCCGGCATTAAGAGGGTCCCGCTGGGCTGCAAAGCCCCGCAACTGAAACACGTCATGTCCTTCCGAAGGCAGCTGTATATGATCCTCAATAACATCAATGAGGATCTTAATGTCATTTTTAAATTTAAGATCGACAATACCGACTACGTCGTGTTCGCTACTTCGGAGTCCATGAAGTGTTTCAGGTGTGGGAGCGAGGGGCATGTCGTGAGGAACTGTCCCGAACAGGACAGGGAGCGGGAGGAGGAGCGGGGCGACGCGGGGAGGAATAGAGACACCGGCCCGCAGCCACAGATGCAGCGGGCAGACAGAGATCGAGCCCCGGCGGAGGAGACAGTCGCCGGTCGGACCGATGGTACCACTGATGCCGTGACGGGGGAAGAGCTGCCCGGAGGCGATGACGCACAGCTGGGGGACGGGGTCGAGGCAGCGGGGGATAGTGACGACCGAGACGCCGGGGGGAGATGGTGTTGAGGCGGTGCACGGGGCGCTGGTTAGTGACGAGGAACAACCTCAGCAGCCAGCAGACGGGCGGACAGACACACAGGGTGTAGCCGAGGAGGAGGCAGGGCCAGGCTCGGCGGTACAAGCCGAGGCGCCGGGTGGAAAAAACGCACTAAGAAGGTGCTGGGAGGGAGCACGGACGGTGTTGGTAAATAGTGGCAGTAAAAGAAGTGGTGGCATAGTAGTGAAGCTGGGGTAGCGAGCGGCTTGGTGGGGAAAGGTCCGGCTACACGCTGGAGCATCGCGGCAGCCACCGGGGACGCCTCGGGCTCGGAGTGACAGTGAGGGCGGCTTCACGGATTCCTCTCTCGCCTCCTCGTCCTCGGTGAGTCAGAGCTGCAGTGAAGGATATCAGGAGGTTTTTAGAGAAAACGAAGGGAAAGAGGTCTGTTGTAGTGGAGCAGTTTTTCCCAGATCGTGCACGCCTGCTGGCCTCTATTAAGTTTTTACAGAAACCCTGACCTATCAATTTGTACAACACTCACTGAAAACCATGGTTTGGGTCAATTCCTGTTTTTCAATTCCAATTCCTCCTACAAATCAATTCAAAATTGCAATTACTTTTTGCATTCACAGAATATTCTTTATTGGAATTGAATTGAAAAGGGAATTAAAAATTGAATTGGAATTGACCCCAACCCTGTTGAAAACAAAACAAAAAATACAGATCTGGTTCTTCAAATCTTCACTCTGGTTTCATTCTGTGTCGTAGTTCATTTATCTTGCTGTTAATTGCACCACCAATTACACTCTTTGGGTTACTGGGCAATTTTTTCAAGGTAGCCCCTAAAAAACATGTATCACATAGATTTAATGACTTGCACATAGATATATAAAAATCTTTTAATAAACATACCACATATCTTTGAGAAGGGTTCATTAGTTACATATTGCCACAGTAAATCAACATTTTTGTGTGTGGGTGTATTTAAACGTTTTGGTGTATGCTCTTAAACTTGTCTTACACTAGTTCATAGTAAAATCTGTACTTGGCGAAGCAGCTATGCAAAGGCAGTCTTTTCTCCATTAATACCTTGCTTAAGCATTACATTGATGTGGCACAACTGGACTGAAATGTGAAGTATTTGCTCAAAAGTCAAATTTAAATGAGACATGAAAGTTTATATTGTCAAGGATCCCATGGCACTATTCATTATTATTATGTATTAATATGTCTGAAGCATTAATCCAAGGTGATTTACAAGGTGTTGTTGAAAGAGTGACGTGGCTGAATTCTAAGTCAGGCTTCCCTCAATCAGGTCTAACAAATTTGTTATGACTCCACCTTTACTGCTGTGTAGTAATCTGCTGGTACAAAATGGCTGCACCCCAGAGGGTGGTGGGTGAAGTGAGTCTGTAGAGCACTTCGGGATCTTTCCAGCTGCTACATGTAAGGTATTATTATTTATTAATAAATTAACTCTAGTCTCTGAAACTAAAACAAAGGCCAAAGGAACATTTCAAATGCTAACCCTTTGTGTTCTATACAGTTAAAAAGGAGAGTTAGAAATTTTGTACAACAGCATTTACATACCATATATGGCTTCCACCTTTAAGCGATCCAGAGGTGTCTTTTTCTCCGAAGTTGGATCTCTCTTGCTGCCACCACCACGAAGATTGCTCTTTAATAATGTTGGAAAGTCAAAGACAGCAACCGTCAGGGTTCTTGCATATGACGTATTCGTGCTGCACCTCTCTGCAAGGATCCAGGACAGTTTGTCAATGTAAACTCCAGTGCCTGGGAATATTTCCACCTAAAAGACAATGGTAAATAAAAAACAAGTTTATCCCCAAACTATTCTTATATTATGTTAAGTGGAATACATTATCAGTAAGGCTGTGATTTTGTTACAGAAATGTGTTATTAAAGACCACAGTATGTCTCAATTCTAAGTTTATTAATTTACAGACATAATAAAGTCAGTGAATCTGTGACACCCATAATTCAATTACATTCTTATTATCAACTATAACTATGAATATAACTGATAATGTAGCATCATTAGATTGTTTACAACCAATATTTGTTTTCAATATATATATTTTTACCTTGTCTTTGTAATATTGTAGACCAAGAGTGTTATACCTGTTTTGGTGATTCTTTGTCAGATTCAGAACAATTTGCTGTGGGGCTGTCAGAACCACTTGATGGTGACACACTTTTGTCTTCATTGCTGATAAATGTGGCTTTTGTTACAATTTTTTTCAGATTGTCCAAAAGGTCTGGAATCTCTGGAGAAAAAAACCTTAGTATTAAATGATAATCATTTCTAATAATATATTTAATACAAAGTGAAAACAAAACCATCAATGCCTGCAATTATACTTGAGAGACTTGCTCTATGTTATTGGCAAACTGACCTTTTTGTGGGTCATTAACATTAGCTACGAAAAATATAAAAAAGATAAAATACAAGAATTACCAGGTCTAATGTAATGCATATAGTCATTAATGTAGGATTATGAAGTTATGTTGAAAAACTTTATTTAATAATCAGTATTATTAAACTATTAGACAGTGCACATTAAGAGTCTGTATTGTGGTTCTAGATTACTTCAGTATGATCAACTATAATACATTACTCTGGAATCTAAATTACTGAAGAATAACATTTATCAAGGTAAGGAATTATTTGCTATAAATAAAAAAACTTACCATCAACCATACGGTTTCGAAGACATTGGTTTTCATTTTTAAGTCTTTTTAAGTGTTTTCCTTTTCGAGCTGCTTAACTTTTTGCTGTAGCTCAACTTCACTGGACTCTTTAAATGTCTGTAGAATATGATGGGATCTAATTCTTGAAGCTCCATCGGTTTTCTTTCTTATTTTGTGCTGTATTCAGAGAGGAAAAGAGTTTAAAATGAATATATATATATATATATATAATATATGAAAATGATTAAAAAAAAAACAATCCTGCAATACATTTATTTAATATTTGCAGTAATTATCTCACCGGTAACTGTGGTTCATCAAGGTCACTATCATCTGAAATTTGAAGTTTTTTGTTTGGTTTAGGTACTCTCTTCATTTTAGGAGAGGGCATTTTTGTTAGGTCATTAAGTTTTCTTCTTAGTTTGCCTTCTTTTCCTAAAATAAAAATAAAATAAATAAAACCCTGCATTATGTCCACAGATATTTGGGGATTATATTTATTTGTCATAAAAATACTGTGCTTTGACCATACAAATTAAGATGAACAGCCAACACTGAATCAAAACTGAAGTTAAATTATATCTGGTTTAATTTATTTTGTGATTTGGGGGATTTTATTGTAAAGCACAACACACAATAAATCATTCTTACAAATGCCAGTCAAGTATGACGAGTTTTTAGCGCCCTCACCACCACCTACCATGTTATAAGAGTATGTTAGAAGTACAACACATTAATAACTTAAACATTCATTTCAAATATACTGTGATTGTATATATCAAATAGCATGTAAAGACTTTAATGTTTTTTTTTTAAATAAACATTGTTACCAGTCATAATGATCTGCGCTTCATGGACAGGCCATCCACCTTTTGGAGGTTTGTTCGTGTCTCTCCACTCTGCTCTGAAGTTTCGAGTCGTCTCTTCGTCATCATCAGCAATGCTGAATAAATCAAAATTGCGAAAGCAAGCAGTGGGAATCACGCTGTAAGAGTCTTTGTCGACCCCGCTTTCCCACTTCACCAACGCGTGCATCACCGCCATACTACCTTCACCTTCTCGTCCGTTTTTTCTGCGCCTTTTTCCCCCGACAAGTCACGGCACAAAAAACAGTCCCGCTCTGCATTCTGGTACTTGGCGTTCTTAATAACACCAACAGGGTGTAATCGCATAGACCACTCGAGTATAAAGTACTACATATCCCATCAGTTACAGTTTTTTTTCATCTTCTGAAACTGCAATTTAGCACTTTCAACTGTTTCTTAGTGATTCCTAGAATTACTAACCGGTATTGTAGTCAATGTGTTTATAACCTTTTTTGTTTAACGATTTGTGTGTTATCCTATGGGATCCCATGGTCTTTGATTTGGTCACGGAAGTGATTTGTCTTTGATTTGTTGATCTAGAGTTGAATTTTAATTAGTTTTTCCCTTTTGTATAATTAGTGTAGTGCTACATTTAGTCTTTGTTTTTAAATAAATTTGACAATTTATATCTTTGGAATTGGTGTCTGCGTCCAATTATTACAGAAATTGAGTTCTACAAGACTCCAGGATTCGTGATAAGGTGATACTATGAATTCACTTCTTTAATTGAAATGTATAAGTGTACCTTACGCTACATATATGTATGTATGTGTGTATGTATGTCCAATTGCTTTGACAATACAAATGAATTGAATTGAGAGAGAGAGAGAGAGAGAGAGAGACAGACAGACAGACTGACAAACAGAAAAACAGACAGACACAGACACACACACACACAGAGCCAGCCAGCCAGCCAGCTCAGCGATGACATCACGAGCCTCTCTCAGCTGACTGCTATGACATCACAGAGCACGTACATTCCGTTGCTTGCCGTCTGTCAACCACTCAGTCACTGCCAGCCAGACTGGCTGGCTGGCTGGATGGGGGGGCTGCTTGCTGCTGCTGCGTACCTTAGCAAGCTTATTTGCTTGACCGGCCTTCCTACTCCTCTGCCCACATGCCCACCTATGCCCGATCTGCTGTTCACCTGGATCACAGCTCCGCCCCAACAAGGCAGAGCCCCCCAAGAATGGTACAAACTCACCCACGATCCCCTCCACGGAAAGCTTTAGCAAAAGGCAAAAGCGTTATACGTAATGAAGAGGAACCCGAGTCCAAGACGCATCCGACCAGCCATACATATTTGTGTGTATTAAAGATCACATTTTCTTACATTTAGTTTTTCTGTACTTTATTACATCTTATTGTGATTTATAAAAGTATTGTTTCTTTTCCATATGTATGTATGTATGTGTGTGTGTGTGTGTGTGTGTGTGTCTGTCTCTGTGTGAAAGTTAGTGTGTGTGTCTGTACGTGTGTGTGCCTGTCTCTGTGTGATAGTGTGTGTGTGTGTGTGTGTGTGTGTGTGTATATGTCTCTCTGTGAAAGTGTGTGTGTGGGTGTGACAGTGTGTGTGAGTGTCTGTCTGTCTGTCTGTCATGTAACTCGCACATCTGTGAGGGCACCATTTTTGCAGAAGAGATGTACACATTTTGGAGCAACATATGCTGCCATCCAGACATCATCTTTTCCAGTGACGTCCCTGCATTTTCAAACAGATCACATTTTATTACATTTTGTTTATCTGTACTTTATTACATCTTATTGTGATTTATACTTGTAATGTTTCTTTTCCATATATATGTATGTACAGTGGGGGAAAAAAGTAATTGATCCCCTGCTGATTTTGTACGTTTGCCCACTGACAAAGAAATGATCAGTCTATAATTTTAATGGTAGGTGTATTTTAGCAGTGAGAGACAGAATAACAACAAGAAAATCCAGAAAAATGCATTTCAAAAAAGTTATAAAATTGATTTGCATGTTAATGAGGGAAATAAGTATTTGACCCATTTTCAATGCCCTGGCTTAGGGTTCTCACCCATGATTTGACGGTACATGGCCCCGTCCATCGTCCCTTTGATGCGGTGCAGTTGTCCTGTCCCCTTAGCAGAAAAACAGCCCCAAAGCATAATGTTTCCACCTCCATGTTTGATGGTGGGAATGGTGTTCTTGGGGTCATTCCTCCTCCTCCAAACACGGCGAGTTGAGTTGATGGCAAAGAGCTTGATTTTGGTCTCATCTGAGACCACTTTCACCCAGTTCTCCTCTGAATCATTCAGATGTTCATTGGCAAACTTCAGACGGGTCTGTACATGTGCTTTCTTGAGCAGGGGGACCTTGCGGGCGCTGCAGGATTTCAGTCCTTCACGGCATAGTGTGTTACCAATTGTTTTCTTGGTGACTATGGTCCCAGCTACCTTGAGATCATTAACAAGATCCTCCCATGTAGTTCTGGGCTGATTCCTCACCGTTCTCATGATCATTGAAACTCCACGAGGTGAGATCTTGCATGGAGCCCCAGACTGAGGGAGACTGACAGTTATTTTGTGTTTCTTCCATTTGCGAATAATCGCACCAACTGTTGTCACCTTCTCACCAAGCTGCTTGGTGATGGTCTTGTAGCCCATTCCAGTCTTGTGTAGGTCTACAATCTTGTCCCTGACATCCTTGGACAGCTCTTTGGCCATGGTGGAGAGTTTGGAATCTGATTGATTGATTGCTTCTGTGGACAAGTGTCTTTTATACAGGTAACGAGCTGAGATTAGGAGCACTCCCTTTAAGAGAGTGCTCCTAATCTCAGCTCGTTACCTGTATGAAAGACACCTGGGAGCCAGAAATCTTGCTGATTGATAGGGGATCAAATACTTATTTCCCTCATTAACATGCAAATCAATTTATAACTTTTTTGAAATGCGTTTTTCTGGATTTTCTTGTTGTTATTCTGTCTCTCACTGCTAAAATACACCTACCATTAAAATTATAGACTGATCATTTCTTTGTCAGTGGGCAAACGTACAAAATCAGCAGGGGATCAAATACTTTTTTCCCTCACTGTATGTATGTATGTATGTATGTATGTAAGTGTGTGTGTGTCTGTCTCTGTGTGAAAGTGTGTGTGTGTGTCTGTCTGTGAAAGTGATTGTGTGTGAAAGTGTGTGTGTCTGTCTGTCTGTCTGTGAAAGTGTGTGTGTGTGTGTGTGTGTGCGTGTGTCTGTCTGTGAAAGTGTGTGTTTGTGTGTGTATGGGTGTGACAGTGTGTATGAGTGTCTGTCATGTAACTCGCACATCTGTGAGGGCACCATTTTTGCAGAAAGAGATGTACACATTTTGGAGCAACATATGCTGCCATCCAGACATCATCTTTTCCAGGGACGTACCTGCATTTTTCAGCAGGATAACGCCAAACCACATTCTGCCCAGATTTCAAGCGCATGGTTGCATAGGCAGAGAGTGCGGGTGCTAGCATGGCCTGCCTGCAGTCCTGACCTGTCTCCGAATTGAGAATGTGTGGCGCACTATGAAGTGCAAATTAAGACAACGAAGGCCCTGTGCAGTTGCGCAGCTGAGGAAATGCATAATGGATGAATGGGGGAAAATCCCGCTTGCTAAACTTAACCAAGTGGTGTCTTCAGTGCCCAAGTGCTTAATAAGTGTTATTAAAAGAAAAGGTGATGTTACATAGTGGTAAACAGTCGACTGTCCCAACTTTCTTGGTTTCTTTTCACTGCTAATGAGATGCTGTAGAGTGAGTTAGTTATATTGCTTTCAGGAGCTCTAATCGTATTGATGAATTCATGCAGCATTTGTAATTGAATTTCAAAAAGAAATCCTTGCTGTCTGGCCTGTGTGTATGAGATGTACTCTGTCAATCTTTGGCTAACAACTGAAACATTGGTAGAACAGAAATGGCAACATAAAAAAGAAAAGTACATTTTAAAAGAGCACATTAAATAGGATGAATATACAGTTTTTTACAATCACTTTGTCACTAATTTCAGAACCTTGATGTCATTTTTCAAAACTCTAGACACAAAACTCAAAACGGTCATCACTTGTAACACAGGCTGTCCAATGTTCTAAACATTGCATTGTGCATTCATATCTTTATAGAAACCTAGCACTTGCAGACTTGTTGGTTCAAATAACTCATTTATCATGAAATACCATAGTAACATAGTAACACAGAAGATACCGATAGTTTCACTGTGTAGTTGTTCGTACAATCATTAAATATTGTAGTACAAAATATGTGATACATGTTTCATTATGGTACTACACATAAATACATCACTGTAAAAGGACTAGTAGAGAGAATACTACAGACACAGTGGAATCATTGAACAAAATCTGAAATGTATTGATGCAATACAATCAAATCACACCATAGGTTTCTTTGAATCCATGCAAAAATAATTAGCTACAAAAAAGAACAAAACTACAGTAAAATGTCAACTGCAGTGTTCCTCACCTGGCTTAGTGTAAAAAGCAAAACAAAGGATTGATTACTGTACTTCTAAATTTCCATCAGCCCTGTGTTCAGGTTCAGGTTCTCACAACCATTTTTCACAAGAGGCATCTTGAAACTGAACATACCTGAACATACTCAGTCATCAGCTGCTTCACTCTGTCTGCATTTCTTTCAAAAGGCACACTATACTCTGTGCTACACATTGGTATGCAGTATACAGTCATTTGACAATTGAGAGTAGCCTAATGTTTAGTGCATGCTGAAGACTTGCCGCTTCTCAGTACGGACATTTCTGATGATTGAGGCCACAGTTGATCCTGAGTTGATTCTGAGGTTTGATTGAATCATTGTAGCTGCCTCAGTCATGGTCATGCCATGATTTACAACATGCTCTACAACTATTTCTCGGATTTCACTGGACACTATTTGCTGTTGCTGCCGCTGTCTGGTCCGTGGCCTTGTCCTCTACCACGTTCCCCCAACACCTCTCAAATGAGGCCCATGGCTGCCTCTCTGGTGAGGCCTAAGCCCTCCTCTATGACGAGGCCCACGACCACCTCTCAGAAGGGGTGCATGTCCCCTTCCATTCCTTTGACCACCACGTCTTCCTCCTCCCACTGCTTGACCTCTATTGTGACCTGGATGACCTGCCGGCTCCATGTTATCACTGTGTTGCTCGGGTGGATAGCACTCATTTCACTCGATACTCGTACCACAATGTGAAATCAATCATCAATAACCAGTTGGCAGTATTGGAATAGCAATTACAAGGGCCTGCATACGTACAGTAATGTCAAATCTGATGTGGAAGAACAATCATCTTCAACCAGGTTGGAGCGTTAGTTGCAATGCCTTTAATACACGCAGCGTGGAGAGGAACAGTGACTCAAGAAGATCCCAAAGTCGCTCTGCCTTCATTTTAACAGTCAGAGCTTTTATACACAAAAATCAAAGAGCTGGTTATAATCAGAAAGTCATTACTATGTTATCTTAAAAGTTAGCTAAGCAGAATTTATATCATTATAGGACAGAGTTCATAGATCAACACATGGATTAGGGAGCAGGCACTTCAATCATACTGTTTGACATTGTCTCCAAGATTCTCATCGTAAATAACAAGCAGAAATCAAACTACCTTCTGGCCTGACCTTCTAGCTTGACCTTATCTTTCTTAAGTATACAAGAGAGAAAAACAGGTATTAGAGAAAGAATTTCTAACTTTCCTTCCACACTGAAAACATGGTGTGGAAAAGTGCTACATGATGATGAATGATGATGAAATATTACATCCATAGATAATGTAGTTCAACTGGTTCATGCTCCTCGGTTATTGGTGTCAATGGATCTCATTATCCTGAAACTTTCATGATCGAAACATGGAATACTGTTCGTCAGTTTCCATAAAACTATGAATTAAGAGTAATGCAACAGTCACTTATCATTTTGAGCAGCTGTATCAATTGATAGTTAGATCTTTGTAATGAAATGAATAGACAGTGATCTCAGATGTAATGTGTGAATTGCATTTTGAAATGGTAATACTTTGACGTTAAGTTGTATCATTTTAGTTCAATGAACAAATGATCTGAGGTTGATGTGTATTGTATCCAAGCAATTGAAAAATGTGCATTTTGATCATCGGGTGTGAGTTTAGTGTCTAGAGTTTTGAAAAATGACATCAAGGTTCTGAAATGAGTGCCAAAGTGATTGTAAAAAAGTGTAATATCAGGGGACAGTGGCTATTACTGATCTGGCCTTCCGTGGCCTCTGTATTAATGTAACAGGTCACATTGTATGTGTACACTGATACTTGATAGTATAATATAGTACAAGTAAAAAACATACATAGGTATCATAGAAGTATTTTGCAGAAATGATTAAGGATACTTATCAAAATGGAGAGGAAATGCTAAATCCAGTCTCCCCAGGCTGAGCTTCTATTGCTACACCTGCTAAGTGGCTGCTGGCCCCACTATATGGATAGAGCCACACCAAGTACAAGAGTCTCCCCATTGCTATTTATATCTCCCTATCCAGTCTTCTATACGTGTCAGGTATACAAGTGTGTGTGTGTGTGTGTGTGTCTGTCTGTCTGTCTGTCTGTCTGTGAAAGTGTGTGTGTGTGTGTGTGTGTGTGTGAAAGTGTGTGTGAGTGTCTGTCTGTCTGTCTGTCATGTAACTTGCACATCTGTTAGGGCACCATTAATGCAGAGATGTACACATATTGTTTATTTTCCATATATATGTATGTATGTATGTATGTATGCATGTCCAATTGCTTTGACAATACAAATGCACTGAATTGAGACAGAGAGAGAGAGAGAGAGAGAGAGAGAGAGGTGCTAAGGCACATTTGTAACATAAATTAGGGAACATTTGAAACATGCTTAGGGAACATTCATAAGAACATAAGAATATAAGAAAGTTTACAAACGAGAGGAGGCCATTCGACCCATCATGCTCGTTTGGTGTCCATTAATATCTAAGTGATCCATGGATCCTATCCAGTCTATTTTTAAATGTTCTCAAACTTTCAGCTTCTACCACTTTCCATCTTGAATGCCTTGAAGCCCAATTTCCATTTGTTGTCCCCTGGTGCGTGTGTCCCTGCTGATCTGGAAAAGCTCCTCTGGTTTGAGGAACCTTTCATGATTTTGAAGACTTGGATCAAGTCCCCACGTAATCTCCTCTGTTCCAGGGTGAAAAGGTTCAGTTCCCTCAGTCTCTCCGAGTAGGACTTTCCCTTCAGACCTGGAATAAGTCTGGTTGCTCTCCTCTGAACTGTCTCTAAAGCAGCAATATCCTTCTTGAAGTGTGGTGCCCAGAACTGTACACAGTATTCCAGATGAGGTCTAGCGCATTGTACAGTCTTAACATTACTTAAATTCTACACTTTTGACGATATACCCTAGCATTCTGTATGCCTTTTGTATTGCTTCCCCACATTGTTTGGATGGAGAAAGTGAATCCACATAGATTCCTAGGTCTTTCTCATGCATTACTTCATCTAGATCTGTACCTCCCATAGTGTAATTATAGTGGACATTTTTGTTTTACTGCATGTATTACCTTGCACTTGTCCACATTGAATTTCATTTGCCAGGTGTCAGCCCACAACTGAATTTATCTAAGTTCCTCTGAATAGCATGTGCTGCCAAGATTGTATGTGCTAAGCCACCTATTTTAGTATCATCTGCAAATTTGACAAGGTTGCTAAGTATCCCAGAGTCCAGATCATTAATATAGATTAGAAAAAGCAAAGGCCCTAGTACTGATCCCTGTGGAACTCCACTAACAACCTCACTCCAGTTAGAAGTGACTCCTCTAATCTGTTTCCTATACATCAACCAGTTCATAATCCATCTACTTACATGACCCTGAATGCCTACAGCTTCCAATTTGAGGATCAGTCTTTGGTGTGGAACCTTATCAAAAGCTTTTTGGAAATCTAAGTATATCATATCATATGCTTTCACGTGATCTACAGCTGCAGTTGCATGTTCAAAAAAATGTATTAAGTTAGTAAGACATGATCTGCCTCGTCTAAACCCATGTTGACTATCTCCAAGAATATGGTTTTCATTGAGATGCTCCTCTATTTTCTGTCTAATCATTTTTTCCAACATTTTACAGGTGATGCAGGTGAGACTGATTGGTCTGTAATTTCCTGGCTCAGTTTTGTCCCCTTTCTTGTGGATTGGTATGAAATTTGCTGTCTTCCAGTCAGTGGGAACATCCCCTGTTCTAAGTGTCATTTGAAATAATCGAGTTAACGGCCTATACATAATTTCCCTCATTTCTTTAAGTACTGTTGGAAATATCCCATCTGGCCCAGGTGATTTGTTTGATTTTAATTCTGCTAGTCCCTTTAGTACCTCCTCCTCATTTATCCTGATCTCTCTTAGGGTTTGACTGGATTGATTGTCAACCTGTGGCATGTCATCTGTTTTTTCTTTTGTAAAAACCTCTGTGAAATACTCATTTAGAATATTTGCCACATCTTGTTCGTTTTCCAAGATACCTCCATTTTTGCCCTTTATCTGTTTCACCTCCTCCTTAATTGACCGCTTGCTGTTGTAATTTTGAAAAAAGCTCATTGCATTGGTTGTAGCTCCAAGAGCTATGTTTCTTTCTATTTCCCTCTTTGCTTTCCTGATCCCTTTCTTAAGATCTCTTTGCAGCTCAACATATTCTATGTATTTTGTTTCATCACCATCCCTTTTGTATGTGCTATACAACATTTTCTTCCTCTTTATATTTTTTTGCATGCCTCTGGTTTGTATGTATGTATGTATGTATGTATGTATGTATGTGTGGAAGGAAAGTTAGAAATTCTTTTCTCACAACTGTTTTTCTCTCTTGTATACTTAAGAAAGATAAGGTCAAGCTAGAAGGTCAGGAGGCCATAAGGTAGTTTGATTTCTCTTTGTTATTTACAATGAGAACCTTGGAGACAATGTCAAACAGAATGACCTACGTGCCTGTTCACTAATACCATGTATAGACCTATGAACTCTGTTCGATAATGATATATGTTCTGCTTAGTTAGCCTTTAAGATAACATAGTAATGACTTTCTAGCATGTATGTATGCATGTATATATATATATATATATATATATATATATATGTATGAATGTATGTATGTCCAATTGCTTTTGACAATACAAATGAATTGAGAGGGAGAGAGAGAGAGAGAGAGACAGACAGACAGACTGACAAACAGAAAAACAGACACACACACAAACACACACACACACAGAGCCAGCCAGCCCGCCAGCCAGCCAGCCAGCCAGCCAGCTCAGCGATGACATCACGAGCCTCTCTCAGCTGACTGCTATGACATCACAGAGCACGTACATTCCGTTGCTTGCCGTCTGTC
Source organism: Amia ocellicauda (assembly GCF_036373705.1). NCBI lineage: Eukaryota > Metazoa > Chordata > Actinopteri > Amiiformes > Amiidae > Amia > Amia ocellicauda. Next base: position 135,793 of record NW_027102865.1, read on the forward strand.
AACCACTCAGTCACTGCCAGCCAGACTGGCTGGCTGGCTGGATGTGGGGGCTGCTTGCTGCTGCTGCGTACCTTAGCAAGCTTATTTGCTTGACCGGCCTTCCTACTCCTCTGCCCACATGCCCACCTATGCCTCTACTCCAAGATACTTATACAATAGAAAAACTATGGTAATAATAATATAGCCCAAGACAAAAAATATTAATCTTTCTAGACTGTATTAAAGTTCAGCACTTCGGAAAAATAGAATTATTTTGTATTTCAATAAAACAAAAATTATTACTGGTATCCACACACCCAACCAATGTAAATGTCACGGACGGTGTTAATTAGCTCCTTAATCACCATTACTTATTATATTTATATTTCACTTCACTTTATGCAATATGGCTTGTGTATTTTGTTTGGTTCTATATTGCCATTATTTTGTGTGTTGATTATCTTTCACTTTATTGTTTAATTTGTTATTCACTTAGTATTATTTTGATTGTTTGCACGCGTGCCTTATTATTTTTGTTTCTTCTTTCTTTCACAACTCACCTGGGTCCACCTGCACTCTTCACACGCGTCCCCACTTAATCACCCTGCCCTGGGAGAGGAGAGGATTATCTGCTGTAGTCCACTTTCCAATGTGGGAGGTCTCTGCGGCTCATATCTCATTCAATTATTTATTCATTTATCCTACATCAAGTTTATTTATTTTCCCACGTTTCATTCAATCACCATCAGAAGCTCTCTGTGCTAAAAGTGGCAGCACATTTGTCTCACACACATCAAACTCACCTTTTCCTGCTTCCCAAGCCTTATCAACTTACTCAGACCCTCGTCAACTTACTCAAACCCTCTTCAACTTTGGTTAACATTGCTCTGCATTCTAACAGCTATTCTTTCTCCTATTCTTAATTTCTTACAAGAAATGTATTCAGGTTTTTTTATCAATATGTTTTATTTATATTTATACAGATGTCACTCCATTATTCGTTTATTGAAGTCATATATGTACCTAACAAAATATTAGCCAATAGGCCATTGATCTCAATAATGATTCCCATAATCCTAGGACACCTTCTCTTTTACTCTTCCTTTCCATTCTTACTTTTCTCCTGTAAAGCATTTTATATTACTTGAGCTTACTTATTCTATAGTTGTAATCTTATACTTCTGCGGTATCTTACCCTTTTCCTACATCACTCATCTTAAAACCATGGTCTACTTTCATTTCAGGTATTATATGCTAGGCACCAATAACCAAACATTTTCTGAAAGACTGTAACATGTCACCAGACTGTTTACATTCTCCTGCTTTCACAGGCTGTCAGGGCTGCACCAGGCTCTCTTCTAGCCTTTCGTTTCCTTGAATTTGACTTTTGACAGAGCTTGTCCATAACATGATGTTTAACAAACAAATTCTGGTTCTTCTTGTGGAGACACCATGACTATTTATGTATTACTATTATTATCCATCTGTTTATTCAATGTATATTTTGGATTACTTTTCTTATAATAGTCTTTCTTTCTGATTTCTGATGCTTGAGGCACTCTGTATAGAGCCAAAGATCCTCATGAATATGATAAATCTGTTGTTACATTTTTAAATATAATTCTAAAATGATTGCCAAAACATAGACATTTACCTTATATCACCTTCAAACTATACATATTCATAAACACACAAAGCACATACACATTGATATCTAAAGATAATTCAGATATCCGATCTGTGGCATGTTTTATTGACCCTGCAGTGTCTCAAACAGCCCTTATAACTTATTATTTAAGCTTATGATTATTTAGAATAAAATGTCAAATAATCCCACTCGATTATTTCATTATTTCACTATCTCAGTTTTCTTGATCCATTGTGAAAAAGTTCTGTTATTTCCTCCTCATCTGTAGAGGCTACATTAGCCCACTCCCCGGTCTGATATTCTCGTAGTAACTGTATCCAAATGTTGGGCGGACATTTAGCCTTCACGATGATGTGTACATCGTGCGGGTGAAGGAGGTGAATAACCATCTTTTCATCTAGAATATCCCAAAAAGTTGTGTTACCCTGGTTTGGTTTTAATTTTTGGAGGGACACCCATATCATTTCTTTTTCTCCTGGGGAGAAGGGGACATGGGTTTAGTCGTATAGACTATTGATTGACCTTCCTCTTTACTCTGTCTAGTTTTGACTTGCATGGGTGCAGCTGGGACCGTTTTCAGAGCGGTCAGATCTGGATACAATGTATTATTATAACCAAAATCAGTGATTGATTTATATTCCGGATTATATGGGGGAGGAGCGCTAGCAAAACCTCCTTTTTCATATTCCCATGCTTTGCGATCTAAATCATCCCAATCGGGCCTGTCGTCCTCGGAGTGATCTGTGTCGCGACGCGCTGCTAACACGGCAGCACATCGCGCACCTACACCTTCACCTTTTCTGACCACTTTTCTTGCCCTTCTAATTTGCCTTGTAGTTCTATTAATTCTATCGTATTTTTCACAACTTCTTCTCTCAATTCACATTACTGTTTATGATGATCTTCCATTTCTGTTATTTTCTTTTCTTGATTCTCACCAACCTGACACAATATCACAATTCCTTTCTCTGTCTTATCTGGTTGTTGTTGCTTCCACCAGTCCCGGTGCTCCTTCGGAGACCAGTCTTTCTCCCAACTTCCTTCCAACATTTTCTTCTCTACATTCTGTTTTTTTATTTCTCAAAAAACCAATAATGCTGGTGTCACTCACTGTGACGATTTATCTGAAATATTACATTATTATATATTATTTTATGTATATATATTATAATAAAAACAAACACTCCAGTAAGGTACGGACACCCGTACATGACACTGGCTAAGGTAAGGGAACCCATAAACAACCATAAGCACCCCCGGACCTAGGACAGACTGTAACTTGCTAACTTGCTAACTTGCTAACTGTTTTGTTTGCTTCACATCGTTTGCTGCTAGTTGCATGCCAAACGAGTTCGTTCTGTCCAAAATATAAGCTTTTTTCTTCTAATAAACTCAATAAAAATACAGTGCACTAGCAACTATTTCCCTTTCAAAAGTTGTAGTCCCGTTTCAGTTAAAACAAAATGTGTTCTTCAAACAAAGAAAATACTTGTGTTTCTTTTCCCTCTTTACCTGCTCTTATCACAAAGCTTCTCAACACAATCTCAGGTGCAGGTGCACTCTGCGCTATCCTTTGCCCGAGCTTTGTCCAGGAAAACTCACTGTAGCCATCTTAGTTCAACACGGGCTCTCCTTACCTGCGAGTCACACGGGTCCAGTTCACTTTGCAAGTGAACAGTCTCTTCTCAGAAACAATAAGGAAACTTGGAAAGAAACACAATCCCAGGTCGGTGTTAAAAAAAAGTTCTTTGTTTTCATATTAAAAGAAAACATTTGTATTTTCTCTGCACACTTCACAGCTCCAATTAGCACACTCAACTAATCCCTGCCCCCCTCAGAACCGTCACTAATGAAAGGTACTCACAGTCATTTTAAATATGACATCCTGTAGTGTTTCATTTCAAAATATGATCTTATTATCACTTGAACCAAATAAATCCTTTGACCCACTAATACCAAATTACAGTTATGGGGGCCACAGATGTGATTTGAAAATACGATCTTCCATGTCTTTCTGTTGTGTTTTGACCTGGGGATCTGTAATTGTCCAAGTGGCTACTGCACATGTACTTATTTAATATTAAATGTGTTATTTAATTAGGCTTGGTTCTGGTGAGCATGTACAAGACGTCAGCTTTTTAAATAACTGTGTGTATTGGATCATACACATTTTAGAAATACTCTCTCAAACTTCCCGCATTGGTACCTCACCAGGGAGGTAGAAAACAGCAATAGCATTGAAAAAGTGTGATTGTAGTTCTGCTCTTCTGCAATATATTTCTACAATATCTTTAACATCTTCTTTAACATTGTTTTAAAGGCTGGGACCAATATGGTGGAATATCTCCAACACACGGACATTGAGAGACTCGACCCCTTTGTGCTGCTGCTCAGAGACCAACTCTCAGTTGTCTCTGAGTAGGCTATGGATCAACTTCCTTTCCTAATATGAAGGAGACCATGGATACAAAACCTATGAAAAACAGGTGATTATTGTTATTCTTCTCATTATAAACTACTTAATACATCTCTCCCATAAAGTACAACAGGATAGTGGTGACGTCATTCAGGATTGGATTGCCATTGGTCAAAAGCCCTCTGAGAGAAATTGTGTGGCGACACTCCACACTCTTAGAAGAAATTGTTCTGCACAGAACCATAAAGGGTTCCTCGAGTAATCGCTCTGGTGGATCCCTTTATGGTTCTATGTAGAACCCCTTCAAAGGGGTTACATGAAGAACCCCCAAACATAGCGTTCTACACAGAACCATTCGTTTTAAAATGTTATATATAGAACCCATTCAAAAGGGGGACACGTGCTATACCTGAATTTGTTTTCCAAATACAATCTTTAAAAAATGTATGAGTTCATATATACAAACACACATACACAACGTAGAAATCGCACTACTAGTGAAGTAACTTCATTTACATTATATGCCACAACTCCTCAATTTGGAACGCAAAAACAAGACATCTGATGTAAAAGTGTAAACTAATTACGAACAGCACTTTTGATTTTTATCTTCAATTCAGGGGCTACTTATTCGAACAGTAAACTGTATTCTCTCTTCAGAGTGACTGGAATGTTTTTGCCTACATTCAACTTAAATATGAAAGTTTCCAAAAACGGCATAGTTTTCTTTAAGGCTATTCAATGCCAAACACAAAATTCTCTCTGCTTTCAGTGCTTGTCCTTCAGCACAATTACACAGGTTCATGATGTTCTCATTTCAATACATTGTTTTCTTATTTAAACTATTTGACTTTGAGCTTACATTGAGAATAAAATCACTTTTGCAAGTAAAACCTGGCCAAGAAAGGAAGCAGCACTACAATAAAACAATACACAGAATACAAAGCAGTTCCTTCAAAAGTGAAAGTGATAAAGAGTGATGTCTGTCAGTAAATTACGTTGAGATACATATTGGTTATTTTGAATTAGGAGTCCAACTTCAATAACTTCTATTAACAAGCCAAAATACAGATCAGAATTACGGGTAATTGAAAATAATATGTAGCGCCTAGGTAAGCTTGGATGTGTTCAGAGAAACACTAAAAACGGACCTTCCTCACACCCGTCTTGTTGAGGTGGACGTGGTCATACAGGTGATGTGGCTGGATGTCTCAGTGGTGTGCCAGGTGGACGTTGGGGAGGAGGGCACATCTTCGGGATACTTCTGCGTTGATGGCCTGGATGATGTGCAGGGGCACGTCTGTGCGGGGCAGCAGTGTGGAGATGGTGATTTTGGCAGTTTGGAATTCCTCTGTGGCTTTCTTTGCCACCTGTCTCAGGGCTGAGGCCACATCGCCCCTGCGGGCACTCAGGTCGTTAGTGCCAGTGTGGATGAGGATGTATTTGACCTGGCACAGCCTCCTCTTGGAGAGCAGCTCCAGGGCTCTCTGTGCTGTCGGGCACCAAAGCTTTTTCACTTTTCGCCCAGGGAAGAGGCGCCTCTCATCCAGGAACTTCCCATTGGAGTCGCTCAGAATGACCACCTCTGTGTTGACCTGCCACTCCGGGTTTTGCGTCGGGAGTGGTGGGGGCAGCGGGTGTGTTTTAGGGGAGTGGCGTTTCAGGGGTTTGTGTATTAGTGGCAGGTCTGGTGATAGTGGGGGTGTCAGGAGTGGTGGGGAGTGTGGGTGGATCAGTGGGTGCGTCAGTGGGTGCGTCAGGGGTTGTAGGTGTTGTGGGGTCAGTGCAGTGCAGTCTCTGTGCTCCTCTCTTAGCTTCTCCAGCTGGCTCTGCAGGCTCCTCAGCTGGCTGTGCTGGGGTGTCCTGGTCAGCTCCTCCCTCGCTCTGTGCAGCTCCGTCCTCAGGGTTTGGCTCTGCTCCTCCTGGTCTCTTACTGCTGCTCTCAGCTTATGGATCTCAGCCTTGTGGTGCATCTTTAGTCCCTGAACTCCGCAAACTTCAGCTCCAGCACTGATAGGCATTCCTTTAGTGTTTTAATGTTGCTGGAGAGTTTTGGGGAGACAGGGGGGCAGTCTGTGGGAGATGGGGCACTGTCTGGCTCCGTGTGGCTGGGGGCAGACTGCAGGGTGGCCGGCTCTGGCTCGTGTTTCTCTACCTCAGTCTGCTGCTTTGAGGTGTGGAAGCCGAGAGATAATTGGTCCAGGCTGCTCTCGCTGTCCTGCACCATGATGGTCCCGTTGTGGTATACATTAAAAGTGAGCATCACACTGTCTGTGTCTTTCTCTACCAGCACTGAGATCTGCCTGCCTCTGCTAATGCCCCTCTTGTTGTTATTGGGGTATGTCTGGCACAGGGTTTTGTGAAAGGCGGTGTAGAACAGTAGATTGTTCTTGACCCTGTTTTCTCCTTTACCGGTGTAGTCTAGGATGAGGGTCTCAGGAGATGCTCTCATCACAGCTTGTTTGTAGTCCTTCTTAGCCTGTGCAGAGCGAATGTCTTCAGGGTATCGGATTTCAAAAGGCAGCTCTGCAGTCAGACTGCTGTTCGATAGATTTGTATCAGTCTCAGTGGCAGTTGGGCTCTCTCCTACTGTCACTCTATTCAAATTGGAGCTCTGCATTTTCATTGGCTGAGTCAACTACTGAGAATGCTTATTTATTTTATTAATACATATTTTTTTGTTTAATTATTTGTCTCTATAGGTGAAAGGTCTTACCTCCAATTCTTGTCTTCAGCTTTTCTTTTCTGACTTTTCTTCCTGAACTGTCTCTCTGCTTTCTTCTTTTTGTGTTTCTCTTAAAATTATTATTTTTTGAATACTTTTTCTTCTGAATTTCTATTCCATGTCTTCTGTGTATGTTTATAGTGCTATATATTCATTTGTAAATGACAAATTAAATCCGCTTATGTATAAAAACAAATGTTTTTTAGGAGCTCATATTCCTCTCTCTCTCTCTCTCTCTCTCTCTTTCTCTCTCTCCCTCTCAATTCAATTCATTTGTATTGTCAAAGCAATTGGACATACATACATATACATACATACATACATACATACATACATCTACACGGAAAATAAATAATAGAATTATGAATCACAATAAGATGTAATGAAGTACAGAAAATGAAAATGTAAAAAAATGTGATCTTTAATACATACAAATAAAGAAAATAGGTTTACTATTTCCAGATTCCTTTTTTGAAATACAATGACATGCATAACAAACAAGTATTTACATTATATTTACAGCCGGTGCTCGTGTGTCACTGTGTTCCTCAGGCTGTGGTAGGCGCTGACATATTGGGCAGCCAGGGTGGCTGTGTGTCCCTCCCCCAGGAGGACTGGCGTTTTTCTTTTTTCTCAGTTTTGTCACAGGTTGGGTGGGCATCCATTATGTTGTTACAGAATTTGTCCCTTATTTTGGGCTAAAGCTTTCCGTGGAGGGGAACGTGGATCAGTTTGTACCATTTTTGGGAGAATCTGCCTTGTTGGGGCGGAGCTGTGACCAGGTGAACAGCAGATCGGGCATAGGTGGGCATGTGGGCAGAGGAGTTGGAAGGCCGGTCAAGCAAATAAGCTTGCTAAGGTACGCAGCAGCAGCAAGCATCCCCCACATCCAGCCAGCCAGCCAGTCTGGCTGGCGGTGACTGAGTGGTTGTCAGACGGCAAGCAACGGAATGTACGTGCTCTGTGATGTCATAGCAGTCAGCTGAGAGAGGCTCGTGATGTCATCGCTGAGCTGGCTGGCTGGCTGGCTCTGTGTGTGTGTGTGTATGTCTGTGTGTGTGTGTGTGTGTCTGTTTGTCTGTTTTTCAGTCTGTCTGTCTCTCTCTCTCTCTCTCTCTCTCTCTCTCTCTCTCTCTCTCTCTCTCCCTCTCAATTCAATTCATTTGTATTGTCAAAGCAATTGGACATACATACATTCATACATATATATATATATATATATATATATATATATACATACATACATGCATACATGCTAGAAAGTCATTACTATGTTATCTTAAAGGCTAACTAAGCAGAACATATATCATTATAGAACAGAGTCCATAGGTCTACACATGGTTTTAGGGAACAGGCACGTAGGTCATACCGTTTGACATTGTTTCCAAGGTTCTCATCGTAAATAACAAACAGAAATCAAACTAGCTTCTGGCCTGACCTTCTAGCTTGACTCTATCTTTCCGCCTTATATACTTGGTGAATAATTGAGGAAGTAGCACCAAGTGACCACATTAGGCTGCCTGAGGGTTTCTGGGGAGTGTAGTTGTCTAGGGTCGGTTTTCTTCCCTAGAGTGCAGACCTTGCAGCAGACCTGGCCTGACATGTCTGCCATGTATGACCCTGCCCCTTGGTTTGTCCCACATCCTCCCCCCCAGCTGCGACCCCATAGGTCGAGCGACAGCCGCAAAAAAGCATGCACCCGGGACAGCCCATCAACATTCCCCATGGCCTTCCCTGGCCTGTGCTGCAGGGTGAAATGAAAATGTTGGAGACTCAAAAACCACCTCATCACACGGGCATTCCTGTCTTTCGAACGATGCATCCAAGTGAGGGGGGCATGGTCAGTGATCAGGGTGAAGTGCCTGCCCAACAAATAGTATCGAAGACTGTCCAAAGCCCACTTCACTGCCAAACATTCTTCTTCAACTACCAAATAATTTATTTCATTGGATTCCAACTTTCTGCTAAGGAACAACACCGGGTGTTCGTGATCACCCATTCTTTGGGACAAAACCACTCCGATCCCCACCTCAGAGGCGTCCGTCTGGACTATAAATTCTTTCTGAAAGTCAGGTACCATTAAAACGGGGTTGCGGCAGAGCGCCTCCTGTAGGCTCCGGAAAGCCCGGTTTGCTGTATCACCCCATCTAACCATATTGGGTTCTGTAGCCTTAGTCATATCAGTCAGAGGGGCCGCTAAGGTAGCATAGTTGGGAATAAACCTCCGGTAATACCCAGTTAACCCTAAAAATGCCCTAACCTGCTTTTTATTGACAGGCCTAGGCCAAGAGTTTATGGCTTCAACCTTGGATATTTGGGGTTTCACCATACCCCTCCCTACTGTATAGCCCAAGTATTTGGCCTCTTCCAACCCCAAATTGCATTTGGTTGGATTAGCCATCAGGCCTGCTGCATGTATTGAATCCAATACCGCTTGGAGCTGAGACAAATGTGATTCCCAATCTGGACTGTGAATGACCACATCATCTAAATATGCTGCCGCATACGTCCTGTGTGGTCTAAGTATGTGGTCCATCAACCTTTGAAAGGTGGCAGGAGCACCATGCAGGCCAAAGGGCATCACTGTGTAGTGAAACAGACCATCTGGGGTTGCAAAGGCTGTTTTTTCTTTGGCACCCGGGGTCAAGGGAATCTGCCAGTAGCCCTTGGCTAAGTCAATAGTTGAAATATAGCGAGCATTCCCAATATTCTCTAACAATTCATCTACTCGGGGCATTGGGTATGCATCAAACTTTGAAATTTCATTAACCTTTCTAAAATCATTACAGAATCTCCAGGAGCCATCAGGTTTGGAAACCATGACTATAGGGCTGGACCACTCACTGTGGGATTCTTCAATAACCCCTGCCTCCAGCATTTCCTTAACCTCATTTCTAATAGTGTTCCTGCGAGCTTCTGGTACCCTGTAAGGCCTCATATTTACCTTCTTTCCTGGGAGAGACACAATGTTGTGAGAGACTAAATGGGTACGCCCCGGTATGCCTGAGAAAACTTCCCTATTACGTATTATCAAGTCGTTCACCTCCTTCAACTGGTCAGGTGACAAGGCAGCTGCAATATTCACCTTCGGTGTCCCTAGTGGCTGAGGGGGGTAAGTCAACATCAACACTTCCCTGTCCTTCCAGGCTTTTATTAAGTTGACATGATATATTTGTTCTGGGGGTCGGCGGCCGGGTTGCTGAACCTTATAGTTCACTTCCCGTATTCGCTCTATAATCTCATAAGGTCCCATCCACGTAGCCAGAAATTTACATTCTACAGTGGGAACCAACACCAACACCCTATCACCAGGCTGGAACACCCTCAGTGTAGCCTGACGATTATAGGCGAATTGTTGGTGTTCCTGTGCCTGCCTTAGGTGCTCTCTCACAATGGGAGTGACTGTGGCTATTCTCTCTTGCATAGCATTGATGTGCTCGACTACACTCCGGAAAGGAGTGGACTCGTGTTCCCACGTTTCACGGGCTATGTCTAATATCCCCCTGGGGTGCCTCCCATATAACAGTTCAAAAGGCGAAAAGCCCAGGGAAGCCTGTGGGACTTCCCTAATGGCAGACATCAAGTAGGGCAGCATGAATTCCCAATTTTTCCCATCCTTATCGATTACCTTTCTTAGCATGGACTTCAGGGTCCTATTAAATCTCTCAACCAACCCATCTGTTTGTGGGTGGTAGACTGATGTTCTCAACTGCTTAACCTGCAACAATTTACACAGATCGGTCATAACCTTAGACATAAAGGGTGTGCCCTGATCTGTTAATATCTCCCTCGGTATCCCCACCCTACTACACATCAACATTAGCTCTTTTGCAATACCTTTTGAAGCCATGGTCCGCAGTGGAATGGCTTCTGGGTACCTGGTGGCATAATCCAAAATAACCAGTATATACTGATGCCCTCTGGCTGATTTCGGGAGAGGTCCCACCACATCCATAGCTATCCTAGCAAAGGGGGTCTCTATGATGGGCAAAGGGACCAGTGGGCTTCTGAAGGCTGGTTTAGGAGCATGTAGTTGACATTCAGGACATGAGCTACAATGTTCTGTCACGTCTGCATGTACGCCTGGCCAGTAAAACCTCCTCAGGAGTCTATCCTTGGTTTTGTCCATCCCCAGATGTCCCCCCAGGATATGCCCATGTGCCAGATTGAGAACTGTTCGTCTGAATGGGGTGGGAACTAGCAATTGCTCCACAATGTCCACCCCTATCTTATTTACACGGTACAATAGGTCATTTTTTACCATAAAATAAGGATAAGCTGTTGGCGGGTCTGCAGTAGTCATAGGGGTCCCATTTACTACCTTCACATTTTCTTTAGCATAGTGTAGAGTGAGATCTCGCACCTGTGCGCTGCCAAAATCAGTGGGGAGTCCCTCTAACACTGACACTTCTACATTGTCAGCTTCAGGGGTCTCTATGAATGGATTCTCACCCACCCTGCTAGTGCTGGGTTCCTCACCCTCCATAGGGTCATCTACGTCACTACATTCCACCCCTATGTTTTCAGTTTAATTTTCCCCAACCAAAACCTTCACTGTCGACTCAACTGGAACCAGGTCTACTTTTAGCTCTAGTTGTGGGATCGAGGCAACTTCTGGCTTACAGTTTTCAGTGTGCATTTCCAATTTACTATGTTTTCTATCTAGTTTTCCAAAATTAGGAAAATATCGTCCCAGTATCACATCATATGGCATGTTGGGTACCACACCGACTTCGTAATCTAGTTTCCCGGCCTCTGTCTGTATGTTTACAAGGGCTGTGGGATAGGGGCGTGTGTCACCATGTGTGCATGTGATACTGAGCTCCTGATGTCTATCCAGCTTGTTGGTCGCTACTAATTTTTCTGTGACCAGTGTAACCATACTGCCAGAGTCGAGTAGAGCAGCCACTTCTTTCTCATCGACTATCACTGTACACATGTGTTTTGGATTAGGTACTCCGCCTATGAAAACATCCGTCCCAACAGGGCAGGCATAAAATACCGGTTTCTCTTTCCCCATATCACACACATTACATTGCATTGGTTCCTCTCTACCTGGGCAGTGGGCCGCAATATGTCCTACTTTGTCACAATTGTAGCAGACAATTGGTTGTGATGGTGACCCCCTATAACCCTTAGTCTCGGCTTTAGGCCCCACCTTTGCCCCCCCCAGTCTTGCTCTTTTCTTCCAACCCAGCGCGTCATGTTTCCCAGAGAACTTTGGAACCATCTTACCCGGTCCGCTGGTTCGTCATGGCCTGGGGAACGAGTTTTTAACCTCCGGTACATGCTCTGCTGCTCCGGCTGTATAGAACCGCTCTACAATGGCCACCAAGGTGTCAGCGGACAGCACCTCATTCTGGCCAACCCAGCGTCGAACGTCCTTGGGCAAACAGCGTTGGTAGTTGTCAAGGACTATGGCCTCCACCACCTCGGCTGATGAATGGACCTCTGGCTGTAGCCATTTCCTGGCCAGATGGATCAGATCAAACATCTGCGTTCAGATTGGTTGTCCTGGTTGGTAGGCCCACTGCTGAAACCGATGTGCCCTCACTGCGGTGGTCACGCCCAATCGGGTCATTATCTCCGCTTTCAATTTATCATAGTCCTGGGCGTCCTTCAGCTCCAGATCAAAGTACGCTTTCTGTGCATCCCCTGCCAGATAAGGTGCCACAAGCCCTGCCCAGGAATCTTTTGGCCATCCCTCTCTCCGCTGTCCTCTCAAAGGTCATAAGGAAGGCCTCAACATCGTCCTGTTTTGTCATTTTCTGCAGAAAGTGATTGGTGCGGGGAGTGGAATGGGTTGCAGCCCCCTGTGGCCCAATCCTGGTTGCAAGTGCTTCATCACTCTCTTTCAGCTCTTTAGTCACCTTTTCCTGCTCTTCTCTAAACATTTTATTTGTATCATGCTGGACCTGCAGTGCTTCCTGATGCATCCGCATAGCATCCTGGTGAGCCACCTGCTGCACCCTGGTCGCTTCCTGTTGGGCTATTACAGCCTGTAGTTTTTTTTTTTTGGATAAAAAAATTCACTCAGCCAGTCTGGGTTTCATGAGGTGCTGCCCGCATTCTACACCAAATGTGACAAAACGCCTTGGCTGTACACATGTGCGGGTCTTCTCTGTGATCTTCTTAGGAGTAAAAACCAGTCATGACCCAGGGAGGAGGTTGCAAATACAGGGCTGTGCCTGTATGTTTACTTCAAACAAAACAAATCTGAAAACAAAACCTAACTCACACTGGAGTTGTAACTAATCTTACATAATCATTCTATTTTAAACAAAGTCTGGAATAAATACGTCTTGGCTTTCTCCTTATGAGCTACCTCTGTTTTCCAGATAACTCACCCTATTGTCTCTCACTTCTCTCTCTCTCAGGCCCGCCTTATATACCTGGTGAATAATTGAGGAAGTAACACCAAGTGACCACATTAGGTGCTAGAATGGCTGCCTGAGGGTTTCTGGGGAGTGTAGTTGCCTAGGGTCGGTATTCTACCCTAGAGTACACACCTTGCAGCAGACCTGGCCTGACATATCTGCCATGTATGACCCTGCCCCTTGGTTTGTCACAATACATACATACATACATATACACGGAAAATAAATAATAGAATTATGAATCACAATAAGATGTAATGAAGTACAGAAAAAGAAAATGTAATAAAATGTGATCTTTAATACATACAAATAAAGAAAATAGGTATACCATTTCCAGATTCCTTTTTTGAAATACAATGACATGCATTACAAACGAGTATTTACATTATATTTACAGCCGGTGCTCGTGTGTCACTGTGTCCCTCAGGCTGTGGTTGGCGCTGACATATTGGGCAGAATGTGTCCCTTATTTTGGGCTAAAGCTTTCTGTGGAGGGGAACGTGGATCAGTTTGTACCATTTTTGGGAGGATCTGCCTTGTTGGGGCGGAGCTGTGATCCAGGTGAACTGCAGATCGGGCATAGGTGGGCATGTGGGCAGAGGAGTAGGAAGGCCGGTCAAGCAAATAAGCTTGCTAAGGTACACAGCAGCAGCAAGCAGCCCCCCCATCCAGCCAGCCAGCCAGTCTGGCTGGCAGTGACTGAGTGGTTGACAGACGGCAAGCAACGGAATGTTCATGCTCTGTGATGTCATAGCAGTCAGCTGAGAGAGGCTTGTGATGTCATCGCTGAGCTGGCTGGCTGGCTGTGTGTGTGTCTGTGTGTGTGTGTGTGTGTGTGTGTGTGTGTGTGTGTCTGTTTGTGTTTGTCAGTCTGTCTGTCTCTCTCTCTCTCTCTCTCTCTCTCTCCCTCTCAATTCAATTCATTGTCAAAGCAATTGGACATACATACATACATACATACATACTAGAAAATCATTACTATGTTATCTTAAAGGCTAACTAAGCAGAACATATTTCATTATAGAACAGAGTTCATAGATCTACACATGGTTTTAAGGAACAGGCACGTAGGTCATACCGTTTGACATTGTCTCCAAGGTTCTCATCGTAAATAACAAACAGAAATCAAACTACCTTATGGCCTCCTGACCTTCTAGCTTGACCTTATCTTTCTTAAGTATACAAGAGAGAAAAACAGGTTTGAGAAAATCATTTCTAACTTTCCTTCCATACAATAATACATACATACATACATACGGAAAATAAATAATAGAATTATGAATCTCAATATAATGTAATGAAGTACAGAAAAAGAAAATGTAATAAAATGTGATCTTTAATACATTCAAATAAAGAAAATAGGTTTACTATTTCCAGATTCCTTTTTGAAATACAATGACATGCATTACAAACGAGGCTTAGGTGGGCATTTGGGCATAGGAGTAGGAAGGCCGGTCAGGCAAATTAGCTTGCTAAGATACGCAGCAGCAGCAAGCAGCCCCCCCATCCAGCCAGCCAGCCAGTCTGGCTGGCAGTGACTGAGTGGTTGACAGACGGCAAGCAATGGAATGTACGTGCTCTGTGATGTCATAGCAGTCAGCTGAGAGAGGCTCGTGATGTCATGGCTGAGCTGGCTGGCTGTCTGGCTGGCTGGCTCTGTGTGTGTGTGTGTGTGTGTGTGTGTGTGTGTGTGTGCGTGTGTCTGTCTGTCTGTCAATTCATTTCAATTCAATTCAAAGGTTCTTTATTGGCATGATCTATCACAATATTGCCAAAGCAGATACAAATGTTCTATCAATCAAGACAAAACATTGCAATACAAGATTCAGTGGAACAAATATAGTACACATTGAAATAAAATTAAGTAGGATATAAACCATATTTGTTGTTTGTATCAAAATTTGTGTCATGACATCAGAAAAATCACTGTTTTTATTTTGTTTTGCAAATGGAGTGCCACAGGCTGGTGTCTACACACTGTCTCGCAGGCTGTGGCAGGTGGATACATATTGCGCTGCTAAGAAGGCAGTGCGCTCCTCCTCTCCCAGCAGGACGGGGAGTTTGCAGCAATCGGGGATCATGCTGAACTCAGGGATATGCATTTTTAATATTTTAAAGTATGTCTCCCTGATTTTTGTGTATTTAGGGCAGGACAGCAGGAAATGCGCCTGTGTTTCGACCTCCCCTAGGTCACACTGGCTGCACAGCCGCTCTTCTCTGGCAACCCAGAATTTTCTGTAGCGGCCTTTTTCAATGGCGAGGCTGTGGTCACTGAGCCTGTATTTAGTTAGATTTTGTCTCTCTTTTATATTTTGGATTTTTAAGTATTCAGCCAATGTAATGTTTCTATTCAGGGCCCGGTAGCATTCCAATTTGTTTTGTAATTCTAATTCGTGTCTCTAATCTTTTGTGTATTTGCTTTTCAGGTACATGTCAATTTTCCCAATTGTTGTTGTTTTGGTCATTGTGTGTTCGGGCTCTGTGAGCCTCAGAGCCGTGGGGGCGTTTCTGTGTACGTGTAAGATGTTTTTATTAAATTCTAGGTGGAATATTTCCATGGGGCTTTTGTCCCAATTGTTGTTATTGAGGTTCATGAGGGGACCCCACACTTCGCTCCCATATAGCAGGATTGGTTGGATGATGGAGTTTAATATTTTAATCCAAATAGTTATTGGTATTGTTGTTTTCCCAAATTGTGTCTTTATGGCATAAAATGCCCGGCGTGCCTTGTCTTTTAATGCGTTTATAGCCAGGCTGAAGCTCCCTGACGCACTGATGGTCAGGCCAAGGTAGTTGTATCTGGTGCAGTGCTCTAATCCAGTGCTGCCCAGAGTGAAGCGGTACCTGTTTCCCTGAGATGGGGCTTTTTTCTGGAAAACCATAACTCTGGTCTTGTCCAGATTGACTGCCAGGGCCCATTTCTGACAGTACTGCTCTAGCAGCGCCAGGTTCTGCTGAAGCCCCTGCTCTGTGGGCGACAGCAGCACCAGGTCGTCTGCATAGAGCAGGAACTTGATCTCTGTGTCATGGAGAGTTAGGCTGCGGGCGTCAGACTGCTCCAACACTGTGGCCAACTCGATGATGTAGATGTTGAACAGTGTTGGACTCAGACTGCAGCCCTGTCTCACTCCCCGCCCCTGAGTGAAGAACTCTGTTCTTGAGTTGCCAATTTGAACTCCGCATTTGTTTTCAGAATACATTGATTTAATGATGTCATAAACTTTACCCCCTACACCACTCTGTAGAAGTTTATAAAATAATCCCTTGTGCCAGATTGAGTCAAATGCCTTTCTAAAGTCTACAAAACAGGCAAATATTTTTCCTTTATTGTTTTGGGTATATTTATTTATGAGGGTGTGTAGAGTGTAAATATGATCGGTTGTGCGGTGTTTTGGTAGGAAGCCAATCTGACTCTTATTCAGGACACTGTGCTTGGTAAGGAAGGCCAGTATCTGGGCGTTGATGATACTGCAGAACACCTTCCCCAGGTTACTGCTCACACAGCTGCCCCAGTAGTTATTGGGGTCTAATTTGTCTCCACTTTTAAAAATCGGGGTGATCAATCCTTGATTCCCGACCTCAGGGAAACACCCGGCTCTCAGCACCAGGTTAAAGAGTTTGAGCAGAGCCTCCTGCAGCTGCGGGCTGCTGTGCTTCAGCATCTCAGGGCTGATGCTGTCGGGGCCGCTGGCTTTCCTGGGTTTGAGGATTTTGAGTTGATGTTTTAGTTCCTGTATTGTAAATGGGTTATCTAAGGGATTTTGGTTATTCTTAATGATTTCTTCCAATTTATTTAGGTTTTTTAATATTTTAACCTGTTCTGGCTTTGGATTGTTTTCAACATTTTGGTAAAGTTTTTCAAAGTGTGTTTTCCAGATTTCTCCATTTTGAATTGGTATTTCATTTTTTGTTTTTGGGGTATTTATTCTGCCCATATAGTGGTCTTTTTTCTTACTGAGGAGTTGCTTGTAGTGCCGCAGGGCCTGGCAGTAGCTGAGGCGAGCCTCCTGGTTGTCGGGCTCTCTGTGTTTAGTGTTGGAGAGATGTCTCAGGTGTTTCCTAGAAGTTTCACACTCCTGGTCACACCACTGTTCTTTTTTTCTTTTAGACGATTTCATATTTTGGTTTTTAATTGTTTTAATGTTTGATTTTAAAGCCAGTCTCTCAAATATTTCATTCAGTGTTTTGGTGGCTGAGTTTATTCCGTTTTGGTTTATTTGATAGTGTGAGGATTGATATCTGTCTAACATGTTTTCAATCTCATCACTATTCAGGGCTCTTGTGTAGTTCTCTGTGCTGGGCTCTGACCATCTCTAACTGGGTGGCAGGGAGACCAGTTTTGTGGGAAGTTTGGCTCTGACTTGTGGCTGCGCTGATCTTTTTAGGTAAAGTGTTATTTGGCTGTGGTCTGATAGTGGAGATTGTTGTCTGACTATAAACGCATTGTTGGCTTGTGGGTCCAGGTCAGTTATGGCGTAGTCCACCACACTGCTGCCCAGAGCCGAGCAGTATGTGAATCTCCCCAGAGAGTACCCCCTGGTCCTGCCATTGATGATATATAGACCCAGGCTTTTACATAGGCGCACTACCTGCTTCCTGCTCTTGTTTACCACGCTGTCGTGGCTGTGTCAGTGTGGAGGTGTGTGTGTGGCACAGCGGGGAGTCTCCGAACAGGTGTGTGTTCCCCTCTGTATTGATGTAGTCCATCTCTCTGCCAGTCCTGGCATTGAGATCGCCACACAGCAGTACAGAGCCCAGGGTCTGGAAGTGGCAGATTTCGTTTTGAAGCTCATGAAAGCCTTCCTCATTATAGTAGGGGGAGTCTGCGGGTGGCATATAAATTGCACATAGGTATATATCTGTGTTATTTTGTAGGGTGTCTTTTCTGATTTTCATCCACAGGTGTGTGTCTCCTCTCTGTACTGGGCATAGGGCTGCTCGGAGCTCCTCCCTGTACCACACGATAATCCCCCACGAGGCCCTGCCACACCTGACTTTGGGTTTTATATAGGAGGGCACAATCAGCTCCCTATATCCATTGTATCCATCCAGTGTATAGACATATCTGCACAGCACCAAGTCTCTACAAGAATGAAAACATCTGAACTATTTACAGTGTTGATCAGTTCAGGGCCTGTGCTCTTCATTCCAAAAGTTGAGGAGCGTAAACCCTGCATATTCCAACTGCTTATTTTAAAGGACATGTTAATATATTTTATTATACTTGTCTCTTCTACATAAGAAAGTTTAATTTGTGGTCTACAACTGATATTATATTACTATTAATAATTATATATGGATATACATAATAATCACTCAAAGATTTTATGTTTGCATCAAAATATCAGAATAATTAAATCACATTTTTTCTTACTCTCCATCTCCACAACCATATATATGTGTGTTGAGGCTCAGTTAACTCAGCAGTGTGGAACAGATGACACTGAGGAGTTGCCTTATCTGGGCCAGCTGGGCAGCATCGGGCCTCCAGGCTCTGGAAGCCGCTGCTGCGTGGCTGTGTGGCTGTGCTGGTCCCCGGCTGTCCGCTCTGCTGTGCTGGACGGGCCCTCTGGGAATGGGGGGGTGGGGAATGGGGCCGCGGGGTCTCAGGGGCTGGGGCTGGGGTGGAGCCGGTGGCTGGGGATGTGGCCGGGGGCTGGGGGGTTTGCTCCTGGTCTCGAGGTGGGGGTGTGTGGGGTTTCGGCCCAGGGTTGTGTCCTTGAGGACCTTTGAGATGATCCTCACACCCGTCTTGTTGAGGTGGACGTGGTCATACAGGTGATGTGGCTGGATGTCTCAGTGGTGTGCCAGGTGGACGTTGGGGAGGAGGGCACATCTTCGGGACACTTCTGCGTTGATGGCCTGGATGATGTGCAGGGGCACGTCTGTGCGGGGCAGCAGTGTGGAGATGGAAATTTTGGCAGTTGGGAATTCCTCTGTGGCTTTCGTTGCTACCTGTCTCAGGGCTGAGGCCACATCGCCCCTGCGGGCACTCAGGTCGTTAGTGCCGGTGTGGATGAGGATGTGTTTGACTTGGCAAAGCCTCCTCTTGGAGAGCAGCTCCAGGGCTCTCTGTGCTGTGGAGCACCAAAGCTTTTTCACTTTTCGCCCAGGGAAGAGGCGCCTCTCAACCAGGAACTTCCCATTGGATTCGCTCAGAATGACCACCTCTGCATTGACCTGCCACTCCGGGTTTGCGTCGGGAGTGGTGGGGGCAGCGGGTGTGTTTTGGGGGAGTGGCGTTTCAGGGGGTTGTGTATTAGTGGCAGGTCTGGTGATAGTGGGTGTGTCAGGAGTGGTGGGGAGTGTGGGTGGATCAGTGGGTGCGTCAGGGGTTGGAGGTGTTGTGGGGTCAGTGCAGTGCAGTCTCTGTGCTCCAGTGATGTGTAGCTCCTCTCTTAGCTCCTCCAGCTGGCTCTGCAGGCTCCTCAGCTAGCTGTGCTGGGGTGTCCAGGTCAGCTCCTCCCTCGCTCTGCGCAGCTCCGTCCTCAGGGTTTGGCTCTGCTCCTCCAGGTCTCTCACTGCTGCTCTCAGCTCATGGATCTCAGCCTTGTGCTGCATCTTTAGTCTGTGCATCTCATCCCGGAGCTGATCACACAAGGAGGTCTGGGCCAGGGTGCTCAAGGTCTGCTCCCTGAACTCCGCAAACTCCAGCTCCAGCACTGATAGGCATTCCTTTAGTGTTTTAATGTTGCTGGAGAGTTTTGGGGAGACAGGGGGGCAGTCTGTGGGAGATGGGGCACTGTCTGGCTCCGTGTGGCTGGGGGCAGACTGCAGGGTGGCCGGCTCTGGCTCTTGTTTCTCTACCTCAGTCTGCTGCTTTGAGGTGTGGAAGCCGAGAGCTAATTGGTCCAGGCTGCTCTCGCTGCCCTGCACCATGATGGTCCCGTTGTGGTATACATTAAAAGTGAGCATCACACTGTCTGTGTCTTTCTCTACCAGCACTGAGATCTGCCTGCCTCTGCTAATGCCCCTCTTGTTGTTATTGGGGTATGTCTGGCACAGGGTTTTGTGAAAGGCGGTGTAGAACAGTAGATTGTTCTTGACCCTGTTTTCTCCTTTACCGGTGTAGTCTAGGATGAGGGTCTCAGGAGATGCTCTCATCACAGCTTGTTTGTAGTCCTTCTTAGCCTGTGCAGAGCGAATGTCTTCAGGGTATCGGATTTCAAAAGGCAGCTCTGCAGTCAGACTGCTGTTCGATAGATTTCTATCAGTCTCAGTGGCAGTTGGGCTCTCTCCTACTGTCACTCTATTCAAATCGGAGCTCTGCATTTTCATTGGCTGAGTCAACTACTGAGAATGCTTATTTATTTTATTAATACATATTTTTTTGTTTAATTATTTGTCTCTTACCTCCAATTCTTGTCTTCAGCTTTTCTTTTCTGACTTTTCTTCCTGAACTGTCTCTCTGCTTTCTTCTTTTTGTGTTTCTCTTAAAATTATTATTTTTTGAATACTTTTTCTTCTGAATTTCTATTCCATGTCTTCTGTGTATGTTTATAGTGCTATATATTCATTTGTAAATCACAAATTAAATCCGCTTATGTATAAAAACAAATGTTTTTTAGGAGCTCATATTCCTCTCTCTCTCTCTCTCTCTCTCTCTCTCTCTCTCTCTCTCTCTCAATTCATTTCATTTGTATTGTCAAAGCAATTGGACATACATACACATACATACATATACACTCACCTAAAGGATTATTAGGAACACCTGTTCAATTTCTCATTAATGCAATTATCTAATCAACCAATCACATGGCAGTTGCTTCAATGCATTTAGGGGTGTGGTCCTGGTCAAGACAATCTCCTGAACTCCAAACTGAATGTCTGAATGGGAATGAAAGGTGATTTAAGCAATTTTGAGCGTGGCATGGTTGTTGGTGCCAGACGGGCCGGTCTGAGTATTTCACAATCTGCTCAGTTACTGGGATTTTCACGCACAACCATTTCTAGGGTTTACAAAGAATGGTGTGAAAAGGGAAAAACATCCAGTATGCGGCAGTCCTGTGGGCGAAAATGCCTTGTTGATGCAAGAGGTCAGAGGAGAATGGGCCGACTGATTCAAGCTGATAGAAGAGCAACTTTGACTGAAATAACCACTAGTTACAAACGAGGTATGCAGCAAAGCATTTGTGAAGCCACAACACGTACAACCTTGAGGCGGATGGGCTACAACAGCAGAAGACCCCACCGGGTACCACTCATCTCAACTACAAATAGGAAAAAGAGGTGAGACATTCAGATGGTAGAGTCAGAATTTGGCGTAAACAGAATGAGAACATGGATCCATCATGTCTTGTTACCACTGTGCAGGCTGGTGGTGGTGGTGTAATGGTGTGGGGGATGTCTTCTTGGCACACTTTAGGCCCCTTAGTACCAATTGGGCATCGTTTAAATGCTACGGCCTACCTGAGCATTGTTTCTGACCATGTCCATCCCTTTTTGACCACCATGTACCCATCCTCTGATGGCTACTTCCAGCAGGATAATGCACCATGTCACAAAGGTCGAATCATTTCAAATTGGTTTCTTGAACATGACAATGAGTTCACTGTACTAAACTGGCCCCCACAGTCACCAGATCTCAACCCAATGGAGCATCTTTGGGATGTGGTGGAACGGGAGCTTCGTGCCCTGGATGTGCATCCCACAAATCTCCATCAACTGCAAGATGCTATCCTATCAATATGGGCCAACATTTCTAAAGAATGCTTTCAGCACCTTGTTGAAGCAATGCCACGTAGAATTAAAGCAGTTCTGAAGGCGAAAGGGGGTCAAACACAGTATTAGTATGGTGTTCCTAATAATCCTTTAGGTGAGTTCATCGTAGCTCTTAATACTCTCTTTCTGTCTGGAGGAGATATAATTGAAGTATTGTACACGTACCCGGCTACTTTCAACACCCATTGCTGCACTGATATTTTTCCCTCCATTTTTCTTTATCCATTTTTTTTTTGCTGGAAGTTCCGTCAATACCCGTCAGCCTTTAAGAGACATCATGCAGCCAGGCCTCTTGGCTTGCGGCCACACCGTCCTGAACGCGCCCAATCTCATCAGATCTCGGAAGCTAAACGGGGCAGGTCCTGGTCAGTACTTGGATGGGTGACCTCCTGGAAATACCAGGTGCTGCTAGCTTTTTCGTCTCCTGGGTAACTTTATCGTAGCTCTTAATACTCTCTTTCAGTCTGCAGGAGATATAATTGAAGAATTGTACACGTACCCGGCTACTGTCAACACCCTTTGCTGCACTGATATTTTTCCATCCATTTTTTTTTTTTCTTTTTTTTTTTTTTTTTTTTGCTGGAAGTTCCGTCAATACCCGCCAACCTTTAAGAGACATCATGCAGCCAGGCCTTTCGGCTTGTGGCCACACCGTCCTGAACGCGCCCGATCTCGTCAGATCTCGGAAGCTAAACGGGGCAGGGCCTGGTCAGTACTTGGATGGGAGACCTTCTAGAAATACCGGGTGCTGCAAGCTTTTTACGTCTCCTGGGTTACTTCATCGTAGCTCTTAATACTCTCTTTCTGTCTCCAGGAGATATAATTGAAGAATTGTACACGTACCCGGCTACTTTCAACACCCTTTCCTGCACTGATATTTTTACCTCCATTTTTCTATTTTTTTTTTTTTTTTTTGCTGGAAATTCCGTCAATACCCGCCAGCCTTTAAGAGACATCATGCAGCCAGGCATCTCGGCTTGCGGCCACACCATCCTGAACGCGCCCGATCTCGTCAGATCTCGGAAGCTAAACGGGGCAGGACCTGGTCAGTACATGACAGTGATACCTCCTGGAAATACCTAGTGCTGCAAGCTTTTACGTCTCCTGGGTAACTTTATCGTAGCTCTTAATACTCTCTCTCTGTCTGGAGGAGATATAATTGAAGTATTGTACACGTATCCAGCTACTGTCAACACCCTTTGCTGCACTGATATTTTTCCATCCATTTTTCTTTTTTCATTTTTTCTTTTTTTTTTTTGCTGGAAGTTCCGTCAATACCCGCCAACCTTTAAGAGACATCATGCAGCCAGGCCTTTCGGTTTGTGGCCACACCGTCCTGAATGCGCCCGATCTCGTCAGATCTCGGAAGCTAAACGGGGCAGGGCCTGGTCAGTACTTGGATGGGAGACCTCCTAGAAATACCAGGTGCTGCAAGCTTTTTACGTCTCCTGGGTAACTTCATCGTAGCTCTTAATACTCTCTTTCTGTCTCCAGGAGATATAATTGAAGAATTGTACACGTACCCGCCTACTTTCAACACCCTTTGCTGCACTGGTATATTTCCCTCTATTTTTCTTTTTTTTTTTGCTGGCAGTTCCGTCAATACCCGCCAGCCTTTAAGAGACATCATGCAGCCAGGCATCTCGGCTTGCGGCCACACCATCCTGAACGCGCCCGATCTTCTCAGATCTCGGAAGCTAAATGGGGCAGGGCCTGGTCAGTACTTGGATGGGAGACCTCCTAGAAATACCAGGTGCTGCAAGCTTTTTACGTCTCCTGGGTAACTTCATCGTAGCTCTTAATACTCTCTTTCTGTCTCCAGGAGATATAATTGAAGAATTGTACACGTACCCGGCTACTTTCAACACCCTTTGCTGCACTGGTATATTTCCCTCTATTTTTCTTTTTTTTTTTTGCTGGCAGTTCCGTCAATACCCGCCAGCTTTTAAGAGACATCATGCAGCCAGGCATCTCGGCTTGCGGCCACACCATCCTGAACGCGTCCGATCTCGTCAGATCTCGTAAGCTAAACGGGGCAGGACCTGGTCAGTACATGATAGTGAGACCTCCTGGAAATACCTAGTGCTGCAAGCTTTTACGTCTCCTGGGAAACTTTATCGTAGCTCTTAATACTCTCTCTCTGTCTGGAGGAGATATAATTGAAGTATTGTACACGTATCCAGCTACTGTCAACACCCTTTGCTGCACTGATATTTTTCCATCCATTTTTCTTTTTTCTTTTTTTCTTTTTTTTTTTGCTGGAAGTTCCGTCAATACCCGCCAACCTTTAAGAGACATCATGCAGCCAGGCCTTTCGGCTTGTGGCCACACCGTCCTTAATGCGCCCGATCTCGTCAGATCTCGGAAGCTAAACGGGGCAGGGCCTGGTCAGTACTTGGATGGGAGACCTCCTAGAAATACCAGGTGCTGCAAGCTTTTTACGTCTCCTGGGTAACTTCATCGTAGCTCTTAATACTCTCTTTCTGTCTCCAGGAGATATAATTGAAGAATTGTACACGTACCCGGCTACTTTCAACACCCTTTGCTGCACTGGTATATTTCCCTCTATTTTTCTTTTTTTTTTTGCTGGCAGTTCCGTCAATACCCGCCAGCCTTTAAGAGACATCATGCAGCCAGGCATCTCGGCTTGCGGCCACACCATCCTGAACGCGCCCGATCTTGTCAGATCTCGGAAGCTAAACGGGGCAGTGCCTGGTCAGTACTTGGATGGGAGACCTCCTAGAAATACCAGGTGCTGCAAGCTTTTTACGTCTCCTGGGTAACTTCATCGTAGCTCTTAATACTCTCTTTCTGTCTCCAGGAGATATAATTGAAGAATTGTACACGTACCCGGCTACTTTCAACACCCTTTGCTGCACTGGTATATTTCCCTCTATTTTTCTTTTTTTTTTTTGCTGGCAGTTCCGTCAATACCCGCCAGCCTTTAAGAGACATCATGCAGCCAGGCATCTCGGATTGCGGCCACACCATCCTGAACGCGCCCGATCTCGTCAGATCTCGGAAGCTAAACGGGGCAGGACCTGGTCAGTACATGAAAGTGAGACCTCCTGGAAGTACCTAGTGCTGCAAGCTTTTACGTCTCCTGGGTAACTTTATCGTAGCTCTTAATACTCTCTCTCTGTCTGGAGGAGATATAATTAAAGTATTGTACACGTATCCAGCTACTGTCAACACCCTTTGCTGCACTGATATTTTTCCATCCATTTTTCTTTTTTTTTTTTTTTTTTTTTTTTTTGCTGGAAGTTCCGTCAATACCCGCCAACCTTTAAGAGACATCATGCAGCCAGGCCTCTTGGCTTGCGGCCACACCGTCCTGAACGTGCCCGATCTCGTAAGATCTCGGAAGCTAAACGGGGCAGGACCTGGTCAGTACTTGGATGGGAGACCTCCTGGAAATACCTGGTGCTGCAAGCTTTTACGTCTCCTGGGTAACTTTATCGTAGCTTTTAATTCTCTCTCTCTGTCTGGAGGAGATATAATTGAAGTATTGTACACGTATCCAGCTACTGTCAACACCCTTTGCTGCACTGATATTTTTCCATCCATTTTTCTTTTTTCTTTTTTTCTTTTTTTTTTTTGCTGGAAGTTCCGTCAATACCCGCCAACCTTTAAGAGACATCATGCAGCCAGGCCTTTCGGCTTGTGGCCACACCGTCCTGAATGCGCCCGATCTCGTCAGATCTCGGAAGCTAAACGGGGCAGGGCCTGGTCAGTACTTGGATGGGAGACCTCCTAGAAATACCAGGTGCTGCAAGCTTTTTACGTCTCCTGGGTAACTTCATCGTAGCTCTTAATACTCTCTTTCTGTCTCCAGGAGATATAATTGAAGAATTGTACACGTACCCGGCTACTTTCAACACCCTTTGCTGCACTGGTATATTTCCCTCTATTTTTCTTTTTTTTTTTGCTGGCAGTTCCGTCAATACCCGCCAGCCTTTAAGAGACATCATGCAGCCAGGCATCTCGGCTTGCGGCGACACCATCCTGAACGCGCCCGATCTTGTCAGATCTCGGGAAGCTAAACGGGGCAGGGCCTGGTCAGTACTTGGATGTGAGACCTCCTAGAAATACCAGGTGCTGCAAGCTTTTTACGTCTCCTGGGTAACTTCATCGTAGCTCTTAATACTCTCTTTCTGTCTCCAGGAGATATAATTGAAGAATTGTACACGTACCTGGCTACTTTCAACACCCTTTGCTGCACTGGTATATTTCCCTCTATTTTTCTTTTTTTTTTTTGCTGGCAGTTCCGTCAATACCCGCCAGCCTTTAAGAGACATCATGCAGCCAGGCATCTCGGCTTGCGGCCACACCATCCTGAACGCGCCCGATCTCGTCAGATCTCGGAAGCTAAACGGGGCAGGACCTGGTCAGTACATGAAAGTGAGACCTCCTGGAAATACCTAGTGCTGCAAGCTTTTACGTCTCCTGGGTAACTTTATCGTAGCTCTTAATAATCTCTCTCTGTCTGGAGGAGATATAATTGAAGTATTGTACACGTATCCAGCTACTGTCAACACCCTTTGCTGCACTGATATTTTTCCATCCATTTTTCTTTTTTCTTTTTTTTTTTTTTTTTTTTGCTGGAAGTTCCGTCAATACCCGCCAACCTTTAAGAGACATCATGCAGCCAGGCCTCTTGGCTTGCGGCCACACCGTCCTGAACGTGCCCGATCTCGTAAGATCTCGGAAGCTAAACGGGGCAGGACCTGGTCAGTACTTGGATGGGAGACCTCCTGGAAATACCTGGTGCTGCAAGCTTTTACGTCTCCTGGGTAACTTTATCATAGCTCTTAATTCTCTCTTTCTGTCTGGAGGAGATATAATTGAAGAATTGTACACGTACCCAGCTACTGTCAATACCCTTTGCTGCACTGATATTTTTCCATCCATTTTTCTTTTTTTTTTTTTTTTTGCTGGAAGTTCCGTCAATACCCGCCAACCTTTAAGAGACATCATGCAGCCAGACATCTCGGCTTGCGGCCACACCGTCCTGAACGCGCCCGATCTTGTCAGATCTCGGAAGCTAAACGGGGCAGGACCTGGTCAGTACTTAAATGTTAGACCTCCTGGAAATACCAGGTGCTGCCAGCTTTTTACGTCTCCTGGGGAACTTCATCGTAGCTCTTAATACTCTCTTTCTGTCTGGAGAAGATATAATTGAAGAATTGTACACGTACCCGGCTACTTTCAACACCCTTTGCTGCACTGGTATTTTTCCCTCTATTTTTCTTTTTTTTTTTTGCTGGCAGTTCCGTCAATACCCGCCAGCCTTTAAGAGACATCATGCAGCCAGGCATCTCAGCTTGCGGCCACACCGTCCTGAATGCGCCCGATCTCGTCAGATCTCGGAAGCTAAACGGGGCAGGGCCTGGTCAGTACTTGGATGGGAGACCTCCTAGAAATACCAGGTGCTGCAAGCTTTTTACGTCTCCTGGGTAACTTCATCGTAGCTCTTAATAATCTCTTTCTGTCTCCAGGAGATATAATTGAAGAATTGTACACGTACCCGGCTACTTTCAACACCCTTTCCTGCACTGATATTTTTCCCTCCATTTTTCTATTTTTTTTTTTTTTTTTTTGCTGGAAATTCCGTCAATACCCGCCAGCCTTTAAGAGACGTCATGCAGCCAGACATCTCGCCTTGCGGCCACACCGTCCTGAACGCGCCCGATCTCGTCAGATCTCGGAAGCTAAACGGGGCAGGACCTGTTCAGTACTTGAATGTGAGACCTCCTGGAAATACCTGGTGCTGCAAGCTTTTACGTCTCCTGGGTAACTTTATCGTAGCTCTTAATACTCTCTATCTGTCTGGAGGAGATATAATTGAAGAATTGTACACGTACCCGGCTACCTTCAACACGCTTTGCTGCACTGATATTTTTCCCTCCATTTTTCTTTTTTCTTTTATTTCTTGCTGGAAGTTCCATCAATACCCTCCAGCCTTTAAGAGACATCATGCAGCCAAGCCTCTTGGCTTGAGGCCACACCGTCCTGAAGATGCAAAATCTCGTCAGATCTCGGAAGAAAAACTGGGCAGGGTCTGGTCAGTAATTGGATGGGTGACCTCCTGGAAATACCAGGTGCTGAAAGCTTTTTACATCTCCTGGGTAACTTCAGCATAGCTCTTAATACTCTCATTCAGTCTGGAGGAGATATAATTGAAGAATTGTACATGTACCCGGCTACTTTCAACACCCTGTTCTGCACTGATATTTTTCCCTCCATTTTTCTATTTATTTATTTTTTATTTTTTGCTGGAAGTTCCGTCAATACCCGCCAGCCTTTAAGAGACATCATGCAGCCCGGCCTCTTGGCTTTCGGCCACACCGTCCTGAACATGCCCGATCTCGTCAGATCTCGGAAGCTAAACGGGGCAGGGCCTCGTCAGTACTTGGATGGGAGACCTCCTGGAAATACCTGGTGCTGCAAGCTTTTTACGTCTCCTGGGAAACTTCATCGTAGCTCTTAATACTCTCTATCTGTCTGGAGGAGATATAATTGAAGTATTGTACACGTACCCGGCTACTTTCAACAGCCTTTGCTGTACTGATATTTTTCCCTCCATTTTCCATTTTTTTTTTTTTTTTTTTGCTGGAAGTTCCGTCAATACCCACCAGCCTTTAAGAGACATCATGCAGCCAGGCCTCTTGGCTTGCGGCCACACCGTCCTGAACGCGCCCCATCTCATCAGATTTCGGAAGCTAACGGGGCAGGGCCTGGTCAGTACTTGGATGGGTGACCTCCTGGAAATACCAGGTGCTGCAAGCTTTTTACGTCTCCTGGGTAACTTCATCATAGCTCTTAATACTCTCTTTCAGTCTGTAGGAGATATTATTGAAGAATTGTACACGTACCCGGCTACTTTCAAAACCCTTTGCTGCACTGATATTTTTCCCTCCATTTTTCTTTTTTCTTTTTTTTTTTGCTGTAAGTTCTGTCAATACCCGCCAGCCTTAAAGAGACATCATGCAGCCGTGCCTCTTGGCTTTCGGCCACACCGTCCTGAATGCGCATGATATCGTCAGATCTCGGAAGCTAAACGGGGCAGGACCTGGTCAGTACTTGAATGTGAGACCTCCTGGAAATACCAGGTGCTGCAAACTTTTACGTCTCCTGGGTAACTTTATCGTAGCTCTTAATACTCTCTTTCAGTCTGCAGGAGATATAATTGAAGAATTGTACACGTACCCGGCTACTTTCAACACCCTTTCCTGCACTGATATTTTTCCCTCCATTTTTCTATTTTTTTTTTTTTTTTTTTTGCTGGAAGTTCCGTCAATACCCGCCAACCTTTAAGAGACATCATGTAGCCAGGCTTCTTGGCTTGCGGCCACACCGTCCTGAATGCGCCCGATCTCGTCAGATCTCGGAAGCTAAACGGGGCAGGGCCTGGTCAGTACTTGGATGGGAGACCTCCTAGAAATACCAGGTGCTGCAAGCTTTTTACGTCTCCTGGGTAACTTCATCGTAGCTCTTAATACTCTCTTTCTGTCTCCAGGAGATATAATTGAAGAATTGTACACGTACCCGGCTACTTTCAACACCCTTTGCTGCACTGGTATATTTCCCTCTATTTTTCTTTTTTTTTTTTGCTGGCAGTTCTGTCAATACCCGCCAGCCTTTAAGAGACATCATGCAGCCAGGCATCTCGGCTTGCGGCCACACCATCCTGAACGCGCCCGATCTCGTCAGATCTCGGAAGCTAAACGGGGCAGGACCTGGTCAGTACATGAATGTGAGACCTCCTGGAAATACCTAGTGCTGCAAGCTTTTACGTCTCCTGGGTAACTTTATCGTAGCTCTTAATACTCTCTCTCTGTCTGGAGGAGATATAATTGAAGTATTGTACACGTACCCGGCTACTGTCAACACCCTTTGCTGCACTGATATTTTTCCATCCATTTTTCTTTTTTCTTTTTTTCTTTTATTTTTTTGCTGGAAGTTCCGTCAATACCCGCCAACCTTTAAGAGACATCATGCAGCCAGGGCTTTCGGCTTGTGGACACACCGTCCTGAATGCGCCCGATCTCGTCAGATCTCGGAAGCTAAACGGTGCAGGGCCTGGTCAGTACTTGGATGGGAGACCTCCTAGAAATACCAGGTGCTGCAAGCTTTTTACGTCTCCTGGGTAACTTCATCGTAGCTCTTAATACTCTCTTTCTGTCTCCAGGAGATATAATTGAAGAATTGTACACGTACCCGGCTACTTTCAACACCCTTTGCTGCACTGGTATATTTCCCTCTATTTTTCTTTTTTTTTTTTGCTGGCAGTTCCGTCAATACCCGCCAGCCTTTAAGAGACATCATGCAGCCAGACATCTCGGCTTGCGGCCACACCGTCCTGAACGCGCCCGATCTTGTCAGATCTCGGAAGCTAAACGGGGCAGGACCTGGTCAGTACTTAAATGTGAGACCTCCTGGAAATACCAGGTGCTGCCAGCTTTTTACGTCTCCTGGGGAACTTCATCGTAGCTCTTAATACTCTCTTTCTGTCTGGAGAAGATATAATTGAAGAATTGTACACGTACCCGGCTACTTTCAACACCCTTTGCTGCACTGGTATTTTTCCCTCTATTTTTCTTTTTTTTTTTTGCTGGCAGTTCCGTCAATACCCGCCAGCCTTTAAGAGACATCATGCAGCCAGGCATCTTGGCTTGCGGCCACACCATCCTGAACGCGCCCGATCTCGTCAGATCTCGGAAGCTAAACGGGGCAGGGCCTGGTCAGTACTTGGATGGGAGACCTCCTAGAAATACCAGGTGCTGCAAGCTTTTTACGTCTCCTGGGTAACTTCATCGTAGCTCTTAATACTCTCTATCTGTCCGGAGGAGATATAATTTAAGTATTGTACACGTACCCAGCTACTGTCAACACCCTTTGCTGCACTGATATTTTTCCATCCATTTTTTTTTTTTTTTTTTTTTTTTTTTTTTTGCTTGAAGTTCTGTCAATACCCGCCAGCCTTTAAGAGACATCATGCAGCCAGGCCTCTTGGCTTGTAGTCACACCGTCCTGAACGCGCCCGATCATATCAGATTTCGGAAGCTAAACGGGGCAGGGCCTGGTCAGTACTTGGATGTGTGACCTCCTGGAAATACCAGGTGCTGCAAGCTTTTTACTTCTCCTGGGTAACTTCATCGTAGCTCTTAATACTCTCTTTCTTTCTCCAGGAGATATAATTGAAGAATTGTACACGTACCCGGCTACTTTCAACACCCTGTGCTGCACTGGTATATTTCCCTCTATTTTTCTTTTTTTTTTTTGCTGGCAGTTCCGTCAATACCCGCCAGCCTTTAAGAGACATCATGCAGCCAGGCATCTCGGCTTGCGGCCACACCATCCTGAACGCGCCCGATCTCGTCAGATCTCGGAAGCTAAACGGGGCAGGACCTGGTCAGTACATGAATGTGAGACCTCCTGGAAATACCTGGTGCTGCAAGCTTTTACGTCTCCTGGGTAACTTTATCGTAGCTCTTAATACTCTCTATCTGTCTGGAGGAGATATAATTGAAGTATTGTACACGTACCCGGCTACTTTCAAAACCCATTACTGGACTGATATTTTTCCCTCCATTTTTCTTTTTCTTTTTTTTTTTTTTTTTTTTTTGCTGGAAGTTCCGTCAATACCCGCCAGCCATTAAGAGACATCATGTAGCCAGACTTCTCGGCTTGCGGCCACACCGTCCTGAATGCGCCCGATCTCGTCAGATCTCGGAAGCTAAACGGGGCAGGGCCTGGTCAGTACTTGGATGGGAGACCTCCTAGAAATACCAGGTGCTGCAAGCTTTTTACGTCTCCTGGGTAACTTCATCGTAGCTCTTAATACTCTCTTTCTGTCTGGAGGAGATATAATTGAAGAATTGTACACGTACTAGGCTACTTTCAACAGCCTTTGCTGCACTGATATTTTTCCCTCCATTTTTCTTTTTATTTTATTTTTTTGCTGGAAGTTCCGTCAATATCCGCCAGCCTTTAAGAGACATCATGCAGCCATGCCTCTTGGCTTGTAGTCACACCGTCCTGAACGCGCCCGATCATATCAGATTTCGGAAGCTAAACGGGGCAGGGCCTGGTCAGTACTTGGATGTGTGACCTCCTGGAAATACCAGGTGCTGCAAGCTTTTTACGTCTCCTGGGTAACTTCATCGTAGCTCTTAATACTCTCTTTCTTTCTCCAGGAGATATAATTGAAGAATTGTACACGTACCCGGCTACTTTCAACACCCTGTGATGCACTGGTATATTTCCCTCTATTTTTCTTTTTTTTTTTTGGTGGCAGTTCCGTCAATACCCGCCAGCCTTTAAGAGACATCATGCAGCCAGGCATCTCGGCTTGCGGCCACACCATCCTGAACGCGCCCGATCTCGTCAGATCTCGGAAGCTAAACGGGGCAGGACCTGGTCAGTACATGAATGTGAGACCTCCTGGAAATACCTGGTGCTGCAAGCTTTTACTTCTCCTGGGTAACTTTATCGTAGCTCTTAATACTCTCTATCTGTCTGGAGGAGATATAATTGAAGTATTGTACACGTACCCGGCTACTTTCAAAACCCATTACTGCACTGATATTTTTCCCTCCATTTTTCTTTTTCTTTTTTTTTTTTTTTTTTTTTTGCTGGAAGTTCCGTCAATACCCGCCAGCCATTAAGAGACATCATGTAGCCAGGCCTCTCGGCTTGCGGCCACACCGTCCTGAATGCGCCCGATCTCGTCAGATCTCGGAAGCTAAACGGGGCAGGGCCTGGTCAGTACTTGGATGGGAGACCTCCTAGAAATACCAGGTGCTGCAAACTTTTTACGTCTCCTGGGTAACTTCATCGTAGCTCTTAATACTCTCTTTCTGTCTCCAGGAGATATAATTGAAGAATTGTACACGTACCCGGCTACTTTCAACACCCTTTGCTGCACTGGTATATTTCCCTCTATTTTTCTTTTTTTTTTTTGCTGGAAATTCCGACAATACCCGCTAGCCTTTAAGAGACATCATGCAGCCAGACATCTCGGCTTGCGGCCACACCATCCTGAACGCGCCCGATCTCGTCAGATCTCGGAAGCTAAACGGGGCAGGACCTGGTCAGTACATGAATGTGAGACCTCCTGGAAATACCTAGTGCTGCAAGCTTTTACGTCTCCTGGGTAACTTTATCGTAGCTCTTAATACTCTCTTTCTGTCTGGAGAAGATATAATTGAAGAATTGTACACGTACCCGGCTACTTTCAACACCCTTTGCTGCACTGGTATTTTTCCCTCTATTTTTCTTTTTTTTTTTTGCTGGCAGTTCCGTCAATACCCGCCAGCCTTTAAGAGACATCATGCAGCCAGGCATATTGGCTTGCGGCCACACCATCCTGAACGCGCCCGATCTCGTCAGATCTCGGAAGCTAAACGGGGCAGGGCCTGGTCAGTACTTGGATGGGAGACCTCCTAGAAATACCAGGTGCTGCAAGCTTTTTACGTCTCCTGGGTAACTTTATCGTAGCTCTTAATACTCTCTTTCTGTCTCCAGGAGATATAATTGAAGAATTGTACACGTACCCGGCTACTTTCAACACCCTTTGCTGCACTGGTATATTTCCCTCTATTTTTCTTTTTTTTTTTTGCTGGAAATTCCGACAATACCCGCTAGCCTTTAAGAGACATCATGCAGCCAGACATCTCGGCTTGCGGCCACACCATCCTGAACGCGCCCGATCTCGTCAGATCTCGGAAGCTAAACGGGGCAGGACCTGGTCAGTACATGAATGTGAGACCTCCTGGAAATACCTAGTGCTGCAAGCTTTTACGTCTCCTGGGTAACTTTATCGTAGCTCTTAATACTCTCTTTCTGTCTGGAGAAGATATAATTGAAGAATTGTACACGTACCCGGCTACTTTCAACACCCTTTGCTGCACTGGTATTTTTCCCTCTATTTTTCTTTTTTTTTTTTGCTGGCAGTTCCGTCAATACCCGCCAGCCTTTAAGAGACATCATGCAGCCAGGCATCTTGGCTTGCGGCCACACCATCCTGAACGCGCCCGATCTCGTCAGATCTCGGAAGCTAAACGGGGCAGGGCCTGGTCAGTACTTGGATGGGAGACCTCCTAGAAATACCAGGTGCTGCAAGCTTTTTACGTCTCCTGGGTAACTTCATCGTAGCTCTTAATACTCTCTATCTGTCCGGAGGAGATATAATTTAAGTATTGTACACGTACCCAGCTACTGTCAACACCCTTTGCTGCACTGATATTTTTCCATCCATTTTTTTTTTTTTTTTTTTGCTTGAAGTTCTGTCAATACCCGCCAGCCTTTAAGAGACATCATGCAGCCAGGCCTCTTGGCTTGTAGTCACACCGTCCTGAACGCGCCCGATCATATCAGATTTCGGAAGCTAAACGGGGCAGGGCCTGGTCAGTACTTGGATGTGTGACCTCCTGGAAATACCAGGTGCTGCAAGCTTTTTACTTCTCCTGGGTAACTTCATCGTAGCTCTTAATACTCTCTTTCTTTCTCCAGGAGATATAATTGAAGAATTGTACACGTACCCGGCTACTTTCAACACCCTGTGCTGCACTGGTATATTTCCCTCTATTTTTCTTTTTTTTTTTTGGTGGCAGTTCCGTCAATACCCGCCAGCCTTTAAGAGACATCATGCAGCCAGGCATCTCGGCTTGCGGCCACACCATCCTGAACGCGCCCGATCTCGTCAGATCTCGGAAGCTAAACGGGGCAGGACCTGGTCAGTACATGAATGTGAGACCTCCTGGAAATACCTGGTGCTGCAAGCTTTTACGTCTCCTGGGTAACTTTATCGTAGCTCTTAATACTCTCTATCTGTCTGGAGGAGATATAATTGAAGTATTGTACACGTACCCGGCTACTTTCAAAACCCATTACTGGACTGATATTTTTCCCTCCATTTTTCTTTTTCTTTTTTTTTTTTTTTTTTTTTTGCTGGAAGTTCCGTCAATACCCGCCAGCCATTAAGAGACATCATGTAGCCAGGCTTCTCGGCTTGCGGCCACACCGTCCTGAATGCGCCCGATCTCGTCAGATCTCGGAAGCTAAACGGGGCAGGGCCTGGTCAGTACTTGGATGGGAGACCTCCTAGAAATACCAGGTGCTGCAAACTTTTTACGTCTCCTGGGTAACTTCATCGTAGCTCTTAATACTCTCTTTCTGTCTCCAGGAGATATAATTGAAGAATTGTACACGTACCCGGCTACTTTCAACACCCTTTGCTGCACTGGTATATTTCCCTCTATTTTTCTTTTTTTTTTTTGCTGGAAATTCCGACAATACCCGCTAGCCTTTAAGAGACATCATGCAGCCAGACATCTCGGCTTGCGGCCACACCGTCCTGAACGCGCCCGATCTTGTCAGATCTCGGAAGCTAAACGGGGCAGGACCTGGTCAGTACTTAAATGTGAGACCTCCTGGAAATACCAGGTGCTGCCAGCTTTTTACGTCTCCTGGGGAACTTCATCGTAGCTCTTAATACTCTCTTTCTGTCTGGAGAAGATATAATTGAAGAATTGTACACGTTCCCGGCTACTTTCAACACCCTGTGCTGCACTGGTATATTTCCCTCTATTTTTCTTTTTTTTTTTTGCTGGCAGTTCCGTCAATACCCGCCAGCCTTTAAGAGACATCATGCAGCCAGGCATCTTGGCTTGCGGCCACACCATCCTGAACGCGCCCGATCTCGTCAGATCTCGGAAGCTAAACGGGGCAGGACCTGGTCAGTACTTGGATGGGAGACCTCCTGGAAATACCTGGTGCTGCAAGCTTTTACGTCTCCTGGGTAACTTTATCGTAGCTCTTAATACTCTCTATCTGTCTGGGGGAGATATAATTGAAGTATTGTACACGTACCCGGCTACTTTCAAAACCCATTACTGGACTGATATTTTTCCCTCCATTTTTCTTTTTCTTTTTTTTTTTTTTTTTTTTTTTGCTGGAAGTTCCGTCAATACCCGCCAGCCATTAAGAGACATCATGTAGCCAGGCTTCTCGGCTTGCGGCCACACCGTCCTGAATGCGCCCGATCTCGTCAGATCTCGGAAGCTAAACGGGGCAGGGCCTGGTCAGTACTTGGATGGGAGACCTCCTAGAAATACCAGGTGCTGCAAGCTTTTTACGTCTCCTGGGTAACTTCATCGTAGCTCTTAATACTCTCTTTCTGTCTGGAGGAGATATAATTGAAGAATTGTACACGTACTAGGCTACTTTCAACAGCCTTTGCTGCACTGATATTTTTCCCTCCATTTTTCTTTTTATTTTATTTTTTTGCTGGAAGTTCCGTCAATATCCGCCAGCCTTTAAGAGACATCATGCAGCCAGGCCTCTTGGCTTGTAGTCACACTGTCCTGAACGCGCCCGATCATATCAGATTTCGGAA
The DNA here is from genome assembly GCF_036373705.1 of Amia ocellicauda. Lineage (NCBI taxonomy): Eukaryota > Metazoa > Chordata > Actinopteri > Amiiformes > Amiidae > Amia > Amia ocellicauda. The sequence goes on from NW_027102865.1 coordinate 172,060, forward strand.
GCTAAACGGGGCAGGGCCTGGTCAGTACTTGGATGTGTGACCTCCTGGAAATACCAGGTGCTGCAAGCTTTTTACGTCTCCTGGGTAACTTCATCGTAGCTCTTAATACTCTATTTCTTTCTCCAGGAGATATAATTGAAGAATTGTACATGTACCCGACTACTTTCAACACCCTGTGCTGCACTGGTATATTTCCCTCTATTTTTCTTTTTTTTTTTTGCTGGCAGTTCCGTCAATACCCGCCAGCCTTTAAGAGACATCATGCAGCCAGGCATCTCGGCTTGCGGCCACACCATCCTGAACGCGCCCGATCTCGTCAGATCTCGGAAGCTAAACGGGGCAGGACCTGGTCAGTACATGAATGTGAGACCTCCTGGAAATACCTGGTGCTGCAAGCTTTTACTTCTCCTGGGTAACTTTATCGTAGCTCTTAATACTCTCTATCTGTCTGGAGGAGATATAATTGAAGTATTGTACACGTACCCGGCTACTTTCAAAACCCATTACTGCACTTATATTTTTCCCTCCATTTTTCTTTTTCTTTTTTTTTTTTTTTTTTTTTTTGCTGGAAGTTCCGTCAATACCCGCCAGCCATTAAGAGACATCATGTAGCCAGGCCTCTCGGCTTGCGGCCACACCGTCCTGAATGCGCCCGATCTCGTCAGATCTCGGAAGCTAAACGGGGCAGGGCCTGGTCAGTACTTGGATGGGAGACCTCCTAGAAATACCAGGTGCTGCAAGCTTTTTACGTCTCCTGGGTAACTTCATCGTAGCTCTTAATACTCTCTTTCTGTCTCCAGGAGATATAATTGAAGAATTGTACACGTACCCGGCTACTTTCAACACCCTTTGCTGCACTGGTATATTTCCCTCTATTTTTCTTTTTTTTTTTTGCTGGCAGTTCTGTCAATACCCGCCAGCCTTTAAGAGACATCATGCAGCCAGGCATCTCGGCTTGCGGCCACACCATCCTGAACGCGCCCGATCTCGTCAGATCTCGGAAGCTAAACGGGGCAGGACCTGGTCAGTACATGAATGTGAGACCTCCTGGAAATACCTAGTGCTGCAAGCTTTTACGTCTCCTGGGTAACTTTATTGTAGCTCTTAATACTCTCTCTCTGTCTGGAGGAGATATAATTGAAGTATTGTACACGTACCCGGCTACTGTCAACACCCTTTGCTGCACTGATATTTTTCCATCCATTTTTCTTTTTTCTTTTTTTCTTTTATTTTTTTGCTGGAAGTTCCGTCAATACCCGCCAACCTTTAAGAGACATCATGCAGCCAGGGCTTTCGGCTTGTGGACACACCGTCCTGAATGCGCCCGATCTCGTCAGATCTCGGAAGCTAAACGGTGCAGGGCCTGGTCAGTACTTGGATGGGAGACCTCCTAGAAATACCAGGTGCTGCAAGCTTTTTACGTCTCCTGGGTAACTTCTTCGTAGCTCTTAATACTCTCTTTCTGTCTCCAGGAGATATAATTGAAGAATTGTACACGTACCCGGCTACTTTCAACACCCTTTGCTGCACTGGTATATTTCCCTCTATTTTTCTTTTTTTTTTTTGCTGGCAGTTCCGTCAATACCCGCCAGCCTTTAAGAGACATCATGCAGCCAGACATCTCGGCTTGCGGCCACACCGTCCTGAACGCGCCCGATCTTGTCAGTTCTCGGAAGCTAAACGGGGCAGGACCTGGTCAGTACTTAAATGTGTGACCTCCTGGAAATACCAGGTGCTGCCAGCTTTTTACGTCTCCTGGGGAACTTCATCGTAGCTCTTAATACTCTCTTTCTGTCTGGAGAAGATATAATTGAAGAATTGTACACGTACCCGGCTACTTTCAACACCCTTTGCTGCACTGGTATTTTTCCCTCTATTTTTCTTTTTTTTTTTTGCTGGCAGTTCCGGCAATACCCGCCAGCCTTTAAGAGACATCATGCAGCCAGGCATCTTGGCTTGCGGCCACACCATCCTGAACGCGCCCGATCTCGTCAGATCTCGGAAGCTAAACGGGGCAGGGCCTGGTCAGTACTTGGATGGGAGACCTCCTAGAATTACCAGGTGCTGCAAGCTTTTTACGTCTCCTGGGTAACTTCATCGTAGCTCTTAATACTCTCTATCTGTCCGGAGGAGATATAATTTAAGTATTGTACACGTACCCAGCTACTGTCAACACCCCTTGCTGCACTGATATTTTTCCCTCCATTTTTCTTTTTATTTTATTTTTTTGCTGGAAATTCCGTCAATACCCGCCAACCTTTAAGAGACATAATGCAGCCAGGCCTCTCGGCTTGCGGCCACACCGTCCTGAATGCGCCCGATCTCGTCAGATCTCGGAAGCTAAACGGGGCAGGGCCTGGTCAGTACTTGGATGGGAGACCTCCTAGAAATACCAGGTGCTGCAAGCCTTTTACGTCTCCTGGGTAACTTCATCGTAGCTCTTAATACTCTCTATCTGTCCAGAGGAGATATAATTTAAGTATTGTACACGTACCCAGCTACTGTCAACACCCTTTGCTGCACTGATATTTTTTCATCCATTTTTTTTTTTTAATTTTTTTTTTTTTTTGCTTGAAGTTCTGTCAATACCCGCCAGCCTTTAAGAGACATCATGCAGCCAGGGCTTTCGGCTTGCGGCCACACCGTCCTGAACGCGCCCGATCTCGTCAGATCTCGGAAGCTAAACGGTGCAGGGCCTGGTCAGTACTTGGATGGGAGACCTCCTAGAAATACCAGGTGCTGCAAGCTTTTTACGTCTCCTGGGTAACTTTATCGTAGCTCTTAATACTCTCTATCTGTCTGGAGGAGATATAATTGAAGTATTGTACACGTACCCGGCTACTTTCAAAACCCATTACTGCACTGATATTTTTCCCTCCATTTTTCTTTTTCTTTTTTTTTTTTTTTTTTTTTTTGCTGGAAGTTCCGTCAATACCCGCCAGCCATTAAGAGACATCATGTAGCCAGGCCTCTCGGCTTGCGGCCACACCGTCCTGAACGCGCCCGATCTCGTCAGATCTCGGAAGCTAAACGGGGCAGGGCCTGGTCAGTACTTGGATGGGAGACCTCCTAGAAATACCAGGTGCTGCCAGCTTTTTACGTCTCCTGGGGAACTTCATCGTAGCTCTTAATACTCTCTTTCTGTCTGGAGAAGATATAATTGAAGAATTGTACACGTACCCGGCTACTTTCAACACCCTTTGCTGCACTGGTATTTTTCCCTCTATTTTTCTTTTTTTTTTTTGCTGGCAGTTCCGTCAATACCCGCCAGCCTTTAAGAGACATCATGCAGCCAGGCACCTCGGCTTGCGGCCACACCATCCTGAACGCGCCCGATCTCGTCAGATCTCGGAAGCTAAACGGGGCAGGACCTGGTCAGTACATGAATGTGAGACCTCCTGGAAATACCTCGTGCTGCAAGCTTTTACGTCTCCTGGGTAACTTTATCGTAGCTCTTAATACTCTCTATCTGTCTGGAGGAGATTTAATTGAAGTATTGTACACGTACCCAGCTACTGTCAACACCCTTTGCTGCACTGATATTTTTCCATCCATTTTTTTTTTTTTTTTTTGCTGGAAGTTCCGTCAATACCCGCCAACCTTTAAGAGACATCATGCAGCCAGGCCTTTCGGCTTGTGGCCACACCGTCCTGAATGCGCCCGATCTCGTCAGATCTCGGAAGCTAAACGGGGCAGGGCCTGGTCAGTACTTGGATGGGAGACCTCCTAGAAATACCAGGTGCTGCAAGCTTTTTACGTCTCCTGGGTAACTTCATCGTAGCTCTTAATACTCTCTTTCTGTCTCCAGGAGATATAATTGAAGAATTGTACACGTACCCGGCTACTTTCAACACCCTTTCCTGCACTGATATTTTTCCTCCATTTTTCTATTTTTTTTTTTTTTTTTTTGCTGGAAATTCCGTCAATACCCGCCAGCCTTTAAGAGACGTCATGCAGCCAGACATCTCGGCTTGCGGCCACACCGTCCTGAACGCGCCCGATCTCGTCAGATCTCGGAAGCTAAACGGGGCAGGACCTGTTCAGTACTTGAATGTGAGACCTCCTGGAAATACCTGGTGCTGCAAGCTTTTACGTCTCCTGGGTAACTTTATCGTAGCTCTTAATACTCTCTATCTGTCTGGAGGAGATATAATTGAAGTATTGTACACGTACCCAGCTACTGTCAACACCATTTGCTGCACTGATATTTTTCCATCCATTTTTCTTTTTTTTTTTTTTTTTTGCTGGAAGTTCCGTCAATACCCGCCAACCTTTAAGAGACATCATGTAGCCAGGCCTCTTGGCTTGCGGCCACACCGTCCTGAATGCGCCCGATCTCGTCAGATCTCGGAAGCTAAACGGGGCAGGGCCTGGTCAGTACTTGGATGGGAGACCTCCTAGAAATACCAGGTGCTGCAAGCTTTTTACGTCTCCTGGGTAACTTCATCGTAGCTCTTAATACTCTCTTTCTGTCTCCAGGAGATATAATTGAAGAATTGTACACGTACCCGGCTACTTTCAACACCCTTTGCTGCACTGGTATATTTCCCTCTATTTTTCTTTTTTTTTTTTTTTTTTGCTGGCAGTTCTGTCAATACCCGCCAGCCTTTAAGAGACATCATGCAGCCAGGCATCTCGGCTTGCGGCCACACCATCCTGAACGCGCCCGATCTCGTCAGATCTCGGATGCTAAACGGGGCAGGACCTGGTCAGTACATGATAGTGAGACCTCCTGGAAATACCTAGTGCTGCAAGCTTTTACGTCTCCTGGGTAACTTTATCGTAGCTCTTAATACTCTCTCTCTGTCTGGAGGAGATATAATTGAAGTATTGTACACGTACCCGGCTACTGTCAACACCCTTTGCTGCACTGATATTTTTCCATCCATTTTTCTTTTTTCTTTTTTTCTTTTATTTTTTTGCTGGAAGTTCCGTCAATACCCGCCAACCTTTAAGAGACATCATGCAGCCAGGGCTTTCGGCTTGTGGACACACCGTCCTGAATGCGCCCGATCTCGTCAGATCTCGGAAGCTAAACGGTGCAGGGCCTGGTCAGTACTTGGATGGGAGACCTCCTAGAAATACCAGGTGCTGCAAACTTTTTACGTCTCCTGGGTAACTTCATCGTAGCTCTTAATACTCTCTTTCTGTCTCCAGGAGATATAATTGAAGAATTGTACACGTACCCGGCTACTTTCAACACCCTTTGCTGCACTGGTATATTTCCCTCTATTTTTCTTTTTTTTTTTTGCTGGCAGTTCCGTCAATACCCGCCAGCCTTTAAGAGACATCATGCAGCCAGACATCTCGGTTTGCGGCCACACCGTCCTGAACGCGCCCGATCTTGTCAGATCTCGGAAGCTAAACGGGGCAGGACCTGGTCAGTACTTAAATGTGAGACCTCCTGGAAATACCAGGTGCTGCCAGCTTTTTACGTCTCCTGGGGAACTTCATCGTAGCTCTTAATACTCTCTTTCTGTCTGGAGAAGATATAATTGAAGAATTGTACACGTACCCGGCTACTTTCAACACCCTTTGCTGCACTGGTATTTTTCCCTCTATTTTTCTTTTTTTTTTTTGCTGGCAGTTCCGTCAATACCCGCCAGCCTTTAAGAGACATCATGCAGCCAGGCATCTTGGCTTGCGGCCACACCATCCTGAACGCGCCCGATCTCGTCAGATCTCGGAAGCTAAACGGGGCAGGGCCTGGTCAGTACTTGGATGGGAGACCTCCTAGAAATACCAGGTGCTGCAAGCTTTTTACGTCTCCTGGGTAACTTCATCGTAGCTCTTAATACTCTCTATCTGTCCGGAGGAGATATAATTTTAGTATTGTACACGTACCCAGCTACTGTCAACACCCTTTGCTGCACTGATATTTTTCCATCCATTTTTTTTTTTTTTTTTTTTTTTTTTTTTGCTTGAAGTTCTGTCAATACCCGCCAACCTTTAAGAGACATAATGCAGCCAGGCCTCTCGGCTTGTGGCCACACCGTCCTGAATGCGCCCGATCTCGTCAGATCTCGGAAGCTAAACGGGGCAGGGCCTGGTCAGTACTTGGATGGGAGACCTCCTAGAAATACCAGGTGCTGCAAGCCTTTTACGTCTCCTGGGTAACTTCATCGTAGCTCTTAATACTCTCTATCTGTCCAGAGGAGATATAATTTAAGTATTGTACACGTACCCAGCTACTGTCAACACCCTTTGCTGCACTGATATTTTTTCATCCATTTTTTTTTTTTAATTTTTTTTTTTTTTTGCTTGAAGTTCTGTCAATACCCGCCAACCTTTAAGAGACATCATGCAGCCAGGCATCTCGGCTTGCGGCCACACCATCCTGAACGTGCCCGATCTCGTCAGATCTCGGAAGCTAAACGGGGCAGGACCTGGTCAGTACATGAATGTGAGACCTCCTGGAAATACCTGGTGCTGCAAGCTTTTACGTCTCCTGGGTAACTTTATCGTAGCTCTTAATACTCTCTATCTGTCTGGAGGAGATATAATTGAAGTATTGTACACGTACCCAGCTACTGTCAACATCCTTTGCTGCACTGATATTTTTCCATCCATTTTTCTTTTTTTTTTTTTTTTCTGCTGGAAGTTCCGTCAATACCCGCCAACCTTTAAGAGACATAATGCAGCCAGGCCTCTCGGCTTGCGGCCACACCGTCCTGAATGCGCCCGATCTCGTCAGATCTCGGAAGCTAAACGGGGCAGGGCCTGGTCAGTACTTGGATGCGAGACCTCCTAGAAATACCAGGTGCTGCAAGCCTTTTACGTCTCCTGGGTAACTTCATCGTAGCTCTTAATACTCTCTTTCTGTCTCCAGGAGATATAATTGAAGAATTGTACACGTACTAGGCTACTTTCAACACCCTTTGCTGCACTGGTATATTTCCCTCTATTTTTCTTTTTTTTTTTTCCTGGCAGTTCCGTCAATACCCGCCAGCCTTTAAGAGACATCATGCAGCCAGGCGTCTCGGCTTGCGGCCACACCATCCTTAACTCGCCCGATCTCGTCAGATCTCGGAAGCTAAACGGGGCAGGACCTGGTCGGTACATGAATGTGAGACCTCCTGGAAATACCTGGTGCTGCAAGCTTTTACGTCTCCTGGGTAACTTTATCGTAGCTCTTAATACTCTCTATTTGTCTGGAGGAGATATAATTGAAGTATTGTACACGTACCCAGCTACTGTCAACATCCTTTGCTGCACTGATATTTTTCCATCCATTTTTCTTTTTTTTTTTTTTTTTTTTTTTTTTTTTTGCTGGCAGTTCCGTCAATACCCGCCAGCCTTTAAGAGACATCATGCAGCCAGGGCTTTCGGCTTGCGGCCACACCGTCCTGAACGCGCCCGATCTCGTCAGATCTCGGAAGCTAAACGGTGCAGGGCCTGGTCAGTACTTGGATGGGAGACCTCCTAGAAATACCAGGTGCTGCAAGCTTTTTACGTCTCCTGGGTAACTTCATCGTAACTCTTAATACTCTCTATCTGTCTGGAGGAGATATAATTGAAGTATTGTACACGTACCCAGCTACTGTCAACACCATTTGCTGCACTGATATTTTTCCATCCATTTTTCTTTTTTCTTTTTTTCTTTTATTTTTTTGCTGGAAGTTCCGTCAATACCCGCCAACCTTTAAGAGACATCATGCAGCCAGGGCTTTCGGCTTGTGGACACACCGTCCTGAATGCGCCCGATCTCGTCAGATCTCGGAAGCTAAACGGTGCAGGGCCTGGTCAGTACTTGGATGGGAGACCTCCTAGAAATACCAGGTGCTGCAAGCTTTTTACGTCTCCTGGGTAACTTTATCGTAGCTCTTAATACTCTCTATCTGTCTGGAGGAGATATAATTGAAGTATTGTACACGTACCCAGCTACTGTCAACATCCTTTGCTGCACTGATATTTTTCCATCCATTTTTCTTTTTTTTTTTTTTTTCTGCTGGAAGTTCCGTCAATACCCGCCAACCTTTAAGAGACATAATGCAGCCAGGCCTCTCGGCTTGCGGCCACACCGTCCTGAATGCGCCCGATCTCGTCAGATCTCGGAAGCTAAACGGGGCAGGGCCTGGTCAGTACTTGGATGGGAGACCTCCTAGAAATACCAGGTGCTGCAAGCCTTTTACGTCTCCTGGGTAACTTCATCGTAGCTCTTAATACTCTCTTTCTGTCTCCAGGAGATATAATTGAAGAATTGTACACGTACTAGGCTACTTTCAACACCCTTTGCTGCACTGGTATATTTCCCTCTATTTTTCTTTTTTTTTTTTCCTGGCAGTTCCGTCAATACCCGCCAGCCTTTAAGAGACATCATGCAGCCAGGGCTTTCGGCTTGCGGCCACACCGTCCTGAACGCGCCCGATCTCGTCAGATCTCGGAAGCTAAACGGTGCAGGGCCTGGTCAGTACTTGGATGGGAGACCTCCTAGAAATACCAGGTGCTGCAAGCTTTTTACGTCTCCTGGGTAACTTCATCGTAACTCTTAATACTCTCTATCTGTCTGGAGGAGATATAATTGAAGTATTGTACACGTACCCAGCTACTGTCAACACCATTTGCTGCACTGATATTTTTCCATCCATTTTTCTTTTTTCTTTTTTTCTTTTATTTTTTTGCTGGAAGTTCCGTCAATACCCGCCAACCTTTAAGAGACATCATGCAGCCAGGGCTTTCGGCTTGTGGACACACCGTCCTGAATGCGCCCGATCTCGTCAGATCTCGGAAGCTAAACGGTGCAGGGCCTGGTCAGTACTTGGATGGGAGACCTCCTAGAAATACCAGGTGCTGCAAGCTTTTTACGTCTCCTGGGTAACTTCATCGTAGCTCTTAATACTCTCTTTCTGTCTCCAGGAGATATAATTGAAGAATTGTACACGTACCCGGCTACTTTCAACACCCTTTGCTGCACTGGTATATTTCCCTCTATTTTTCTTTTTTTTTTTTGCTGGCAGTTCCGTCAATACCCGCCAGCCTTTAAGAGACATCATGCAGCCAGACATCTCGGCTTGCGGCCACACCGTCCTGAACGCGCCCGATCTTGTCAGATCTCGGAAGCTAAACGGGGCAGGACCTGGTCAGTACTTAAATGTGAGACCTCCTGGAAATACCAGGTGCTGCCAGCTTTTTACGTCTCCTGGGGAACTTCATCGTAGCTCTTAATACTCTCTTTCTGTCTGGAGAAGATATAATTGAAGAATTGTACACGTACCCGGCTACTTTCAACACCCTTTGCTGCACTGGTATTTTTCCCTCTATTTTTCTTTTTTTTTTTTGCTGGCAGTTCCGTCAATACCCGCCAGCCTTTAAGAGACATCATGCAGCCAGGCATCTTGGCTTGCGGCCACACCATCCTGAACGCGCCCGATCTCGTCAGATCTCGGAAGCTAAACGGGGCAGGGCCTGGTCAGTACTTGGATGGTAGACCTCCTAGAAATACCAGGTGCTGCAAGCTTTTTACGTCTCCTGGGTAACTTCATCGTAGCTCTTAATACTCTCTATCTGTCCGGAGGAGATATAATTTAAGTATTGTACACGTACCCAGCTACTGTCAACACCCTTTGCTGCACTGATATTTTTCCATCCATTTTTTTTTTTTTTTTTTTTTTTTTTTTTGCTTGAAGTTCTGTCAATACCCGCCAACCTTTAAGAGACATCATGCAGCCAGGCGTCTCGGCTTGCGGCCACACCATCCTGAACTCGCCCGATCTCGTCAGATCTTGGAAGCTAAACGGGGCAGGACCTGGTCGGTACATGAATGTGAGACCTCCTGGAAATACCTGGTGCTGCAAGCTTTTACGTCTCCTGGGTAACTTTATCGTAGCTCTTAATACTCTCTATCTGTCTGGATGGAGATATAATTGAAGTATTGTACACGTACCCAGCTACTGTCAACACCCTTTGCTGCACTGATATTTTTCCATCCATTTTTCTTTTTTTTTTTTTTTTTCTGCTGGAAGTTCCGTCAATACCCGCCAACCTTTAAGAGACATAATGCAGCCAGGCCTCTGGGCTTGCGGCCACACCGTCCTGAATGCGCCCGATCTCGTCAGATCTCGGAAGCTAAACGGGGCAGGGCCTGGTCAGTACTTGGATGGGAGACCTCCTAGAAATACCAGGTGCTGCAAGCCTTTTACGTCTCCTGGGTAACTTCATCGTAGCTCTTAATACTCTCTATCTGTCCAGAGGAGATATAATTTAAGTATTGTACACGTACCCAGCTACTGTCAACACCCTTTGCTGCACTGATATTTTTCCATCCATTTTTTTTTTTTTATTATTTTTTTTTTTTGCTTGAAGTTCTGTCAATACCCGCCAACCTTTAAGAGACATCATGCAGCCAGGCATCTCGGCTTGCGGCCACACCATCCTGAACGTGCCCGATCTCGTCAGATCTCGGAAGCTAAACGGGGCAGGACCTGGTCAGTACATGACTGTGAGACCTCCTGGAAATACCTGGTGCTGCAAGCTTTTACGTCTCCTGGGTAACTTTATCGTAGCTCTTAATACTCTCTATCTGTCTGGAGGAGATATAATTGAAGTATTGTACACGTACCCAGCTACTGTCAACATCCTTTGCTGCACTGATATTTTTCCCTCCATTTTTCTATTTTTTTTTTATTTTTTTTTGCTGGAAGTTCCGTCAATACCCGCCAACCTTTAAGAGACATCATGCAGCCAGGCCTTTCGGCTTGCGGCCACACCATCCTTAACTCGCCCGATCTCGTCAGATCTTGGAAGCTAAACGGGGAAGGACCTGGTCGGTACATGAATGTGAGACCTCCTGGAAATACCTGGTGCTGCAAGCTTTTACGTCTCCTGGGTAACTTTATCGTAGCTCTTAATACTCTCTATCTGTCTGGAGGAGATATATTTGAAGTATTGTACACGTACCCAGCTACTGTCAACACCCTTTGCTGCACTGATATTTTTCCATCCATTTTTCTTTTTTTTTTTTTTTTTTGCTGGAAGTTCCGTCAATACCCGCCAACCTTTAAGAGACATCATGCAGCCAGGCCTCTCGGCTTGCGGCCACACCGTCCTGATTGCGCCCGATCTCGTCAGATCTCGGAAGCTAAACGGGGCAGGGCCTGGTCAGTACTTGGATGGGAGACCTCCTAGAAATACCAGGTGCTGCAAGCCTTTTACGTCTCCTGGGTAACTTCATCGTAGCTCTTAATACTCTCTTTCTGTCTCCAGGAGATATAATTGAAGAATTGTACACGTACTAGGCTACTTTCAACACCCTTTGCTGCACTGATATTTTTCCCTCCATTTTTCTTTTTATTTTATTTTTTTGCTGGAAGTTCCGTCAATATCCGCCAGCCTTTAAGAGACATCATGCAGCCAGGCCTCTTGGCTTGTAGTCACACCGTCCTGAACGCGCCCGATCATATCAGATTTCGGAAGCTAAACGGGGCAGGGCCTGGTCAGTACTTGGATGTGTGACCTCCTGGAAATACCAGGTGCTGCAAGCTTTTTACTTCTCCTGGGTAACTTCATCGTAGCTCTTAATACTCTCTTTCTGTCTCCAGGAGATATAATTGAAGAATTGTACACGTACTAGGCTACTTTCAACACCCTTTGCTGCACTGGTATATTTCCCTCAATTTTTTTTTTTTTTTTTGCTGGACGTTCCGTCAATACCCGCCAGCCTTTAAGAGACATCATGCAACCAGGCCTCTCGGTTTGCGGACACACAGTCCTGAACCCGCCCGATCTCGGAAGATCTCGGAAACTAAATGGGGCAGGGCCTGGTCAGTACTTGGATGGGAGACCTTCTGGAAATACCAGGTGCTGCCAGCTTTTTACGTCTCCTGGGGAACTTCATCGTAGCTCTTAATACTCTCTTTCTGTCTGGAGAATATATAATTGAAGAATTGTACACGTACCCGGCTACTTTCAACACCCTTTGCTGCACTGGTATTTTTCCCTCTATTTTTCTTTTTTTTTTTGGCTGGCAGTTCCGTCAATACCCGCCAGCCTTTAAGAGACATCATGCAGCCAGGCATCTCGGCTTGCAGCCACACCATCCTGAACGCGCCCGATCTCGTCAGATCTCGGAAGCTAAACGGGGCAGGACCTGGTCAGTACATGAATGTGAGACCTCCTGGAAATACCTCGTGCTGCAAGCTTTTACGTCTCCTGGGTAACTTTATCGTAGCTCTTAATACTCTCTATCTGTCTGGAGGAGATTTAATTGAAGTATTGTACACGTACCCAGCTACTGTCAACACCCTTTGCTGCACTGACATTTTTCCATCCATTTTTTTTTTTTTTTTTTGCTGGAAGTTCCGTCAATACCCGCCAACCTTTAAGAGACATCATGCAGCCAGGACTTTCGGCTTGCGGCCACACCATCCTGAACTCTCCCGATCTCGTCAGATCTTGGAAGCTAAACGGGGCAGGACCTGGTCAGTACATGAATGTGAGACCTCCTGGAAATACCTGGTGCTGCAAGCTTTCACGTCTCCTGGGTAACTTTATCGTAGCTCTTAATACTCTCTATCTGTCTGGAGGAGATATAATTGAAGTATTGTACACGTACCCAGCTACTGTCAACACCCTTTGCTGCACTGATATTTTTCCATCCATTTTTCTTTTTTTTTTTTTTTTTGCTGGAAGTTCCGTCAATACCCGCCAGCCTTTAAGAGACATCATGCAGCCAGACATCTCGGCTTGCGGCCACACCGTCCTGAACGCACCCGATCTCGTCAGATCTCGGAAGCTAAACGGGGCAGGACCTGGTCAGTACTTGAATGTGAGACCTCCTGGAAATACCTGGTGCTGCAAGCTTTTACGTCTCCTGGGTAACTTTATCGTAGCTCTTAATACTCTCTATCTGTCTGGAGGAGATATAATTGAAGAATTGTACACGTACCCAGCTACTGTCAACACCATTTGCTGCACTGATATTTTTCCCTCCATTTTTCTTTTTTCTTTTGTTTTTTGCTGGAAGTTCCATCAATACCCTCCAGCCTTTAAGACACATCATGCAGCCAGGCCTCTTGGCTTGAGGCCACACCGTCCTGAAGACGCAAGATCTCGTCAGATCTCGGAAGAGAAACTAGGCAGGGCCTGGTCAGTAATTGGATGGGTGACCTCCTGGAAATACCAGGTGCTGAAAGCTTTTTACATCTCCTGGGTAACTTCAGAGTAGCTCTTAATACTCTCATTCAGTCTGGAGGAGATATAATTGAAGAATTGTACATGTACCCGGCTACTTTCAACACCCTGTCCTGCACTGATATTTTTCCCTCCATTTTTCTATTTATTTATTTTTTATTTTTTGCTGGAAGTTCCGTCAATACCCGCTAGCCTTTAAGAGACATCATGCAGCCCGGCCTCTCGGCTTTTGGCCACACCGTCCTGAATGCGCATGATATCGTCAGATCTCGGAAGCTAAACGGGGCAGGACCTGGTCAGTACTTGAATGTGAGACCTCCTGGAAATACCAGGTGCTGCAAGCTTTTACGTCTCCTGGGTAACTTTATCGTAGCTCTTAATACTCTCTTTCAGTCTGCAGGAGATATAATTGAAGAATTGTACACGTACCCGGCTACTTTCAACACCCTTTCCTGCACTGATATTTTTCCCTCCATTTTTCTATTTTTTTTTTATTTTTTTTTGCTGGAAGTTCCGTCAATACCCGCCAACCTTTAAGAGACATCATGCAGCCAGGCCTTTCGGCTTGCGGCCACACCATCCTGAACTCGCCCGATCTCGTCAGATCTTGGAAGCTAAACGGGGAAGGACCTGGTCGGTACATGAATGTGAGACCTCCTGGAAATACCTGGTGCTGCAAGCTTTTACGTCTCCTGGGTAACTTTATCGTAGCTCTTAATACTCTCTATCTGTCTGGAGGAGATATATTTGAAGTATTGTACACGTACCCAGCTACTGTCAACACCCTTTGCTGCACTGATATTTTTCCATCCATTTTTCTTTTTTTTTTTTTTTTTTGCTGGAAGTTCCGTCAATACCCGCCAGCCATTAAGAGACATCATGTAGCCAGGCCTCTCGGCTTGCGGCCACACCGTCCTGAATGCGCCCGATCTCGTCAGATCTCGGAAGCTAAACGGGGCAGGGCCTGGTCAGTACTTGGATGCGAGACCTCCTAGAAATACCAGGTGCTGCAAGCCTTTTACGTCTCCTGGGTAACTTCATCGTAGCTCTTAATACTCTCTTTCTGTCTCCAGTAGATATAATTGAAGAATTGTACACGTACTATGCTACTTTCAACAGCCTTTGCTGCACTGATATTTTTCCCTCCATTTTTCTTTTTATTTTATTTTTTTGCTGGAAGTTCCGTCAATATCCGCCAGCCTTTAAGAGACATCATGCAGCCAGGCCTCTTGGCTTGTAGTCACACCGTCCTGAACGCGCCCGATCATATCAGATTTCGGAAGCTAAACGGGGCAGGGCCTGGTCAGTACTTGGATGTGTGACCTCCTGGAAATACCAGGTGCTGCAAGCTTTTTACGTCTCCTGGGTAACTTCATCGTAGCTCTTAATACTCTCTTTCTTTCTCCAGGAGATATAATTGAAGAATTGTACACGTACCCGGCTACTTTCAACACCCTGTGCTGCACTGGTATATTTCCCTCTATTTTTCTTTTTTTTTTTTGCTGGCAGTTCCGTCAATACCCGCCAGCCTTTAAGAGACATCATGCAGCCAGGCATCTCGGCTTGCGGCCACACCATCCTGAACGCGCCCGATCTCGTCAGATCTCGGAAGCTAAACGGGGCAGGACCTGGTCAGTACATGAATGTGAGACCTCCTGGAAATACCTGGTGCTGCAAGCTTTTACTTCTCCTGGGTAACTTTATCGTAGCTCTTAATACTCTCTATCTGTCTGGAGGAGATATAATTGAAGTATTGTACACGTATCCGGCTACTTTCAAAACCCATTACTGCACTGATATTTTTCCCTCCATTTTTCTTTTTCTTTTTTTTTTTTTTTGCTGGAAGTTCCGTCAATACCCGCCAGCCATTAAGAGACATCATGTAGCCAGGCCTCTCGGCTTGCGGCCACACCGTCCTGAATGCGCCCGATCTCGTCAGATCTCGGAAGCTAAACGGTGCAGGGCCTGGTCAGTACTTGGATGGGAGACCTCCTAGAAATACCAGGTGCTGCAAACTTTTTACGTCTCCTGGGTAACTTCATCGTAGCTCTTAATACTCTCTTTCTGTCTCCAGGAGATATAATTGAAGAATTGTACACGTACCCGGCTACTTTCAACACCCTTTGCTGCACTGGTATATTTCCCTCTATTTTTCTTTTTTTTTTTTGCTGGCAGTTCCGTCAATACCCGCCAGCCTTTAAGAGACATCATGCAGCCAGGCATCTCGGCTTGCGGCCACACCATCCTGAACGCGCCCGATCTCGTCAGATCTCGGAAGCTAAACGGGGCAGGGCCTGGTCAGTACTTGGATGGGAGACCTCCGAAAAATACCAGGTGCTGCAAGCCTTTTACGTCTCCTGGGTAACTTCATCGTAGCTCTTAATACTCTCTTTCTGTCTGGAGGAGATATAATTGAAGAATTGTACACGTACTAGGCTACTTTCAACACCCTTTGCTGCACTGATATTTTTCCCTCCATTTTTCTTTTTATTGTTTTTTTTTGCTGGAAGTTCCATCAATATCCGCCAGCCTTTAAGAGACATCATGCAGCCAGGCCTCTTGGCTTGTAGTCACACCGTCCAGAACGCGCCCGATCATATCAGATTTCGGAAGCTAAACGGGGCAGGGCCTGCTCAGTACTTGGATGGGAGACCTCCTGGAAATACCAGGTGCTGCAAGCTTTTTACGTCTCCTGGGTAACTTCATCGTAGCTCTTAATACTCTCTTTCTGTCTCCAGGAGATATAATTGAAGAATTGTACACGTACCTGGCTATTTTCAACACCCTTTGCTGCAATGGTATATTTCCCTCTATTTTTCTTTTTTTTTTTTGCTGGCAGTTCCGTCAATACCCGCCAGCCTTTAAGAGACATCATGCAGCCAGGCATCTCGGCTTGCGGCCACACCATCCTGAACGCGCCCGATCTCGTCAGATCTCGGAAGCTAAACGGGGCAGGACCTGGTCAGTACATGAATGTGAGACCTCCTGGAAATACCTGGTGCTGCAAGCTTTTACTTCTCCTGGGTAACTTTATCGTAGCTCTTAATACTCTCTATCTGTCTGGAGGAGATATAATTGAAGTATTGTACACGTACCCGGCTACTTTCAAAACCCATTACTGCACTGATATTTTTCCCTCCATTTTTCTTTTTTTTTTTTTTTTTTTTTTGCTGGAAGTTCCGTCAATACCCGCCAGCCATTAAGAGACATCATGTAGCCAGGCCTCTCGGCTTGCGGCCACACCGTCCTGAATGCGCCCGATCTCGTCAGATCTCGGAAGCTAAACGGTGCAGGGCCTGGTCAGTACTTGGATGGGAGACCTCCTAGAAATACCAGGTGCTGCAAACTTTTTACGTCTCCTGGGTAACTTCATCGTAGCTCTTAATACTCTCTTTCTGTCTCCAGGAGATATAATTGAAGAATTGTACACGTACCCGGCTACTTTCAACACCCTTTGCTGCACTGGTATATTTCCCTCTATTTTTCTTTTTTTTTTTTGCTGGCAGTTCCGTCAATACCCGCCAGCCTTTAAGAGACATCATGCAGCCAGGCATCTCGGCTTGCGGCCACACCATCCTGAACGCGCCCGATCTCGTCAGATCTCGGAAGCTAAACGGGGCAGGGCCTGGTCAGTACTTGGATGGGAGACCTCCGAGAAATACCAGGTGCTGCAAGCCTTTTACGTCTCCTGGGTAACTTCATCGTAGCTCTTAATACTCTCTTTCTGTCTGGAGGAGATATAATTGAAGAATTGTACACGTACTAGGCTACTTTCAACACCCTTTGCTGCACTGATATTTTTCCCTCCATTTTTCTTTTTATTGTTTTTTTTTGCTGGAAGTTCCATCAATATCCGCCAGCCTTTAAGAGACATCATGCAGCCAGGCCTCTTGGCTTGTAGTCACACCGTCCAGAACGCGCCCGATCATATCAGATTTCGGAAGCTAAACGGGGCAGGGCCTGCTCAGTACTTGGATGGGAGAGCTCCTGGAAATACCAGGTGCTGCAAGCTTTTTACGTCTCCTGGGTAACTTCATCGTAGCTCTTAATACTCTCTTTCTGTCTCCAGGAGATATAATTGAAGAATTGTACACGTACCTGGCTACTTTCAACACCCTTTGCTGCAATGGTATATTTCCCTCTATTTTTCTTTTTTTTTTTTGCTGGCAGTTCCGTCAATACCCGCCAGCCTTTAAGAGACATCATGCAGCCAGGCATCTCAGCTTGCGGCCACACCATCCTGAACGCACCCGATCTCGTCAGATCTCGGAAGCTAAACGGGGCAGGACCTGGTCAGTACATGAATGTGAGACCTCCTGGAAATACCTCGTGCTGCAAGCTTTTACGTCTCCTGGGTAACTTTATCTTAGCTCTTAATACACTCTTTCTGTCTGGAGGAGATATAATTGAAGTATTGTACACGTACTCTGCTACTTTTAACACCCTTTGCTGCACTGATATTTTTCCCTCCATTTTTCTTTTTCTTTTTTCTTTTTTCTGGAAGTTCCGTCAATATCCGCCAGCCTTTAAGAGACATCATGCAGCAAGGCCTCTTGGCTTGCGGCCACACCGTCCTGAACGCGCCCCATCTCGTCAGCTCTCGGAAGCTAAACTGGGCAGGGCCTGGTCAGTACTTCGATGGGTGACCTCCTGGAAATACAAGGTGCTGCAAGATTTTTACGTCTCCTGGGAAACTTCATCGTAGCTCTTTATACTCTCTTTCTGTCTGGAGGAGATATAATTGAAGAATTGTACACCTACCCGGCTACTTTCAAAACCCTTTGCTGCACTGATTTGTTTCTCTCCATTTTTCTTTTTTCTTATTTTTTTTGCTGGAAGTTCCATCAATACCCGCCAGCCTTTAAGAGACATCATGCAGCCAGGCCTCTTTGTTTGCGGCCACACCGTCCTGAACGTGCCCGATTTCGTCAGATCTCGGAAGCTGAACGGGGCAGGGCCTGATCAGTACTTGGATGGGAGACCTCCTGGAAATACCAGGTGCTGCAAGCTTCTTACGTCTCCTGGGTAACTTCATCATAGCTCTTAATACTCTCTTTCTGTCTGGAGGAGATATAATTGAAGAATTGTACACGTACCCGGCTACTTTCAACTCCCTTTGCTGCACTGAAATTTTTCACTCCATTTTTCTTATTTCTTTTTTTTTTGCTGGCAGTTCCGTCAATACCCGCCAGCCTTTAAGAGACTTCATGCAGCCAGGCCTCTTGGTTTGCGGCCACACCGTCCTGAACGCGCCCAATCTCATCAGATCTCGGAAGCTAAACGGGGCAGTGTCTATTCTGTACTTGGATGGGAGACCTCCTGGAAATACCAGGTGCTGCAAGCTTCTTACGTCTCCTGGGTAACTTCATCATAGCTCTTAATACTCTCTTTCTGTCTGGAGGAGATATAATTGAAGAATTGTACACGTACCCGGCTACTTTCAACTCCCTTTGCTGCACTGATATTTTTCCCTCCATTTTTCTTTTTTCTTCTTTATTTTGCTGGAAGTTCTGTCAATATCCTCCAGCCTTTAAGAGACATCATGCAGCCAGGCATCTCGGCTTGTGGCCACACCATCCTGAATGCGCACGATCTCGTCAGATCTCGGAAGCTAAACGGGGCAGGGCCTGGTCAGTACTTAGATGGGAGACCTCCTGGAGATACCAGGTGCTGCAAGCTTTTTACATCACTTGGGTAACTTCATCGTAGCTCTTCATACTCGCTTTCTGTCTGGAGGAGATATAATTGAAGTATTGTACACGTACCCAGCTACATTTAACACCCTTTGCTGCACTGATATTTTTCCCTCCATTTTTCTTATTTCTTTTTTTTTTGCTGGAACTTCCGTCAATACCCGCCAGCCTTTAAGAGACTTCATACATCCAGGCCTCTAGGTTTGCGGCCACACCGTCCTGAATGCGCCCGATCTCATCAGATCTCGGAAGCTAAACGGGGCAAGACTTGGTCAGTACTTGGATGGGAGACCTTCTGGAAATACCTGGTGCTGCAAGCTTTTTAGTCTCCTGAGTAACTTCATTGTAGCTCTTAATACTCTCTTTCTGTCAGGAGAAGATACAATTGAAGAAATGTACACGTACCCGGCAACTTTCAACACCCTTTGCTGCACTGATATTTTTCCCTCCATTTTTCATTTTTCTTTTTTTTTTTGCTGGAAGGTCCGTCAAAACCCGCCCGCCTTTAAGAGACATCATGCTGCCAGGCGTCTCGGCTTGCGGCCACGCCGTCCTGAACGCGACCGATCTCATCAGATCTCGGAAGCTATACAGGGCAGGGCCTGGTCAGTACTTGGATGGGTGACCTCCTGGAAATACCAGGTGCTGCAAGCTTTATACGTCTCCTGGGTAACATCATCGTAGATCTTAATACTCTCTTTCTGTCTGGAGGAGATATAATTGAAGAAATGTACACGTACCCGGCTACTTTCAACACCCTTTGCTGAACTGATATTTTTCCCTCCATTTTTCTTTTTTTATTTGCTGGAAGTTCCGTCAACACCCGTCAGCCTTTAAGAGACATCATGCAGCCAGGCCTCTCGGCTTGCGGCTACACCGTCCTGGACGCACCCCGTCTCGTCAGATCTCGGAAGCTAAACGGGGCATGGCCTGGTCAGTACTTGGATGGGAGATCTCCTAGAAATACCAGGTGCTGCAAGTTTTTTACGTCTCCTGGGTAACTTCATCGTAGCTCTTAATAATCTCTTTCTGTCTGGAGGAGATATAATTGAAGAATTGTACACGTTCCCGGCTACTTTCAACACCCTTTCCTGCACTGTTATTTTTCCCTCCATTTTTTTATTTTTTTATTTTTTATTTTTTGCTGGAAATTCCGTCAATACCCGCCAGCCTTTAAGAGACATCATGCAGCCAGGCATCTCGGCTTGCGGCCACACCGTCCTGAACGTGCCCGGTCTCGTCAGACCTTGGAAACTAAACGGGCCAGGGCCTGGTTAGTACTTGGATGGGTGACCTCCAGGAAATACCAGGTGATGCAAGCTTTTTACGTCTCCTGGGTATCTTCATCGTAGCTCTTAATACTCTTTATCTGTCTGGAGGAGATATAATTGAAGTATTGTACACTTTGTCTTAGGGACAGTCTGGCTAGCAGTGACTGAGTGGTTGACAGACGACAAGCAACGGAATGTACGTGCTCTGTGATGTCATAGCAGTCAGCTGAGAGAGGCTCGTGATGTCATCGCTGAGCTGTCTGTCTGTCTGTCTGTCTCTCTCTCTCTCTTTCTCTCTCTCTCTCTCTCTCTCTCTTCCTCTCAATTCAATTCATTTGTATTGTCAAAGCAATTGGACATACATACATATATATATATATATATATATATATATATATATATATATACATACATACATACATCCATACATGCTAGAAAGTCATTACTATGTTATCTTAAAGGCTAACTAAGCAGAACATATATCATTATAGAACAGAGTTCATAGGTCAACACATGGTTTTAGGGAACAGGCACGTAGGTCATACCGTTTGACAATGTCTCCAAGGTTCTCATCGTAAATAACAAACAGAAATCAAACTATCTTCTGGGCTGACCTTCTAGCTTGACCGTATCTTTCTTAAGTATACAAGAGAGAAAAACAGGTGTAAGAAAATAATTTCTAATTTTCCTTCTACACATATATACATACATACATACATATGTAGCGTTATGTTGGGTGTATTTGGATAAGAGCATTTGGGCTCTGAGCTGAAGCACTGATCTAAAGAAGACCTCTCCCCCCCCAAAGTTATCAGATTTCCTTAGCTCATCAGCTTGGAACTGGTTTGCATCAAAGTGACAGTTTTGGGGAGGATGGCACCGAGAAGAGGCCAAATAGTTTGGAATTCTGCTATGAGATGTCTGGAGAAAGGGGCCTGTAGGTGATAAAAACTCTTTGAAGTGGATGAGAGCCGAAATCCCGACATAGAGCTACGAACCCAGGCCAACCGGCATTTCCAAAAGATGGCATGGATTGACATCAGTCATAAATAAAGCCTCCCTCCAATAGGACACTGGGGGCTGAAACCGAAATCCAATCTCAAGAACTCAGGGACCAATCACCTACTGATCTGACAGACTATAAGGAACAGCGGACAGTCTTTCTCTCTCTCTCTCTCTCACCTGAACCAGAAACTCGCTGCCACAGCTCAACCTGTAGCTCTGTTGCCAGAACCGGAATCAGAAACCAACCAAGTCTTTGCCGGCAACAGAAGAGTTAAACTATGAGAAGGAGATTGAGCGAAGAATTATTTTAAAGGACTTTATTAAATAAATAACTTCACAGACCCACCTGATCAGTGGAGTTTTACAGCTGGACAATTGACTAAGTCGACTGAATACGAAAGTGTCAGTCACTTAAATAGCTATTTGAGTCTTAAGAAACTTGACCCTTGGAACAAACAGGGCCCTGCTTTCCTCAAAGACTTCGTCTTCAAGTAACTACGGTGGAACCATGCTTACAAAGAAGATTTTGTGCACAACCTTGGAGCCTTCAAACCAATGGTAAATCTGTTTGGAAACGACTCTACATTCCCGAAACCCCAACTTCCAGGTGCATCGACTGAGTGGAAGTTCTTGGACAAAGCCGAACCGGACTGCCTTTGTTCCAAACCACACGGACCTCGTGCCGTGTGCTGTTATCTGAGCCCGAAGCCAGAGAGGCCTCTCTGCGACGAAGTTCACATAAGTTTAACAGTTTGGAGTTTGTGATTCATGACATTTGAGAAATCAATTAGAAATGTTAATCTGTGATTCATAACTCTAGAATGTGTAATATCATTTAGTTTTCTTAAATATAAATGTGAGTTGCATTAAACTGTTTTGTTGATAATTTTAGAAATAAAATCTGTCAACGCCGAGAAATATCTTCTCATTCCTGTTTAACTGTTTAGTCTGAAATTGACACAAGTTAATAGACATTAGATTATTGGTGGCCCTGCCTATCCTTAATCATTGAATAATAATCAGTTAAGGGAAATTGTGGTAACAAATAGGATCTTTCTCGGCACCTAAACGTAAATGAGACTGATATATATATAACGAGAAGTTACCTGACATAAATACTAACCTGCGTAGTTATTTAATGTCTGACTAATAATACTAACGAGAGACTCACCTTCGTCTTACTAACCGGTGTTGTAGTCAATGTGTTTATAACCTTTTTTGTTTAACGATTTGTTAAACGGAATGTACGTGCTCTGTGATGTCATAGCAGTAAGCTGAGAGAGGCTCGTCATGTCATCGCTGAGCTGGCTGGCTGGCTTTCTGTGTGTGTGTGTGTGTGTGTGTGTGTGTCTCTCTGTCTGTCTGTCTGTCTGTCTCTCTCTCTCTCTCTCTTACTCTCTCTCTCTCCCTCTCAATTCAATTCATTTGTATTGTCAAAGCAATTGGACATGCATACATACATACATACATATATATGGAAAATAAACAATATGTGTACATCTCTTTCTGCATTAGTGGTGCCCTCACAGATGTGCAAGTTACATGACAGACAGACAGACAGACACACACACACTTTCACACACAGACAGACAGACACAGACACACACAGAAACACACACACATACTTTGACAGACAGACAGACAGACACACGCATATTATGGGTCTTTGTTGGGTAGTGAAATGGGTAGCATCAGTCGCAGTGTGGGTAATGTCAGGGAGCCAATCATAGTCCCCGTTATTTGCATATCGTGGCGCAAAGCATTCTGGGAAAAGCAACTAAACACGTTTAGTCATGTATTTGTCCATAGTTTACACATGAGATGAAAGAGACAGTATGACGTATTGAGCACCTAGGATTCCTCATGTGTATGTGAGGGGCAGAGGAACCGGATCCCAAGTGTGCGTCCCAGGTGCTATAGGTTTCAAAGCATGCAGGGGAATAGGCACCCCACCCTGACACCTATAGAAGACTGGATAGGGAGATATAAATAGCAATGGGGAGACTCTTGTACTTGGTGTGGCTCTATCCATATAGTGGGGCCAGCAGCCACTTAGCAGGTGCAGCAATAGAAGCTCAGCCTGGGGAGACTGGATTTAGCATTTCCTCTCCATTTTGATAACTATCCATAATCATTTCTGCAAAATACTTCTATGATACCTATGTATGTTTTTTACTTGTACTATATTATACTATCAAGTATCAGTGTACACATACAATGTGACCTGTTACATTAATACAGAGGCCACGGAAGGCCAGATCACTAATAGCCACTGTCCCCTGATATTACACTTTTTTACAATCACTTTGGCACTCATTTCAGAACCTTGATGTCATTTTTCAAAACTCTAGACACTAAACTCACACCCGATGATCAAAATGCACATTTTTCAAAACTCTAACACTTTTTTACAATTGCTTGGATACAATACACATCAACCTCAGATCATTTGTTCATTGAACTAAAATGACACAACTTAACATCAAAGTATTACCATTTCAAAATGCAATTCACACATTACATCTGAGATCACTGTCTATTCATTTCATTACAAAGATCTAACTATCAATTGATACAGCTGCTCAAAATGATAAGTGACTGTTGCATTACTCTTAATGCATAATTTTATGGAAACTGACAAACAATATTCCATGTTTCGATCATGAAAGTTTCAGGATAATGAGATCCATTGACATCAATAAACGAGGAGCATGAACCAGTTGGACTACATTATCTATGGATGTAATATTTCATCATCATTCATCATCATGTAGCACTTTTCCACACCATGTTTGCAGTGTGGAAGGAAAGTTAGAAATTCTTTCTCTAATACCTGTTTTTCTCTCTTGTATACTTAAGAAAGATAAGGTCAAGCTAGAAGGTCAGGCCAGAAGGTAGTTTGATTTCTGTTTGTTATTTACGATGAGAATCTTGGAGACAATGTCAAACAGTATGATTGAAGTGCCTGCTCCCTAATCCATGTGTTGATCTATGAACTCTGTCCTATAATGATATAAATTCTGCTTAGCTAACTTTTAAGATAACATAGTAATGACTTTCTGATTATAACCAGCTCTTTGATTTTTGTGTATAAAAGCTCTGACTGTTAAAATGAAGGCAGAGCGACTTTGGGATCTACTTGAGTCACTGTTCCTCTCCACGCTGCGTGTATTAAAGGCATTGCAACTAACGCTCCAACCTGGTTGAAGATGATTGTTCTTCCACATCAGATTTGACATTACTGTATGTATGCAGGCCCTTGTAATTGCTTTTCCAATACTGCCAACTGGTTATTGATGATTGATTTCACATTGTGGTACGAGTATCGAGTGAAATGAGTGCTATCCACCCCAGCAACACAGTGATAACATGGAGCCGGCAGGTCATCCAGGTCACAATAGAGGTCAAGCAGTGGGAGGAGGAAGACGTGGTGGTCAAAGGAATGGAAGGGGACATGCACCCCTTCTGAGAGGTGGTCGTGGGCCTCGTCATAGAGGAGGGCTTAGGCCTCACCAGAGAGGCAGCCATGGGCCTCATTTGAGAGGTGTTGGGGGAACGTGGTAGAGGACAAGGCCACGGACCAGACAGCGGCAGCAACAGCAAATAGTGTCCAGTGAAATCCGAGAAATAGTTGTAGAGCATGTTGTAAATCATGGCATGACCATGACTGAGGCAGCTACAATGATTCAATCAAACCTCAGAATCAACTCAGGATCAACTGTGGCCTCAATCATCAGAAATTTCCGTACTGAGAAGCGGCAAGTCTTCAGCATGCACTAAACATTAGGCTACTCTCAATTGTCAAATGACTGTATACTGCATACCAATGTGTAGCACAGAGTATAGTGTGCCTTTTGAAAGAAATGCAGACAGAGTGAAGCAGCTGATGACTGAGTATGTTCAGGTATGTTCAGTTTCAAGATGCCTCTTGTGAAAAATGGTTGTGAGAACCTGAACCTGAACACAGGGCTGATGGAAATTCAGAAGTACAGTAATCAATCCTTTGTTTTACACTAAGCCAGGTGAGGAACACTGCAGTTGACATTTTACTGTAGTTTTGTTCTTTTTTGTAGCTAATTATTGTTGCATGGATTCAAAGAAACCTATGGTGTGATTTGATTGTATTGCATCAATACATTTCAGATTTTGTTCAATGATTCCACTGTGTCTGTAGTATTCTCTCTACTAGTCCTTTTACAGTGATGTATTTATGTGTAGTACCATAATGAAACATGTATCACATATTTTGTACTACAATATTTAATGATTGTACGAACAACTACACAGTGAAACTATCGGTATCTTCTGTGTGGGTGATCTAAATAAATGTTACTATGGTATTTCATGATAAATGAATTATTTGAACCAACAAGTCTGCAAGTGCAAGGTTTCTTTAAAGATATGAATGCACAATGCAATGTTTTGAACATTGGACAGCCTGTGTTACAAGTGATGACCGTTTTGAGTTTTGTGTCTAGAGTTTTGAAAAATGACATCAAGGTTCTGAAATTAGTGACAAAGTGATTGTAAAAAACTGTATATTCATCCTATTTAATGTGCTCTTTTAAAATGTACTTTTCTTTTTTATGTTGCCATTTCTGTTCTACCAATGTTTCAGTTGTTAGCCAAAGATTGACAGAGTACATCTCATACACACAGGCCAGACAGCAAGGATTTCTTTTTGAAATTCAATTACAAATGCTGCATGAACTCATCAATACGATTAGAGCTCCTGAAAGCAATATAACTAACTCACTCTACAGCATCTCATTAGCAGTGAAAAGAAACCAAGAAAGTTGGGACAGTCGACTGTTTACCACTATGTAACATCACCTTTTCTTTTAATAACACTTATTAAGCACTTGGGCACTGAAGACACCACTTGGTTAAGTTTAGCAAGTGGGATTTCCCCCCATTCATCCATTATGCATTTCCTCAGCTGCGCAACTGCACAGGGCCTTCGTTGTCTTAATTTGCACTTCATAGTGCGCCACACATTCTCAATTCGGAGACAGGTCAGGACTGCAGGCAGGCCATGCTAGCACCCGCACTCTCTGCCTACGCAACCATGCGCTTGTAATCTGGGCAGAATGTGGTTTGGCGTTATCCTGCTGAAAAATGCAGGGATGTCCCTGGAAAAGACGATGTCTGGATGGCAGCATATGTTGCTCCAAAATGTGTACATCTCTTTCTGCAAAAATGGTGCCCTCACAGATGTGCGAGTTACATGACAGACAGACACTCATACACACTGTCACACCCACACACACACACACACTTTCACAGACAGACACACGCACACACACTCACTTTCACACAGAGACAGACACACAAACACAGAGACAGACACACACACACTCACTTTCACACAGAGACACACAAACACATACACTTTCACACAGACACACACACACATACATACATACATACATACATATATAAGGAAAAGAAACAATACATTTAAAAATCACAAAAAGATGTAATAAAGTACAGAAAATCTAAATGTAATAAAATGTGATCTTTAATACACACAAATATGTATGGCTGGTCGGATGCGTCTTGGACTCGGGTTCCTCTTCATTACGTATAATGCTTTTGCCTTTTGCTATAGCTTTCCGTGGAGGGGATCGTGGGTGAGTTTGTACCATTCTTGGGGGGCTCTGCCTTGTTGGGGCGGAGCTGTGATCCAGGTGAACAGCAGATCGGACATAGGTGGGCATGTGGGCGGAGGAGGAAGGCCGGTCAAGCAAATAAGCTTGCTAAGGTACGCAGCAGCAGCAAGCAGCCCCACCATCCAGTCAGCCAGCCAGTCTGGCTGGCAGTGACTGAGTGGTTGACAGACGGCAAGCAACGGAATGTACGTGCTCTGTGATGTCATAGGAGTCACCTGAGAGAGATGTTTGTGATGTCATCGCTGAGCTGGCTGGCTCTGTGTGTCTTGCTGGCTGTGTGTGTGTGTGTGATAGAGAGAGAGACTTTTTGACTTTTATCAGACTTCATTGCCTGTTTGCAACACGCAATAATTCATACAAAAGAAAATAAATAAATAAAAAATAGTGTTCCCCTTTGTTTGTCTCCCCCCAACAAGCATTAACTCCGCCACTGATCTGTACACTTTTAAAGAAAGCAACCCAATACACACAACAAAACAACCATCAAATACTAAACCCTATAAATGAATTACATAATAAAAACCAACTCCCCGTCATACAATTCACAAAGGGCATCATTAATACACCAGACCTGTTAAAAACTCTCCAAATCATTCATCAGCCTGTAATAGTTAAACTCTAGTCTGACTCTGCACTTGACCAGCATGGCAAACACTCTCACTGCATCCTCACTGCCCTCCCCACACACTCTGTTCTTCCTAGTCTTATAGACGGCCATTTTAGCCTGGCCCAGCAAGAAGTTTACCAGCTGGTCCACATGTTTGGTCTTTCTGGTGTATCGCGCCCCTAAAATAAAAACCTTTGTGTTAAAAATCAGGTTAAGATCAGTAAAAAGACGAGTTAAAAGACTAAAAATGGGTGACAACCGAGAGCAAGTGCTGAAACAGTGAAACACGGTCTCTCTCTGAGCACAGAATGGGCAGGCGTCGGACACAGCAGGGTTAAGAACAGTAATAAAAGAATTGACAGCAATAATGGTGTGTAACACCCTCCACTGCAGATTGCCAGCTCTCTTATTGAGGGGGGCTTGTACAGGCTTCTCCAGGCGGGCGCAGTGTCTTCCCCCAGCCCCAGCCTGTAAAGTAATTTTAGGAATCACAAAGAAACAGTTGAAAGTGCTAAATAAGTATTTTGATGCACCATATTAATTTAGGAAATTTACATGTTGTTTTTCATCAGCTTCTGTATCTGATGGCTCCACATCACTGGCTGGATTGACAGCAACGACACTCTAAAAAAAGAAGTGTTAAGTTTGAGCATTCAGGACTTGTTTTGAAGATCCTGAATATCACTGGTCCACAATTTATCTGTGAAACTATGGGTTAATCTCCATATACAAAATACTTTTCACACACACTTTAAATTTACAACTAAATTTACATGTTGATGTCTTTCGTCAGCTTCTGTATTTGATGGCTCAATATAACTGGTTGCATTAACAGCAACGGCACACTACAAGAAAATAACATTATATTTAAACATTCAGGACTGGTTTAGCATCACCTCGAATATCCCTAGCCCTTGAGGTCGATTGTTATTGTGGTCTTCAAGACCAGTGCTTCTCAACCTTAGTCCTGGAGGAGGCCCACTGTCTGCTGATTTTCATTACAACAACATTGTAGGTTATATCAGTGACTGTGGTCCTAAAGTACCCCTATGCCTGCTGTTTTTTTTCCAGTTGAGCTCTTAATTACCTAATTGGCT
Organism: Amia ocellicauda; assembly: GCF_036373705.1. Lineage (NCBI taxonomy): Eukaryota > Metazoa > Chordata > Actinopteri > Amiiformes > Amiidae > Amia > Amia ocellicauda. The sequence goes on from NW_027102865.1 coordinate 200,533, forward strand.
TAACTGAAGCCATTTAACCCTTTTCCCAGGTCTTTGGTTGTTGATGAGTTACAAAGAGCTGGATTGTGGCCCGCCATGACTGGAAGTGAAGAACACTCACTCTAGGCCTTTAACTTAATGTTCATATGTAGGGGCCTATCCATCTGATTTGTTTTTGCACATTTATTAACAGAAAAATTGATGGTATGTGAAATCATCTGAGCTGAAAAACATAATGTTCCACCAATAATAAAATAAATGTATTAATTAAAATTATAGAGATAATAGAATGTTCACAGATTATTAGTTCAGAAAATAAAATATTTTTTTATATCTTAAATAGAATTAACACTCAAATCAGTTGTAGGGTAAACAAGGTCTATTTTTTGGATTGATTTTATAATTATACATGTATGGCTGCATGAAGCTTACCTGAGAATCTGATATTTTAGTAACTTTGTTGCTTCTTGTTGGGTAGTCCACGTTTGCCGCCGTTCTTTTTCTGTAAATGTAAATCAAAAGGCAATAATTACATACTGTAATTAAAATACAAAAAGTATAAACATTGTATTATTATTTTTGTATCCTGTTTCTCCATCTCGATGCTGTTCTTTTTGGAATTGCATATCTAGGTTTACTTAAATACTGTTTATAAGATTGTAAACTCATCATCCAAATTTCTTCATTTGCCAAACTTTATGTAGTGCGCTTGCAGTTTCAGAAGAAGAAAAAAAACTGTAACAGATGGGATATGTAGTACTTTATACTCGAGTGGTCTATGCGATTACACCCTGTTGGTGTTATTAAGAACGCCAAGTACCAGAATGCAGAGCGGGACTGTTTTTTGTGCCGTGACTTGTCGGGGGAAAAACGGACGAGAAGGTGAAGGTAGTATGGCGGTGATGCACGCGTTGGTGAAGTGGGAAAGCGGGGTCGACAAAGACTCTTACAGCGTGATTCCCACTGCTTGCTTTCGCAATTTTGATTTATTCAGCATTGCTGATGATGACGAAGAGACGACTCGAAACTTCAGAGCAGAGTGGAGAGACACGAACAAACCTCCAAAAGGTGGATGGCCTGTCCATGAAGCGCAGATCATTATGACTGGTAACAATGTTTATTTAAAAAAAAAAAAACATTAAAGTCTTTACATGCTATTTGATATATACAATCACAGTATATTTGAAATGAATGTTTAAGTTATTAATGTGTTGTACGTCTAACATACTCTTATAACATGGTAGGTGGTGGTGAGGGCGCTAAAAACTCGTCATACTTGACTGGCATTTGTAAGAACGATTTATTGTGTGTTGTGCTTTACAATAAAATCCCCCAAATCACAAAATAAATTAAACCAGATATAATTTAACTTCAGTTTTGATTCAGTGTTGGCTGTTCATCTTAATTTGTATGGTCAAAGCACAGTATTTTTATGACAAATAAATATAATCCCCAAATATCTGTGGACATAATGCAGGGTTTTATTTATTTTATTTTTATTTTAGGAAAAGAAGGCGAACTAAGAAGAAAACTTAATGACCTAACAAAAATGCCCTCTCCTAAAATGAAGAGAGTACCTAAACCAAACAAAAAACTTCAAATTTCAGATGATAGTGACCTTGATGAACCACAGTTACCGGTGAGATAATTACTGCAAATATTAAATAAATGTATTGCAGGATTGTTTTTTTTTAATCATATTCATATATATATATATATTTTCATTTTAAACTCTTTTCCTCTCTGAATACAGCACAAAATAAGAAAGAAAACCGATGGAGCTTCAAGAATTAGATCCCGTCATATTCTACAGACATTTAAAGAGTCCAGTGAAGTTGAGCTACAGCAAAACGTTAAGCAGCTCGAAAAGGAAAACACAAGACTTAAAAATGAAAACCAATGTCTTCGAAACCGTATGGTTGATGGTAAGTTTTTTTATTTATAGCAAATAATTCCTTACCTTGATAAATGTTATTCTTCAGTAATTTAGATTCCAGAGTAATGTATTATAGTTGATCATACTGAAGTAATCTAGAACCACAATACAGACTCTTAATGTGCACTGTCTAATAGTTTAATAATACTGATTATTAAATAAAGTTTTTCAACATAACTTCATAATCCTACATTAATGACTATATGCATTACATTAGACCTGGAAATTCTTGTATTTTATCTTTTTTATTTTTTTCGTAGCTAATGTTAATGACCCACAAAAAGGTCAGTTTGCCAATAACATAGAGCAAGTCTCTCAAGTATAATTGCAGGCATTGATGGTTTTGTTTTCACTTTGCATTAAATATATTACTAGAAATGATTATCATTTAATACTAAGGTTTTTTTCTCCAGAGATTCCAGACCTTTTGGACAATCTGAAAAAAATTGTAACAAAAGCCACATTTATCAGCAATAAAGACAAAAGTGTGTCACCATCAAGTGGTTCTGACAGCCCCACAGCAAATTGTTCTGAATCTGACAAAGAATCACCAAAACAGGTATAACACTCTTGGTCTACAATATTACAAAGACAAGGTAAAAATATATATATTGAAAACAAATATTGGTTGTAAACAATCTAATGATGCTACATTATCAGTTATATTCATAGTTATAGTTGATAATAAGAATGTAATTGAATTATGGGTGTCACAGATTCACTGACTTTATTATGTCTGTAAATTAATAAACTTAGAATTGAGACATACTGTGGTCTTTAATAACACATTTCTGTAACAAAATCACAGCCTTACTGATAATGTATTCCACTTAACATAATATAAGAATAGTTTGGGGATAAACTTGTTTTTTATTTACCATTGTCTTTTAGGTGGAAAAGTTCCCAGGCACTGGAGTTTACATTGACAAACTGTCCTGGATCCTTGCAGAGAGGTGCAGCACGAATACGTCATATGCAAGAACCCTGACGGTTGCTGTCTTTGACTTTCCAACATTATTAAAGAGCAATCTTCGTGGTGGTGGCAGCAAGAGAGATCCAACTTCGGAGACATTAAGATCCTCATTGATGTTATTGAGGATCATATACAGCTGCCTTCGGAAGGACACGACGTGTTTCAGTTGCGGGGCTTTGCAGCCCAGCGGGACCCTCTTAATGCCGGACATCAGCTGCCCGAGCCGGTGCGGATGAACGGAGGGACGTTAGACAGCGTTACCTTCCGGGCAGGAGCAGCGAGCGGCAACACCGGGGTGAAAGTGTCGTCTAACACTGTGCCATTAGCCACTAGCTGATTGACCAGATCAGTGGTTTTTAAGAAGATAACAATGGCAGCAGACTTGATATTTTCACACCCTGCTACCTCCCCAACCGCTAACACACACTGCTCTAGGGGGCAGAACTGCACCGGAGCGATCTTGACTCCATGGCGTCGGGTCAGTTTTTCAAAAGACGCATTCAGGGGGTCCGACCCCCCGACCCGGGAAGAACTACCGGTACTCCCCCCTCCCCTCCCCTGTTCCCCCACAATAAGAAAAGCACTGAAAACAGAAGACAAAATAAACAAACTGAAAAAAGTAAAGCAACAAAAAAACGCAGCCAAAGGACAGAGCTCTCAGCAGCACTCCCGCTCACTGCAGACCCCTCCCACACACTCCCAGCTGAGAGAGAGAGAGAGAGAGAGAGAGAGAGTTAGTGTCTGTCTGTCTCTCTCTCTCTGTAGATGCATCACAGGGAACATATGTAACAATCTCTCTTTTTGTTTACCAAAAATGAGAATGAACGTATTTCAAGTGGGTGTTGCCTTGGTTGGAAACGTTTTAAGATTATTTATGAAGTGTAAAGTGGATTTGTCTCAGTTCTCCGTAGTTTTCAATGTATGTGCCATTCAGTAGCGTTCATGTTACAGATGTGCCCTATGCAGTGGTAGGGTCAATAAAATGTCAGTAAAACTTTATTTTAGCAATTATGGAGGGGAAGAACTGCAAATAGCGGGTCCCCACTAATTATCTAACTTACCAACAACGTTTAAAATTAGGTCTTGCGAAGCTGCCAAATAATGCTGTATAATCGTATGTGTCTTCATACACCGGCTGCTATAGTCTGATAGCTTTGATTATATATATATATTTTCTCGTGAACCACAAATGCTATTTGCTTGATTTTTACAGAGTATGTTATAAATACCATTCTTATGAAGCCTGACAAATTGTATGCTGTAATTATGAATATTTTCAAATCATTTGTTTGTTTTTCCTAACATGTTACAAATGTTCCCTATGTGAAAGATGCATTATATCTTAATAACGTCTAAACAATTAAAGATATACAGATTATTATTTTTGGTAAAGTTATAATACATTGCTATTAACTATGTGTGTCAGTAAAAGTTTAAAAAATCCTAATAATTTTTTATTGATCCTGCAAAATAGGTGTTTAGGGAACATTTGTAACATTAGGGTTACGATTTGCCATAGACGCGGAATGAGTTTGATTGTGATGTTAAATGGGGTTTAAAGACGCAGTCGCCTCGGTGCTGATTACTATTGCTGTGTTTCTCCACTTCTACTCCATGCTTGGGAACGCCCACATCCAGTGACGTCAAAACCGGTGGAAAAGCGGGCCGGTTCAAAAAAGATCAGCTGGATCCCAGGCCGAGCAGCAGCTCCGGCTCCAGCACCGGCACCATGTCGCTGGAAAAGCGCTAAGTGAGCTCACAGTGAGCTCAGTGTAATGTCTGCTCTGGTGAGCTCACAGTGTGACCTAGTCGTGAGTTCACGTCTTCACTGGGTAGTCCTTGACAACTTAATTGACTTAATTCTTGGGCTTAATTGGTCAAAATGACCATTGGTTGAAGGTACTCAGGGACTGATGTGTAGAGAGACTTATTAAACCTGCAGGATTGTGGTTTTCCCAGAACAGAATTAACCAGTGTAGCGTTATGTTGGGTGTATTCTGATAAGAGCATTTTAGCTCTGAGCTGAAGCACTGATCTAAAGAAGACCTCTCCCCCCCAAATTTATCAGATTTCCTTAACTCATCAGCATGTGAACTGGTTTACATCAAAGTGACAGTCTTGGGAGGATGGCACCAAGAATGGGCCAAATAGCTTGGAATCCCTGCTGTGAGATGTCTGGGGAAGGGGGCCTGTAGGAAATAAAAACTCTTTGAAATGGACGAGAGCCGAAATCCCGACACAGAGCTACGAACCCGTGCCAACCGGCATTTCCAAAAGATGGCATGGATTGACATCAGTCATACATCAAGCCCCCCTCCAATAGGACACTGGGGGCTGAAGCCGAAATCCAATCTCACAAACTAAAGAACCAATCACCTATTGATCTGACAGGCGTATAAAGGGTAACGCACGGCATCTCTCTCTCTCTCTCACCTAAACCAGTAACTCGCTGCCACAGCTCAACTTGTATCTCTGTTGCCAGAACCGGAACCAGAAACCAACTAAGTCTTTACCAGCAACAGAAGGGTTAAACTGGGAGAAGGAGATTGAGCCGTACGAAGAATTCTTTTAAAGGACTTTATTAAATAAAGAACTTTACAGACTGCGCTGCCCGCCTGTGCCCAGCCATCCAGCTGGACAATTGACTAAGTCGACTGAATACGAAAGTCATTTAAATAGCTATTTGAGTCTTAAGAAACTTGACCCTTGGAACGAACAGGGCCCTGCTTTCCTCAAAGACTTTGTCTTCAAGTAACTACGGTGGAACCCTGCTTACAAAGAAGATTTTGTGCACAACCTTGGAGCCTTCAAACCAATGGAAAATCTGTTTGGAAAAGACTCTACATTCGCGAAACCCCAACTTCCAGGTGCATCGACTGAGTGGAAGTTCTTGGACAAAGCCGAACCGGACTGCCTTTGTTCCAAACCACACGGACCTCGTGCCGTGTGCTGTTATCTGAGCCCGAAGCCAGAGAGGCCTCTCTGCGACGAAGTTCACATAAGTTTAACAGTTTGGAGTTTGTGATTCATGACATTTGAGAAATCAATTAGAAATGTTAATCTGTGATTCATAACTCTAGAATGTGTAATATCATTTAGTTTTCTTAAATATAAATGTGTGTTGCATTCAACTGTTTTGTTGATAATTTTAGAAATAAAATCTGTCAACGCCGAGAAATATCTTCTCATTCCTGTTTAACTGTTTAGTCTGAAATTGACACAAGTTAATAGACACCAGATTATAGGTGGCCCTGCCTATCCTTAATCATTGAATAATAATCAGTTAAGGGAAATTGTGGTAACAAGTAATGATAGGATCTTTCTCTCCACCTAAACGTTAATGAGACTGATATATATATAACGAGAAGTTACCTGACATAAATACTAACCTGCATAGTTATTGAATGTCTGACTAACAATACTAATGAGAGACTCACCTTCGTCTTACTAACCGGTATTGTAGTCAATGTGTTTATAACCTTTTTTGTTTAATGATTTGTGTGTTATCATATGCGATCCCATGGTCTTTGATTTGGTCACGGAAGTGATTTGTCTTTGATTTGTTGATCTAGAGTTGAATTTTAATTAGTTTTTCCCTTTTGTATAATTAGTGTAGTGCTACATTTAGTCTTTGTTTTTGAATAAATTTGACAATTTATATCTTTGGAATTGGTGTCTGCGTCCAATTATTACAGAAATTGAGTTCTACAAGATTCCAGGATTCGTGATAAGGTGATACTATAAATTCACTTCTTTAATTGAATTTTATAAGTGTACCTTACGCTACACCTTTGACCACCACGTCTTCCTCCTCCCACTGCTTGACCTCTATTGTGACCTGGATCACCTGCCGGCTCCATGTTATCGCTGTGTTGTTGAGGTGGATAGCACTCATTTCACTCGATACTCGTACCACAATGTGAAATCAATCATCAATAACCAGTTGGCAGTATTGGAAAAGCAATTACAAGGGCCTGCATACATACAGTAATGTCAAATCTGATGTGGAAGAACAATTCCTTTATCCCTCTGTTCTCCACCAGGGTTGTGCTGTTCGCCTCGATTGGCAAGTTTGCAGTGTGAGGAGTGGATCCATGTCGTCGTTCCTAGGCACTTCACAGCTGTGTGGGTGGTCAGGAGCACCTGGTAGGGCCCTGTCCACCTGGGCTGTTGGGAGGACTTTCTCTTGTGTGCTTTGATATACACAGTCACCTTGCTGGAAGGGGTGGTAAACCTGCTGGGATGGTTCAGTCTGGGCGGCTTTCATCTGTGAATGGACAGCTTCGAAAGCACGTGTTAGTCCCATACAAAAAGACAACAGAGCATCATCCATCAAGTGGATGTCCATTTCCCTTACAGACAATGGAGGAGTGATGGAGAGTCTCATAAGTCATCCCATAATAATCTCACACAGAGAAAGACCTGTTTTTCTCAATTTGCTGACGATTTCATTGTCATTAGGACTATAGGAAGGGGATCTGGACGTTTGAGTCCTGTTTGTTTGCATATATTAGACAGCTTATTCTTTAATATCCCATTTTGTTTCTCCACTGCTCCAGCTGACTGAGCCTGATGGGGCAGTGAAAATGTTGTTTACCTCGCAGGGCTTTGCATAGTTCCTGCACTATTGTCCCAGTGAAGTGAGTGTTCCTATCACTGGAAATTTCCCTGGAATGCGAAATCTACATATAACATCCCTTAACTGTATTTTTGCTACTTTTACTACTTCAGCCTTCCTACGGGATAGGCTTCAACCCATTTAGAACACCTATATATTATTACAAGTATATATTCATATCCACAACATTTAAGCTTTTGAACACAATCTATTTGCATATTGCAGGATTATGAGCTTGACAAATGTGGCAAGTTCTACAATATTGCTAAGCTGTTACTATAAAACCTGGGGCAAACCAATTTAAAAGACTGATGCACACATCCCCCCTTTGCCCGTGTGGCCAACACCATGCGCCACATGGGCAAACCAGGGAAAGAGTGCCTGTGAGGCAACCAATGCATTAGCAAATGTTTGAGCTCTCTTATGGAAGGTGCAGTGGCCAGTTGCAATTTCCTGGAGCTTTTACAGTGCATCTCAAATTAAATTTCATCCAGCCCCAGGTCATAAAAGTCAAACCCTAGTTACGACATACATAACACATACATTTTGTTGCTTCAAAGAGAATACAAAAGTCAGCAAAACATTCTTTTTTACAAATTCAGTTTGTAAACTGTATTGTACATATATTTGTTGCGTTTTGATTTATAAACATTATACATTGTACAAATCTTAAGTGAAGGGCAATGGACTGATTCTGACTTCATGGCTGTCATTCTATTCATTTGAATAATGTGACATCTCCACTAAAAGTACATTATAAATTAAACTATCAATAGAAGAATATGTGCTACTGCGGACGTCATCTGAGCAGTTTCACAATATATTGTAGATTCCTATAATCTGGAAAACCTTTAATTATAGTATTTTAACTTATTTCTCCACTGAGTCAAGCATCACTTCAGCGTAGTGGACCTCAGCATTGGTCTGTTCAAGTTGCTGTGAGGCTGTCTTTAAAGCCGCGCCCTCGGCCTACTGTGTCTCAACAAGAACACCAGCATCTTCTCCATATGGGTCAGACATCGGTTCCTTCAGGACACGATTCATAATATGCATATCTGCCATGTGGAATAAATCAGTCTGAAGACACAATGTGTGGTTCACACAACATCAGAGATCGTCCTTATAAAAGGCATCTCTATCACATTAGTTGACATTCGCACAATCTATAAGGTTTCTAGTAAAGGGACAATTCAAAATAATAATAATCTTGATTCCAATTTATCTCATTTATCAAATTATTTCAGTACAGCACTCAGCTGTCGTCAGCAGCATCATATCTCCTGTGTTTATTGAATCAGCTTTACTTCCTAGTGTAGATACTCTTTTTGTGTGGAGTTGTCAAAGTTTCAAAACAATGTGCTTATCTTTGTCCTTTTATCTAACTTAAATACCTGAGAACATTACAATAACTATTACAGCAGCTCCTTCAACACCATAGTTAATAGTAGTTGGGTAAATGATGGCAGTTATTAATCTTTGTTTCTCAATTCATTTTTTACCAATAAACCATAATTTGAAATTATTTCCATACTCCTATTATTCCTATTTTCATTATTATTAGTTTTATGCGGTTGTCATCTAGTATGTGATGTATTCGTCTGTATCAACATCAATATTATTATCATTATTAATACAAGCAGTGTAAATTACCATTCATTACACTCTTGCTCTGTTTGTAATAAGTTATGAACCCTTACACGTACTTACAGTCTCTGCCTTGTCTCTGACTTCTCTCTCTCTCTCTCTCTCTCTCTCTCTCTCTCTCTCTCTCTCTCTCTCTCTCTCTCTCTCTCTCTCTCTCTCTCTCTCTCTCTCTCTCTCATCTCAGGCTGCTTGTCTGCTCAGGCGAACAGGGGGAGCAGAGGAGCACATACGGCCCTTGCCCCCTGCCCCCCTCTTCCTAATTGATAGGGTATTTCTGTTTGTGAAAGGACTATTTCCAAACAGTTTTATAACTTGCCATGACTATGTTTCATTAAATTAGTTATGTTACACCTTTAGTTATACCTGTAGTAACTTCATTATTTTCCCTCATATTCCAGTCAATCACCATCAGAGTCTCTCGTGGCAGTACATTTGTCTCACACAGAACAAACTCTCCTTTCTCAACCGCTTTCAATTTTGGATAACATCGCACTGCATCCCAACAGCTGTTCTTTCTCCTATTCCTAATTTCTTACAAGAAAATGCAAGTTATATTTGATCGATTTGTATTATTACTATTTATATACATTTCACTACATTATTGTAGTTAATGAATGTATTTAATCTTTGGAAAATAAGCCTTTTCATTGATCTCAATAATGATGTCCAGGTACTTCAGGAAAGCACATTTTCAAAAAATGTGTCCAGTCAATGATTTCCCCAACTAAGAACCTGCGTGGGCACTAAGACTGTCCTCCTGCGCGGCTCATGTCTTTATTGTGTCACTTCCTCCTATTGAAGTCCAATCTACACCAGTACAGGTTCAGAAGAACTGTTCCCGAATCCAGATTGAACTGATCAATAGTTAATTTCTTACCTACACATTGTATTTAGGGATCTATTTCTAGGGATTTAAAAACTCTTCATTGTGGAACTCATAGCTTCCAAATGAGCACATCGTTAATTTCCTGGAGTATCTGGTTATCTATTTATCAATATGTAAGAAACCTTCACCGAATGTTTGTGGTTGCCTCGGATTCCTATTTCTAAATTTGGCTCTAATTCCATTTCTAACATGTTACTTTTAACTTCTGTATTCGTAAGACCTATTTAAATAACTTAATTTTGTATTATTATTTCTGTTTGCAATAGCATTCTGTGTACAGTTAAATGCTGACTTTCTTGTAGGTCTGTTATTACAACATATTTAACTGGCGTTTTTTAGCTATCATTCTGTAACTATTTGTGACTTATGACTCTCTTAGTCATATTCTGGACTATACAGTACATGAAAAAGTCAAAATATGGACATTTACCTTGCGCAAACTGAAAACGTACAAACATACAAAGAGACACATATTAATTTATATCCATAGTAAATTCAGATACCATGGTTTTGGTTGGCATGTTATATTGACCTGCAGTGTCTCAAACTACCCTTATTTATTACTTATCTAGTAATTTTCCTTCAGTATCTTGAGGACTGTCATTTATACTGAAAAACATATATATATATATATTTAATTTGTCTTCGGGGCATTCAGATTGAATTATGCCTGTTGTCTTTTCTTTCTTTTCTCTAACAAATGTTTTAAGATAGCTAGCTTTGGTTTCTCATTTCTTAATGCTTTGTATTCCTATTTTGCAAAACCGTTTTTAGGTGCTCAAGTCTATCTGAATCAAAAGTCCCATCTTCTGGAAACCTTAATTTTCTGTCACCTATTGTCCAGTCAAACGCACCGCTTCACTCCATAGTTATCATACATGTACCTTACATGTGTACCTTTAAGTGGCGGGTCGCCCGTCTTACTAGAGCTGTTCCCACACAGTAACACGTTTTCCCATTTTCTATGTATCGTTTTGTACACAACAACCAAGGCGTGCAAGCCCGCAAAATAACAATAAACGACAGGGGAGAAAACATAGCAAAAAACAAGAAAACACAAATAATACTAAATCCTATATAGGAATAACAACAAACATGCTTTTCAATGTTTGCATTTATAGAACTTGTATATAACTTAATGACTTTTCTTCATTTACCATAAACACTATAAACTTCTATAAACTATAAACATGTTATTTTATATTATCACCGGCGTATCAGATATTGAACAATTAATTAGCGCTCCTTTTTTTTTTTTTTTCTAATAGTAGGTCAAACCTACGCTGCAGTTTACAAACACACTTAAGCCTGCGGGAACCCAGACAGGAAAACACAGTCCTGTTCCTTCACAAACAAGAAGACACAGTCAAGTCTATGGTAACCCTAAGAAACCATGCTCCTCGGTTATTGGTGTCAATGGATCTCATTATCCTGAAACTTTCATGATCGAAACATGGAATACTGTTTGTCAGTTTCCATAAAACTATGCATTAAGAGTAATGCAACAGTCACTTATCATTTTGAGCAGCTGTATCAATTGATAGTTAGATCTTTGTAATGAAATGAATAGACAGTGATCTCAGATGTAATGTGTGAATTGCATTTTGAAATGGTAATACTTTGATGTTAAGTTGTGTCATTTTAGTTCAATGAACAAATGATCTGAGGTTGATGTGTATTGTATCCAAGCAATTGTAAAAAAGTGTTAGAGTTTTGAAAAATGTGCATTTTGATCATCGGGTGTGAGTTTAGTGTCTAGAGTTTTGAAAAATGACATCAAGGTTCTGAAATGAGTGCCAAAGTGATTGTAAAAAAGTGTAATATCAGGGGACAGTGGCTATTAGTGATCTGGCCTTCCGTGGCCTCTGTATTAATGTAACAGGTCACATTGTATGTGTACACTGATACTTGATAGTATAATATAGTACAAGTAAAAAACATACATAGGTATCATAGAAGTATTTTGCAGAAATGATTATGGATAGTTATCAAAATGGAGAGGAAATGCTAAATCCAGTCTCCCCAGGCTGAGCTTCTATTGCTGCACCTGCTAAGTGGCTGCTGGCCCCACTATATGGATAGAGCCACACCAAGTACAAGAGTCTCCCCATTGCTATTTATATCTCCCTATCCAGTCTTCTATAGGTGTCAGGGTGGGGTGCCTATTCCCCTGCATGCTTTGAAACCTATAGCACCTGGGACGCACACTTGGGATCCGGTTCCTCTGCCCCTCACATACACATGAGGAATCCCAGGTGCTCAACACGTCATACTGTCTCTTTCATCTCATGTGTAAACTATGGACAAATACATGACTAAACGTGTTTAGTTGCTTTTCCCAGAATGCTTTGCGCCACGATATGCAAATAACGGGGACTATGATTGGCTCCCTGACATTACCCACACTGCGACTGATGCTATCCATTTCACTACCCAACAAAGACCCATAATATGCGTGTGTCTGTCTGTCTGTCTGTCAAAGTATGTGTGTGTGTTTCTGTGTGTGTCTGTCTGTTTGTGTGTGAAAGTGTGTGTGTGTCTGTCTGTCTGTCTGTCATGTAACTTGCACATCTGTGAGGGCACCACTAATGCCGAAAGAGATGTACACATATTGTTTATTTTCCATATATATGTATGTATGTATGTATGCATGTCCAATTGCTTTGACAATACAAATGAATTGAATTGAGAGGGAGAGAGAGAGAGAGAGAGAGAGACAGACAGACAGACAGAGAGACACACATACACACACACACACACACAGAGAGCCAGCCAGCCAGCCAGCTCAGTGATGACATGACGAGCCTCTCTCAGCTTACTGCTATGACAGCACAGAGCACGTACATTCCGTTTAACTAATCGTTAAACAAAAAAGGTTATAATTACATTGACTACAATACCGGTTAGTAAGACGAAGGTGAGTCTCTCGTTAGTATTATTAGTCAGACATTAAATAACTACGCAGGTTAGTATTTATGTCAGGTAACTTCTCGTTATATATATATCAGTCTCATTTACGTTTAGGTGCCGAGAAAGATCCTATTTGTTACCACAATTTCCCTTAACTGATTATTATTCAATGATTAAGGATAGGCAGGGCCACCAATAATCTAATGTCTATTAACTTGTGTCAATTTCAGACTAAACAGTTAAACAGGAATGAGAAGATATTTCTCGGCGTTGACAGATTTTATTTCTAAAATTATCAACAAAACAGTTTAATGCAACACACATTTATATTTAAGAAAACTAAATGATATTACACATTCTAGAGTTATGAATCACAGATTAACATTTCTAATTGATTTCTCAAATGTCATGAATCACAAACTCCAAACTGTTAAACTTATCTGAACTTCGTCGCAGAGAGGCCTCTCTGGCTTCGGGCTCAGATAACAGCACACGGCACGAGGTCTGTGTGGTTTGGAACAAAGGCAGTCTGGTTCGGCTTTGTCCAAGAACTTCCACTCAGTCGATGCACCTGGAAGTTGGGGTTTCGGGAATGTAGAGTCTTTTCCAGACAGATTTTCCACTGGTTTGAATGCTCCAAGACTGTGCACAAAATCTTCTTTGTAAGCAGGGTTCCACCGTAGTTACTTGAAGACGAAGTCTTTGAGGAAAGCAGGGCCCTGTTTGTTCCAAGGGTCAAGTTTCTTAAGACTCAAATAGCTATTTAAGTGACTGACACTATCGTATTCAGTCGACTTAGTCAATTGTCCAGCTGTAAAACTCCACTGATCAGGTGGGTCTGTAAAGTTATTTATTTAATAAAGTCCTTTAAAAGAATTCTTCGTACGGCTCAATCTCCTTCTCCCAGTTTAACTCTTCTGTTGCCGGCAAAGACTTGGTTGGTTTCTGATTCCGGTTCTGGCAACAGAGCTACAGGTTGAGCTGTGGCAGCGAGTTTCTGGTTCAGGTGAGAGAAAGAGAGAGAGAAAGACTGTCCGCTGTTCCTTAAAGTCTGTCAGATCAGTAGGTGATTGGTCCCTGAGTTCTTGAGATTGGATTTCGGTTTCAGCCCCCAGTGTCCTATTGGAGGGGGGCTTGATTTATGACTGATGTCAATCCATGCCATCTTTTGGAAATGCCGGTTGGCCCGGGTTCGTAGCTCTATGTCGGGATTTCGGCTCTCATCCACTTCAAAGAGTTTTTATCACCTACAGGCCCCTTTCTCCAGACATCTCATAGCAGAATTCCAAACTATTTGGCCTCTTCTCGGTGCCATCCTCCCCAAAACTGTCACTTTGATGCAAACCAGTTCCAAGCTGATGAGCTAAGGAAATCTGATAACTTTGGGGGGGGAGAGGTCTTCTTTAGATCCGTGCTTCAGCTCAGAGCCCAAATGCTCTTATCCAAATACACCCAACATAACGCTACATATGTATGTATGTATGTATATATGTGTAGAAGGAAAATTAGAAATTATTTTCTTACACCTGTTTTTCTCTCTTGTATACTTAAGAAAGATACGGTCAAACTAGAAGGTCAGCCCAGAAGATAGTTTGATTTCTGTTTGTTATTTACGATGAGAACCTTGGAGACAATGTCAAACGGTTTGACCTATGTGCCTGTTCCCTAAAACCATGTGTTGACCTATGAACTCTGTTCTATAATGATATATGTTCTGCTTAGTTAGCCTTTAAGATAACATAGTAATGACTTTCTAGCATGTATGGATGTATGTATGTATGTATATATATATATATATATACACTCACCTAAAGGATTATTAGGAACACCTGTTCAATTTCTCATTAATGCAATTATCTAACCAACCAATCACATGGCAGTTGCTTCAATGCATTTAGGGGTGTGGTCCTGGTCAAGACAATCTCCTGAACTCCAAACTGAATGTCTGAATGGGAAAGAAAGGTGATTTAAGCAATTTTGAGCGTGGCATGGTTGTTGGTGCCAGACGGGCCGGTCTGAGTATTTCACAATCTGCTCAGTAACTGGGATTTTCACGCACAACCATTTCTAGGGTTTACAAAGAATGGTGTGAAAAGGGAAAAACATCCAGTATGCAGCAGTCCTGTGGGCGAAAATGCCTTGTTGATGCTAGAGGACAGAGGAGAATGGGCCGACTGATTCAAGCTGATAGAAGAGCAACTTTGACTGAAATAACCACTCGTTACAACCGAGGTATGCAGCAAAGCATTTGTGAAGCCACAACACGTACAACCTTGAGGCGGACGGGCTACAACAGCAGAAGACCCCACCGGGTACCACTCATCTCCACTACAAATAGGAAAAAGAGGCTACAATTTGCACAAGCTCACCAAAATTGGACAGTTGAAGACTGGAAAAATGTTGCCTGGTCTGATGAGTCTCGATTTCTGTTGAGACATTCAGATGGTAGAGTCAGAATTTGGCGTAAACAGAATGAGAACATGGATCCATCATGCCTTGTTACCACTGTGCAGGCTGGTGGTGGTGGTGTAATGGTGTGGGGGATGTTTTCTTGGCACACTTTAGGCCCCTTAGTGCTAATTGTCATCGTTTAAATGCCACGGCCTACCTGAGCATTGTTTCTGACCATGTCCATCCCTTTATGACCACCATGTACCCATCCTCTGATGGCTACTTCCAGCAGGATAATGCACCATGTCACAAAGGTCGAATAATTTCAAATTGGTTTCTTGAACATGACAATGAGTTCACTGTACTAAACTGGCCCCCACAGTCACCAGATCTCAACCCAATAGAGCATCTTTGGGATGTGGTGGAACGGGAGCTTCGTGCCCTGGATGTGCATCCCACAAATCTCCATCAACTGCAAGATGCTATCCTATCAATATGGGCCAACATTTCTAAAGAATGCTTTCAGCACCTTGTTGAATCAATGCCACGTAGAATTAAGGCAGTTCTGAAGGCGAAAGGGGGTCAAACACAGTATTAGTATGGTGTTCCTAATAATCCTTTAGGTGAGTGTATATATGTATGTATGTATGTATGTATGTCCAATTGCTTTGACAATACAAATGAATTGAATAGAGAGGAAGAGAGAGAGAGAGAGAGAGAGAGAGACAGACAGACAGACAGACAGCTCAGCGATGACATCACGAGCCTCTCTCAGCTGACTGCTATGACATCACAGAGCACGTACATTCCGTTGCTTGCCGTCTGTCAACCACTCAGTCACTGCTAGCCAGACTGGCTGGCTGGCTGGATGGGGGGGCTGCTTGCTGCTGCTGCGTACCTTAGCAAGCTTATTTGCTTGACCGGCCTTCCTACTCCTCTGCCCACATGCCCACCTATGCCCGATCTGCTGTTCACCTGGATCACAGCTCCGCCCCAACAAGGCAGATCTTCCCAAAAATGGTACAAACTGATCCACGTTCCCCTCCACGGAAAGCTTTAGCCCAAAATAAGGGACACATTCTGTAACAACATAATGGATGCCCACCCAACCTGTGACAAAACTTAGAAAAAAGAAAAACGGTCAGTCCTCCTGGGGGAGGGACACACAGCCACCCTGGCTTCCCAATATGTCAGCGCCTACCACAGCCTGAGGGACACAGTGACACACGAGCACCGGCTGTAAATATAATGTAAATACTCATTTGTAATGCATGTCATTGTATTTCAAAAAAGGAATCTGGAAATAGTAAACCAATTTTCTTTATTTGTATGTATTTAAGATCACATTTTATTACATTTTCTTTTTCTGTACTTGATAACATCTTATTGTGATTCAAAATTCTATTATTTATTTTCCGTATGTATGTATGTATGTATGTATGTATGTATGTATGTATGTATGTATGTGTGGAAGGAAAGTTAGAAATTCTTTTCTCACACCTGTTAATCTCTCTTGTATACTTAAGAAAGATAAGGTCAAGCTAGAAGGTCAGGCCAGAAGGTAGTTTGATTTCTGTTTGTTATTTACGATGAGAACCTTGGAGACTGTCACGGTCTCCCCTGCTTCTACCTTAGTTCACCAGCAGAGGTCTCCCTCTCCCAAATACTAGTTTAGTGCTTCTCTTGTCCTTTGTCCAGTCAAACCAGTCTTTCCACATTCTTCCCTACCAGGTGCACCTGTTCTGTCCTCCTCTCCTATCATTGGTCAATCCTTCATTCACCTCGTTCAATCCCTCTCTCCTTCACAGTACACAGTACCCCTCTGTTTCCTAGATTCATCGCGAAGTCTTGCATTCTCTCCTGAATCAATTCTAAGCCTTGTTTCTTGATTGCCTTCCCGTGTATTTTTGACCTCTTGCTTCCTTCTCTCGTTTACCCCTTTCGGATCTCTCTACTAGCCTGTTCGCTTGATCGTTTGACCTGGACTGTCCCTGTTTATGCTCTCTCGTTTTGCCCTTATTGGATTATCTGCTTCAACTCTAAAGCCTGCACTTGGATCCTTTCCTTTTCCTAAAAAAACCTGTGATTCTTATATGTTCAAACCGAATATTGTAAGGGACATATATGCTGCAAAAAACACATATATAAATTGCATAATATTAATGTATTTTTAATCATATATGTCCTACATACAACTAAAGGCATATAGTTTTTGATGAAGTAAAAACATAGGAAAATAGTGCAAATTTAATATGAATGTCCAGCATATGAAGACATGTATAGAACACAGTGCAGTTTAGCAGTATAAGGCTGTACTTAACTCATGCTCTTGCCTTGTCCTAAGTGGAGCCCTATGCCTATAATCAAACATGGTCATATACTGTATAATCAACCTTAGATCAACTGCTCTTTCAAATCCTGTAGGAAAATGAACAGTCCGCATAAAGGTCAGTGATATTTTGACAGCAGATCCTCGAACCAGTTTCTGCACTGTACAATTTCCAAATTTGCCAACTGCATATAAGTGATATTGGTCATCACTGACACAGAGAAAGTGTGAAACCGTGAAAATACTGCCATCTTTCAATATCACAACCGAGTTGTTCCTTTTCTTTGTCTTTGTGTATGTTTGGCTTTGAATGACCTCTCCGTTGATAACTATTCTGTTGTAGTACCTGCCAATAGAGGTCCCAGGTACATCTAGCAATGCATGCAATGCATTCATATTATTTTCAGACACTGGCCTAATCTTTGGCACTCCAAGTGCAAGTCATATCTAGTATAATTCTTTACATGACGTTTACCAGAGGTCATTTCTGTGTAGAATGATTTAATTTCAGGTGAAACATCATTGGATGAGCAGGCCTTAGCTATGCGTGGCAATGCCCGAGACCATGCTACTCTTTTGCAAAGCTGCTGAGGCACTGCATTACTGCTTTTGACTTGCTTGAGCAAGTAGCCATTATAGCTCTCAAACATGAAAGCAGACTGGGCCCAGAGAGGACCCAAATTCTCAACACTCTTAGTCAAATGCAGAAGTGAATGCATATTGTAGGTCACCTGATCTTCGCCATACAAAGACTGAACTGATTTAACATAAAGCTCAAGAGCCTCATGAGCATGGTCAATATCCTCTTGGCTAATGTCTGAACCTAGCAAAATGCTCACACCCTCCACAAGTAGAGCCCAGTGGCAAAGATACCTGTTTGGAAGTATCCCCTCCAGGACTGGCAAACTGTAATATAAAAGCCAGTTCTGTCATTCGTGAGCTTTCCAAAACCTTAGCTCAACAATAGACCGTGGGATTCTGGAAAAAATGCTTAGAGGCTTGATTGCTAAAAGATTTACATCCACTGTTACAGTGTTCAAACCAACATACCATGGTTTACTATAGCTTTTGGAATCAAACCATAAAGTGGCTATTTGCCGGCAAACCCCCAGCAACACACAATGCATGTAATCAGGGACCATGCCATTGATCAGGTCAAAATCTGGCAAGTCCACAATTGGAGATGGCCCTTTTATGCCCAAAATGCTCTGTTCATTATTTTTGGCAATCTCACCTATTTGCACAGTTGTGTCATGATCTCTAAGGAACACCTGGATGAAGACAGTGCCCACACCCATACTCTCCATTAAACTGCTTGAAATTTTGCAGTAAAGGTCGTGCAACAGCATCACATATGGCACATAATGCATAGACCTTTGTCGTTTTGATTGAGTGATCTACTGGATCCTGCCACTGAAGACCTGTTTGTCCAAGACTTTTGCATTCCTCCACAAAAGGTTTGAGGAAGCTAGTCATTTGTGGTTTTGATGACCCAAACCACAAGGCACATAGTATGACATTTGTATCTCTTTCCTCTGGGGGTAATTCATTAACAGAGCATAGTAAGGGCCATATGCTGTATTTAGATGACTGGAACACTGGCACTCCATCACAATTGAAAGACAGGGAAAAGAATGAATCACTAACTGATTTCAGATATTTGTACAACTTCCCATCTGAAAAATCTGTTATTCCATCTGTTTTGGTCATTGTAAATATTTGGAATAGGCTCATTCTCCAAAAGAGCTTGAAGTTGATTCCTCAAAGGTATACAAATAAAAAATTGACCCAGCTCTAAACTTTGTCTCACAGATGGTATTCTGATTTGTCTACATAATCTTTAAACTCCTTCTCTAGCATGTACTTGCTACTTGGGATGCTTGCAGCATCCCCACTACATAACCTTAACAGCTTCAGTAGGTCCTCCATTAAAGCCTCTGTTACATTGTGCTTCATGGAAAATGCGAGGATGTTCAGCCAACTGGCATCTGTGACATGGTCATTTGAGGGACCTGAAGACACCAGGTTTGATTGGTTGGTATTCTGTAACAAATGGGAAAGAATCCAAATTTGAGTGATCATAAGCAAAGTGTGTACCAAAAGAAACCTGTTTTACTCTAAATGTTGATATTCTTGTTCAACAATATGGCAAGCTGTTTTGACTGTTATTAATTCCCAGGATGTTCATCAAGATTAAAGCTAGTGTTCACAACCCACCCCACCGTCTACCTGTATGCTCCTTTCACTTTTACAGACACAATAATACATTACATTTTAGCATTGCTGTTGTGCTTAGATTTATATTGGTGTCTTGAGATGGAAGCCATCTCCATAGGCTACAGATGAATATATTATTATGACATAAAATTATTAGCCATGCATAATATTTTACTGACAGTACTAATGCCAGGCTGCTAATTTATAGAATGCCTGTAAACCTAAAATGGGCGACATATCCTGCTGAGGGACACTAACATTGAGACGCTATGGCAAGCAGTGAAAGCATTGCTCTCATTTCTTGGTTTCATGTCGAAAGGGTGTTTGTTGTGAATATTTAGATATGGTGACTTCGTTCATTGTTCAGTTCACGGGCAGCATTTAAAAACAACATGACCAGCTGTAGTGGGAAATCTACTCGCCTTCAGATATGTTTGTCAATGCATTTTACAACATTTTAAACACATTTTTAAAACCTTAAAACTTAACATAACTTAAACTAAACATTATTTGTACAATTATGTTCAACAATAAGTATAATGCCTATTTATGAATATATTATAGTTTATCATATTTAATACACACATTTCTAGGGCCTATAAATTATCAATATGACCAAAACTTTGCTGGAAAAACAAGTTTTGCCTTGTTTTCCACCTGGTCCGAGTACGACGAGGAATCATTCTTTCTTCTTGGCAACTGTTAAAGCAACACAATTTTCGTTTCGCCATTTTGCATAATAGAAAACATCGCTACATGTAGGCAAGTGCATTAGGGCCATAAGACCATACAATATGCCGATTGGTTGATGTTTGAACTGCTGCGCGGGATCCAATAGAAATCCAGATCACTGACTCATTGAAGCAGCCAGACAGCGGTAACACGGGCCGTTGCTTTAAGTTTCAACAGAGGTTTCAGATCGATTAAACATGGATTTCTAACGTCACCCCGAAGGAAAGAATAATTGTATCTTGTTGTAATTATTACTCAGGGATTTGTGTTGATTCAGGTTGGTTCATTTAGTAATTTATAAGCAAAGTAGTTGGTTTGTTCAATAAGACAACAGTTGCAAGAGTTAAGGTTACCTTGCTAGGAGCTAACTGAGCCAGCAACAACTTTGATATTGCCCTTGCTTCGTGTATTTAGGTAACGTGAACTGGATTCATGTATTTGTTGGTTTATGTTGAATGGGTATTATACCGTTAACATTAGACTACATTTACTTTTTTTACTGTCAAGCGATTCAGTTTTGAATCTATTTCATTACACAAATCTACCTACGTTGGTCAGGGGCGGGTGGGTTAATTGAGTTAAAATATTTGAATCGCGTTAGTTTCTCACAACTAACGTTAATGAATCAGATTACCGCGTTAAATCGACAGCCCTCATTATCGATTGTACTAATCTTTCACAGATCTGCAGCTAACTTGCATGCAGCTGACATTTAGCTGGCCTAGCATTATGTCTGTGTCTGGCAAACTGGTCTTACAAAGCAAAAATGATGCCCATGACGCTACAATCAGACTCACAAGACACAAAACTGTGACCTTCCCATGTGAGATCTGATGAAACAGCCGTGATCTAAATTCACTAAAAGCCAAACTCTTCTAAAGCCCAAGGTGTGATGAGAAAGTTTGCAGTGGTCCAATGGGTCAGTGGGGAGGATGCTGGGATGTATAGCGAGGTGGAAACCGAAGCCATACGTAAATATGATGACACCAAGATGGATGACGATGGATACCCGCAAACTGACTGTTCAGCTGCTGTGGGATGGCAGAAAGGGAAAAAGCCAAAACATGGCTGGCCAGTGTACGCTGCCTCTATCAAGTTTGTGAGCAGTAAGTAGACCTATCTAATGCATTTAATTTGTTTTTACACTGTCGGGGCCAATAAATAATGTGAAGCTGTTATGATACACGGATATACGGATTCAGATGAAACTGATGTTGAGAATACACCGGTAAGACTGTTTGTATTCCACTGTCACCGAATGAATGTCATGCATATAATCACACACCATTTACTTAAGTACCAATTCACATAATAATACATTTGAACTTAAAAAACAAAGAAATCTGGTATTAAATCTAGGCTAAGTCCTACTGTTATTTAGAACAGTAAAACCAGCAGTGACAAAAAGTCTATGCAAGGGAAGTCAATCACCTTCATTTATATAGCGCTTTTAACAATATGAATTGTTTGAAAGCAGCTTTCCAGTGATAAGAAATGAAAGTGACAGAGATTGTTTTGGCTTTACAGCAGCTCTAGAATAAAGTTATTGTCCAGCTCAAGTTAGTTTTGATTGATTGACTTGCATGCGAAGATCATTAGTTATTAACGACAACGTTGTAACAGAAAACCCTTAACGCGCTCCGGCCGCCCATCCGCACAAAACAGAGCCTGGTGGCTCAACAACGCGCTCCCGGAAATAGGTTCCAAGGTGCGAGCGATTATCCGCTATCTGTGCGCAAACATACGCAACCTCTGCGCAAACACCGACAACAAAGTAACCTTCTTGTTTTTGCACCTGACTATGTCCAAAATATGCATGTCATTAAGAACTGTGGTAACACTTTATTTGAATAGTCCAGAATGATGCATTAGTTAAGCATAAGTACACTAGTAATTCTGATTAGTAAGGACATATTACCCATTATTTAACATGTATTAAACATTTGAAGGATCAACATTCTTTCATATTAACAACTTAGCAAACCATATTATTTGTGTGTAGTAATGTACCTCACCATCTATTATGTTAACTGGACTATGTTTAGTTATCTTCTACTCATTGATTAGCATATTCTGTCTTGATAATCTCTGAATTGTGTTCAGGGGACGGGGTTTATGTCAATTCTAGGGTTAGTGATGTCACTAACCCAGCCGTTTGTTGTAGTCCTTAAAAAACGATTTCTTTAACAGCAAATATCTCCCTTTGCTTTGAACTTTGAGCTTCGTAACTTTGCAGATGTTGTTTATGCTCAAACAGCAACATTACACACTAACTAAAGTTAGAAAAGTGAAATCATATTCAAGCACCCCGTTAAAGCTCTGATTTCAGAGAGAAGCGCAGAGAGCTGCTATTTGATTTGCGCTCATTTCATTCCTAAAGTTTACACACATTCATTTCACACGGACATTATTGCCTAGTGATTTCAGACATTTAAGTTTCGTGATATGATCCCCTGGCTCACCTGTTATCCATCAAACACAAGCTGTGACTGTCTCAGCCTTAGCCGCATATTATTCGGCAAAATTATTCGTTATTGGTTTTGAAGCCATTATCCGTGCCTTTCCGAATAAGGTATTGTGCTTCGGGACACCCCTAGTGTAAATCTTTACAACAGGGAGTCCAATTCTCTTTAGTACTGTGTTGTTGGCAGTTTAGCCATAATTATTGCCTTATTCTAGGCCAATAAACATAAATATCACTGAATTAGTGCAATAATTAATGTGAATATAACTTTCACTTTAGAACAGGCGGTCAAATTGTCTTTCTTACAATATTTGAGCAATTTATAACTGTAAAACCAGCACTAATTAAACATAGTTACTAGCTTCATATTGTTCAGTTAATTTAATAGATACATTATGTATAAGGTACACTTATAAATTTCAATTAAAGAAGTGAATTTATAGTATTACCTTATCACGAATCCTGGAGTCTTGTAGAACTCAATTTCTGTAATAATTGGACGCAGACAGATATAAATTGTCAAATTTATTCAAAAACAAAGACTAAATGTAGCACTACACTAATTATACAAAAGGGAAAAACTAATTAAAATTCAACTCTAGATCAACAAATCAAAGACAAATCACTTCCGTGACCAAATCAAAGACCATGGGATCGCATATGATAACACACAAATCTTTAAACAAAAAAGGTTATAAACACATTGACTACAACACCGGTTAGTAAGACGAAGGTGAGTCTCTCATTAGTATTGTTAGTCAGACATTAAATAACTACGCAGGTTAGTATTTATGTCAGGTAACTTCTCGTTATATATATATATATATATCAGTCTCATTAACGTTTAGGTGGAGAGAAAGATCCTATCATTACTTGTTACCACAATTTCCCTTAACTGATTATTATTCAATGATTAAGGATAGGCAGGGCCACCAATAATCTAATGTCTATTCACTTGTGTCAATTTCAGACTAAACAGTTAAACAGGAATGAGAAGATATTTCTCGGCGTTGACAGATTTTATTTCTAAAATTATCAACAAAACAGTTGAATGCAACACACATTTATATTTAAGAAAACTAAATGATATTACACATTCTAGAGTTATGAATCACAGATTAACATTTCTAATTGATTTCTTAAATGTCATGAATCACAAACTCCAAACTGTTAAACTTATGTGAACTTCGTCGCAGAGAGGCCTCTCTGGCTTCGGGCTCAGATAACAGCACACGGCACGAGGTCCGTGTGGTTTGGAACAAAGGCAGTCCGGTTCGGCTTTGTCCAAGAACTTCCACTCAGTCGATGCACCTGGAAGTTGGGGTTTCGCGAATGTAGAGTCTTTTCCAAACAGATTTTCCATTGGTTTGAAGGCTCCAAGGTTGTGCACAAAATCTTCTTTGTAAGCAGGGTTCCACCGTAGTTACTTGAAGACAAAGTCTTTGAGGAAAGCAGGGCCCTGTTCGTTCCAAGGGTCAAGTTTCTTAAGACTCAAATAGCTATTTAAATGACTGACACTTTCGTATTCAGTCGACTTAGTCAATTGTCCAGCTGTAAAACTCCACTGATCAGGTGGGTCTGTAAAGTTATTTATTTAATAAAGTCCTTTAAAAGAATTCTTCGTACGGCTCAATCTCCTTCTCCCAGTTTAATTCTTCTGTTACCGGCAAAGACTTGGTTGGTTTCTGGTTCCGGTTCTGGCAACAGAGCTACAGGTTGCGAGTTTCTGGTTCAGGTGAGAGAGAGAGTAAGAGAGAGAGACCGTACGCTGTTCTTTATAGTCTGTCAGATCAATAGGTGATTGGTTCTTGATTTTTTTAGATTGGATTTCGGTTTCAGCCCCCAGTGTCCTATTGGAGGGGGGCTTGATTTATGACTGATGTCAATCCATGCCATCTTTTGGAAATGCCGGTTGGCCCGGGTTCGTAGCTCTATGTCGGGATTTCGGCTCTCGTCCACTTCAAAGAGTTTTTATTACCTACAGGCCCCTTTCTCCTATCTCATAGCAGGATTCCAAACTATTTGGCCTATTCTCGGTGCCATCCTCCCAAGACTGTCACTTTGATGTAAACCAGTTCACATGCTGATGAGTTAAGGAAATCTGATAAATTTGGGGGGGAGAGGTCTTCTTTAGATCAGTGCTTCAGCTCAGAGCTAAAATGCTCTTATCAGAATACACCCAACATAACGCTACACTGGTTAATTCTGTTCTGGGAAAACCACAATCCTGCAGGTTTAATAAGTCTCTCTACACATCAGTCCCTGAGTACCTTCAACCAATGGTCATTTTGACCAATTAAGCCCAAGAATTGAGTCAATTAAGTTGTCAAGGACTACCCAGTGAAGACGTGAACTCACGACTAGGTCACACTGTGAGCTCACCAGAGCAGACATTACACTGAGCTCACTGTGAGCTCACTTAGCGCTTTTCCAGCGACATGGTGCCGGTGCTGGAGCCGGAGCTGCTGCTCGGCCTGGGATCCAGCTGATCTTTTTTGAACCGGCCCGCTTTTCCACCGGTTTTGACGTCACTGGATGTGGGCGTTCCCAAGCATGGAGTAGAAGTGGAGAAACACAGCAATTGTAATCAGCACCGAGGCGACTGCGTCTTTAAACCCCATTTAACATCACAATCAAACTCATTCCGCGTCTATGGCAAATCGTAACCCTAATGTTACAAATGTTCCCTAAACACTTATTTTGCAGGATCAATAAAAAATTATTAGGATTTTTTAAACTTTTACTGACACACATAGTTAATAGCAATGTGTTATAACTTTACCGAAAATAATAATCTGTATATCTTTAATTGTTTAGACGTTATTAAGATATAATGCATCTTTCACATAGGGAACATTTGTAACATGTTAGGAAAAACAAACAAATGATTTGAAAATATTCATAATTACAGCATACAATTTGTCAGGCTTCATAACAATGGTATTTATAACATACTCTGTAAAAATCAAGCAAATAGCATTTGTGGTTCACGAGAAAATATGTATATATAATCAAAGCTATCAGACTATAGCAGCCGGTGTATGAAGACACATACGATTATACAGCATTATTTGGCAGCTTCGCAAGACCTAATTTTAAACGTTGTTGGTAAGTTAGATAATTAGTGGGGACCCGCTATTTGCAGTTCTTCCCCTCCATAATTGCTAAAATAAAGTTTTACTGACATTTTATTGACCCTACCACTGCATAGGGCACATCTGTAACATGAACGCTACTGAATGGCACATACATTGAAAACTACGGAGAACTGAGACAAATCCACTTTACACTTCATAAATAATCTTAAAACGTTTCCAACCAAGGCAACACCCACTTGAAATACGTTCATTCTCATTTTTGGTAAACAAAAAGAGAGATTGTTACATATGTTCCCTATGATGCATCTACAGAGAGAGAGAGAGAGAGACAGACAGACACTAACTCTCTCTCTCTCTCTCTCTCTCTCTCTCTCTCTCAGCTGGGAGTGTGTGGGAGGGGTCTGCAGTGAGCGGGAGTGCTGCTGAGAGCTCTGTCCTTTGGCTGCGTTTTTTTGTTGCTTTACTTTTTTCAGTTTGTTTATTTTGTCTTCTGTTTTCAGTGCTTTTCTTATTGTGGGGGAACAGGGGAGGGGAGGGGGGAGTACCGGTAGTTCTTCCCGGGTCGGGGGGTCGGACCCCCTGAATGCGTCTTTTGAAAAACTGACCCGACGCCATGGAGTCAAGATCGCTCCGGTGCAGTTCTGCCCCCTAGAGCAGTGTGTGTTAGCGGTTGGGGAGGTAGCAGGGTGTGAAAATATCAAGTCTGCTGCCATTGTTATCTTCTTAAAAACCACTGATCTGCTCAATCAGCTAGTGGCTAATGGCACAGTGTTAGACGACACTTTCACCCCGGTGTTGCCGCTCGCTGCTCCTGCCCGGAAGGTAACGCTGTCTAACGTCCCTCCGTTCATCCGCACCGGCTCGGGCAGCTGATGTCCGGCATTAAGAGGGTCCCGCTGGGCTGCAAAGCCCCGCAACTGAAACACGTCGTGTCCTTCCGAAGGCAGCTGTATATGATCCTCAATAACATCAATGAGGATCTTAATGTCATTTTTAAATTTAAGATCGACAATACCGACTACGTCGTGTTCGCTACTTCGGAGTCCATGAAGTGTTTCAGGTGTGGGAGCGAGGGGCATGTCGTGAGGAACTGTCCCGAACAGGACAGGGAGCGGGAGGAGGAGCGGGGCGACGCGGGG
Organism: Amia ocellicauda; assembly: GCF_036373705.1. Lineage (NCBI taxonomy): Eukaryota > Metazoa > Chordata > Actinopteri > Amiiformes > Amiidae > Amia > Amia ocellicauda. Next base: position 227,849 of record NW_027102865.1, read on the forward strand.
AGGAATAGAGACACCGGCCCGCAGCCACAGATGCAGCGGGCAGACAGAGATCGAGCCCCGGCGGAGGAGACAGTCGCCGGTCGGACCGATGGTACCACTGATGCCGTGACGGGGGAAGAGCTGCCCGGAGGCGATGACGCACAGCTGGGGGACGGGGTCGAGGCAGCGGGGGATAGTGACGACCGAGACGCCGGGGGGAGATGGTGTTGAGGCGGTGCACGGGGCGCTGGTTAGTGACGAGGAACAACCTCAGCAGCCAGCAGACGGGCGGACAGACACACAGGGTGTAGCCGAGGAGGAGGCAGGGCCAGGCTCGGCGGTACAAGCCGAGGCACCGGGTGGAAAAAACGCACTAAGAAGGTGCTGGGAGGGAGCACGGACGGTGTTGGTAAATAGTGGCAGTAAAAGAAGTGGTGGCACAGTAGTGAAGCTGGGGTAGCGAGCGGCTTGGTGGGGAAAGGTCCGGCTACACGCTGGAGCATCGCGGCAGCCACCGGGGACGCCTCGGGCTCGGAGTGACAGTGAGGGCGGCTTCACGGATTCCTCTCTCGCCTCCTCGTCCTCGGTGAGTCAGAGCTGCAGTGAAGGATATCAGGAGGTTTTTAGAGAAAACGAAGGGAAAGAGGTCTGTTGTAGTGGAGCAGTTTTTCCCAGATCGTGCACGCCTGCTGGCCTCTATTAAGTTTTTACAGAAACCCTGACCTATCAATTTGTACAACACTCACTGAAAACCATGGTTGGGGTCAATTCCTGTTTTTCAATTCCAATTCCTCCTACAAATCAATTCAAAATTGCAATTACTTTTTGCATTCACAGAATATTCTTTATTGGAATTGAATTGAAAAGGGAATTAAAAATTTAATTGGAATTGACCCCAACCCTGTTGAAAACAAAACAAAAAATACAGATCTGGTTCTTCAAATCTTCACTCTGGTTTCATTCTGTGTCGTAGTTCATTTATCTTGCTGTTAATTGCACCACCAATTACACTCTTTGGGTTACTGGGCAATTTTTTCAAGGTAGCCCCTAAAAAACATGTATCACATAGATTTAATGACTTGCACATAGATATATAAAAATCTTTTAATAAACATACCACATATCTTTGAGAAGGGTTCATTAGTTACATATTGCCACAGTAAATCAACATTTTTGTGTGTGGGTGTATTTAAACGTTTTGGTGTATGCTCTTAAACTTGTCTTACACTAGTTCATAGTAAAATCTGTACTTGGCGAAGCAGCTATGCAAAGGCAGTCTTTTCTCCATTAATACCTTGCTTAAGCATTACATTGATGTGGCACAACTGGACTGAAATGTGAAGTATTAGCTCAAAAGTCAAATTTAAATGAGACATGAAAGTTTATATTGTCAAGGATCCCATGGCACTATTCATTATTATTATGTATTAATATGTCTGAAGCATTAATCCAAGGTGATTTACAAGGTGTTGTTGAAAGAGTGACGTGGCTGAATTCTAAGTCAGGCTTCCCTCAATCAGGTCTAACAAATTTGTTATGACTCCACCTTTACTGCTGTGTAGTAATCTGCTGGTACAAAATGGCTGCACCCCAGAGGGTGGTGGGTGAAGTGAGTCTGTAGAGCACTTTGGGATCTTTCCAGCTGCTACATGTAAGGTATTATTATTTATTAATAAATTAACTCTAGTCTCTGAAACTAAAACAAAGGCCAAAGGAACATTTCAAATGCTAACCCTTTGTGTTCTATACAGTTAAAAAGGAGAGTTAGAAATTTTGTACAACAGCATTTACATACCATATATGGCTTCCACCTTTAAGCGATCCAGAGGTGTCTTTTTCTCCGAAGTTGGATCTCTCTTGCTGCCACCACCACGAAGATTGCTCTTTAATAATGTTGGAAAGTCAAAGACAGCAACCGTCAGGGTTCTTGCATATGACGTATTCGTGCTGCACCTCTCTGCAAGGATCCAGGACAGTTTGTCAATGTAAACTCCAGTGCCTGGGAATATTTCCACCTAAAAGACAATGGTAAATAAAAAACAAGTTTATCCCCAAACTATTCTTATATTATGTTAAGTGGAATACATTATCAGTAAGGCTGTGATTTTGTTACAGAAATGTGTTATTAAAGACCACAGTATGTCTCAATTCTAAGTTTATTAATTTACAGACATAATAAAGTCAGTGAATCTGTGACACCCATAATTCAATTACATTCTTATTATCAACTATAACTATGAATATAACTGATAATGTAGCATCATTAGATTGTTTACAACCAATATTTGTTTTCAATATATATATTTTTACCTTGTCTTTGTAATATTGTAGACCAAGAGTGTTATACCTGTTTTGGTGATTCTTTGTCAGATTCAGAACAATTTGCTGTGGGGCTGTCAGAACCACTTGATGGTGACACACTTTTGTCTTCATTGCTGATAAATGTGGCTTTTGTTACAATTTTTTTCAGATTGTCCAAAAGGTCTGGAATCTCTGGAGAAAAAAACCTTAGTATTAAATGATAATCATTTCTAATAATATATTTAATACAAAGTGAAAACAAAACCATCAATGCCTGCAATTATACTTGAGAGACTTGCTCTATGTTATTGGCAAACTGACCTTTTTGTGGGTCATTAACATTAGCTACGAAAAATATAAAAAAGATAAAATACAAGAATTACCAGGTCTAATGTAATGCATATAGTCATTAATGTAGGATTATGAAGTTATGTTGAAAAACTTTATTTAATAATCAGTATTATTAAACTATTAGACAGTGCACATTAAGAGTCTGTATTGTGGTTCTAGATTACTTCAGTATGATCAACTATAATACATTACTCTGGAATCTAAATTACTGAAGAATAACATTTATCAAGGTAAGGAATTATTTGCTATAAATAAAAAAACTTACCATCAACCATACGGTTTCGAAGACATTGGTTTTCATTTTTAAGTCTTTTTAAGTGTTTTCCTTTTCGAGCTGCTTAACTTTTTGCTGTAGCTCAACTTCACTGGACTCTTTAAATGTCTGTAGAATATGACGGGATCTAATTCTTGAAGCTCCATCGGTTTTCTTTCTTATTTTGTGCTGTATTCAGAGAGGAAAAGAGTTTAAAATGAATATATATATATATATATATATATATATATATATATGAAAATGATTAAAAAAAAAACAATCCTGCAATACATTTATTTAATATTTGCAGTAATTATCTCACCGGTAACTGTGGTTCATCAAGGTCACTATCATCTGAAATTTGAAGTTTTTTGTTTGGTTTAGGTACTCTCTTCATTTTAGGAGAGGGCATTTTTGTTAGGTCATTAAGTTTTCTTCTTAGTTTGCCTTCTTTTCCTAAAATAAAAATAAAATAAATAAAACCCTGCATTATGTCCACAGATATTTGGGGATTATATTTATTTGTCATAAAAATACTGTGCTTTGACCATACAAATTAAGATGAACAGCCAACACTGAATCAAAACTGAAGTTAAATTATATCTGGTTTAATTTATTTTGTGATTTGGGGGATTTTATTGTAAAGCACAACACACAATAAATCGTTCTTACAAATGCCAGTCAAGTATGACGAGTTTTTAGCGCCCTCACCACCACCTACCATGTTATAAGAGTATGTTAGAAGTACAACACATTAATAACTTAAACATTCATTTCAAATATACTGTGATTGTATATATCAAATAGCATGTAAAGACTTTAATGTTTTTTTTTTAAATAAACATTGTTACCAGTCATAATGATCTGCGCTTCATGGACAGGCCATCCACCTTTTGGAGGTTTGTTCGTGTCTCTCCACTCTGCTCTGAAGTTTCGAGTCGTCTCTTCGTCATCATCAGCAATGCTGAATAAATCAAAATTGCGAAAGCAAGCAGTGGGAATCACGCTGTAAGAGTCTTTGTCGACCCCGCTTTCCCACTTCACCAACGCGTGCATCACCGCCATACTACCTTCACCTTCTCGTCCGTTTTTTCTGCGCCTTTTTCCCCCGACAAGTCACGGCACAAAAAACAGTCCCGCTCTGCATTCTGGTACTTGGCGTTCTTAATAACACCAACAGGGTGTAATCGCATAGACCACTCGAGTATAAAGTACTACATATCCCATCAGTTACAGTTTTTTTTCATCTTCTGAAACTGCAATTTAGCACTTTCAACTGTTTCTTAGTGATTCCTAGAATTACTAACCGGTATTGTAGTCAATGTGTTTATAACCTTTTTTGTTTAACGATTTGTGTGTTATCCTATGGGATCCCATGGTCTTTGATTTGGTCACGGAAGTGATTTGTCTTTGATTTGTTGATCTAGAGTTGAATTTTAATTAGTTTTTCCCTTTTGTATAATTAGTGTAGTGCTACATTTAGTCTTTGTTTTTAAATAAATTTGACAATTTATATCTTTGGAATTGGTGTCTGCGTCCAATTATTACAGAAATTGAGTTCTACAAGACTCCAGGATTCGTGATAAGGTGATACTATGAATTCACTTCTTTAATTGAAATGTATAAGTGTACCTTACGCTACATATATGTATGTATGTATGTATGTATGTCCAATTGCTTTGACAATACAAATGAATTGAATTGAGAGAGAGAGAGAGAGAGAGAGAGAGACAGACAGACAGACTGACAAACAGAAAAACAGACAGACACAGACACACACACACACAGAGCCAGCCAGCCAGCCAGCTCAGCGATGACATCACGAGCCTCTCTCAGCTGACTGCTATGACATCACAGAGCACGTACATTCCGTTGCTTGCCGTCTGTCAACCACTCAGTCACTGCCAGCCAGACTGGCTGGCTGGCTGGATGGGGGGGCTGCTTGCTGCTGCTGTGTACCTTAGCAAGCTTATTTGCTTGACCGGCCTTCCTACTCCTCTGCCCACATGCCCACCTATGCCCGATCTGCTGTTCACCTGGATCACAGCTCCGCCCCAACAAGGCAGAGCCCCCCAAGAATGGTACAAACTCACCCACGATCCCCTCCACGGAAAGCTTTAGCAAAAGGCAAAAGCGTTATACGTAATGAAGAGGAACCCGAGTCCAAGACGCATCCGACCAGCCATACATATTTGTGTGTATTAAAGATCACATTTTCTTACATTTAGTTTTTCTGTACTTTATTACATCTTATTGTGATTTATAAAAGTATTGTTTCTTTTCCATATGTATGTATGTATGTGTGTGTGTGTGTGTGTGTGTGTCTGTCTCTGTGTGATAGTGTGTGTGTGTGTGTGTCTGTACGTGTGTATATGTCTCTCTGTGAAAGTGTGTGTGTGGGTGTGACAGTGTGTGTGAGTGTCTGTCTGTCTGTCTGTCATGTAACTCGCACATCTGTGAGGGCACCATTTTTGCAGAAGAGATGTACACATTTTGGAGCAACATATGCTGCCATCCAGACATCATCTTTTCCAGTGACGTCCCTGCATTTTCAAACAGATCACATTTTATTACACTTTGTTTATCTGTACTTTATTACATCTTATTGTGATTTATACTTGTAATGTTTCTTTTCCATATATATGTATGTACAGTGGGGGAAAAAAGTAATTGATCCCCTGCTGATTTTGTACGTTTGCCCACTGACAAAGAAATGATCAGTCTATAATTTTAATGGTAGGTGTATTTTAGCAGTGAGAGACAGAATAACAACAAGAAAATCCAGAAAAATGCATTTCAAAAAAGTTATAAAATTGATTTGCATGTTAATGAGGGAAATAAGTATTTGACCCATTTTCAATGCCCTGGCTTAGGGTTCTCACCCATGATTTGACGGTACATGGCCCCGTCCATCGTCCCTTTGATGCGGTGCAGTTGTCCTGTCCCCTTAGCAGAAAAACAGCCCCAAAGCATAATGTTTCCACCTCCATGTTTGATGGTGGGAATGGTGTTCTTGGGGTCATTCCTCCTCCTCCAAACACGGCGAGTTGAGTTGATGGCAAAGAGCTTGATTTTGGTCTCATCTGAGACCACTTTCACCCAGTTCTCCTCTGAATCATTCAGATGTTCATTGGCAAACTTCAGACGGGTCTGTACATGTGCTTTCTTGAGCAGGGGGACCTTGCGGGCGCTGCAGGATTTCAGTCCTTCACGGCATAGTGTGTTACCAATTGTTTTCTTGGTGACTATGGTCCCAGCTACCTTGAGATCATTAACAAGATCCTCCCATGTAGTTCTGGGCTGATTCCTCACCGTTCTCATGATCATTGAAACTCCACGAGGTGAGATCTTGCATGGAGCCCCAGACTGAGGGAGACTGACAGTTATTTTGTGTTTCTTCCATTTGCGAATAATCGCACCAACTGTTGTCACCTTCTCACCAAGCTGCTTGGTGATGGTCTTGTAGCCCATTCCAGTCTTGTGTAGGTCTACAATCTTGTCCCTGACATCCTTGGACAGCTCTTTGGCCATGGTGGAGAGTTTGGAATCTGATTGATTGATTGCTTCTGTGGACAAGTGTCTTTTATACAGGTAACGAGCTGAGATTAGGAGCACTCCCTTTAAGAGAGTGCTCCTAATCTCAGCTCGTTACCTGTATGAAAGACACCTGGGAGCCAGAAATCTTGCTGATTGATAGGGGATCAAATACTTATTTCCCTCATTAACATGCAAATCAATTTATAACTTTTTTGAAATGCGTTTTTCTGGATTTTCTTGTTGTTATTCTGTCTCTCACTGCTAAAATACACCTACCATTAAAATTATAGACTGATCATTTCTTTGTCAGTGGGCAAACGTACAAAATCAGCAGGGGATCAAATACTTTTTTCCCTCACTGTATGTATGTATGTATGTATGTATGTAAGTGTGTGTGTGTCTGTCTCTGTGTGAAAGTGTGTGTGTGTGTCTGTCTGTGAAAGTGATTGTGTGTGAAAGTGTGTGTGTCTGTCTGTCTGTCTGTGAAAGTGTGTGTGTGTGTGTGTGTGTGTGCGTGTGTCTGTCTGTGAAAGTGTGTGTTTGTGTGTGTATGGGTGTGACAGTGTGTATGAGTGTCTGTCATGTAACTCGCACATCTGTGAGGGCACCATTTTTGCAGAAAGAGATGTACACATTTTGGAGCAACATATGCTGCCATCCAGACATCATCTTTTCCAGGGACGTACCTGCATTTTTCAGCAGGATAACGCCAAACCACATTCTGCCCAGATTTCAAGCGCATGGTTGCATAGGCAGAGAGTGCGGGTGCTAGCATGGCCTGCCTGCAGTCCTGACCTGTCTCCGAATTGAGAATGTGTGGCGCACTATGAAGTGCAAATTAAGACAACGAAGGCCCTGTGCAGTTGCGCAGCTGAGGAAATGCATAATGGATGAATGGGGGAAAATCCCGCTTGCTAAACTTAACCAAGTGGTGTCTTCAGTGCCCAAGTGCTTAATAAGTGTTATTAAAAGAAAAGGTGATGTTACATAGTGGTAAACAGTCGACTGTCCCAACTTTCTTGGTTTCTTTTCACTGCTAATGAGATGCTGTAGAGTGAGTTAGTTATATTGCTTTCAGGAGCTCTAATCGTATTGATGAGTTCATGCAGCATTTGTAATTGAATTTCAAAAAGAAATCTTTGCTGTCTGGCCTGTGTGTATGAGATGTACTCTGTCAATCTTTGGCTAACAACTGAAACATTGGTAGAACAGAAATGGCAACATAAAAAAGAAAAGTACATTTTAAAAGAGCACATTAAATAGGATGAATATACAGTTTTTTACAATCACTTTGTCACTAATTTCAGAACCTTGATGTCATTTTTCAAAACTCTAGACACAAAACTCAAAACGGTCATCACTTGTAACACAGGCTGTCCAATGTTCAAAACATTGCATTGTGCATTCATATCTTTATAGAAACCTAGCACTTGCAGACTTGTTGGTTCAAATAACTCATTTATCATGAAATACCATAGTAACATAGTAACACAGAAGATACCGATAGTTTCACTGTGTAGTTGTTCGTACAATCATTAAATATTGTAGTACAAAATATGTGATACATGTTTCATTATGGTACTACACATAAATACATCACTGTAAAAGGACTAGTAGAGAGAATACTACAGACACAGTGGAATCATTGAACAAAATCTGAAATGTATTGATGCAATACAATCAAATCACACCATAGGTTTCTTTGAATCCATGCAAAAATAATTAGCTACAAAAACGAACAAAACTACAGTAAAATGTCAACTGCAGTGTTCCTCACCTGGCTTAGTGTAAAAAGCAAAACAAAGGATTGATTACTGTACTTCTAAATTTCCATCAGCCCTGTGTTCAGGTTCAGGTTCTCACAACCATTTTTCACAAGAGGCATCTTGAAACTGAACATACCTGAACATACTCAGTCATCAGCTGCTTCACTCTGTCTGCATTTCTTTCAAAAGGCACACTATACTCTGTGCTACACATTGGTATGCAGTATACAGTCATTTGACAATTGAGAGTAGCCTAATGTTTAGTGCATGCTGAAGACTTGCCGCTTCTCAGTACGGACATTTCTGATGATTGAGGCCACAGTTGATCCTGAGTTGATTCTGAGGTTTGATTGAATCATTGTAGCTGCCTCAGTCATGGTCATGCCATGATTTACAACATGTTCTACAACTATTTCTCGGATTTCACTGGACACTATTTGCTGTTGCTGCCGCTGTCTGGTCCGTGGCCTTGTCCTCTACCACGTTCCCCCAACACCTCTCAAATGAGGCCCATGGCTGCCTCTCTGGTGAGGCCTAAGCCCTCCTCTATGACGAGGCCCACGACCACCTCTCAGAAGGGGTGCATGTCCCCTTCCATTCCTTTGACCACCACGTCTTCCTCCTCCCACTGCTTGACCTCTATTGTGACCTGGATGACCTGCCGGCTCCATGTTATCACTGTGTTGCTCGGGTGGATAGCACTCATTTCACTCGATACTCGTACCACAATGTGAAATCAATCATCAATAACCAGTTGGCAGTATTGGAATAGCAATTACAAGGGCCTGCATACATACAGTAATGTCAAATCTGATGTGGAAGAACAATCATCTTCAACCAGGTAGGAGCGTTAGTTGCAATGCCTTTAATACACGCAGCGTGGAGAGGAACAGTGACTCAAGAAGATCCCAAAGTCGCTCTGCCTTCATTTTAACAGTCAGAGCTTTTATACACAAAAATCAAAGAGCTGGTTATAATCAGAAAGTCATTACTATGTTATCTTAAAAGTTAGCTAAGCAGAATTTATATCATTATAGGACAGAGTTCATAGATCAACACATGGATTAGGGAGCAGGCACTTCAATCATACTGTTTGACATTGTCTCCAAGATTCTCATCGTAAATAACAAGCAGAAATCAAACTACCTTCTGGCCTGACCTTCTAGCTTGACCTTATCTTTCTTAAGTATACAAGAGAGAAAAACAGGTATTAGAGAAAGAATTTCTAACTTTCCTTCCACACTGAAAACATGGTGTGGAAAAGTGCTACATGATGATGAATGATGATGAAATATTACATCCATAGATAATGTAGTTCAACTGGTTCATGCTCCTCGGTTATTGGTGTCAATGGATCTCATTATCCTGAAACTTTCATGATCGAAACATGGAATACTGTTCGTCAGTTTCCATAAAACTATGAATTAAGAGTAATGCAACAGTCACTTATCATTTTGAGCAGCTGTATCAATTGATAGTTAGATCTTTGTAATGAAATGAATAGACAGTGATCTCAGATGTAATGTGTGAATTGCATTTTGAAATGGTAATACTTTGACGTTAAGTTGTATCATTTTAGTTCAATGAACAAATGATCTGAGGTTGATGTGTATTGTATCCAAGCAATTGAAAAATGTGCATTTTGATCATCGGGTGTGAGTTTAGTGTCTAGAGTTTTGAAAAATGACATCAAGGTTCTGAAATGAGTGCCAAAGTGATTGTAAAAAAGTGTAATATCAGGGGACAGTGGCTATTACTGATCTGGCCTTCCGTGGCCTCTGTATTAATGTAACAGGTCACATTGTATGTGTACACTGATACTTGATAGTATAATATAGTACAAGTAAAAAACATACATAGGTATCATAGAAGTATTTTGCAGAAATGATTAAGGATACTTATCAAAATGGAGAGGAAATGCTAAATCCAGTCTCCCCAGGCTGAGCTTCTATTGCTACACCTGCTAAGTGGCTGCTGGCCCCACTATATGGATAGAGCCACACCAAGTACAAGAGTCTCCCCATTGCTATTTATATCTCCCTATCCAGTCTTCTATACGTGTCAGGTATACAAGTGTGTGTGTGTGTGTGTGTGTCTGTCTGTCTGTCTGTCTGTCTGTGAAAGTGTGTGTGTGTGTGTGTGTGTGTGAAAGTGTGTGTGAGTGTCTGTCTGTCTGTCTGTCATGTAACTTGCACATCTGTTAGGGCACCATTAATGCAGAGATGTACACATATTGTTTATTTTCCATATATATGTATGTATGTATGTATGTATGCATGTCCAATTGCTTTGACAATACAAATGCACTGAATTGAGACAGAGAGAGAGAGAGAGAGAGAGAGAGAGAGGTGCTAAGGCACATTTGTAACATAAATTAGGGAACATTTGAAACATGCTTAGGGAACATTCATAAGAACATAAGAACATAAGAAAGTTTACAAACGAGAGGAGGCCATTCGACCCATCATGCTCGTTTGGTGTCCATTAATATCTAAGTGATCCATGGATCCTATCCAGTCTATTTTTAAATGTTCCCAAACTTTCAGCTTCTACCACTTTCCATCTTGAATGCCTTGAAGCCCAATTTCCATTTGTTGTCCCCTGGTGCGTGTGTCCCTGCTGATCTGGAAAAGCTCCTCTGGTTTGAGGAACCTTTCATGATTTTGAAGACTTGGATCAAGTCCCCACGTAATCTCCTCTGTTCCAGGGTGAAAAGGTTCAGTTCCCTCAGTCTCTCCGAGTAGGACTTTCCCTTCAGACCTGGAATAAGTCTGGTTGCTCTCCTCTGAACTGTCTCTAAAGCAGCAATATCCTTCTTGAAGTGTGGTGCCCAGAACTGTACACAGTATTCCAGATGAGGTCTAGCGCATTGTACAGTCTTAACATTACTTAAATTCTACACTTTTGACGATATACCCTAGCATTCTGTATGCCTTTTGTATTGCTTCCCCACATTGTTTGGATGGAGAAAGTGAATCCACATAGATTCCTAGGTCTTTCTCATGCATTACTTCATCTAGATCTGTACCTCCCATAGTGTAATTATAGTGGACATTTTTGTTTTACTGCATGTATTACCTTGCACTTGTCCACATTGAATTTCATTTGCCAGGTGTCAGCCCACAACTGAATTTATCTAAGTTCCTCTGAATAGCATGTGCTGCCAAGATTGTATCTGCTAAGCCACCTATTTTAGTATCATCTGCAAATTTGACAAGGTTGCTAAGTATCCCAGAGTCCAGATCATTAATATAGATTAGAAAAAGCAAAGGCCCTAGTACTGATCCCTGTGGAACTCCACTAACAACCTCACTCCAGTTAGAAGTGACTCCTCTAATCTGTTTCCTATACATCAACCAGTTCATAATCCATCTACTTACATGACCCTGAATGCCTACAGCTTCCAATTTGAGGATCAGTCTTTGGTGTGGAACCTTATCAAAAGCTTTTTGGAAATCTAAGTATATCATATCATATGCTTTCACGTGATCTACAGCTGCAGTTGCATGTTCAAAAAAATGTATTAAGTTAGTAAGACATGATCTGCCTCGTCTAAACCCATGTTGACTATCTCCAAGAATATGGTTTTCATTGAGATGCTCCTCTATTTTCTGTCTAATCATTTTTTCCAACATTTTACAGGTGATGCAAGTGAGACTGATTGGTCTGTAATTTCCTGGCTCAGTTTTGTCCCCTTTCTTGTGGATTGGTATGAAATTTGCTGTCTTCCAGTCAGTGGGAACATCCCCTGTTCTAAGTGTCATTTGAAATAATCGAGTTAACGGCCTATACATAATTTCCCTCATTTCTTTAAGTACTGTTGGAAATATCCCATCTGGCCCAGGTGATTTGTTTGATTTTAATTCTGCTAGTCCCTTTAGTACCTCCTCCTCATTTATCCTGATCTCTCTTAGGGTTTGACTGGATTGATTGTCAACCTGTGGCATGTCATCTGTTTTTTCTTTTGTAAAAACCTCTGTGAAATACTCATTTAGAATATTTGCCACATCTTGTTCGTTTTCCAAGATACCTCCATTTTTGCCCTTTATCTGTTTCACCTCCTCCTTAATTGACCGCTTGCTGTTGTAATTTTGAAAAAAGCTCATTGCATTGGTTGTAGCTCCAAGAGCTATGTTTCTTTCTATTTCCCTCTTTGCTTTCCTGATCCCTTTCTTAAGATCTCTTTGCAGCTCAACATATTCTATGTATTTTGTTTCATCACCATCCCTTTTGTATGTGCTATACAACATTTTCTTCCTCTTTATATTTTTTTGCATGCCTCTGGTTTGTATGTATGTATGTATGTATGTATGTATGTATGTGTGGAAGGAAAGTTAGAAATTCTTTTCTCACAACTGTTTTTCTCTCTTGTATACTTAAGAAAGATAAGGTCAAGCTAGAAGGTCAGGAGGCCATAAGGTAGTTTGATTTCTCTTTGTTATTTACAATGAGAACCTTGGAGACAATGTCAAACAGAATGACCTACGTGCCTGTTCACTAATACCATGTATAGACCTATGAACTCTGTTCGATAATGATATATGTTCTGCTTAGTTAGCCTTTAAGATAACATAGTAATGACTTTCTAGCATGTATGTATGCATGTATATATATATATATATATATATGTATGAATGTATGTATGTCCAATTGCTTTTGACAATACAAATGAATTGAGAGGGAGAGAGAGAGAGAGAGAGACAGACAGACAGACTGACAAACAGAAAAACAGACACACACACAAACACACACACACACAGAGCCAGCCAGCCCGCCAGCCAGCCAGCCAGCCAGCCAGCTCAGCGATGACATCACGAGCCTCTCTCAGCTGACTGCTATGACATCACAGAGCACGTACATTCCGTTGCTTGCCGTCTGTCAACCACTCAGTCACTGCCAGCCAGACTGGCTGGCTGGCTGGATGTGGGGGCTGCTTGCTGCTGCTGCGTACCTTAGCAAGCTTATTTGCTTTGACCGGCCTTCCTACTCCTCTGCCCACATGCCCACCTATGCCTCTACTCCAAGATACTTATACAATAGAAAAACTATGGTAATAATAATATAGCCCAAGACAAAAAATATTAATCTTTCTAGACTGTATTAAAGTTCAGCACTTCGGAAAAATAGAATTATTTTGTATTTCAATAAAACAAAAATTATTACTGGTATCCACACACCCAACCAATGTAAATGTCACGGACGGTGTTAATTAGCTCCTTAATCACCATTACTTATTATATTTATATTTCACTTCACTTTATGCAATATGGCTTGTGTATTTTGTTTGGTTCTATATTGCCATTATTTTGTGTGTTGATTATCTTTCACTTTATTGTTTAATTTGTTATTCACTTAGTATTATTTTGATTGTTTGCACGCGTGCCTTATTATTTTTGTTTCTTCTTTCTTTCACAACTCACCTGGGTCCACCTGCACTCTTCACACGCGTCCCCACTTAATCACCCTGCCCTGGGAGAGGAGAGGATTATCTGCTGTAGTCCACTTTCCAATGTGGGAGGTCTCTGCGGCTCATATCTCATTCAATTATTTATTCATTTATCCTACATCAAGTTTATTTATTTTCCCACGTTTCATTCAATCACCATCAGAAGCTCTCTGTGCTAAAAGTGGCAGCACATTTGTCTCACACACATCAAACTCACCTTTTCCTGCTTCCCAAGCCTTATCAACTTACTCAGACCCTCGTCAACTTACTCAAACCCTCTTCAACTTTGGTTAACATTGCTCTGCATTCTAACAGCTATTCTTTCTCCTATTCTTAATTTCTTACAAGAAATGTATTCAGGTTTTTTTATCAATATGTTTTATTTATATTTATACAGATGTCACTCCATTATTCGTTTATTGAAGTCATATATGTACCTAACAAAATATTAGCCAATAGGCCATTGATCTCAATAATGATTCCCATAATCCTAGGACACCTTCTCTTTTACTCTTCCTTTCCATTCTTACTTTTCTCCTGTAAAGCATTTTATATTACTTGAGCTTACTTATTCTATAGTTGTAATCTTATACTTCTGCGGTATCTTACCCTTTTCCTACATCACTCATCTTAAAACCATGGTCTACTTTGACTTTCATTTCAGGTATTATATGCTAGGCACCAATAACCAAACATTTTCTGAAAGACTGTAACATGTCACCAGACTGTTTACATTCTCCTGCTTTCACAGGCTGTCAGGGCTGCACCAGGCTCTCTTCTAGCCTTTCGTTTCCTTGAATTTGACTTTTGACAGAGCTTGTCCATAACATGATGTTTAACAAACAAATTCTGGTTCTTCTTGTGGAGACACCATGACTATTTATGTATTACTATTATTATCCATCTGTTATTCAATGTATATTTTGGATTACTTTTCTTATAATAGTCTTTCTTTCTGATTTCTGATGCTTGAGGCACTCTGTATAGAGCCAAAGATCCTCATGAATATGATAAATCTGTTGTTACATTTTTAAATATAATTCTAAAATGATTGCCAAAACATAGACATTTACCTTATATCACCTTCAAACTATACATATTCATAAACACACAAAGCACATACACATTGATATCTAAAGATAATTCAGATATCCGATCTGTGGCATGTTTTATTGACCCTGCAGTGTCTCAAACAGCCCTTATAACTTATTATTTAAGCTTATGATTATTTAGAATAAAATGTCAAATAATCCCACTCGATTATTTCATTATTTCACTATCTCAGTTTTCTTGATCCATTGTGAAAAAGTTCTGTTATTTCCTCCTCATCTGTAGAGGCTACATTAGCCCACTCCCCGGTCTGATATTCTCGTAGTAACTGTATCCAAATGTTGGGCGGACATTTAGCCTTCACGATGATGTGTACATCGTGCGGGTGAAGGAGGTGAATAACCATCTTTTCATCTAGAATATCCCAAAAAGTTGTGTTACCCTGGTTTGGTTTTAATTTTGGGAGGGACACCCATATCATTTCTTTTTCTCCTGGGGAGAAGGGGACATGGGTTTAGTCGTATAGACTATTGATTGACCTTCCTCTTTACTCTGTCTAGTTTTGACTTGCATGGGTGCAGCTAGGACCGTTTTCAGAGCGGTCAGATCTGGATACAATGTATTATTATAACCAAAATCAGTGATTGATTTATATTCCGGATTATATGGGGGAGGAGCGCTAGCAAAACCTCCTTTTTCATATTCCCATGCTTTGCGATCTAAATCATCCCAATCGGGCCTGTCGTCCTCGGAGTGATCTGTGTCGCGACGCGCTGCTAACACGGCAGCACATCGCGCACCTACACCTTCACCTTTTCTGACCACTTTTCTTGCCCTTCTAATTTGCCTTGTAGTTCTATTAATTCTATCGTATTTTTCACAACTTCTTCTCTCAATTCACATTACTGTTTATGATGATCTTCCATTTCTGTTATTTTCTTTTCTTGATTCTCACCAACCTGACACAATATCACAATTCCTTTCTCTGTCTTATCTGGTTGTTGTTGCTTCCACCAGTCCCGGTGCTCCTTCGGAGACCAGTCTTTCTCCCAACTTCCTTCCAACATTTTCTTCTCTACATTCTGTTTTTTTATTTCTCAAAAAACCAATAATGCTGGTGTCACTCACTGTGACGATTTATCTGAAATATTACATTATTATATATTATTTTATGTATATATATTATAATAAAAACAAACACTCCAGTAAGGTACGGACACCCGTACATGACACTGGCTAAGGTAAGGGAACCCATAAACAACCATAAGCACCCCCGGACCTAGGACAGACTGTAACTTGCTAACTTGCTAACTTGCTAACTGTTTTGTTTGCTTCACATCGTTTGCTGCTAGTTGCATGCCAAACGAGTTCGTTCTGTCCAAAATATAAGCTTTTTTCTTCTAATAAACTCAATAAAAATACAGTGCACTAGCAACTATTTCCCTTTCAAAAGTTGTAGTCCCGTTTCAGTTAAAACAAAATGTGTTCTTCAAACAAAGAAAATACTTGTGTTTCTTTTCCCTCTTTACCTGCTCTTATCACAAAGCTTCTCAACACAATCTCAGGTGCAGGTGCACTCTGCACTATCCTTTGCCCGAGCTTTGTCCAGGAAAACTCACTGTAGCCATCTTAGTTCAACACGGGCTCTCCTTACCTGCGAGTCACACGGGTCCAGTTCACTTTGCAAGTGAACAGTCTCTTCTCAGAAACAATAAGGAAACTTGGAAAGAAACACAATCCCAGGTCGGTGTTAAAAAAAAGTTCTTTGTTTTCATATTAAAAGAAAACATTTGTATTTTCTCTGCACACTTCACAGCTCCAATTAGCACACTCAACTAATCCCTGCCCCCCTCAGAACCGTCACTAATGAAAGGTACTCACAGTCATTTTAAATATGACATCCTGTAGTGTTTCATTTCAAAATATGATCTTATTATCACTTGAACCAAATAAATCCTTTGACCCACTAATACCAAATTACAGTTATGGGGGCCACAGATGTGATTTGAAAATACGATCTTCCATGTCTTTCTGTTGTGTTTTGACCTGGGGATCTGTAATTGTCCAAGTGGCTACTGCACATGTACTTATTTAATATTAAATGTGTTATTTAATTAGGCTTGGTTCTGGTGAGCATGTACAAGACGTCAGCTTTTTAAATAACTGTGTGTATTGGATCATACACATTTTAGAAATACTCTCTCAAACTTCCCGCATTGGTACCTCACCAGGGAGGTAGAAAACAGCAATAGCATTGAAAAAGTGTGATTGTAGTTCTGCTCTTCTGCAATATATTTCTACAAGATCTTTAACATCTTCTTTAACATTGTTTTAAAGGCTGGGACCAATATGGTGGAATATCTCCAACACACGGACATTGAGAGACTCGACCCCTTTGTGCTGCTGCTCAGAGACCAACTCTCAGTTGTCTCTGAGTAGGCTATGGATCAACTTCCTTTCCTAATATGAAGGAGACAATGGATACAAAACCTATAGGCAACTATGAAAAACAGGTGATTATTGTTATTCTTCTCATTATAAACTACTTAATACATCTCTCCCATAAAGTACAACAGGATAGTGGTGACGTCATTCAGGATTGGATTGCCATTGGTCAAAAGCCCTCTGAGAGAAATTGTGTGGCGACACTCCACACTCTTAGAAGAAATTGTTCTGCACAGAACCATAAAGGGTTCCTCGAGTAATCGCTCTGGTGGATCCCTTTATGGTTCTATGTAGAACCCCTTCAAAGGGGTTACATGAAGAACCCCCAAACATAGCGTTCTACACAGAACCATTCGTTTTAAAATGTTATATATAGAACCCATTCAAAAGGGGGACACGTGCTATACCTGAATTTGTTTTCCAAATACAATCTTTAAAAAATGTATGAGTTCATATATACAAACACACATACACAACGTAGAAATCGCACTACTAGTGAAGTAACTTCATTTACATTATATGCCACAACTCCTCAATTTGGAACGCAAAAACAAGACATCTGATGTAAAAGTGTAAACTAATTACGAACAGCACTTTTGATTTTTATCTTCAATTCAGGGGCTACTTATTCGAACAGTAAACTGTATTCTCTCTTCAGAGTGACTGGAATGTTTTTGCCTACATTCAACTTAAATATGAAAGTTTCCAAAAACGGCATAGTTTTCTTTAAGGCTATTCAATGCCAAACACAAAATTCTCTCTGCTTTCAGTGCTTGTCCTTCAGCACAATTACACAGGTTCATGATGTTCTCATTTCAATACATTGTTTTCTTATTTAAACTATTTGACTTTGAGCTTACATTGAGAATAAAATCACTTTTGCAAGTAAAACCTGGCCAAGAAAGGAAGCAGCACTACAATAAAACAATACACAGAATACAAAGCAGTTCCTTCAAAAGTGAAAGTGATAAAGAGTGATGTCTGTCAGTAAATTACGTTGAGATACATATTGGTTATTTTGAATTAGGAGTCCAACTTCAATATCTTCTATTAACAAGCCAAAATACAGATCAGAATTACGGGTAATTGAAAAGAATATGTAGCGCCTAGGTAAGCTTGGATGTGTTCAGAGAAACACTAAAAACGGATTGGCTTTATTTGTGGAATGCAATCCTGAAGAGTATTTGATATTTTGGGTAATAAGCTGACCGAAAATATTAGGAGAGCCATATGCACAAAATAGTATAGTCTCCTAGTGCACGTCACCGCCCTCTATTGCATAATCTACAACACCTTATACATCAAACCCAATTTACTAATATTATTGTTATGCATTCATTTGTCACATCTGCCTTTGCTGGTAAGGATAACAGTACAGGATCATCAAAATGTACTGTAACGAAACCTGTCCTAGTAAGGTCGTGTCCTAACTGGATTTGACAGAGGAGCGTGTAGCTGCCACCACCTTTGGTTTACCGGACGGTCCGGTCGAATAACCCTGGAAGCTAAAATTAGTGATGTTAAAGGGAGAGTGAAAAGCCAAGAGGAAGTATATAACCAAGTCTTTTTAATAACCAATTTAATACGCTGGGTACACAATGTGCAATTTAGGCAAATAGAATAACAATCACAGTATCACTAAACAATCCATAAAAAGTCAATATCCATTAAACAGTTAAGTTAATTTCTCCCTCAAATACATACGACCAATTAATATAATAAAACCGCAATTGACCTTCATTAAAGAAATACTAAAATAAACCATACAATAAACACCAATGTAAGTGAAAAGAAACCACAATATAAACATCAGATAAACCATACAATAAACACACCAATATAAGTTACCACAATTACAACAGCAATTTCAACTATAAAAGCAAAATACAAACTCTTCAATGTAAAGCCAAAAAAAAACAAAAAACGGGTTAATTGTTGTTTTAGATCAATTGATTGGAATATAGCTAATAGGATCAGCACAATCCAATCAATCAATCACTCACTTGGCCCTGTTACACAGACTGATTAATAGCAGTATGTTTAAGTCTAACCATAAATTCATAAATTAAAGCAAAGAAACTGTTACTATGTTTAAACTTGGTTTTATACAAGTCCTTGCCCAATGAAAACATGTAATCAAATACACATAATCCCACAAACAAACACATATAGATTTAAAATAGAGTCAGAGAGCTCCCGTCAACTGAACAGCTCCCCAGCATTTGGCGCACACTGCACACTGCACACTGCACACTGCACACTGCACACTGCACACTGCACACTGCACACTGCACACTGCACATGTAAAAACAAGCAGCCCCCTATTATCTGCACACAAACCAACACAAGCAATGCTAGCCGTAGAAAGAGTCTCTCTCGTGTCTTCTGAGCACTGCTTATATCCCCATCTGCTCCCGGTATGACATCCCGTGATTGGTCGCAATGCTCAGTCCAATTAGGGTTAATAAGAGCCAATTCAATCAGTGACAGAGCCGACTGGCTCATCACAGTACTACTATATTTACAGCATGACATAACAGCGCGGCGCTGGAGCGGGAAAGTGCGCTTCTTTTTGCACATCGTCTACATGCGCGAAAAGCCTGGACACTTGGGCTAAAAAAAAGACAAACATAGAAAGTGTGAAATATGAACGTTAACATTGTAGCGCAAACATTGGGCTTCGAGCCACGTGTAACAGACAGTGCGATTCAGAACAAAGTCAAAAATAGCTTCTGCACAACAATACAACTCTTAGCTAGTAAATTCATGTGGAAAATGGACGCCCCGTCTACAGGGCTGCGGCAAGTCGTGGCCTATTTGTTGGGGAAGGATGTTGAGCTCGGTTTTCCAAACGAGCCGCTGCATATTGACCTATGTCTATTGTCTAAATGTCTATTTATTTATTGATGTATTCATTTATTTATTTCAACATGTATTGATTCATTGATGATTTTCTCTGTGTATTCATTTTTAATTCTGGCATGGATTATCCTGCATACAAAAGCAAAGGCCCGGGACAGTGCGAGCATGACTTATACAGCGCAGTGCAATCATGGTCGCTGCTTGACATCGTCCTGCAAATAAAAAAACATTGGCTGGATGTCAAGTCACACATTGCCGGGCCAGACCTCGAAGCCGGATCCTCCGGATCGTCACCCTGCTGCTCTCCAGCTGAGCTACTCCGGCAACGGAACATCGGCGCGGAAGGGCGCTATTAACTGTGCGCTGTTTCTGCCGTCACTCATCTCCTGCAATGCCGTGTTTATGTGAGAGCTGTGACGCGCTGTAGCAGCAACTACATGTTTACTACATCTCATCTCCTCTGGGGTTTCAGTGTTTGTGAGACGGTGACACTAAACGCTGAAGTATAATGTCGGCCAATAAGCGCACTGGACACCGCCCACTGGCTGTGATTGACACAGCGGGCTTGTATGACGTCATTCACTGCTACAATGATCGAGCGCAGAAATACACCGTGGTCGTGCAAAAATGCTTTTTCTACTCTTGCGGTTTTTATTTTACACTACAGGAATAAATAACTAAACCAATATTAAATACATAGATACATGTCCCTGCCGATTCCAATGTTGGCGATTCATTGAACATGTAGCACTATTTGCACATGCATGTATTTATTGTCTCACATTAGAGATGAGATGTAGAAAACATGTAGTTGCTGCTACAGCGCGTCACAGCTCTCACATAAACACGGCATTGCACATGCCTGTAGCCAAAGTCCGTTTTTTTGTCTTCATTAAAATGATCCTTTACAGGAGTATTACATGCGAAGCCAAGGCCGGCCCTATCGGAATAGGCAAATGCTAGGGGCGCCCGAAAGAGTGAACATTTGTACGGAGGTTTGTTGCACTCAGTGCTTGTTATTGTGTGGAACCAAGTCACAGCAATTCCTGGTTATTAGCCAATAGGATGTGAGTGTTAATATGGGATGTCCTGTATAGAGCTGCTGTTAGGGAGTCAGTCAGTGAGTTGACTGCGCGCAGATTCCCTGCTCTCTCTGCACTGGGCAACAGCGGCACTTTGTACTGTCAAACACAGCTATTGGGTTTTGCTGATTTCTATACATAAGCAGCTAAAATTGGACATTGTCAACCTCGCCTCTAAAATATAAAAGTGCGCACACGACCGGGGGTCACGGTGCCATAGCTTGTGTTCACCTAGAAACTCGTCCGGCAGCGGCGGACGCAGCGGATTTCAGTGCAGACGCGTTTCAGCAGCGACACGTTTCCATCACACCCACCGGCACCGCGTCCAGTTTGCATATATAATGTTGCTTGATATGGGATTTTCCGCTGCTGATGTGTGGTTGTGAAGCAAAGATATGTTTGAGTCCAAATCTGCCTGATTTCATGGAGATTTTGAGCTGTTTTTTGACTTGTCTCCAGTTGTTAAAATCTTCCCCAGAACCCGCACCCTGAATTACTCAATCGTCTTCGCCCTCATTTTTCAACACTAATTTTGTGCAGTGCACAGTGGGACAAAGGGAAATGCTACAGACTTGAATCTAATAAGACACAAAATGCTTGAAAGTTTCTATTATGTTTATCTATATGACTACAATAATCTTTAACAAATTAAAATGTAAGTGGTCTGAAACCGTTTTAATACAAATATATACATTTATTTAACCAGTTGATTTTTGTACTTTGTGAAATGAATGTACTAAATATAAGCAACGGGGTAAATGACTAATTCACAGATTTAGTCCATGTCTGGACCTTGACTATACCTTGACCAAGAAATGTGGACCCTGACACAACATAATTGACTACCCCTGCTGTAGAACATTGGTGTCTGTAATATCGTTTTTTCGTGCAATACTTTTATAATACTGTATTTATAATTCATTTTATGTCACTTGTTTCTTTAATACTGTTTTTATACTGTTTGTGTGGGGGTTTTGTTTCTAAAATAAAGAAGATCTCAAAGACATAAAGCTATGCAGTCTGTGAGTGTATGAACACAATGACCCTGCGATGCAGGGGGCACCACTTAAAATCTTGCCTAGGGCACCAAATTGGCCCTGTGCGCAGCAACTGACATTATGCAAACGACATCAAGCTGGATAGTGAGTATGGGGTGAAAAGAGCAGGAGAGACGGGAGAGAAAGCAGGCAGCAGCGTCATTGTCGCAGAATATTGAACATATGTTCAAAAACACTGCCAAACAGGGTAAGGTTGTTATATTTACTACCTAATCTAACAGTTGAGATAGATAACGCTAACTACGTGCTAGCAAACAGTCGTCAACTCCACGCAGAAGGTAGCTAATGTTTTTACTCGTGTGTGTCTGTGTCTGTCAGATTACACAAAAACTACAAGACCGATTTTCACGAAACTCAGTGGAGGGGTGTAGCATGGGTCAAGGAAGAACACAGTAAATTCTGACCATTATCCATCCAGTGGGACTAGCTAGCTACAGTGACCGATTCAGAAGATTTTTACCCTGAATATGTGTGATGTGTCGGCGCTCCATTCACGTGTGTGTGTGTGTGTGTGTGTGTGTGTGTGTGTGTGTCTGTGTGTCTGCGTGCGTGCATGCGTGTGTTTGGACTGAAAAAGGTGGTACATGATCTTGGTAAGCAATTTGACAACATTGTAGTAAATATTTTCGGTGCATCAAAAAGCGTCCTCGTTAAGATACCAGCAGACAAGCTAATCCAGCACAAATTAGTGCATAAAAAGTAACCAAAATGAAGTATTTAAACCTCATAATTGAATACAAAATGAGGGGAAAAACTGCTCTGCTTCAGATTGTTCTGCAAAGTAAAAGCTTTCATTTCATGTTGTGTAAAAAAAGTGCAAAAGTCCAAAAGTGTCTTGACAAGTGTTGAAATTAAAGCTAGACCCACGCTAACGCGATTCTTTAAATCCCAGACGATATTTAAAATGGTGGGCTGCTCACATTTAACGACAGGCAGGATTTCACGGAATTTAGGTCTTTTGCATCATGATGCCCCAAAACAACTATTGTTATTTGAGGTATTTGAATCAATACTTATGAAAGTCAAAATCAAAAACTCAAAATAATGTAACTTGTTTTCGTGGATGTGCTCGACTCTCATTGGCTGCTGCCGGTCTCGGACCCGAGTCGCATCTTTAATATGAATTGTGTTGGATCTACTCGCCTGCCTGGCGAGCTGCAGGTTTGAGCAGAGGGCAGCGGCTCATCGGTTAGGCCCCGACCTGCTGCTTTCTGTTCAACCGGACACTCAATGACTCCATTGAATGAACAACCGGCTTAGATTGTACTTTTCAAATTGTGTAAAAAATAGTTGGTTCTTTAATATGTTATTCATACAATTCTATGCTTAACTTAAACCCTCTACAGTTAAAAATAATGAAAATGCTCTGATTAAGGTTCAATTAAGCAATCGAGAGCTCTGTTGGAACAGATACCACAGGCAGTGCCCATCTTGCCCATCTTGCCAAAGACTATCAACATCAATATTATTAGCATTAGTAATGTAACTATTCTCAATTTCCCAGCTGAGCTCACAGACACTTTCACTGACCCCCCCCTCCTTCCTGGGGGGTGAATCCCTTCCTAATTGATAGGGTATTTCTGTTAGTGAAAGGACTATTTCCATACAATATCATGCCTTTAGACTTTAAACTATATCTCATTCAATGATTTATTTATTTTACATTAAGTTATACCTTCAGTAACTTCCTTATTTTCCCTCATATTCCATTCAACCACCTTCACAACTCTCATGCTGAAAGTGGCAGCACATGTCTTTCACACATACCAAACTCCCTTTTTCCAGCTTCCCAAGCCTTATCAACTCTTAAACCCCTCGTCAACTTCCTCAAACCTTCCTCAACATCGCTCAGACCCACTAAATTGCTCTGTATCCTAAAAGCTGTTCTTTCTCCTTTTCCTAATTTCTTACAAGAAAATTCAAGTTATATTTATTGACATGTATTATTACTATTTATACACACATTTCACTCCATTATTTTAACTAAAATATTTACTTAACAAAATATCTTTTAGAAAATAAGCCTTTTAATTGATTTCAATAATGATTCCCAGGTACCTCAGGAAAACAAAGTTTCAAAAAATGTGTCCAGTCAATGATTTCCCCAATGAAGAGTTTGCGTGGGCACTAAGACTGTCCACCTGCGCGGCTCATATGTCCTTATTGTGTCAACTTCCTCCTATTGAAGTCCAATCTACACCGGTACATGTTCAGAAGAACTGTTCCCGAAACTAGGTTGAACTGATCAATAGTTAATTTCTTACCTACACATTGTATTTAGGGATCTTATATCTGGGAATTTCAAAAACTCTTCATTGTGGAACTCACAGCTACCAAACGACCCTTTAATTTCCTGGAGTATCTGGTTATCTATTGAAGACTCTGTATAGGAAGTTGAAGAAAGTGTTTTGTGATAATTATATAATGTTTTATATTAATACTAGCATTAGAAGTAGTTTGTATACAGACTGAGCAGATTAGATTTAGCAGCACAAGTAAAGGGTCAACAAGGTTGATTTGTTAGAAACTCCTGTCAGAAATGAAAGATCACCCAGTGCCGAAATAGCCTACAGATGTCTGCTGAGAATTTGTTTATGACTTAATCGTTTCTCCAGATAGGCAGGAATTGTTTCTGTTAACGAGCGATTGACACTAGGTAAATGACGACCGTGGGATCGCATCTTCCTAGTGCACATCAAAGACGGACATCTGCTTTGGATCCATCACCTCTTCACGGGAGGACAGATCATAAAACGGACCCGGACCTGTATCTTCTGATTGGATGAACGGCCATAAGATGTTACGTCATTTTCCTATAAAGCTGCACTCATGTTGGTAAACATTAAGTTCTCACTGAAGGAATTATTCCTGACGTGGGGCTTCCGAGCGGCTCGATTAAAGTTCTATTTGCTTTATCTCCACGATTTCTCCACTGATTTCCGAGACGGTTCTACATCTATGTATTCATATCTTCACCATATTTTACTGTTTCCTCAGATTCCCATTTCAGAAATTAGCTCAAATTCAATTTTCAACATTTTATTTTGTATTTCTGGGTTGTAAAATAGTATTTTATTTTTATTTTCTCCTTTAAATGGTTCAATGTTAATTTAGCTCACTTCTTCAATGCTTGTCATTTTATATTTCTATAGTATCCTTCAAATTCGTACCCTTTGACTACTTCACTCATCTTAAATCCAAGGTCTAATTTATTTCAGGTATTTTATGCTGGCCCCAAACATTTTCTGAAAATAAGACTATAATATATCACTATTCTGTTTACATTCTCCTGCCTGGATTTTACATCAGGCTGTCAGGGCTGCACCAGAGTGCTGCTCCTGTGGATGTCAGCCTTTCATTTCCCTTTAATTTGACTTTATAGAATTTGTCCATAATATGATTTTTAACAAACAAACCCTTGTCCTTCTGGGTCTTAGACGACACCATTACTATTTATTTACTTTATTATTACTTTATTTTTATTATTTAGTGTATATTGTGTATTACTTTAACATTATTCTCATAATAGAATATATAATTTATTTATAATTTGTGATGCCTTATGCACTCTATATGCACTCTATATACAGTTAAATGTTTAGATCCAGCCTGGAGCTGAACCTCTGGAGCCACTGGGGAGCTGTTCAGTTGACGGGAGCTCTCTGACTCTATTTTAAATCTATATGTGTTTGTTTGTGGGATTATGTGTATTTGATTACATGTTTTCATTGTTTAAACTTGGTTTTATACAAGTCCTTGCCCATAGTAACAGTTTCTTTGCTTTAATTTATGAATTTATGGTTAG
This sequence comes from Amia ocellicauda, assembly GCF_036373705.1. Taxonomy (NCBI): domain Eukaryota; kingdom Metazoa; phylum Chordata; class Actinopteri; order Amiiformes; family Amiidae; genus Amia; species Amia ocellicauda. The sequence goes on from NW_027102865.1 coordinate 253,784, forward strand.
ACTTAAACATACTGCTATTAATCAGTCTGTGTAACAGGGCCAAGTGAGTGATTGATTGATTGGATTTTGCTGATCCTATTAGCTATATTCCAATCAATTGATCTAAAACAGCAATTAACCCGTTTTTTTTTTTTTTTGGCTTGTGAATTTTGGCTTTACATTGAAGAGTTTGTATTGTGTGCTTTTATAGTTGAAATTGCTGTTGTAATTGTGGTAACTTATATTGGTGTGTTTATTGTATGGTTTATCTGATGTTTATACTGTGGTTTCTTTTCACTTACATTGGTGTTTATTGTATGGTTTATTTTAGTATTTCTTTAATGAAGGTCAATTGCGGTTTTATTATAATAATTGGTCGTATGTATTTGAGGGAGAAATTAACTTAACTGTTTAATGGATATTGACTTTTTATGGATTGTTTAGTGATACTGTGATTGTTATTCTATTTGCCTAAATTGCACATTGTGTACCCAGCGTATTAAATTGGTTATTAAAAAGACTTGGTTATATACTTCCTCTTGGCTTTTCACTCTCCCTTTAACATCACTAATTTTAGCTTCCAGGGTTATTCGACCGGACCGTCCGGTAAACCAAAGGTGGTGGCAGCTACATGCTCCTCTGTCAAATCCAGTTAGGACACGACCTTACTAGGACAGGTTTCGTTACAGTACATTTTGATGATCCTGTACTGTTATCCTAACCAACAAAGGCAGATGTGACAAATTAATGCATAACAATAATATTAGTAAATTGGGTTTGATGTATAAGGTGTTGTAGATTATGCAATAGATCTCAACGTAATTTACTGACAGACATCACTCTTTATCACTTTCACTTTTGAAGGAACTGCTTTGTATTCTGTGTATTGTTTTATTGTAGTGCTGCTTCCTTTCTTGGCCAGGTTTTACTTGCAAACGTGATTTTATTCTCAATGTAAGCTCAAAGTCAAATAGTTTAAATAAGAAAACAATGTATTGAAATGAGAACATCATGAACCTGTGTAATTGTGCTGAAGGACAAGCACTGAAAGCAGAGAGAATTTTGTGTTTGGCATTGAATAGCCTTAAAGAAAACTATGCCGTTTTTGGAAACTTTCATATTTAAGTTGAATGTAGGCAAAAACATTCCAGTCACTCTGAAGAGAGAATACAGTTTACTGTTCGAATAAGTAGTCCCTGAATTGAAGATAAAAATCAAAAGTGCTGTTCGTAATTAGTTTACACTTTTACATCAGATGTCTTGTTTTTGCGTTCCAAATTGAGGAGTTGTGGCATATAATGTAAATGAAGTTAGTTCACTAGTAGTGCGATTTCTACGTTGTGTATGTGTGTTTGTATATATGAACTCATACATTTTTTAAAGATTGTATTTGGAAAACAAATTCAGGTATAGCACGTGTCCCCCTTTTGAATGGGTTCTATATATAACATTTTAAAACGAATGGTTCTGTATAGAACGCTATGTTTGGGGGTTCTTCATGTAACCCCTTTGAAGGGGTTCTACATAGAACCATAAAGGGATCCACCAGAGCGATTACTCGAGGAACCCTTTATGGTTCTGTGCAGAACAATTTCTTCTAAGAGTGTGGAGTGTCGCCACACAATTTCTCTCAGAGGGCTTTTGACCAATGGCAATCCAATCCTGAATGACGTCACCACTATCCTGTTGTACTTTATGCGAGAGATGTATTAAGTAGTTTATAATGAGAAGAATAACAATAATCACCTGTTTTTCATAGTTGCCTATAGGTTTTGTATCCATTGTCTCCTTCATATTAGGAAAGGAAGTTGATCCATAGCCTACTCAGAGACAACTGAGAGTTGGTCTCTGAGCAGCAGCACAAAGGGGTCGAGTCTCTCAATGTCCGTGTGTTGGAGATATTCCACCATATTGGTCCCAGCCTTTAAAACAATGTTAATGAAAGGTACTCACAGTCATTTTAAATATTACATCCTGTAGTGTTTCCTTTCAAAATATAATCTTATTATGACTTGAACTAAATAAATCCTTTGACCCACTAATATCAAATTACAGTTAGGGGGGCCACAGGTGTGATTTGAAAATACGATCTTCCATGTCTTTCTGTTGTGTTTTGACCTGGGGATCTGTAATTGTCCAAGTGGCTACTGCACATGTACTTATTTAATATTAAATGTGTTATTTAATTAGGCTTGGTTCTGGTGAGCATGTACAAGACGTCAGCTTTTTAAATAACTGTGTGTATTGGATCATACACATTTTAGAAATACTCTCACAAACTTCCCGCATTGGTACCTCACCAGGGAGGTAGAAAACAGCAATAGCATTGAAAAAGTGTGATTGTAGTTCTGCTCTTCTGCAATATATTTCTACAAGATCAAGAACGGGCTCTGAAAACACTGAGGGTACAGGACGAGGACAGCGAAGCAATGAGCAACACTTGATACAGGATAAGAGCAACGGATACTTAGAATTTATAGGTGTAGGCCCCGTAGTAAAATATTCCCATCCGTTTTCATGGTACAATACTTTGATAATGACCCCCAATAGTCTTTCAAATGCCTGAATATCTGATAAACATTTTTTTTTCTGAATTGAAAACCCCAGCTGGCTATGCATTCGTTTGGCACCATATAACATTTCGGAATCTGTGCATTCTTTACCCTTCCACAGGCGGTACACACTGGCAGCAAAACATAAATTGTTACCTTGGTTTATGTCTATTATTTTACTAAATAATATACCTTTTAAGCGCCTCCGCGCACCACCACCACCTTGCATATTTCTAATCACAGTGACCGTTATTCGCAAACTCACATGTGATAGAATTTTGTTGTGACTTTGTAGTAAATTAGCTATGCTCTCTAAGAAATCTGCAGCGTCCAGCTCCCCCACATTTCGCCTCCTCGATTAGAAAGGATTATTTAATGACCCCGAGCTCGGTCTCAGCTGTACAAAATCATTAGGACCCACATTGTGTGATATTTCATTTAGCAATCCTTGCACAGCTCCATGCACAATACGGACAGCATTCATATAAGATTGTACCAGATCCAGGTTCACAAACCTGAATTCTTCATAAAACTCCATAGCCCGAAACCTATTAATTTCTCGGTCATAGCGACGAACAATCTCCAAAAACCCCCGAGGAGGGTCCCCGCCAACGCCACCCTCAGCCATTTGTTCATCATTTTCATTATTCATCTCTAACATTGCAGCATCACCACCCCCGAACTGATTATCATTGTTATTAGCTACCGATGCTAGTTCCTTAGATACATCCTGATCTATATATTCCTGAATTTCCAAGTTTACCGGATGGCCTCCCGTCTGGAGAGTGTGCAACAGTGTCTGTGACCGTGCTAATTGTGACACATTTGTTCTAAATTTAAGCCTACGCAGCATTCTTTTCGCAGCATTAATTTTATTTCGCATTACCCCCCTAATTACACAAGCAGACTGACAGTTTTTGTGCTTCTCCTTTTTCATTGTTTGTCAATTGTTGTATGTACGGAATGTACGTGCTCTGTGCTGTCATAGCAGTAAGCTGAGAGAGGCTCGTCATGTCATCACTGAGCTGGCTGGCTGGCTGGCTGGCTCTCTCTGTGTGTGTGTGTGTGTGTGTATGTGTGTCTCTCTGTCTGTCTGTCTGTCTGTCTCTCTCTCTCTCTCTCTCCCTCTCAATTCAATTCATTTGTATTGTCAAAGCAATTGGACATGCATACATACATACATACATATATATGGAAAATAAACAATATGTGTACATGTGTTCGGCATTAGTGGTGCCCTCACAGATGTGCAAGTTACATGACAGACAGACAGACAGACACACACACACTTTCACACACAGACAGACAGACAGACACAGACACACACAGACACACACACACATACTTTGACAGACAGACAGACAGACAGACAGACACACGCATATTATGGGTCTTTGTTGGGTAGTGAAATGGGTAGCATCAGTCGCAGTGTGGGTAATGTCAGGGAGCCAATCATAGTCCCCGTTATTTGCATATCACAAAGCATTCTGGGAAAAGCAACTAAACACGTTTAGTCATGTATTTGTCCATAGTTTACACATGAGATGAAAGAGACAGTATGACATATTGAGCACCTGGGATTCCTCATGTGTATGTGAGGGGCAGAGGAACCGGATCCCAAGTGTGCGTCCCAGGTGCTATAGGTTTCAAAGCATGCAGGGGAATAGGCACCCCACCCTGACACCTATAGAAGACTGGATAGGGAGATATAAATAGCAATGGGGAGACTCTTGTACTTGGTGTGGCTCTATCCATATAGTGGGGCCAGCAGCCACTTAGCAGGTGTAGCAATAGAAGCTCAGCCTGGGGAGACTGGATTTAGCATTTCCTCTCCATTTTGATAACTATCCATAATCATTTCTGCAAAATACTTCTATGATACCTATGTATGTTTTTTACTTGTACTATATTATACTATCAAGTATCAGTGTACACATACAATGTGACCTGTTACATTAATACAGAGGCCACGGAAGGCCAGATCACTAATAGCCACTGTCCCCTGATATTACACTTTTTTACAATCACTTTGGCACTCATTTCAGAACCTTGATGTCATTTTTCAAAACTCTAGACACTAAACTCACACCCGATGATCAAAATGCACATTTTTCAAAACTCTAACACTTTTTTACAATTGCTTGGATACAATACACATCAACCTCAGATCATTTGTTCATTGAACTAAAATGACACAACTTACATCAAAGTATTACCATTTCAAAATGCAATTCACACATTACATCTGAGATCACTGTCTATTCATTTCATTACAAAGATCTAACTATCAATTGATACAGCTGCTCAAAATGATAAGTGACTGTTGCATTACTCTTAATGCATAATTTTATGGAAACTGACAAACAATATTCCATGTTTCGATCATGAAAGTTTCAGGATAATGAGATCCATTGACACCAATAACCGAGGAGCATGAACCAGTTGGACTACATTATCTATGGATGTAATATTTCATCATCATTCATCATCATGTAGCACTTTTCCACACCATGTTTTCAGTGTGGAAGGAAAGTTAGAAATTCTTTCTCTAATACCTGTTTTTCTCTCTTGTATACTTAAGAAAGATAAGGTCAAGCTAGAAGGTCAGGCCAGAAGGTAGTTTGATTTCTGTTTGTTATTTACGATGAGAATCTTGGAGACAATGTCAAACAGTATGATTGAAGTGCCTGCTCCCTAATCCATGTGTTGATCTATGAACTCTGTCCTATAATGATATAAATTCTGCTTAGCTAACTTTTAAGATAACATAGTAATGACTTTCTGATTATAACCAGCTCTTTGATTTTTGTGTATAAAAGCTCTGACTGTTAAAATGAAGGCAGAGCGACTTTGGGATCTACTTGAGTCACTGTTCCTCTCCACGCTGCGTGTATTAAAGGCATTGCAACTAACGCTCCAACCTGGTTGAAGATGATTGTTCTTCCACATCAGATTTGACATTACTGTATGTATGCAGGCCCTTGTAATTGCTTTTCCAATACTGCCAACTGGTTATTGATGATTGATTTCACATTGTGGTACGAGTATCGAGTGAAATGAGTGCTATCCACCCCAGCAACACAGTGATAACATGGAGCCGGCAAGTCATCCAGGTCACAATAGAGGTCAAGCAGTGGGAGGAGGAAGACGTGGTGGTCAAAGGAATGGAAGGGGACATGCACCCCTTCTGAGAGGTGGTCGTGGGCCTCGTCATAGAGGAGGGCTTAGGCCTCACCAGAGAGGCAGCCATGGGCCTCATTTGAGAGGTGTTGGGGGAACGTGGTAGAGGACAAGGCCACGGACCAGACAGCGGCAGCAACAGCAAATAGTGTCCAGTGAAATCCGAGAAATAGTTGTAGAGCATGTTGTAAATCATGGCATGACCATGACTGAGGCAGCTACAATGATTCAATCAAACCTCAGAATCAACTCAGGATCAACTGTGGCCTCAATCATCAGAAATTTCCGTACTGAGAAGCGGCAAGTCTTCAGCATGCACTAAACATTAGGCTACTCTCAATTGTCAAATGACTGTATACTGCATACCAATGTGTAGCACAGAGTATAGTGTGCCTTTTGAAAGAAATGCAGACAGAGTGAAGCAGCTGATGACTGAGTATGTTCAGGTATGTTCAGTTTCAAGATGCCTCTTGTGAAAAATGGTTGTGAGAACCTGAACCTGAACACAGGGCTGATGGAAATTTAGAAGTACAGTAATCAATCCTTTGTTTTGCTTTTTACACTAAGCCAGGTGAGGAACACTGCAGTTGACATTTTACTGTAGTTTTGTTCTTTTTTGTAGCTAATTATTGTTGCATGGATTCAAAGAAACCTATGGTGTGATTTGATTGTATTGCATCAATACATTTCAGATTTTGTTCAATGATTCCACTGTGTCTGTAGTATTCTCTCTACTAGTCCTTTTACAGTGATGTATTTATGTGTAGTACCATAATGAAACATGTATCACATATTTTGTACTACAATATTTAATGATTGTACGAACAACTACACAGTGAAACTATCGGTATCTTCTGTGTTACTATGTTACTATGGTATTTCATGATAAATGAGTTATTTGAACCAACAAGTCTGCAAGTGCAAGGTTTCTTTAAAGATATGAAAGGCTGTCCAATGTTCAAAACATTGTATTGTGCAGTGTTACAAGTGATGACCGTTTTGAGTTTTGTGTCTAGTTTTGAAAAATGACATCAAGGTTCTGAAATTAGTGACAAAGTGATTGTAAAAAACTGTATATTCATCCTATTTAATGTGCTCTTTTAAAATGTACTTTTCTTTTTTATGTTGCCATTTCTGTTCTACCAATGTTTCAGTTGTTAGCCAAAGATTGACAGAGTACATCTCATACACACAGGCCAGACAGCAAGGATTTCTTTTTGAAATTCAATTACAAATGCTGCATGAATTCATCAATACGATTAGAGCTCCTGAAAACTCACTCTACAGCATCTCATTAGCAGTGAAAAGAAACCAAGAAAGTTGGGACAGTCGACTGTTTACCACTATGTAACATCACCTTTTCTTTTAATAACACTTATTAAGCACTTGGGCACTGAAGACACCACTTGGTTAAGTTTAGCAAGTGGGATTTCCCCCCATTCATCCATTATGCATTTCCTCAGCTGCGCAACTGCACAGGGCCTTCGTTGTCTTAATTTGCACTTCATAGTGCGCCACACATTCTCAATTCGGAGACAGGTCAGGACTGCAGGCAGGCCATGCTAGCACCCGCACTCTCTGCCTACGCAACCATGCGCTTGTAATCTGGGCAGAATGTGGTTTGGCGTTATCCTGCTGAAAAATGCAGGGACGTCCCTGGAAAAGATGATGTCTCGATGGCAGCATATGTTGCTCCAAAATGTGTACATCTCTTTCTGCAAAAATGGTGCCCTCACAGATGTGCGAGTTACATGACAGACAGACACTCATACACACTGTCACACCCACACACACACACACACTTTCACAGACAGACACACGCACACACACACACACACACACACACACTTTCACAGACACACACACACACACACACACTTTCACACAGAGACAGACACACACACACTTACATACATACATACATACATACATACATACAGTGAGGGAAAAAAGTATTTGATCCCCTGCTGATTTTGTGCGTTTGCCCACTCACAAAGAAATGATCAGTCTATAATTTTAATGGTAGGTGTATTTTAACAGTGAGAGACAGAATAACAGCCAAAAAATCCAGAAAAACGCATTTCAAAAAAGTTATAAATTGATTTGCATGTTAATGAGGGAAATAAGTATTTGATCCCCTATCAATCAGCAAGATTTCTGGCTCCCAGGTGTCTTTCATACAGGTAACGAGCTGAGATTAGGTGCACTCTCTTAAAGGGAGTGCTCCTAATCTCAGCTCGTTACCTGTATAAAAGACACCTGTCCACAGAAGCAATCAATCAATCAGATTCCAAACTCTCCACCATGGCCAAGACCAAAGAGCTGTCCAAGGATGTCAGGGACAAGATTGTAGACCTACACAAGGCTGGAATGGGCTACAAGACCATCACCAAGCAGCTTGGTGAGAAGGTGACAACAGTTGGTGCGATTATTCGCAAATGGAAGAAACACAAAATAACTGTCAGTCTCCCTCAGTCTGGGGCTCCATGCAAGATCTCACCTCGTGGAGTTTCAATGATCATGAGAACGGTGAGGAATCAGCCCAGAACTACATGGGAGGATCTTGTTAATGATCTCAAGGTAGCTGGGACCATAGTCACCAAGAAAACAATTGGTAACACACTACGCCATGAAGGACTGAAATCCTGCAGCGCCCGCAAGGTCCCCCTGCTCAAGAAAGCACATGTACAGGCCCGTCTGAAGTTTGCCAATGAACATCTGAATGATTCAGAGGAGAACTGGGTGAAAGTGGTCTCAGATGAGACCAAAATCAAGCTCTTTGCCATCAACTCAACTCGCCGTGTTTGGAGGAGGAGGAATGACCCCAAGAACACCATTCCCACCATCAAACAAGGAGGTGGAAACATTATGCTTTGGGGCTGTTTTTCTGCTAAGGGGACAGGACAACTGCACCGCATCAAAGGGACGATGGACGGGGCCATGTACCGTCAAATCATGGGTGAGAACCTCCTTCCCTAAGCCAGGGCATTGAAAATGGGTCAAATACTTATTTCCCTCATTAACATGCAAATCAATTTATAACTTTTTTGAAATGCATTTTTCTGGATTTTGTGGCTGTTATTCTGTCTCTCACTGTTAAAATACACCTACCATTAAAATTATAGACTGATCATTTCTTTGTCAGTGGGCAAACGTACAAAATCAGCAGGGGATCAAATACTTTTTTCCCCCACTGTACATACATATATATGGAAAAGAAACATTACAAGTATAAATCACAATAAGATGTAATAAAGTACAGATAAACAAAATGTAATAAAATGTGATCTTTTTGAAAATGCAGGGACGTCACTGGAAAAGATGATGTCTGGATGGCAGCATATGTTGCTCCAAAATGTGTACATCTCTTCTGCAAAAATGGTGCCCTCACAGATGTGCGAGTTACATGACAGACAGACAGACAGACACTCACACCCACACACACACACTTTCACAGACAGACATACACACACACACACATACATACATACATACATATGGAAAAGAAACAATACATTTATAAATCACAATAAGATGTAATAAAGTACAGAAAAACTAAATGTAAGAAAATGTGGTCTTTAATACACACAAATATGTATGGCTGGTCGGATGCGTCTTGGACTCGGGTTCCTCTTCATTACGTATAACGCTTTTGCCTTTTGCTAAAGCTTTCCGTGGAGGGGATCGTGGGTGAGTTTGTACCATTTTTGGGAGGATCTGCCTTGTTGGGGCGGAGCTGTGATCCAGGTGAACAGCAGATCGGGCATAGGTGGGCATGTGGGCAGAGGAGTAGGAAGGCCGGTCAAGCAAATAAGCTTGCTAAGGTACGCAGCAGCAGCAAGCAGCCCCCCCATCCAGCCAGCCAGCCAGTCTGGCTGGCAGTGACTGAGTGGTTGACAGACGGCAAGCAACGGAATGTACGTGCTCTGTGATGTCATAGCAGTCAGCTGAGAGAGGCTCGTGATGTCATCGCTGAGCTGGCTGGCTGGCTGGCTCTGTGTGTGTGTGTGTGTGTGTGTCTATGTCTGTCTGTTTTTCTGTTTGTCAGTCTGTCTGTCTGTCTCTCTCTCTCTCTCTCCCTCTCAATTCTATTCATTTGTATTGTCAAAGCAATTGGACATACATACATACATATATATATATATATATATATATGTATGTAGCGTAAGGTACACTTTTAAATTTCAATTAAAGAAGTGAATTCATAGTATCACCTTATCACGAATCCTGGAGTCTTGTAGAACTCAATTTCTGTAATCATTGGACGCAGACACCAATTCCAAAGATATAAATTGTCAAATTTATTTAAAAACAAAGACTAAATGTAGCACTACACTAATTATACAAAAGGGAAAAACTAATTAAAATTCAACTCTAGATCAACAAATCAAAGACAAATCACTTCCGTGACCAAATCAAAGACCATGGGATCACATAGGATAACACACAAATCGTTAAACAAAAAAGGTTATAAACACATTGACTACAATACCGGTTAGTAATTCTAGGAATCACTAAGAAACAGTTGAAAGTGCTAAATTGCAGTTTCAGAAGATGAAAAAAAACTGTAACTGATGGGATATGTAGTACTTTATACTCGAATGGTCTATGCGATTACACCCTGTTGGTGTTATTAAGAACGCCAAGTACCAGAATGCAGAGCGGGACTGTTTTTTGTGCCGTGACTTGTTGGGGGAAAAAGGCGCAGAAAAAACGGACGAGAAGGTGAAGGTAGTATGGCGGTGATGCACGCGTTGGTGAAGTGGGAAAGCGGGGTCGACAAAGACTCTTACAGCGTGATTCCCACTGCTTGCTTTCGCAATTTTGATTTATTCAGCATTGCTGATGATGACGAAGAGACGACTCGAAACTTCAGAGCAGAGTGGAGAGACACGAACAAACCTCCAAAAGGTGGATGGCCTGTCTATGAAGCGCAGATCATTATGACTGGTAACAATGTTTATTTAAAAAAAAAAAAAACATTAAAGTCTTTACATGCTATTTGATATATACAATCACAGTATATTTGAAATGAATGTTTAAGTTATTAATGTGTTGTACTTCTAACATACTCTTATAACATGGTAGATGGTGGTGAGGGCGCTAAAAACTCGTCATACTTGACTGGCATTTGTAAGAACGATTTATTGTGTGTTGTGCTTTACAATAAAATCCCCCAAATCACAAAATAAATTAAACCAGATATAATTTAACTTCAGTTTTGATTCAGTGTTGGCTGTTCATCTTAATTTGTATGGTCAAAGCACAGTATTTTTATGACAAATAAATATAATCCCCAAATATCTGTGGACATAATGCAGGGTTTTATTTATTTTATTTTTATTTTAGGAAAAGAAGGCGAACTAAGAAGAAAACTTAATGACCTAACAAAAATGCCCTGTCCTAAAATGAAGAGAGTACCTAAACCAAACAAAAAACTTCAAATTTCAGATGATAGTGACCTTGATGAACCACAGTTACCGGTGAGATAATTACTGCAAATATTAAATAAATGTATTGCAGGATTGTTTTTTTTTAAATCATTTTCATATATATATATATATATATATATATTCATTTTAAACTCTTTTTCTCTCTGAATACAGCACAAAATAAGAAAGAAAACCGATGGAGCTTCAAGAATTAGATCCCGTCATATTCTACAGACATTTAAAGAGTCCAGTGAAGTTGAGCTACAGCAAAACGTTAAGCAGCTCGAAAAGGAAAACACAAGACTTAAAAATGAAAACCAATGTCTTCGAAACCGTATGGTTGATGGTAAGTTTTTTTATTTATAGCAAATAATTCCTTACCTTGATAAATGTTATTCTTCAGTAATTTAGATTCCAGAGTAATGTATTATAGTTGATCATACTGAAGTAATCTAGAACCACAATACAGACTCTTAATGTGCACTGTCTAATAGTTTAATAATACTGATTATTAAATAAAGTTTTTCAACATAACTTCATAATCCTACATTAATGACTATATGCATTACATTAGACCTGGTAATTCTTGTATTTTATCTCTTTTATTTTTTTCGTAGCTAATGTTAATGACCCACAAAAAGGTCAGTTTGCCAATAACATAGAGCAAGTCTCTCAAGTATAATTGCAGGCATTGATGGTTTTGTTTTCACTTTGTATTAAATATATTACTAGAAATGATTATCATTTAATACTAAGGTTTTTTTCTCCAGAGATTCCAGACCTTTTGGACAATCTGAAAAAAATTGTAACAAAAGCCACATTTATCAGCAATGAAGACAAAAGTGTGTCACCATCAAGTGGTTCTGACAGCCCCACAGCAAATTGTTCTGAATCTGACAAAGAATCACCAAAACAGGTATAACACTCTTGGTCTACAATATTACAAAGACAAGGTAAAAATATATATATTGAAAACAAATATTGGTTGTAAACAATCTAATGATGCTACATTATCAGTTATATTCATAGTTATAGTTGATAATAAGAATGTAATTGAATTATGGGTGTCACAGATTCACTGACTTTATTATGTCTGTAAATTAATAAACTTAGAATTGAGACATACTGTGGTCTTTAATAACACATTTCTGTAACAAAATCACAGCCTTACTGATAATGTATTCCACTTAACATAATATAAGAATAGTTTGGGGATAAACTTGTTTTTTATTTACCATTGTCTTTTAGGTGGAAATATTCCCAGGCACTGGAGTTTACATTGACAAACTGTCCTGGATCCTTGCAGAGAGGTGCAGCACGAATACGTCATATGCAAGAACCCTGACGGTTGCTGTCTTTGACTTTCCAACATTACTAAAGAGCAATCTTCGTGGTGGTGGCAGCAAGAGAGATCCAACTTCGGAGACATTAAGATCCTCATTGATGTTATTGAGGATCATATACAGCTGCCTTCGGAAGGACACGACGTGTTTCAGTTGCGGGGCTTTGCAGCCCAGCGGGACCCTCTTAATGCCGGACATCAGCTGCCCGAGCCGGTGCGGATGAACGGAGGGACGTTAGACAGCGTTACCTTCCGGGCAGGAGCAGCGAGCGGCAACACCGGGGTGAAAGTGTCGTCTAACACTGTGCCATTAGCCACTAGCTGATTGAGCAGATCAGTGGTTTTTAAGAAGATAACAATGGCAGCAGACTTGATATTTTCACACCCTGCTACCTCCCCAACCGCTAACACACACTGCTCTAGGGGGCAGAACTGCACCGGAGCGATCTTGACTCCATGGCGTCGGGTCAGTTTTTCAAAAGACGCATTCAGGGGGTCCGACCCCCCGACCCGGGAAGAACTACCGGTACTCCCCCCTCCCCTCCCCTGTTCCCCCACAATAAGAAAAGCACTGAAAACAGAAGACAAAATAAACAAACTGAAAAAAGTAAAGCAACAAAAAAACACAGCCAAAGGACAGAGCTCTCAGCAGCACTCCCGCTCACTGCAGACCCCTCCCACACACTCCCAGCTGAGAGAGAGAGAGAGAGAGAGAGAGAGAGAGTTAGTGTCTGTCTGTCTCTCTCTCTCTCTCTCTGTAGATGCATCATAGGGAACATATGTAACAATCTCTCTTTTTGTTTACCAAAAATGAGAATGAACGTATTTCAAGTGGGTGTTGCCTTGGTTGGAAACGTTTTAAGATTATTTATGAAGTGTAAAGTGGATTTGTCTCAGTTCTCCGTAGTTTTCAATGTATGTGCCATTCAGTAGCGTTCATGTTACAGATGTGCCCTATGCAGTGGTAGGGTCAATAAAATGTCAGTAAAACTTTATTTTAGCAATTATGGAGGGGAAGAACTGCAAATAGAGGGTCCCCACTAATTATCTAACTTACCAACAACGTTTCAAATTAGGTCTTGCGAAGCTGCCAAATAATGCTGTATAATCGTATGTGTCTTCATACACCGGCTGCTATAGTCTGATAGCTTTGATTATATATATATATATATATATATATATATATATATATATATATATATATATTTTCTCGTGAACCACAAATGCTATTTGCTTGATTTTTACAGAGTATGTTATAAATACCATTCTTATGAAGCCTGACAAATTGTATGCTGTAATTATGAATATTTTCAAATCATTTGTTTGTTTTTCCTAACATGTTACAAATGTTCCCTATGTGAAAGATGCATTATATCTTAATAACGTCTAAACAATTAAAGATATACAGATTATTATTTTTGGTGAAGTTATAATACATTGCTATTAACTATGTGTGTCAGTAAAAGTTTAAATTTCCTAAAGGATTTTTATTGATCTTGCAAAATAAGTGTTTAGGGAACATTTGTAACATAGAGGTGGGTTAGCCACCGGCTAAGGGCAGCGGCTCCGGCTCCAGCACCGTCACCATGTCGCTGGAAAAGCGCTAAGTGAGCTCACAGTGAGCTCAGTGTAATGTCTGCTCTGGTGAGCTCACAGTGTGACCTAGTCGTGAGTTCACGTCTTCACTGGGTAGTCCTTGACAACTTAATTGACTCAAATCTTGGGCTTAATTGGTCAAAATGACCATTGGTTGAAGGTACTCAGGGACTGATGTGTAGAGAGACTTATTAAACCTGCAGGATTGTGGTTTTCCCAGATCAGAATTAACCAGATCACCACAAAGGAACATGGTAGGTGCTGTTGCAACACAGATTACACAAATACATTGAAATCCAAGTTTGCAGTGGTCCTTGGGCCATTGTGTGGTGATCCAGATCACTTCAGCAGGAATTTTGCAGTGGTCTGGACTACAACTCTCTCTCTCTCTCTCTCTCAATTCAGTGCATTTGAATTGTCAAAGCAATTGGACATGCATACATACATACATACATACATATACACTCACCTAAAGGATTATTAGGAACACCTGTTCAATTTCTCATTAATGCAATTATCTAACCAACCAATCACATGGCAGTTGCTTCAATGCATTTAGGGGTGTGGTCCTGGTCAAGACAATCTCCTGAACTCCAAACTGAATGTCTGAATGGGAATGAAAGGTGATTTAAGCAATTTTGAGCGTGGCATGGTTGTTGGTGCCAGACGGGCCGGTCTGAGTATTTCACAATCTGCTCAATTACTGGGATTTTCACGCACAACCATTTCTAGGGTTTACAAAGAATGGTGTGAAAAGGGAAAAACATCCAGTATGCGGCAGTCCTGTGGGCGAAAATGCCTTGTTGATGCTAGAGCTCAGAGGAGAATGGGCCGACTCGATTCAAGCTGATAGAAGAGCAACTTTGACTGAAATAACCACTCGCTACAACCGAGGTATGCAGCAAAGCATTTGTGAAGCCACAACACGTACAACCTTGAGGCGGATGGGCTACAACAGCAGAAGACCCCACTGGGTACCACTCATCTCCACTACAAATAGGAAAAAGAGGCTACAATTTGCACAAGCTCACCAAAATTGGACAGTTGAAGACTGGAAAAATGTTGCCTGGTCTGATGAGTCTCGATTTCAGAGTCAGAATTTGGCGTAAACAGAATGAGAACATGGATCCATCATGCCTTGTTACCACTGTGCAGGCTGGTGGTGGTGGTGTAATGGTGTGGGGGATGTTTTCTTGGCACACTTTAGGCCCCTTAGTGCCAATTGGGCATCGTTTAAATGCCACGGCCCGTTGTTTCTGACCATGTCCATCCCTTTATGACCACCATGTACCCATCCTCTGATGGCTACTTCCAGCAGGATAATGCACCATGTCACAAAGGTCGAATCATTTCAAATTGGTTTCTTGAACATGACAATGAGTTCACTGTACTAAACTGGCCCCCACAGTCACCAGATCTCAACCCAATAGAGCATCTTTGGGATGTGGTGTGTAACGTTATGTTGGGTGTATTTGGATAAGAGTATTTGGGCTCTGAGCTGAAGCACGGATCTAAAGACCTCTCCCCCCCAAAGTTATCAGATTTCCTTAGCTCATCAGCTTGGAACTGGTTTGCATCAAAGTGACAGTTTTGGGGAGGATGGCACCGAGAAGAGGCCAAATAGTTTGTTATTCTGCTATGAGATGTCTGGAGAAAGGGGCCTGTGGGTGATAAAAACTCTTTGAAGTGGATGAGAGCCGAAATCCCGACATAGAGCTACGAACCCAGGCCAACCGGCATTTCCAAAAGATGGCATGGATTGACATCAGTCATAAATCCAAAGTCACAAAAGATTAAGTCTTTTAAGTGTTTTAGTTACTTGTGATAAATTGTTGATATCCTAAGCGTTGGCATTAGAGTCATTAGGTGATTAATCGAGTACTGTTCTGTTGGGTTGTTACTGAATAGCCAAAACAATGATTACCCAAATGTCCCCATGTGAAGCATTGATTGTTAAGGTACCAGGAACAGAGATTCCTGAATTCCTTGGACGCCTAGGCAGTTTGGACTTTGAAGTAGAGTCGCGTCGAACTCAGTTGGTAAACGACACTACGACGCAACTCGAAAAAGAGTCGATAGAGGTGATGAAAGTTATGGCTAGCTTAGTACTTGCGAGCTCAAGGGTAGTGAACTGGATCATAAGCAAGTTTGAAAAACTGAAAAAGCTAGGAGAAAAGTATGCTAAAGCGAAAGAAGAAAGAGCCAAACGGCATGGAATGGTTTTAGAATTTGAAGGAAAGCTAGATACTTGTGGAAAACAAGTCATTGTGTTGAATGCTGAAAAAGAGGACTTAATTGAACAGAGAGAGCAATTAGGAAATGATTTAAGACAATGTCAAGTTGAATTGGATACAACTCTGATCCAAGTAAAAGGTCTGCAAAATGACAGATGTAAAGCGGTTGAAAATGAAAGGATAGTTTTGAAGGACCGGGATGTTTTGGAAATGCGTCTTTGCAAAACAGTCAGGGAGAAAGATTTGGGCACTGTACAAATGGAGATACTCGAAGGCGAGGTCATACATTTAAAAAGGGACAGTGAAGAAATGAGGAGAGTAAATCAGGTGCTTAGGGGAGAACTCAAATCAACTGAAGTTGAAAATGAGCGTCTCAAGCAACAAATAGGGGCCCTGAAAGCTGCCTCTTGGTGGGCTGCAAAGCTGACACCTGACAGCATAAAGGAACAGCCGGAACCGGCCAATGCACGGAGTCGCACACCGTCTCCACATTTAGGCCCCGGGTTGCCTCGTCCTGATCGTACCCCTCCCTGTAGTCTTTCTCCACCCAGGGTAAGAAGCTCGTCGCACAGACGAACTTCCTCTCCCGAGAGTCCAGACCGAAAGGTTAACATGCGCCAGTTGAGAGAACTGGCTAAAGATTGTGAAACCTTTAACCCAGCAGACAAGGAAGGAAATGTGGAAGCGTATATTAAGGACATTAAGTATGCTTTGAGTTTCTATCCTGAGGCTACGGAGAAGGAAAAGGTTCTCCTAATCCGCAAAACTACCTCTCGCCAAGTCCATTCTTGGATGGAGAGGCAAGGGTCCATGGTCTGCGATAGGTTTCAACGCTTGTGCAGAGCATTAGTTAGGGACTATTCCAGGTTCATTGATCCAGTGGCAGCAGTGACTGCCGCACACCAGATCAAACAGGGTAAGCATGAGTCCCCCCGTGATTACTATGAAAAGCTTAGGAAAACCTATTTTGCGGGTCAAGATCGACCCGGGGCCGAGGAAGAGGTGAGCTTTAAAGGGTTGTTTGTTGCTAATTTGTTCCCAACGATTAAGGAAATGATCATATTACATGCAGACGCAATGTATATGAACATAGCTGAAATTCGAAAAAATGGCACAGAAAGCTTGGGAAAGCAAGTACAATAGCACTTCTGATCGTAAAGATTCAAGCACCCAAGTACTGGCAAGGCGCTCTGAGAGCCCTATTTCTCCACTGGAGTTAGAGGGGACAGAGATTCAAAGAAGGAAAGAACCTCCCAAGGATGGAATCCAAGACACCCAGGCTTACAATAAAAAAAAGAAATCTGCTCCTAGCCTAGGTGGGTTAACTCAGTCTCTGAGCAATGTTGCAGTTTCTGAGCTACTGCTACGCTTAGCTCTGCTCCCTTTGCCCCCTCTTCCCAAACTGGAAGTTAGTAGCCAGGGTAAAGGGCCGGACTCGCCACCTAAGGAATGACTAGCTCTGGAACCACCCCCTGTCCCCGCCTCTGTGTTTTTGATTGGATGTGAGGAACAGCAGGGGGGTTTCTCTGACACATCAGCCCACTGGGACCTCCCAGTGGGGGAAGTTGCCTGCAGGCAAGCTGAACCTTTGGTGATGTTACTGGGTGATCTGACACAGAGAGGCAGAGCCAAGCAAGTTTACATAGAAGTGACCATTGAGAATGTGTGGGAGTGAGGAGCCTTGTTGGACACTGGGGCTGAAATTTGTTTAATGTCTGCCACCACAATGGGCAACCTGAAACAAATTATGGAAACCTCAGACCAATGACTGAAAGTGGAAGCTTGTAGTGTGAACATTACAAGTTACACAGAGACTAAGGCACAGCTCACTCAAAAGGCATTGTTAGAGTTCACCTTTGGGAAGATTAAGTTGGTTCATCCAGTTTATATTTCCAAATTTGAAACAGAGAAGTTGATCATTGGTCAGGATCTATTGAACAGGTTGTGGGCTCAAGTTGAATCACCAAAGCCGGTGGAATTGAATGACAGATATGATACAGCCACCAAGGTACAACTTCCCAATGAGACCATTTTTTGTGCATGTCCCTAAAGGGGGCACCGGCTTACCATGTAAGCCAACCATTCGAACCCAGGTCCCTACCAACTATTATAGACATAGTGAAGGTCAGGTGCCTGAATAACACCTGAATTCCCAGTCACCTCCCTCTGTTAATCAACTTCCACCTATTGGTTACTGTCAGTAACCATACTCAATACTGAGTAATACCAATTGTTTTTTTGTTTTAATGTACTTGTGTTATAATATGTAACCTGTATATGTGCTAGTATAGGATTGTCAATTTGATTGGAATACATTCTGCTTAAATAATGAACTATTAGTTTGTTTTCTTTGATTTCTCGGGGTCATGAATGGTGAAGTCCACTGTTGAATTCTGTTACATAACTTTGAGATAAATGCTTAACGTCTTATTTTGTCTTGAAGGGGATAACGTCCTAGTCGACCTCAGTCCCATTCAAGAAAGGGGGTATGTAGCGTTATGTTGGGTGTATTTGGATAAGAGTATTTGGGCTCTGAGCTGAAGCACGGATCTAAAGAAGACCTCTCCCCCCCAAAGTTATCAGATTTCCTTAGCTCATCAGCTTGGAACTGGTTTGCATCAAAGTGACAGTTTTGGGGAGGATGGCACCGAGAAGAGGCCAAATAGTTTGTTATTCTGCTATGAGATGTCTGGAGAAAGGGGCCTGTAGGTGATAAAAACTCTTTGAAGTGGATGAGAGCCGAAATCCCGACATAGAGCTACGAACCCAGGCCAACCGGCATTTCCAAAAGATGGCATGGATTGACATCAGTCATAAATCAAGCCCCCCTCCAATAGGACATTGGGGGCTGAAACCGAAATCCAATCTCAAGAACTCAGGAACCAATCACCTATTGATCTGACAGACTATAAAGGACAAACACGGCCTTTCTTTCTCTCTCTCTCTCACCTGAACCAGTAACTCGCTGCCACAGCTCAACCTGTAGCTCTGTTGCCCGAACCGGAACCAGAAACCAACCAAGTCTTTGCCGGCAACAGAAGAGTTAAACT
This sequence comes from Amia ocellicauda, assembly GCF_036373705.1. Lineage (NCBI taxonomy): Eukaryota > Metazoa > Chordata > Actinopteri > Amiiformes > Amiidae > Amia > Amia ocellicauda. The sequence continues at coordinate 273,149 of NW_027102865.1, forward strand.
GGGAGAAGGAGATTGAGCCGTACAAAGAATTCTTTTAAAGGACTTTATTAAATAAAGAACTTTACAGACTGCGCTGCCCGCCTGTGCCCACCTGATCAGTGGAGTTTTACAGCTGGACAAATGACTAAGTCGACTGAATACGAAAGTGTCAGTCATTTAAATAGCTATTTGAGTTTTAAGAAACTTGACCCTTGGAACAAACAGGGCCCTGCTTTCCTCAAAGACTTTGTCTTCAAGTAACTACGGTGGAGACCTGCTTACAAAGAAGATTTTGTGCACAACCTTGGAGCCTTCAAACCAGTGGAAAATCTGTTTGGAAACGACTCTACTTTCGCGAAACCCCAACTTCCAGGTGCATCGACTGAGTGGAAGTTCTTGGACAAAGCCGAACCGGACTGCCTTTGTTCCAAACCACACGGACCTCGTGCCGTGTGCTGTTATCTGAGCCCGAAGGCAGAGAGGCCTCTCTGTGACGAAGTTCAGATAAGTTTAACAGTTTGGAGTTCATGATTCATGACATTTGAGAAATCAATTAGAAATGTTAATCTGTGATTCATAACTCTAGAATGTGTAATATCATTTAGTTTTCTTAAATATAAATGTGTGTTGCATTAAACTGTTTTGTTGATAATTTTAGAAATAAAATCTGTCAACGCCGAGAAATATCTTCTCATTCCTGTTTAACTGTTTAGTCTGAAATTGACACAAGTTAATAGACACCAGATTATAGGTGGCCCTGCCTATCCTTAATCATTGAATAATAATCAGTTAATGGAAATTGTGGTAACAAGTAATGATAGGATCTTTCTCGGCACCTAAACGTAAATGAGACTGATATATATATAACGAGAAGTTACCTGACATAAATACTAACCTGCGTAGTTATTTAATGTCTGACTAATAATACTAACGAGAGACTCACCTTCGTCTTACTAACCGGTATTGTAGTCAATGTGTTTATAACCTTTTTTGTTTAATGATTTGTGTGTTATCATATGCGATCCCATGGTCTTTGATTTGGTCACGGAAGTGATTTGTCTTTGATTTGTTGATCTAGAGTTGAATTTTAATTAGTTTTTCCCTTTTGTATAATTAATGTAGTGCTACATTTAGTCTTTGTTTTTGAATAAATTTGACAATTTATATCTTTGGAATTGGTGTCTGCGTCCAATTATTACAGAAATTGAGTTCTACAAGATTCCAGGATTCGTGATAAGGTGATACTATAAATTCACTTCTTTAATTGAATTTTATAAGTGTACCTTACGCTACACCTTTGACCACCACGTCTTCCTCCTCCCACTGCTTGACCTCTATTGTGACCTGGATCACCTGCCGGCTCCATGTTATCGCTGTGTTGTTGAGGTGGATAGCACTCATTTCTCTCGATACTCGTACCACAATGTGAAATCAATCATCAATAACCAGTTGGCAGTATTGGAAAAGCAATTACAAGGGCCTGCATACATACAGTAATGTCAAATCTGATGTGGAAGAACAATCATCTTCAACCAGGTTGGAGCGTTAGTTGCAATGCCTTTAATACACGCAGCGTGGAGAGGAACAGTGACTCAAGAAGATCCCAAAGTCGCTCTGCCTTCATTTTAACAGTCAGAGCTTTTATACACAAAAATCAAAGAGCTGGTTATAATCAGAAAGTCATTACTATGTTATCTTAAAAGTTAGCTAAGCAGAATTTATATCATTATAGGACAGAGTTCATAGATCAACACATGGATTAGGGAGCAGGCACTTCAATCATACTGTTTGACATTGTCTCCAAGATTCTCATCGTAAATAACAAACAGAAATCAAACTACCTTCTGGCCTGACCTTCTAGCTTGACCTTATCTTTCTTAAGTATACAAGAGAGAAAAACAGGTATTAGAGAAAAAATTTCTAACTTTCCTTCCACACTGCAAACATGGTGTGGAAAAGTGCTACATGATGATGAATGATGATGAAATATTACATCCATAGATAATGTAGTCCAACTGGTTCATGCTCCTCGTTTATTGATGTCAATGGATCTCATAATCCTGAAACTTTCATGATCGAAACATGGAATATTGTTTGTCAGTTTCCATAAAATTATGCATTAAGAGTAATGCAACAGTCACTTATCATTTTGAGCAGCTGTATCAATTGATAGTTAGATCTTTGTAATGAAATGAATAGACAGTGATCTCAGATGTAATGTGTGAATTGCATTTTGAAATGGTAATACTTTGATGTTAAGTTGTGTCATTTTAGTTCAATGAACAAATGATCTGAGGTTGATGTGTATTGTATCCAAGCAATTGTAAAAAAGTGTTAGAGTTTTGAAAAATGTGCATTTTGATCATCGGGTGTGAGTTTAGTGTCTAGAGTTTTGAAAAATGACATCAAGGTTCTGAAATGAGTGCCAAAGTGATTGTAAAAAAGTGTAATATCAGGGGACAGTGGCTATTAGAGATCTGGCCTCTGTATTAATGTAACAGGTCACATTGTATGTGTACACTGATACTTGATAGTATAATATAGTACAAGTAAAAAACATACATAGGTATCATAGAAGTATTTTGCAGAAATGATTATGGATAGTTATCAAAATGGAGAGGAAATGCTAAATCCAGTCTCGCCAGGCTGAGCTTCTATTGCTGCACCTGCTGGCCCCACTATATGGATAGAGCCACACCAAGTACAAGAGTCTCCCCATTGCTATTTATATCTCCCTATCCAGTCTTCTTTGTGTCAGGGTGGGGTGCCTATTCCCCTGCATGCTTTGAAACCTATAGCACCTGGGACGCACACTTGGGATCCGGTTCCTCTGCCCCTCACATACACATGAGGAATCCCAGGTGCTCAATACGTCATACTGTCTCTTTCATCTCATGTGTAAACTATGGACAAATACATGACTAAACGTGTTTAGTTGCTTTTCCCAGAATGCTTTGCGATATGCAAATAACGGGGACTATGATTGGCTCCCTGACATTACCCACACTGCGACTGATGCTACCCATTTCACTACCCAACAAAGACCCATAATATGCGTGTGTCTGTCTGTCTGTCTGTCAAAGTATGTGTGTGTGTGTCTGTGTGTGTCTGTGTCTGTCTGTCTGTGTGTGAAAGTGTGTGTGTGTCTGTCTGTCTGTCTGTCATGTAACTTGCACATCTGTGAGGGCACCACTAATGCAGAAAGAGATGTACACATATTGTTTATTTTCCATATATATGTATGTATGTATGTATGTATGCATGTCCAATTGCTTTGACAATACAAATGAATTGAATTGAGAGGGAGAGAGAGAGAGTAAGAGAGAGAGAGAGAGACAGACAGACAGACAGACAGAGACACACACACACACACACACACACACACACACACACAGAGAGCCAGCCAGCCAGCTCAGCGATGACATGACGAGCCTCTCTCAGCTTACTGCTATGACATCACAGAGCACGTACATTCCGTTTAACAAATCGTTAAACAAAAAAGGTTATAAACACATTGACTACAATACCGGTTAGTAAGACGAAGGTGAGTCTCTCGTTAGTATTATTAGTCAGACATTAAATAACTACGCAGGTTAGTATTTATGTCAGGTAACTTCTTGTTATATATATATCAGTCTCATTTACGTTTAGGTGCCGAGAAAGATCCTATTTGTTACCACAATTTCCCTTAACTGATTATTATTCAATGATTAAGGATAGGCAGGGCCACCAATAATCTAATGTCTATTAACTTGTGTCAATTTCAGACTAAACAGTTAAACAGGAATGAGAAGATATTTCTCGGCGTTGACAGATTTTATTTCTAAAATTATCAACAAAACAGTTTAATGCAACTCACATTTATATTTAAGAAAACTAAATGATATTACACATTCTAGAGTTATGAATCACAGATTAACATTTCTAATTGATTTCTCAAATGTCATGAATCACAAACTCCAAACTGTTAAACTTATGTGAACTTCGTCGCAGAGAGGCCTCTCTGGCTTCGGGCTCAGATAACAGCACACGGCACGAGGTCCGTGTGGTTTGGAACAAAGGCAGTCCGGTTCGGCTTTGTCCAAGAACTTCCACTCAGTCGATGCACCTGGAAGTTGGGGTTTCGCGAATGTAGAGTCTTTTCCAAACAGATTTTCCATTGGTTTGAAGGCTCCAAGGTTGTGCACAAAATCTTCTTTGTAAGCAGGGTTCCACCGTAGTTACTTGAAGACGAAGTCTTTGAGGAAAGCAGGGCCCTGTTTGTTCCAAGGGTCAAGTTTCTTAAGACTCAAATAGCTATTTAAGTGACTGACACTTTCGTATTCAGTCGACTTAGTCAATTGTCCAGCTGTAAAACTCCACTGATCAGGTGGGTCTGTGAAGTTATTTATTTAATAAAGTCCTTTAAAAGAATTCTTCGTACGGCTCAATCTCCTTCTCCCAGTTTAACTCTTCTGTTGCCGGCAAAGACTTGGTTGGTTTCTGATTCCGGTTCTGGCAACAGAGCTACAGGTTGAGCTGTGGCAGCGAGTTTCTGGTTCAGGTGAGAGAAAGAGAGAGAGAAAGACTGTCCGCTGTTCCTTATAGTCTGTCAGATCAGTAGGTGATTGGTCCCTGAGTTCTTGAGATTGGATTTCAGTTTCAGCCCCCAGTGTCCTATTGGAGGGAGGCTTTATTTATGACTGATGTCAATCCATGCCATCTTTTGGAAATGACGGTTGGCCTGGGTTCGTAGCTCTATGTCGGGATTTCGGCTCTCATCCACTTCAAAGAGTTTTTATCACCTACAGGCCCCTTTCTCCAGACATCTCATAGCAGAATTCCAAACTATTTGGCCTCTTCTCGGTGCCATCCTCCCCAAAACTGTCACTTTGATGCAAACCAGTTCCAAGCTGATGAGCTAAGGAAATCTGATAACTTTGTGGGGGGAGAGGTCTTCTTTAGATCAGTGCTTCAGCTCAGAGCCCAAATGCTCTTATCCAAATACACCCAACATAACGCTACATATGTATGTATGTATGTATATATGTGTAGAAGGAAAATTAGAAATTATTTTCTTACACCTGTTTTTCTCTCTTGTATACTTAAGAAAGATACGGTCAAGCTAGAAGGTCAGCCCAGAAGATAGTTTGATTTCTGTTTGTTATTTACGATGAGAACCTTGGAGACATTGTCAAACGGTATGACCTACGTGCCTGTTCCCTAAAACCATGTGTTGACCTATGAACTCTGTTCTATAATGATATATGTTCTGCTAAGTTAGCCTTTAAGATAACATAGTAATGACTTTCTAGCATGTATGGATGTATGTATGTATGTATATATATATATATATATATATGTATGTATGTATGTCCAATTGCTTTGACAATACAAATGAATTGAATTGAGAGGAAGAGAGAGAGAGAGAGAGAGAGAGAGAGAGAGAAGAGAGAGAGAGAGACAGACAGACAGACAGACAGCTCAGCGATGACATCACGAGCCTCTCTCAGCTGACTGCTATGACATCACAGAGCACGTACATTCCGTTGCTTGTCGTCTGTCAACCACTCAGTCACTGCTAGCCAGACTGTCCCTAAGACAAAGTGTACAATACTTCAATTATATCTCCTCCAGACAGATAAAGAGTATTAAGAGCTACGATGAAGTTACCCAGGAGACGTAAAAAGCTTGCATCACCTGGTATTTCCTGGAGGTCACCCATCCAAGTACTAACCAGGCCCTGGCCCGTTTAGTTTCCAAGGTCTGACGAGATCGGGCACGTTCAGGACGGTGTGGCCGCAAGCCGAGATGCCTGGCTGCATGATGTCTCTTAAAGGCTGGCGGGTATTGACGGGATTTCCAGCAAAAAATAAAAAATAAAAAAATAAAAAAATGGAGGGAAAAATAACAGTGCAGGAAAGGGTGTTGAAAGTAGCCGGGAACGTGTACAATTCTTCAATTATATCTCCTCCAGACAGAAAGAGAGTATTAACATCTACGATGATGTTACCCAGGAGACGTATAAAGCTTGCAGCACCTGGTATTTCCAGGAGGTCACCCATGCAAGTACTGACCAGGCCCTGCCCTGTTTAGCTTCCGAGATCTGATGAGATCGGTCGCGTTCAGGACGGCGTGGCCGCAAGCCGAGAGGCCTGGCAGCATGATGTCTCTTAAAGGCGGGCGGGTTTTGACGGACCTTCCAGCAAAAAAAAAAAGAAAAAAGAAAACTGAAGGGAAAAATATCAGTGCAGCAAAGGGTGTTGAAAGTTGCCGGGTACGTGTACATTTCTTCAATTGTATCTTCTCCTGACAGAAAGAGAGTATTAAGAGCTACGATGAAGTTACCCAGGAGACGTAAAAAGCTTGCAGTACCTAGTTTTTCCAGGAGGTCACCAATCCAAATACTGACCAGGTCCTGCCGCGTTTTGCTTCCTAGATCTGACAAGATCGGGCGCGTTCAGGACGGTGTGGCCGCAAGCCAAAAAGCCTGGCTGCATGATGTCTCTTAAAGGCTGGCGGGTATTGACGGAACTTCCAGCAAAAAAAAGAAAAATGGAGGGAAAAATACCAGTGCAGCAAATGGTGTTGAAAGTAGCCGGGTACGTGTACAAATCCTCAATTATAACACCTCCAGACAGAAAGAGAGTATTAAGAGCTACAATGAAGTTACTCAGGAGACTAAAAAGCTTGCAGCACCAGGTATTTCCAGGAGGTCTCCCATCCAAGTACTGACCAGGCCCTGCCCCGTTTAGCTTCCGAGATCTGACAAGATCAGGCACGTTCAGGTCAGTGTGGCTGCAAGCCTAGAGAGCTGGCTGCATGATGTCTCTTAAAGGCTGGAGGGTATTGACGGAACTTCCGGCAAAAAAAAAAAGAAAAAAGAAAAATGGAGGGAAAAATATCAGTGCAGCAAAGGGTGTTGAAAGTAGCCGGGTACGTGTACAATTCTTCAATTATATCTCCTCCAGACTGAAAGAGAGTATTACGAGCTACGATGAAGTTACCCAGGAGACGTATAAAGCTTGCAGCACCTGGTATTTCCAGGAGGTCACCCATCCAAGTACTGACCAGGTCCTGCCCCGTTTAGCTTCCGAGATCTGACGAGATCGGGCGCGTTCAGGATGGTGTGGCCGCAAGCCGAGATGCCTGGCTGCATGATGTCTCTTAAAGGCTGGCGGGTATTGACGGAACTGCCAGCCAAAAAAAAAAAGAAAAATAGAGGGAAATATACCAGTGCAGCAAAGGGTGTTGAAAGTAGCCGGGTACGTGTACAATTCTTCAATTATATCTCCTGGAGACAGAAAGAGAGTATTAAGAGCTACGATGAAGTTACCCAGGAGACGTAAAAAGCTTGCAGCACCTGGTATTTCTAGGAGGTCTCCCATCCAAGTACTGACCAGGCCCTGCCCTGTTTAGCTTCCGAGATCTGACGAGATCGGGCGCATTCAGGACGGTGTGGCCACAAGCCAAGAGGCCTGGCTGCATGATGTCTCTTAAAGGTTGGCGGGTATTGACGGAACTTCCAGCAAAAAAAAAAAAAAAAAAAAATAGAAAAATGGAGGGAAAAACATCAGTGCAGGAAAGGGTGTTGAAAGTAGCCGGGTACGTGTACAATTCTTCAATAATATCTCCTACAGACTGAAAGAGAGTATTAAGAGCTATGATGAAGTTACCCAGGAGACGTAAAAAGCTTGCAGCACCTGGTATTTCCAGGAGGTCACCCATCCAAGTACTGACCAGGCCCTGCCCCGTTAGCTTCCGAGATCTGATGAGATCGGGCGCGTTCAGGACGGTGTGGCCGCAAGCCAAGAGGCCTGGCAGCATGATGTCTCTTAAAGGCTGGCGGGTATTGACGGAACTTCCAGCAAAAAAAAAAAAAAAAAAAAAGAAAAATGGACGGAAAAATATCAGTGCAGCAAAGGCTGTTGAAAGTAGCCGGGTACGTGTACAATACTTCAATTATATCTCCTCCAGACTGAATGAGAGTATTAAGAGCTACGCTGAAGTTACCCAGGAGATGTAAAAAGCTTTCAGCACCTGGTATTTCCAGGAGGTCACCCATCCAATTACTGACCAGGACCTGCCCAGTTTTTCTTCCGAGATCTGACGAGATCTTGCGTCTTCAGGACGGTGTGGCCTCAAGCCAAGAGGCCTGGCTGCATGATGTCTCTTAAAGGCTGGAGGGTATTGATGGAACTTCCTGCAAAAAACAAAAGAAAAAAGAAAAATGGAGGGATAAATATCAGTGCAGCAAAGCGTGTTGAAGGTAGCCGGGTACGTGTACAATTCTTCAATTATATCTCCTCCAGACAGATAGAGAGTATTAAGAGCTACGATAAAGTTACCCAGGAGACGTAAAAAGCTTGCAGCACCTGGTATTTCCAGGAGGTCACCCATCCAAGTACTGACCAGGCCCTGCCCCGTTTAGCTTCCGAGATCTGACGAGATCGAGCGCATTCAGGGCGGTGTGGCCACAAGCCGAAAGGGCTGGCTGCATGATGTCTCTTAAAGGTTGGCGGGTATTGACGGAACTTCCAGCAAAAAAAAAAAAAAAAAAAATAGAAAAATGGAGGGAAAAATATCAGTGCAGGAAAGGGTGTTGAAAGTAGCCGGGTACGTGTACAATTCTTCAATTATATCTCCTGCAGACTGAAAGAGAGTATTAAGAGCTACGATAAAGTTACCCAGGAGACGTAAAAGCTTGCAGCACCTGGTATTTCCAGGTGGTCTCACATTCAAGTACTGACCAGGTCCTGCCCCGTTTAGCTTCCGAGATCTGATGAGATCGGGCGCGTTCAGGACGGTGTGGCCTCAAGCCAAGAGGCCTGGCTGCATGATGTCTCTTAAAGGCTGGAGGGTATTGATGGAACTTCCTGCAAAAAACAAAAGAAAAAAGAAAAATGGAGGGATAAATATCAGTGCAGCAAAGCGTGTTGAAGGTAGCCGGGTACGTGTACAATTCTTCAATTATATCTCCTCCAGACAGATAGAGAGTATTAAGAGCTACGATAAAGTTACCCAGGAGACGTAAAAAGCTTGCAGCACCTGGTATTTCCAGGAGGTCACCCATCCAAGTACTGACCAGGCCCTGCCCCGTTTAGCTTCCGAGATCTGACGAGATCGGGCGCATTCAGGGCGGTGTGGCCACAAGCCGAAAGGGCTGGCTGCATGATGTCTCTTAAAGGTTGGCGGGTATTGACGGAACTTCCAGCAAAAAAAAAAAAAAAAAAAAATAGAAAAATGGAGGGAAAAATATCAGTGCAGGAAAGGGTGTTGAAAGTAGCCGGGTACGTGTACAATTCTTCAATTATATCTCCTGCAGACTGAAAGAGAGTATTAAGAGCTACGATAAAGTTACCCAGGAGACGTAAAAGCTTGCAGCACCTGGTATTTCCAGGTGGTCTCACATTCAAGTACTGACCAGGTCCTGCCCCGTTTAGCTTCCGAGATCTGATGAGATCGGGCGCGTTCAGGACGGTGTGGCAGCAAGCCAAGAGGCCTGGCTGCATGATGTCTCTTAAAGGCTGGCGGGTATTGACGGAACTTCCAGCAAAAAAAAAAAAAAAAAAAAATGGAAAATGGAGGGAAAAATATCAGTGCAGCAAAGGCTGTTGAAAGTAGCCGGGTACGTGTACAATACTTCAATTATATCTCCTCCAGACTGAATGAGAGTATTAAGAGCTACGCTGAAGTTACCCAGGAGATGTAAAAAGCTTTCAGCACCTGGTATTTCCAGGAGGTCACCCATCCAATTACTGACCAGGACCTGCCCAGTTTTTCTTCCGAGATCTGACGAGATCTTGCGTCTTCAGGACGGTGTGGCCTCAAGCCAAGAGGCCTGGCTGCATGATGTCTCTTAAAGGCTGGAGGGTATTGATGGAACTTCCTGCAAAAAACAAAAGAAAAAAGAAAAATGGAGGGATAAATATCAGTGCAGCAAAGCGTGTTGAAGGTAGCCGGGTACGTGTACAATTCTTCAATTATATCTCCTCCAGACAGATAGAGAGTATTAAGAGCTACGATAAAGTTACCCAGGAGACGTAAAAGCTTGCAGCACTAGGTATTTCCAGGAGGTCTCACATTCAAGAAATGACCAGGTCCTGCCCCGTTTAGCTTCCGAGATCTGACGAGATCGGGCGCGTTCAGGACGGTGTGGCCACAAGCCGAAAGGCCTGGCTGCATGATGTCTCTTAAAGGTTGGCGGGTATTGACGGAACTTCCAGCAAAAAAAAAAAAAAAAAGAAAAATGGATGGAAAAATATCAGTGCAGCAAAGGGTGTTGACAGTAGCTGGATACGTGTACAATACTTAAATTATATCTCCTCCAGACAGAGAGAGAGTATTAAGAGCTACGATAAAGTTACCCAGGAGACGTAAAAGCTTGCAGCACTAGGTATTTCCAGGAGGTCTCACATTCATGTACTGATCAGGTCCTGCCCCGTTTAGCTTCCGAGATCTGACGAGATCGGGCGCGTTCAGGATGGTGTGGCCGCAAGCCAAGATGCCCGGCTGCATGATGTCTCTTAAAGGCTGGCGGGTATTGACGGAACTGCCAGCAAAAAAAAAAAAGAAAAATAGAGGGAAATATACCAGTGCAGTAAAGGGTGTTGAAAGTAGCCGGGTACGTGTACAATTCTTCAATTATATCTCCTGGAGACAGAAAGAGAGTATTAAGAGCTATGATGAAGTTACCCAGGAGACGTAAAAAGCTTGCAGCACCTGGTATTTCCAGGAGGTCACCCATCCAAGTACTGACCAGGCCCTGCCCCGTTAGCTTCCGAGATCTGATGAGATCGGGCGCGTTCAGGACGGTGTGGCCGCAAGCCAAGAGGCCTGGCAGCATGATGTCTCTTAAAGGCTGGCGGGTATTGACGGAACTTCCAGCAAAAAAAAAAAAAAAAAAAAAGAAAAATGGACGGAAAAATATCAGTGCAGCAAAGGCTGTTGAAAGTAGCCGGGTACGTGTACAATTCTTCAATTATATCTCCTCCAGACAGATAGAGAGTATTAAGAGCTACGATGAAGTTTCCCAGGAGACGTAAAAAGCTTGCAGCACCAGGTATTTCCAGGAGGTCTCCCATCCAAGTACTGATGAGGCCCTGCCCCGTTTAGCTTCCGAGATCTAACGAGATCGGGCGTGTTCAGGACGGTGTGGCCGCAAGCCAAGAGGCCGGGCTGCATGATGTCTCTTAAAGGCTGGCGGGTATTGACGGAACTTCCAGCAAAAAATAAAAAATAAATAAATAGAAAAATGGAGGGAAAAATATCAGTGTAGGACAGGGTGTTGAAAGTAGCCGTGTACATGTACAATTCTTCAATTATATCTCCTCCAGACTGAATGAGAGTATTAAGAGCTACGCTGAAGTTACCCAGGAGATGTAAAAAGCCTTCAGCACCTGGTATTTCCAGGAGGTCACCCATCCAATTACTGACCAGGCCCTGCCCAGTTTTTCTTCCGAGATCTGACGAGATCTTGCGTCTTCAGGACGGTGTGGCCTCAAGCCAAGAGGCCTGGCTGCATGATGTCTCTTAAAGGCTGGAGGGTATTGATGGAACTTCCAGCAAAAAACAAAAGAAAAAAGAAAAATGGAGGGAAAAATATCAGTGCAGCATAGCGTGTTGAAGGTAGCCGGGTACGTGTACAATTCTTCAATTATATCTCCTCCAGACAGATAGAGAGTATTAAGAGCTACGATAAAGTTACCCAGGAGACGTAAAAGCTTGCAGCACCAGGTATTTCCAGGAGGTCTCACATTCAAGTACTGACCAGGTCCTGCCCCGTTTAGCTTCCGAGATCTAACGAGATCGGGCGTGTTCAGGACGGTGTGGCCGCAAGCCAAGAGGCCGGGCTGCATGATGTCTCTTAAAGGCTGGCGGGTATTGACGGAACTTCCAGCAAAAATAAAAAATAAATAAATAGAAAAATGGAGGGAAAAATATCAGTGTAGGACAGGGTGTTGAAAGTAGCCGTGTACATGTACAATTCTTCAATTATATCTCCTCCAGACTGAATGAGAGTATTAAGAGCTACGCTGAAGTTACCCAGGAGATGTAAAAAGCCTTCAGCACCTGGTATTTCCAGGAGGTCACCCATCCAATTACTGACCAGGCCCTGCCCAGTTTTTCTTCCGAGATCTGACGAGATCTTGCGTCTTCAGGACGGTGTGGCCTCAAGCCAAGAGGCCTGGCTGCATGATGTCTCTTAAAGGCTGGAGGGTATTGATGGAACTTCCAGCAAAAAACAAAAGAAAAAAGAAAAATGGAGGGAAAAATATCAGTGCAGCATAGCGTGTTGAAGGTAGCCGGGTACGTGTACAATTCTTCAATTATATCTCCTCCAGACAGATAGAGAGTATTAAGAGCTACGATAAAGTTACCCAGGAGACGTAAAAGCTTGCAGCACCAGGTATTTCCAGGAGGTCTCACATTCAAGTACTGACCAGGTCCTGCCCCGTTTAGCTTCCGAGATCTGACGAGATCGGGCGCGTTCAGGACGGTGTGGCCGCAAGCCGAGATGTCTGGCTGCATGATGTCTCTTAAAGGCTGGCGGGTATTGACGGAACTGCCAGCAAAAAAAAAAAAGAAAAATAGAGGGAAATATACCAGTGCAGCAAAGGCTGATGAAAGTAGCCGGGTACGTGTACAATTTCTCAATTATAACACCTCCAGACAGATAGAGAGTATTAAGAGCTACGATGAAGTTTCCCAGGAGACGTAAAAAGCTTGCAGCACCAGGTATTTCCTGGAGGTCTCCCATCCAAGTACTGACCAGGCCCTGCCCCGTTTAGTTTCCGAGATCTGACGAGATCGGGCGCGTTCAGGACGGTGTGGCCACAAGCCAAGAGGCCTGGCTGCATGATGTCTCTTAAAGACTGACGGGTATTGACGGAACTTCCAGCAAAAAAAAAATGGATAAAGAAAAATGGAGGGAAAAATATCAGTGCAGCAATGGGTGTTGAAAGTAGCCGGGTATGTGTACAATACTTCAATTATATCTCCTCCAGACAGAAAGAGAGTATTAAGAGCTACGATGAACTCACCTAAAGGATTATTAGGAACACCATTCTAATACTGTGTTTGACCCCCTTTCGCCTTCAGAACTGCTTTAATTCTACGTGGCATTGCTTCAACAAGGTGCTGAAAGCATTCTTTAGAAATGTTGGCCCATATTGATAGGATAGCATCTTGCAGTTGATGGAGATTTGTGGGATGCACATCCAGGGCACGAAGCTCCCGTTCCACCACATCCCAAAGATGCTCTATTGGGTTGAGATCTGGTGACTGTGGGGGCCAGTTTAGTACAGTGAACTCATTGTCATGTTCAAGAAACCAATTTGAAATGATTCGACCTTTGTGACATGGTGCATTATCCTGCTGGAAGTAGCCATCAGAGGATGGGTACATGGTGGTCAAAAAGGGATGGACATGGTCAGAAACAATGCTCAGGTAGGCCGTAGCATTTAAACGATGCCCAATTGGCACTAAGGGGCCTAAAGTGTGCCAAGAAGACATCCCCCACACCATTACACCACCACCACCAGCCTGCACAGTGGTAACAAGACATGATGGATCCATGTTCTCATTCTGTTTACGCCAAATTCTGACTCTACCATCTGAATGTCTCACCTCCTTTTCCTATTTGTAGTGGAGATGAGTGGTACCCGGTGGGGTCTTCTGCTGTTGTAGCCCATCCGCCTCAAGGTTGTACGTGTTGTGGCTTCACAAATGCTTTGCTGCATACCTTGTTTGTAACGAGTGGTTATTTCAGTCAAAGTTGCTCTTCTATCAGCTTGAATCAGTCGGCCCATTCTCCTCTGACCTCTAGCATCAACAAGGCATTTTCGCCCACAGGACTGCCGCATACTGGATGTTTTTCCCTTTTCACACCATTCTTTGTAAACCCTAGAAATGGTTGTGCGTGAAAATCCCAGTAACTGAGCAGATTGTGAAATACTCAGACCGGCCCGTCTGGCACCAACAACCATGCCACGCTCAAAATTGCTTAAATCACCTTTTATTCCCATTCAGACATTCAGTTTGGAGTTCAGGAGATTGTCTTGACCAGGACCACACCCCTAAATGCATTGAAGCAACTGCCATGTGATTGGTTGATTAGATAATTGCATTAATGAGAAATTGAACAGGTGTTCCTAATAATCCTTTAGGTGAGTGTATATGTATGTATGTGTATGTATGTCCAATTGCTTTGACAATACAAATGAAATGAATTGAGAGAGAGAGAGAGAGAGAGAGAGAGAGAGGAATATGAGCTCCTTAAAAACATTTGTTTTTATACATAAGCGGATTTAATTTGTGATTTACAAATGAATATATAGCACTATAAACATACACAGAAGACATGGAATAGAAATTCAGAAGAAAAAGTATTCAAAAAATAATAATTTTAAGAGAAACACAAAAAGAAGAAAGCAGAGAGACAGTTCAGGAAGAAAAGTCAGAAAAGAAAAGCTGAAGACAAGAATTGGAGGTAAGAGACAAATAATTAAACAAAAAAATATGTATTAATAAAATAAATAAGCATTCTCAGTAGTTGACTCAGCCAATGAAAATGCAGAGCTCCAATTTGAATAGAGTGACAGTAGGAGAGAGCCCAACTGCCACTGAGACTGATACAAATCTATCGAACAGCAGTCTGACTGCAGAGCTGCCTTTTGAAATCCGATACCCTGAAGACATTCGCTCTGCACAGGCTAAGAAGGACTACAAACAAGCTGTGATGAGAGCATCTCCTGAGACCCTCATCCTAGACTACACCGGTAAAGGAGAAAACAGGGTCAAGAACAATCTACTGTTCTACACCGCCTTTCACAAAACCCTGTGCCAGACATACCCCAATAACAACAAGAGGGGCATTAGCAGAGGCAGGCAGATCTCAGTGCTGGTAGAGAAAGACACAGACAGTGTGATGCTCACTTTTAATGTATACCACAACGGGACCATCATGGTGCAGTTCAGCGAGAGCAGCCTGGACCAATTAGCTCTCGGCTTCCACACCTCAAAGCAGCAGACTGAGGTAGAGAAACAAGTGCCAGAGCCGGCCACCCTGCAGTCTGCCCCCAGCCACACGGAGCCAGACAGTGCCCCATCTCCCACAGACTGCCCCCCTGTCTCCCCAAAACTCTCCAGCAACATTAAAACACTAAAGGAATGCCTATCAGTGCTGGAGCTGGAGTTTGCGGAGTTCAGGGACTAAAGATGCAGCACAAGGCTGAGATCCATGAGCTGAGAGCAGCAGTGAGAGACCTGGAGGAGCAGAGACAAACCCTGAGGACGGAGCTGCGCAGAGCGAGGGAGGAGCTGACCAGGACACCCCAGCACAGCCAGCTAAGGAGCCTGCAGAGCCAGCTGGAGGAGCTAAGAGAGGAGCTACACATCACTGGAGCACAGAGACTGCACTGCACTGAACCCACAACACCTCCAACCCCTGACACCTCCAACACTGATGCACCCACTGATCCACCCACACTCCCCACCACTCCTGACACCCCCACTATCACCAGACCTGCCACTAATACACAAACCCCTGAAACGCCACTCCCCCAAAACACACCCGCTGCCCCCACCACTCCCGACGCAAACCCGGAGTGGCAGGTCAACACAGAGGTGGTCATTCTGAGCGACTCCAATGGGAAGTTCCTGGATGAGAGGCGCCTCTTCCCTGGGTGAAAAGTGAAAAAGCTTTGGTGCCCGACAGCACAGAGAGCCCTGGAGCTGCTCTCCAAGAGGAGGCTGTGCCAGGTCAAACACATCCTCATCCACACCGGCACTAACGACCTGAGTGCCCGCAGGGGCGATGTGGCCTCAGCCCTGAGACAGGTGGCAACGAAAGCCACAGAGGAATTCCCAACTGCCAAAATCACCATCTCCACACTGCTGCCCCGCACAGACGTGCCCCTGCACATCATCCAGGCCATCAACGCAGAAGTGTCCCGAAGATGTGCCCTCCTCCCCAACGTACACCTGGCACACCACTGAGACATCCAGCCACATCACCTGTATGACCACGTCCACCTCAACAAGACGGGTGTGAGGATCTTCGCAAAGGTCCTCAAGGACACAACCCTGGGCCGAAACCCCACACACCCCCACCCCATATCTTGTTCATTTTCCAAAATACTTCAATTTTTGCCCTCTATCTGTTTCACTTCATCCTTTATTGACCTCTTGCTGTTGTAGTATTGAAAAAAGCTCTTTGCATTCGTTATAGAGCTATGTTTCTTTCTATTTCCCTCTTTGCTTTCCTGATCCCTTTCTTAAGATCTATTTGCAGTTCACCATATTCTTTGTATTTTGTTTAGTCTCTATCCCTTTTGTATGCGCTATACCACATTTTCTCTCTCTTCAAATTTTTTTGCATACTTCCATTAAACCATTTTGGCCAATGTTTTTTGGTCCTCAATTTGCTAAGTTTTGGTATAAATTTCTCCTGAGCCTCAAGTAGTATATTCTTAAATATACCCATCCATTTTCAACTGAATCTGATCCAGTGTGCTCCAGTCTACCTCTTCCAAGTGTCGCCTCATACCTTCAAGGTTTGCTTTTCTAAAATTGTAGACCATTGCTTTAGACTTGGGCCTTGTTTCTAGAAAGAATGCCTCAAAGATGACCATATTGTGATCACAGTTTGCTATTGATTCTATAACTAATGTCCCTCTGACTCTATCTAACATCTCGGTTATTTGAAGGGAAATCTGTCAAGGTCACTGTTAAGGTACAACGCTTCAGTTGAAGCAGCCCTTCGGATCCCAGTGAATCGGGCAGTCAGGCCAGTCAGCGTTTCAGCTACAGGGGAGACTTTTCAGCAGGAGACGAGCGCTCGGGAAGAAAAATGCACAGACACAGAAGTAGTCCGTTCGTTTATCTTCAGTTTATTTAAAGTTTCACACAGCCTTTATACAGTCTAACAAACATCTTCAGTGATAGTTACGGGGCAGTCCCGATATGTAGTTACACACCATAATAGTACTGATTTTGCAGTGTTCCCACAAGCAGGTACACATGTCATGCCTCGTGGGAATGTTATTGTCCGAGGATGTGTGTAACCCATAATATATTTGTGTTTCGGGAAGGGGAAAATGTAGCACATACTGTACGAACAACATGTTTTGTGTCTGCCACAGCTGCTTGGATTACAAGCAGTTCTGCAAGCTATTTCAGCAGTGTGCATAAGACATAGATAATAAGTAAAGTTATGAATAACTCACAGTTCCTAACTAGTAACTTACTGGAAAGTTTCCTATATTTTCTAACAGTTATACAGTGGGTATATACAATACATAGGAGGCAATTTTACCCCAACAGTCACCGTTGACAATTGGAAACAGCTCCTCAGTGGAATATGCCAGTAATGAGGACATAAGTGTACAAACATAAAGAAAGTCCTGCTATTACAAACTGCCAGCAAATGCATGCAATGCATTACTCATCTATTCAAAATACCTAGTTTACTGCATTACTATGATTATTATTATCCAATATAGAAATATATTAACACATTAGTCTCAGTAATGTGCATTTTTCACCTTTAATTGTGTGTAATTTCCAGGAAAATAGTGTTGATACATTTTGAATAGTCAGTGAAACATATCAATTTTCAAAGACTTCATGTCCCTCTTAACAGCCCTAGCAAACAATGCATTTACAGCATATTAATAAATAAAGAATACTTTAAGGGGGATGGTGTAAAACATCCATAGGAACAGCAGAGAAACTGTAAGTTAAACATGAACCTGAGATATTTCCACAATGTTTCTGGGTTAAAAAATAGGATCACCAAATAAATAAGCAAGTAAATCTTAAAGTACAGCTATAGATAATTCATTTTTGTAAGGATATTATACATTATTGACAATGTTTTCTGTACCAGTTGTTAAAACCCCTAAAAAGAGCACATTATAAATGGTCAATGTGATATATTTCCAGCACACAATCCCCAAAGAAATGACAGGAATTTAGGACTGTGTTGTGGAAATACCATTTTAACTTGTATAAAAGGAAAGCTTTAAAGTTAATCTCTACTTTCTTTGGGTCTCAAATATTTAATTCTTAATTCCCCTAACTGGTCTTGGTTTGTATCGTTGAAATGCAATTTGATCACAGAATTTATCTATTTAACATGTCAAACAGTAGGTGGCAGAGTTTACATTACATTATTTGTCATTTAGCAGACGCTCTTATCCAGGGCGACTTACATTTGTACCCATTTATTATTATTATTATTATTATTATTATTATTATTATTAATATTTTTATTTCTTGGCAGACGCCCTTATCCAGGGCGACTTACAACATAACTGCAAAAATACAGTGAAGTACAATCAATCAATCAATCCATTTTTATTTGTATAGCGCCCTTCGCAGGGTAGCCACAGAGTGCTTTACAGACTGGTAAACATACAACAAACATACAGCAAAATAAAAAACATAAATACAATAAAATCAAATATAGACCTGTAAACATTTTACATGATCTAGAATAAAGTGAGTGAACATTTAAGTAAATAAAGCATTTAGGAACGGAGGAGAGAAAAACAAGAAAACTCCTAAGGATGGCATGTAGGAGAAAATGAATCTCTGGGGGTCCACGGCCTAGGGCCTAGGCCTAATGGTTGCCTCCCCTCCAGGCAGTATACTTATTACAGCAGCAAGGAGATCAGAAAGTTCTTTATCGGTGCTGCTGGCTGTGGTCTTCCCTGTGGAGGAGGCCTCTCGCTGGCCATCGGGGGTGGAGGGTTTGGACCATCAATAGGCTTTGGGTTGCGATGGCTCATCAAACCTTGGGTGTGGATGCCCCGTTGACCCTCCATTGTGAGGTGCTTCTGGGATGGGTTGTGCCTCATCAGACGGGTAGGGAGGTGCCAGTCCCTTTAGTGCTTTAAATGTTAATAAGAGCACTTTAAAGTCTATCCTGTAGTGCACGGGCAGCCAGTGAAGAGAAGCCAATACTGGAGTGATGTGTTCATGTTTTTATGTTTTTGTTAGGATTCTTGCAGCAGCATTTTGGACTGAAGTGCACAAATAGCTCTGTTTGTGCTGCCTGACAGAATGGCATTACAGTAGTCCAATCTAGATGTAACAAATGCGTGTATCAATTTCTCAGTGTCCTGTAACGAGAGGAATTGTCTTAGTCTAGCAATGTTTCTAAGCTGGAGGAAGGAAGATCTCAACACATTCTGAATGTGTGATTCAAAAGATAGATTATGATCACAGATGACACCCAGGTTTCATGCCATCCCCTTAGGGGAGAAATTAAAGTTATCATTACTCAGTTTTGTTAGTGAATGATGAACAGTTCGATTTTTGTCTCCTAAAATTATGACTTCTGTTTTGTCAGAATTAAGCATAAGAATTTTTTTTCTCATCCATGTTTTAATCTCAGACAGACAGCAGATTCGTTTTTCTAGGTCTATGGTGTTGTTAGGATTTACTGACAGATATAATTGTGTGTCGTCTGCGTAACTGTGAAAGTTAATATTATGTCGTCGAATGATATCACCTAAAGGGAGCATGTACAATGAAAAAAGTATAGGTCCGAGGACTGAGCCCTGTGGGACTCCGTACTTAATTTGAGTGGTTCTCGTTAATCTGTGCATATTGGAGTCTGTTTGACAGATATGATTTAAACCATGAAAGCACATTGCGAGATAGGCCAATACGGTTTTCTAAGCGGTGTATCAAGATTTTGTGGTCGATTGTGTCAAAAGCCGCACTTAAGTCTAATAAAATAATAACACTGGTGTGCCCTACATTGGAGGACTGAAACACGTCATTCAATACTTTTAACAGGGCCGTTTCTGTACTAAGGCCGGAACGGAAGCCTGATTGAAATTCTTCATAAAGATGATTATCGGTTAAAAAAGCTTGCAGTTGGTTTTCAACTACTTTCTCTAGAACCTTAGAAAGGAAGGGAAGGTTTGAGATAGGTCGATAGTGTTTAAGTTGGTTAGGGTCGACACTGGGTTTCTTAAGAAGTGGTTTAATTACAGCTATTTTAAATGATTCAGGAACAGATCCTGAGAATAAAGAGACATTGATAATATTGTGTATTCTGTGAATAATTCATGGCAGAGATTGTTTTAGCAGTTTAGTGCGTATAGGGTCTAGTGCGCAGGTTGTTGTTTTCATTTTAGTAATTAAGGAGACCAATTCCTGGTGATTTACTACGTTAAACGAGTCCAAGGTAGGCAGGGGCTGTGAAGGACTGCATGTGTCAGCTATAGTATCTGTGTATGTTTCCTGTTCTATCTGTTTTCTAATGCTGTTAACTTTGCTATTGAAATGATCCATGAAGTCACTACAGGTGAAATTGGGGGGGATGACCTCTGAAGGCTTTACCTTCTGGTTAGTAAGTGTCGCTATTGTATTAGAAAGAAAACGCGGGTTATTCTTATGCGTCTCTATTAAATTGGAGTAGTAGGCAGACCTAGCAGAGGACAGGGCCTGCTTGTATCTTATTATACTGTCATTCCATGCCATGTGAAGACCTCTAGTTTTGATTCTCTCCATTTACGCTCACATCTACGGCATTCTGTTTTAAGTGAGCGAGTGTGTTCGTCAAACCACGGTGAGTGTTTTGTTGGTTTTTATTTGTCGTGTCCTTAATGGGGCTACTAAAGCAGTGCTTAGTGTATTGTTGAAATTATTTAATAATTCATCTGCAGATCCTTCTTTTGATAAAGCTAGCATTTGGCAACAGGGTAGTGAATTTATGAATAGCAGTGGGATTTAGGCAGCGAGTTTCTATGTTCCTTTCCGTGTGTCTAATTCTACTCCTCCTACAAGGCAATCAATCATTACAAATTAAATTTAGCTAAAACAGCAATTCAAAATAATACATTTTACAATTTTCAATTTACAATTTACACAAGTACAGTAAGTGACATCCTACATCCTTGACAGTGAAAGCTAAGTGCTGTCAAGATGTAGGGTCACAGTCAAGGGCTACGGGAAAGGGAGCAAGGAGGAAAATAATCAAGAACGCGAGAAGCATAATACAACTGTGAAGTGCTATCTAGCAGGGATAGAGGACTAATATTACAAGTGCTGTCGGAAGAGATGCGTCTTGAGTAAGTGCCGGAATGAGGTCAAGGACTCTGCTGTTTTGACTTCGGTGGGCAGGTCGTTCCACCATTTAGGTGCCAGGGATGAGAAGGAGCGGTTCTGGAGGAGGCAGAGTTGGTCTATACAACTGGGTATTTTACTGGAGCAATCTAAGAGAAGTACCTTGCTCAAGGGTACAACAGCACTGCCCCACCTGGGATTTGAACCCAAAACCCACAATATGAGTCCAGAGCCCTAAGCACTACTCCACAGTGTTGCATTAATCACAGACTGTACCAAGGCTCCATGTGATTCTTTATTGCACTTATACTGTTATTATTGTTTATTTGATTTAATTTTAATTATTCACTGATTGAGTCGTGTTCTCAAATTGTTTGTTTTCATTGATTGTATTCACTGATTGATTGACTTTAATTGATATTCACTATTATTGAACAGGCAGAAGCTTTGATCCCCGATGCGGCGCACCTGCATCACTGAGCAGCGGCCGCCTTCCCTCATGGCCACTACACCTGTGGACACTCAGCTGGAGATAAAGGCTGCCCTGCCAGAACAAAGGGGCACGGCGGAGCACCAGCAGGGACAGTGACTGCGGGACGGGTTACAGAGGAGAGGATATCGGCTGTGAGGGTGCCAGCCGGTAGGCACTAACTCCTCGCAGGGTCGGAGCGGGTCCCTGCAAATCGGGAGCTGCCTGGAGAAACATTAGCCGCTGGACGCAGTGACTCGACAGCGACAAGAGGATCTAAGGGACTATTACTGGCCAGAGACATTGACTTGGCTTCTACAAGACTGTATTCCTGGACTTGCCTTCTTGGCTCTGCGGTTTCCAGCTTCTCGGCGATAGACGGCACTTTGGGGCTCCGGACCAGCAGCCGGAGGGAGAAGCACATAGCGGACGGGTGAGAGGGACGCGCTCAATATCCCTGTGAGCTTGTGATCGCAGCACTTGCCAGTGAGCGAGCGTGTCCTCCTCCTGAGACTGCTCTTTGTCCTGGATTGGGGCTGCTTGTGCGGACGAGCTGCTCGTTTGTGAGGATCTCTAGCCTGGGACGGAACCGGAGGCCGAGCCGGGTTGGGACTGTGTAATTGAGACCATTCTCTCGCCATTCTCCATCGTTTCATACATACGTTTTTTGATTGTGAATATAGGGGGTATTGTCTGGGCTTAGTTTTATTTGGGAATTTAGTATAGTTTATTATATTTTCAGCTTTTGTATAGGTTTCTGTATTTTTATTTTTGCCCAGGTGATTAAAGGCAATTTTAATTGTAAAAAAAACATTGAGAGAACGGTCAGATTTCGTGCCCTGCTAGTTGCCCATGTTGTATTGTACATGGTGAATTTTATTTAATGGACTAGAATAAGACCTTTCTTATTTACTGGTGACGTCTGTCCTGGGACCTTACCTGCAGGGGGAAATAAGTGAGTGGGAGCGAGTCCCCACCTCGCGTAACTCAGTTGGGATGGCGTAGCGAGACTTCATGCGACCCAGTCAGAGGTGATTCTAGGGTATGTGGGGGCCCCAGGCAAAATAAATCCTGATGGTGAAGCCAGGGAGAGCATGGTGGGGTTTCCCATTTGCGACACCCCTGGACCCACTGTTCACTGCCACGCGTGACAATTTTCAGGTTTTTCTGAATGCTTAAACACTAACAGTGATTCTTGAAGTACTATCTCTGAAATAATTAACACTTTTAGGCAATGTATTTAACAAGTGAGCAATGGGTTCAATCAAATATGAGCTGTTATACTGTTGCAGGTATAATTGGGATATTTTGAGATGGAAACCGGTAAGTGCTGTAGTCTTACTGGTACAGTAATATGTACTGTACTTTCATAATGAGAAGGATCTCTCACTACAGTTTCTCAGTCGTTTATACACTGTGACCGAAAGCATGCACAGAGTGATCCGAGGTTCAAGCTAACATCCCAGAACCACTTCTGCAGGACTATGCACACCTTCACCTTGCTTCAACTCAATTGGTGAGTCCAGTTCACTCATGTTGCAAAACATTACTCGCAACTCTCAATGTGTTGGCACAATTGTCATTGAGAAAACACCTGTACCTTTTGTGCAATACATGAGTCATCAGACAAAACTCAAAGTGCTAATGTACTACAACACACTTCACGTCTGCAAACCCATCCATCCATTTTCAAAACACACAATTCCTGTGAGGGTCGCAGGGCAGCCAGAGCCGATCCCGGCAGTGATAGGGCACAAGGCAGGAATACAACCAGGACAGGATGCCAGGCCATCGCTGGGCAACATATACACAGCAATTTAACATAACCTAAACTGCATGTCTTTGGACAGTGGGAGGAAACTGCAGAGCCTGGAGAAAACCCACACGGCACATGGCAAATAATGCGATTAGACTCAGAGAAATCCAAACGTGTATAATAGAGGATAATGGGATGTTTCAGAACATAGACCATGTTTCAATATCCACTATTGATCGTTTGCTGAGAAGGCACAGGATGAGCATGAAGCAAATATATCGTGTACCATTTGAGAGGAACTCTGATCGTGTGAAAGAGATGTGCTACTTTTACATGCAAGTGAGTATGAAACTGTTTCCAGTACTATTGTGCACTTGGAAGAGACAGAGGTCCAGGAAGTGCAGTAATGCACCATGTTCTAATCACTGTTCCTACATGGTCAGAGAATACTCAAGCTTGATGCCAGCGATGACCACATTGAGTTCATCTATGTGGACGAGGTAGGATTCAAGAGGCGGTGCTGGGGAAGGAACATCATTGGCCAGCAAGCAGGTCCCTGGCCAAAGGGGTGGAAACATAACCATGTGGGTTGCTATCAGTCATTGCATTTTGTTGCTTGTTATATATAAATACATTGATAATTTTTGGGTAGGCAGGATCATCCATGCATCCATCCATTTTCAAAACCACTTAGGGTCGCAGGGAAGCTGGAGCTGATCCTAGCACGCATAGGGTGCAAGGCAGGAACACACCCAGGGCAGGATGCCAGGCCAGCACTGGGCAACACACACACACACATACAGGGCAATTTAGTATGGCCAATTAAGCTAACCCACATGTCGTTGGACGGTGGGAGGAAACCCACATGTACCCGGGGAAAACATGCAAACTCCATACAGACAGGCAACCCAAGCTGGGTCTTGAACCTGGGACCCCTAGAGCTGTAAGGCAACACACCACTGTGCCACGACTGGCCAGGATCAAACATTGTATAATATAAAGTTCTTTACTGTCTGTGTTGATGGATTCTTTTTGTTTTCCTACATGAATCTTCCATTTTGAGGAGAGAGTTTTATTTTTCTAAACACAGTGTATTCTTAATGCTCAGTGTGAGAAACAGATATGATGTATGTGTGTGTGATTCTGACCCAATTCTTTGATTTTGAGGGCTGTGTATATAGTTTTTAGGCCAGAATTTTCCCCTGTGTGTGTTTAGCAGATGTGACTTTTTATTATTGGCATTGTGTTAACAGTTTAGGAGTATTGTGGTATAATAGTGTGTATGCAATTGGGAAAAACTATAAAACCATTCAAATGTTTTTAGAGAACTGCAAGAAAACCAGTATCTGGTCGAATGTTCACCCCAGAGCAGGAAACGCACATTGTAAATATAAAATAACTGCATCACACTCAGAGAACTGCAGGACCACATAATGGCAGATAACACACATTCCACAACATCAACAGAGTGAGTCTCTCGGCACTCTCTCGTCTACTGAAACTTAATAGAATTGGGATGAAGCAGCTATACAGAGTTCCTTTCGAACAAAACTCAGACCGTGTAAAACAACTGAGATATGAATATCTGCACGTAAGCTATACTATCCTATCATTGGTACTGGATCTGGAAGTGCACGGTGCTACATCATATTGACTGATCCCTGTCTTTTCATACTGTGCTACATTGTTTTGTCATGGAGCTAGAAGCAGATTCAGTGCATCGTGAGCTAATATATGTGGACGAGGCAGGTTTCAATCTTGCAAAAACAAGCGGCCACGGCAGAAATATCATCGGACACCGTGCAATCATCAACATCCCAGGACAACGTGGTGGCAACGTAACAATGTGTGCGGTCCTTCACCATCATGCAATCCTTGGCCCATACAACACTGCACACATCATCACATTTCTGGACACCCTCCACAAACAGACTAATCCCTAATGACTGGGTGCCAGAAAAGCCCAGGTACGTTATCATCTGGGACAATGTTAGTTTCCACCGGGCTGCTGTGGTCCGCAATTGGTTCACAGGTCACCCACTTTTCATCAAACTCAATCGCCCCCATAATCTGCGTTCTTGAATCCTATTGAAGAATTCTTCTCTGTATGACGTTGGAAGGTGTATGATCGCCAGCCCCACCAACGCATACCCCTTCTACAGGCAATGGAGGAGGCTTGTGGAGACATCGATCAGGGGTCATGCCAGGCCTGGATATGGCACTCCAAGCGATACTTTCCATGCTGCCTGGCTCAAGACAACATCGCATGTGATGTGGATGAAGTCTTATGGCCAGACCCACAAAGAAGGTGAGATGTAGCCTAATTTTTTCTGTTCTTTTTCCTAGCACAAATGTCTTTTCTTCTACTGCATTTTTGTTGTTTGAGGAGTGTTAGAACATTGAGAGAAAGAAAAAAAAACATTCCCCTTATTTGTATTGATAATGGGTTACAGTGAGGGAAAAAAGTATTTGATTCCCTGCTGATTTTGTACGTTTAAGAGAGTGCTCCCTTTAAGAGAGTGCTCCTAACCTCAGCTCATTACCTGTATTAAAGACACCTGGGAGCCAGAAATCTTGCTGATTGATAGGGGATCAAATACTTATTTCCCTCATTAACATGCAAATCAATTTATAACTTTTTTGAAATGCGTTTTTCTGGATTTTTTTGTTGTTATTCTGTCTCTCACTGTTAAAATACACCTACCATTAAAATTATAGACTGATCATTTTTTTGTCAGTGGGCAAACATACAAAATCAGCAGGGGATCAAATACTTTTTTCCCCTCACTGTATGTTCGGGAATACACATTATTAGTATTATTTTTATTTCTTGGCAGACGCTCTTATCCAGGGCGACTTACAAAATAGAAGCGCAATACAAAGTGCAAGAATACAATTCAGTACAAGGCATCAAACATTACAAATTCAAATTTACATTATACAAGGCAATTCAAAACATAATACATTTTACAACTTCCAATTTACACAAGTAAATACAATAAGTAAAGTCATACATCCTGGAAAGTGAAAGCTAAGTGCTGTCAAGATGTTAGGTCCCAGTCAAGGGCTACGGGAAAGGGAGCAAGGGGGAAATCAATAATACAAGTATTAGTAATACAAGGCAAGAAGCATGGTAAAATGTTGTGAAGTGCTACCTTACAGGAGAGTAAAGGGACTAATATTACAACTAATATATCCTTCCGGCGCTAACTCAAGACATCTTTTCAGACAGTACTTGTAATATTAGTCCCTTTAATCCCCGTTAGATAGCACTTCATAGCATTTTGTCATGCTTCTTGGATTATTGATTGATTTTCCTCCTTGCTCCCTTTCCTGTAACCCTTGACTGTACCTTACATCTTGACAGCACTTAGCTTTACTTTCCAGGATGTATGTCCGCACTTACTGCACTTAACTGTATAAATTGGAAGTTGTAAAATGTATTATATCTTGAATTGCTTTGTTTAATGTAAATTTGAATCTGTAATGTTTGATGCCTTGTATTTAACTGTATTCTTGCACTTTGTATTGCACTTATTTTATAAGTCGCCCTGGATAAGGGCGTCTGCCAAGAAATAAAAAAAAAAAAAAAAATATTGTGTCGGTATCGGGAGCCAGTGGCGGGAGCGGAGCAGTGGAGTAGTGTGTGCGAGGGAAAGAGATTACCAGGCGAGCCGCAGAGTTCTGGATGAGCTGGAGCGGCGGGTAGTAGTTGCAGGCAGGCCGGCCAGGAGGGAGTTGCAGTAGTCCAGGCGGGAGAGGACCAGTGACTGGACGAGCAGCTGAGTCAAGAAGTTGGTGCGGAAGGGACGGATTCGGCGTATGTTGCTCAGGAAGAATCTGCAGGTGCCTTTCAGTGTGGTGATGTGCTGGGTGTAGGAGAGCGCAGGATCAAGAATGACTCCTAGATTTTTAGCGGAAGAAGCAGGAGAAAGTGTGGTGGATTCCAAGGGGATTGAGATGGGGAGATCAGCAGAAGGTGAGGAAGAGTGGGGGAAAAAGAGGAGATCCGATTTAGAGAGGTTGAGCTTGAGGTGGTGTGACTGCATCCAGGCGGAGATAGCAGACAAACAGGAAGAGATGCGAGAAGGGATGAGAGGGTCAGAAGAGGGAAAAGACAGGAAGATCTGGGCATCATCTGCATAGAAGTGGTAGGAGAAACCATGGGATGCGATGAGGGGGCCCAGGGAGCGAGTGTAGAGAGAGAACAGGAGCGGGCCCAGGATGGAGCCTTGGGGTACGTCTATGAGGAGAGGTTGGGGGGTGGATGAGGAACCTTGCCATGTCACTTGGTAGGTCCAGTCGTTGAGGTAGGAGGAGATCCAGGTGAGAGCAGTTCCAGAGATACCGAGGTCAGCGAGGTAGGAGAGGAGGATGGAGTGATCGACAGTGTCAAATGCTGCAGAGAGATCAAGGAGGATGAGGACTGAGGAGAGGGAGGCCGCCCGAGCACACCGGGGGGAGTCAGTGACTGCCAGGAGAGCCGTCTCGGTGGTGATTCTGAGTCTGAGATGTCCAGGGGTGTCACGAAGAGTTGCGAAGGGGAACAGCCTCTAGACAAGATGAGGTCTAACTGGCAGCCTGCACTGTGAGTGGGTGGAGACGGAGAGAGAGAAGTTAAAGGAGTAAAAGAGAGGAAGAAATCCGGCAGAGTGGGAGGGTTTGGAGAGGATGGTAGGTGAGGACAGCGAGGGGAGGGAGGAGAGAAGAAAGTCGAGTTCATCCAGGAAGGTGGTGAGTGGACCAGGAGGACAGTAGAGAACTAGAAGAAAGAGGTGAGAGGGAATTCAAAGCTGTTGGAGGCGATAGAGGAGAGAGAGGGGGGTGGCACAGAGAATAGCAGAGAAGGGGAGAGCAGGAGCCCTATTCCCCCCCCACCCAGTAAGACAGGGGGAGTGGGACAGGACAAACACAGAGGATAAGGCAGCAGGGGTGGATGAGTTCTCCGGGGAGATCCATGTCTCAGTGAGAGCGAGGAAATCCAGAGAGTGGTGGGAGGCGAAGGCGGAGATGAAGTCGGCCTTGTTGGAAGCATACTTTACACATTTGGATGCCTGTGTGTATGTGTGTTTACTACATGTATGAATAAACTTTATTGCAAACTGCTATGCCCTGTACATGAAAAAGCAAAAGCCACAAGTGTTTTTCATTTATACTATCATTCATGCTTAGTTGGCGCTTTGTGTGCCTATTCAAATAATGGTTTGTGTGTACTGTATTGCATACGCAACCTATCGTTATCTTTCAAGTCGGAAGCACTGCCCAAGGGGGAGGGGTTGCTGTATAACAAAGCCGTCGCAGGGGCGGAGGCAGCGAGCTGATAAGGGAGCCTGCCACGAGGTGCACCGCAAGGGTGCCTAGGCAACACAACTCCAGACAGTTACCTCAGGGATCCCGTAGGGCCGCACCTGAGCCGTCCAGGAGCGAGGACCATAGTCACGCTCTACCGGGAGCTGTCTGCTATCTGCATATACAAAGCAGGGCTACAGAGGTTAACTCTTATGCCCTCCACTTACAAGAACAAGGCCGGCTGCTCTACTAGTGCAGCTAGGAGCGAGGCCGTAATCTACTTGCACAATGTCTGGTGTAGGCAATCAAGCACTTGTGCGGCCTCCGCGCAATATCATGGCAGTGGACCCCTGATCCAATAGGAGCGGGTCACAGACCCAATGAGAAAAATACAATATAATACATAGCTGGCTAATCAGAAAGAGTAGCCGAGCTGAACAATATACAATATAAACATATCGCATGACAGGAAGACAGGACAGGAAAACTTCGGAGGTTTCAGGAGAAGCATGCAATCTGCCTTAATGTTTCAAAATAGCCCTATTGTAAATATAAACCAAAGATATTAAATGTTGTAATTTCCAAAACAGGGCAGTTGCCATAATATCAGGTACTGTCAAATGTTCTCTAGCCGAAAACTGTTTTTTTCAGTTTGTTACGCCATGGCGTCCAACTCGTAACACCTTTTTTCACTATGTCACCATAGAGACATTTCAAGCCAGGCAGTTTATTAGGTTTACAAATAATAATAAATAATCTAACTGCTGTTTGACGTCTCCCATGTCAGCTTCTCCTTGTACTGCTTCGAGACAGGACAGAAGATTGCTTTAGTTTCTATGTCGCCACAGTTTCAATGAAGGCACTGTTCCTCGGAAGATGTCACAGAAAATATACAGTATCCTCTTGGACTGGGGCTGGTATTGCGAGACCATGACCGTGCAGGCCCCACACCCCCATCTCCACAGCCATACTTCGTCCCAGTCAGCCTCACTGCGGAGACAAAGGAGTCAAGGAAAAACATCCTTGGCAAGAATTCATGAGCTCGGCAGGATGACGCAAAGAAGGAAATACTACAGAGTAACGAAACAATCACCAATCTAGATGTACACGTAATGTCACTTAAGGAAATATTGAAAGTTTAAAGTTTTTAAATACTGATTATCCCCCAGTCCATTATACTGTGGGTGCAAATATTATATTTCCTCATAGTTTACATTTGCTTACTATAGTATGTTTTTCCAAGGTTTTGCATGTAAACAATACATTAGCTGGTCTTCTCTTATAATATTATTATTGTTATACTGTTTAAAGTTATTGGATCCTATAGGGTATAAAGTTAAAAGTCACACATAAAAGAAAACAACAACATGCCAAAAAATGCAACGAAGTATCCCATAACCACAATATGTAATCTTTACATGCAAAAGTTAATAGAAACAAGAATATCGAAGTTGCCATGGTAAGAATACATAATGTCTCCGTATAGAATAGTATTCAAAGTTATACAGTATATCTAACCTTTAATTAGTTATTTTAAATCAAACTTATGTGTAATGATTGTAGGCTATTCATATTGCAGATATTAAACAACTAAAAACATGATCCTAAGTCAAACTCACTAACAAGCCATTCAGCGGTGGTTCTAGCCCCTTTCATCTCGGGGGGCATGGCTGGGGCCAGTTGTAATCGTAGCGGGGCCATCATCGGGGGGGTGTATTGTCCATGATGTTAGTGGTGGGGAGGGGTGCTGACAGTGTTTTGTCCACGGTGCCAGTTAGGGGGGCCACAGGGGGTATGTGCCAAATTTGAGGTATGTGCCTATCCTGCGTTTTCTTTTCTTTCTTATTTCTTTTTTTTTTTACATACCAAAGTAAAGCTGTGACCTTATTTGGCAAAGTAGGGTTCAGGATTTAAATTCACAGTGGCTACCTGAACTAACAGTAATGGGGCACACAACAAGTAAACAGAGAAAATAACTACACTATTCCTACCCTCCCAAATCTTACAGGACAGGTGAGATGCCCCTACTCCAAGATACTTATACAATAGAAAAACTATGGTAATAATAATATAGCCCAAGACAAAAAATATTAATCTTTCTAGACTGTATTAAAGTTCAGCACTTCGGAAAAATAGAATTATTTTGTATTTCAATAAAACAAAAATAATTACTGGTATCCACACACCCAACCAATGTAAATGTCACGGACGGTGTTAATTAGCTCCTTAATCACCATTACTTATTATATTTATATTTCACTTCACTTTATGCAATATGGCTTGTGTATTTTGTTTGGTTCTATATTGCCATTATTTTGTGTGTTGATTATCTTTCACTTTATTGTTTAATTTGTTATTCACTTAGTATTATTTTGATTGTTTGCACGCGTGCCTTATTATTTGTGTTTCTTTGAGCCAATCACCACCGCACAACTCACCTGGGTCCACCTGCACTCTTCACACGCGTCCCCACTTAATCACCCTGCCCTGGGAGAGGAGAGGAGGGAGCGTCTGATACGAGCCGCAGAGACCTCCCACATTGGAAAGTGGACTTCAGCAGACAGGAGGGGAGGTGGCAGACCTGGGAGCAGGACCCAGATCAACACGGCGCACAGGGACAGAATAGTGATGTCGTTCGCGAATGTGCCGGGTCCCGTCTGAGAAAGGATGTCTGTTCTTATGTTTTTATTTCTTATAAATGAATACAAGACAGAATAAAAGTATGAATGTTGTGTTGATGTGCTGCGTATGATGACATTGTCCCGGTGCTCCCGTTTGGTGCAGCACACACACCTCAACACAACATTCAGTCAGTGCGAGTGGTGCGGCCGAGCAGTGTGGTGAAAAGTTCATCTTTAATTACGGGTCAGAAAACAAGATGAGTGACAGGCACAAACGAAGTAGCATTTGGATGCATTTTGATAATATAAACAACAAAGGCAGAATGTAAAAATTGTAAAGTATCATATCAAGCAGGGTCTACTAACAACCTTCACAGACACATTAGAATTATAAATCCATCAATGCAGTTGGAAGAAAACAGGCAAGCTAGCATGCCTGCTACTGAAAATGAAAATACCTGTGCGATTACTGGAACCATTGCTGCTGCAGTGCTCACAGCCACCCCTCAGGCATCAGGTACTGCGACCTATTGCAACCCATAGTTCTATAAGCCAATTTATGCCAAAGGCCATGACCCCAGCAAGACCAAACACAATTGATGAGGTATTGGCTAAAATTATTGCAAGGGAATTCCAACCATTCTCAGTCGTGGAGGACAAGGGATTTAGAAGCTACACCCATGCTCTCAATCCAATGTATGTTCTTCCAAGCAGGAAAACACTCTCCCAAACAACTATTCCAAGACTGTATGACAGACAATGTGCTTCACTGCAAGAAAGGGTTAAAAAGGCTACAGCAGTTTGCCTGACAACTGACTGCTGGACATCCAGAGCCACCACTTCCTTCATGTCTGCTACATGTCACTTCATTGAAAATTATAAAAAATGGTGTCCAATCTTCTGGACTGTTTTGAGTTTAGTGGCAGACACACTTCAGATAACTTGGCAGAGGGACTGCTAAGAGTGCAAAAAAAGGGTGGCAAGTAGAAAACAAAGTGGATTGCTGTGTTACTGACAACGCAGCTAACATCACCAAAGCTTTTTAACATCTTGAAATGGACCCACCACCCATGTCTCGTGCACACAATCAACCTGGTTGTAAGAGATGCCCTGAAGGTGATGAAGCCCACTGTGAACAAAGTGAAGGCGATGCGGGAATTCTTCCATAAGAGCACACGAGCCACAGAGAAGCTGAAGTCTTCTCAACGCCAGATGGGTATGCCTGAGCTGAGGTCCAAACAAGAAGGTGGAATTCAACATTTCATATGCTGAAACAGGTTCTGGAGTCCAAGGATGCAATCATCTCTACCTTGGCCATTATCAATGCACCTGTTGATGCTCTGAGCCAAGAAGAGTGGGAGGAAGTGCGAGAGACATGCACTGTTCAGGAACCCTTTGAGCAGTCACTGTGGAGATCAGTGCAGACAGGTACAATGGACAACTGTTTTTACATTAGTATTACATAATTGCATATTTGAGGTGCATATTAGAGGGGAATGGCAGTAATAATAGACAAGAATAAACTGAACAAAGTCCATATACCACATAATAAAACAAAGCATAATTCTGAGTTTTCTCTTTTTTTTCAGCTACGTGACAGCCTCCAAAATGCTACTCCTGTGCAAGGGTCTGCAGAGAATAACAGCCCACCACCAGACAGGAGGAACAGTAACCAAAGGGAAAGAGAGAGAGTTGGTGACTGCTCTCTGTGCATCTATGGAAAGAAAGTTCCACAGAATGGAATACAATACTGTTCTCTCAGAAACCACCATACTGGACCCAAGGTTCAAACAGCTGTCCTTCAATGACAACAGAGCTGTTGATGAGGCACCTCAAAGAGTAACAGCAGCAGCAAGATGCAGCCCCAGCAGCCAGCAGGCTACACCACTAGGAGGCCAAGAGGGAGAAGAGGGAGCAGGGGCACTAGAAGTGGAGCCACAAACGTCTGCTGTTTGGAGGTTCTTTGATGAAAGAGCAACAGGAGACACTGCAAGAAGGAATCCCACAGCAGATGCTATACTGGAAGTAAGATCCTATCTTGAAGAGCCCCTTATCCAAAGAGCCACAGACCCGCTGAGCTGGTGGGAGACCGAGGCTTCAGTCTACCCACGACTGGTCAAGGTGATGGCAGGGAGACTCTGCATCGTAGCAACATCAGTCCCTTCAGAAAGAATCTTCTCCAAAACAGGGCAGATAATAACAGAAACCGGATCAGCCCCTGTAAGCTGAGGCACTTAGACTTTCTTAATGCCAGTCTGCACTAAAGACAAGGTCACTGGTAATATATACATCTAGAACTGTTGGATGCTGCCGTTATGCGCATTGTAATTCATTTTTTATTTGTTATATGGTTCCATTTTGAGTGTGGTTTGCTTGGAATGGTTTGTGTTTTGGATAGTTCAATATAAATAAAACGTTCAATACACATGTGTAATAGTGTTTGATGTTTTCACATGATTTACGTTTTTTTTTAAATACAAAACATGTAAATTATGGTATTCTGGAAATTATAAGATTAAGTATAATTACATTGAATAAGTGATGTATGTGCACACATACCAATCATAGGTCCAAACATTGCTAAATTTGCCTGAATTATAAAAGCCAGAAGTGGTACTAAATGAAGAGCCATTTGGGAGCCGAAAGAGCCGGCTCTTATTGCTGAATTGAGCCAAATGGTCTGGCTCACTGAAACCAGCCGGAATTCCCATCACTAGGACAGAAGCAGAGAGAGATGGATTCCTCTGGAGGCTACAGTGAGTGCACCTTTGGTTTCGCTGATTTCCATGGAGTGTGGAAACGTAGAGAAGTTTAAGACGCCAAGCTGCGAGTGATTTCCTGCTGTGCCCACCCCTCTCCCCTCCTTGGATTATAAGCGATCGAGGAAAGACATTGAACATTACAGTGTCTGTTTACATACTGGACCTACTAACCTGGGCGCTGTGTTGCTTGGGTATTCCTCCATGCAGTGGGCAGGGCAGCTGGAAACCGGCAAACAGGGAAACCGGCAAACAGAGAAAGCGAGAAGAGGGTTAACATTAACGTTAACGAGGCTGACCCGGCAGTCCACTGTCCAGATTCCGCCCTGCAGTGAGATGGTGCTGTGGGCACAGGTGCCAGAGTTCCCCCACATAGCGGAATACTGTGTCCTGATCGAGGCTTGGGATGAGGAGCGAGAGCGGCATGTGGCACGGACCATCACGTGGATATGCCAGGGTAGGGTCCCGTTGCCAGTGTTAAATCTTTTCCCCTACCCTGTAGATGTGCCCCAGCGCTGCCCACTGGCTAGACTCTCCCGTATAGACCAGCAGGACATTATCACTGAGGATGAGGCGACATTCCAGTTCCGATATCCAGACATGGTAGAAGTGGGGGTCCGTCCGGTCCAGACACAGGGGGTGACAGGGACCGTGGACTGGACAGGGGGAGCCACCGACTTGTCCAGGGAGCAGTGAGGATGGTTAGGCCCTGTTGCAAAAGTGGTGTTGCGTCTAGTAATGTAACCATTCCTTATATCCCAGGACATTAGTTTATAGACACTGTTGCACCATTTGTAGTAGAACACTTGCATTTACTCATAAGGCAGTTCCCTAATCTCAATCCCTTACACTGGTTTATTTATGGACTTCCTTCCTAATTGATAGGGTATTACTGTTTGTGAAAGAACTATTTCCATACAGTCAAAGTTTCATGACATTAGACTTTAAACTAACTCATATCTCATTCAATTATTTATTCATTTATTCTACATCAAGTTATATCTTCAGTAACGTCCGTATTTTCCCACGTTTCATTCAATCACCATCAGAAGCTCTCTGTGCTAAAAGTGGCAGCACATTTGTCTCACACACATCAAACTCGCCTTTTCCTGCTTCCCAAGCCTTATCAACTTACTCAGACCCTCGTCAACTTACTCAAACCCTCTTCAACTTTGGTCAACATTGCTCTGCATTCTAACAGCTATTCTTTCTCCTATTCTTAATTTCTTACAAGAAATGTATTCAGGTTTTTTTATCAATATGTTTTATTTATATTTATACAGATGTCACTCCATTATTCGTTTATTGAAGTCATATATGTACCTAACAAAATATTAGCCAATAGGCCATTGATCTCAATAATGATTCCCATAATCCTAGGACACCTTCTCTTTTACTCTTCCTTTCCATTCTTACTTTTCTCCTGTAAAGCATTTTATATTACTTGAGCTTACTTATTCTATAGTTGTAATCTTATACTTCTGCGGTATCTTACCCTTTTCCTACATCACTCATCTTAAAACCATGGTCTACTTTGACTTTCATTTCAGGTATTATATGCTAGGCACCAATAACCAAACATTTTCTGAAAGACTGTAACATGTCACCAGACTGTTTACATTCTCCTGCTTTCACAGGCTGTCAGGGCTGCACCAGGCTCTCTTCTAGCCTTTCGTTTCCTTGAATTTGACTTTTGACAGAGCTTGTCCATAACATGATGTTTAACAAACAAATTCTGGTTCTTCTTGTGGAGACACCATGACTATTTATGTATTACTATTATTATCCATCTGTTTATTCAATGTATATTTTGGATTACTTTTCTTATAATAGTCTTTCTTTCTGATTTCTGATGCTTGAGGCACTCTGTATAGAGCCAAAGATCCTCATGAATATGATAAATCTGTTGTTACATTTTTAAATATAATTCTAAAATGATTGCCAAAACATAGACATTTACCTTATATCACCTTCAAACTATACATATACATAAACACACAAAGCACATACACATTGATATCTAAAGATAATTCAGATATCCGATCTGTGGCATGTTTTATTGACCCTGCAGTGTCTCAAACAGCCCTTATAACTTATTATTTAAGCTTATGATTATTTAGAATAAAATGTCAAATAATCCCACTCGATTATTTCATTATTTCACTATCTCAGTTTTCTTGATCCATTGTGAAAAAGTTCTGTTATTTCCTCCTCATCTGTAGAGGCTACATTAGCCCACTCCCCGGTCTGATATTCTCGTAGTAACTGTATCCAAATGTTGGGCGGACATTTAGCCTTCACGATGATGTGTACATCGTGCGGGTGAAGGAGGTGAATAACCATCTTTTCATCTAGAATATCCCAAAAAGTTGTGTTACCCTGGTTTGGTTTTAATTTTGGGAGGGACGCCCATATCATTTCTTTTTCTCCTGGGGAGAAGGGGACATGGGTTTTAGTCGTATAGACTATTGATTGACCTTCCTCTTTACTCTGTCTAGTTTTGACTTGCATGGGTGCAGCTGGGACCGTTTTCAGAGCGGTCAGATCTGGATACAATGTATTATTATAACCAAAATCAGTGATTGATTTATATTCCGGATTATATGGGGGAGGAGCGCTAGCAAAACCTCCTTTTTCATATTCCCATGCTTTGCGATCTAAATCATCCCAATCGGGCCTGTCGTCCTCGGAGTGATCTGTGTCGCGACGCGCTCCTAACACGGCAGCACATCGCGCACCTACACCTTCACCTTTTCTGACCACTTTTCTTGCCCTTCTAATTTGCCTTGTAGTTCTATTAATTCTATCGTATTTTTCACAACTTCTGCTCTCAATTCACATTACTGTTTATGATGATCTTCCATTTCTGTTATTTTCTTTTCTTGATTCTCACCAACCTGACACAATATCACAATTCCTTTCTCTGTCTTATCTGGTTGTTGTTGCTTCCACCAGTCCCGGTGCTCCTTCGGAGACCAGTCTTTCTCCCAACTTCCTTCCAACATTTTCTTCTCTACATTCTGTTTTTTTATTTCTCAAAAAACCAATAATGCTGGTGTCACTCATTGTGACGATTTATCTGAAATATTACATTAATATATATTATAATAAAAACAAACACTCTAGTAAGGTACGGACACCCGTACATGACACTGGCTAAGGTAAGGGAACCCATAAACAACCATAAGCACCCCCGGACCTAGGACAGCCTGTAACTTGCTAACTTGCTGTTTTGTTTGCTTCTCATCGCTTGCTGCTAGTTGCATGCCAAACGAGTTCGTTCTGTCCAAAATATAAGCTTTTTTTCTTCTAATAAACTCAATACAAATACAGTGCACTAGCAACTATTTCCCTTTCAAAAGTTGTAGTCCCGTTTCAGTTAAAACAAAATGTGTGCTTCAAAGAAAGAAAATACTATTGCTGCTGACTTGTGTTTCTTTTCCCTCTTTACCTGCTCTTATCACAAAGCTTCTCAACACAATCTCAGGTGCAGGTGCACTCTGCGCTATCCTTTGCCCGAGCTTTGTCCAGGAAAACTCACTGTAGCCATCTTAGTTCAACACGGGCTCTCCTTACCTGCGAGTCACACGGGTCCAGTTCACTTTGCAAGTGAACAGTCTCTTCTCAGAAACAATAAGGAAACTTGGAAAGAAACACAATCCCAGGTCGGTGTTAACAAAAAGTTCTTTGTTTTCATATTAAAAGAAAACATTTGTATTTT
This sequence comes from Amia ocellicauda, assembly GCF_036373705.1. Classification (NCBI taxonomy): domain Eukaryota; kingdom Metazoa; phylum Chordata; class Actinopteri; order Amiiformes; family Amiidae; genus Amia; species Amia ocellicauda. Next base: position 310,806 of record NW_027102865.1, read on the forward strand.
CTCTGCACACTTCACAGCTCCAATTAGCACACTCAACTAATACCTGCCCCCCTCAGAACCGTCACTAAAGAAAGGTACTCACAGTCATTTTAAATATGACATCCTGTAGTGTTTCATTTCAAAATATGATCTTATTATCACTTGAACCAAATAAATCCTTTGACCCACTAATACCAAATTACAGTTAGGGGGGCCACAGGTGTGATTTGAAAATACGATCTTCCATGTCTTTCTGTTGTGTTTTGACCTGGGGATCTGTAATTGTCCAAGTGGCTACTGCACATGTACTTATTTAATATTAAATGTGTTATTTAATTAGGCTTGGTTCTGGTGAGCATGTACAAGACGTCAGCTTTTTAAATAACTGTGTGTATTGGATCATACACATTTTAGAAATACTCTCACAAACTTCCCGCATTGGTACCTCACCAGGGAGGTAGAAAACAGCAATAGCATTGAAAAAGTGTGATTGTAGTTCTGCTCTTCTGCAATATATTTCTACAAGATCTTTAACATCTTCTTTAACATTGTTTTAAAGGCTGGGACCAATATGGTGGAATATCTCCAACACACGGACATTGAGAGACTCGACCCCTTTGTGCTGCTGCTCAGAGACCAACTCTCAGTTGTCTCTGAGTAGGCTATGGATCAACTTCCTTTCCTAATATGAAGGAGACAATGGATACAAAACCTATAGGCAACTATGAAAAACAGGCGATTATTGTTATTCTTCTCATTATAAACTACTTAATACATCTCTCGCATAAAGTACAACAGGATAGTGGTGATGTCATTCAGGATTGGATTGCCATTGGTCAAAAGCCCTCTGAGAGAAATTGTGTGGCGACACTCCACACTCTTAGAAGAAATTGTTCTGCACAGAACCATAAAGGGTTCCTCGAGTAATCGCTCTGGTGGATCCCTTTATGGTTCTATGTAGAACCCCTTCAAAGGGGTTACATGAAGAACCCCCAAACATAGCGTTCTATACAGAACCATTCGTTTTAAAATGTTATATATAGAACCCATTCAAAAGGGGGACACGTGCTATACCTGAATTTGTTTTCCAAATACAATCTTTAAAAAATGTATGAGTTCATATATACAAACACACATACACAACGTAGAAATCGCACTACTAGTGAAGTAACTTCATTTACATTATATGCCACAACTCCTCAATTTGGAACGCAAAAACAAGACATCTGATGTAAAAGTGTAAACTAATTACGAACAGCACTTTTGATTTTTATCTTCAATTCAGGGGCTACTTATTCGAACAGTAAACTGTATTCTCTCTTCAGAGTGACTGGAATGTTTTTGCCTACATTCAACTTAAATATGAAAGTTTCCAAAAACGGCATAGTTTTCTTTAAGGCTATTCAATGCCAAACACAAAATTCTCTCTGCTTTCAGTGCTTGTCCTTCAGCACAATTACACAGGTTCATGATGTTCTCATTTCAATACATTGTTTTCTTATTTAAACTATTTGACTTTGAGCTTACATTGAGAATAAAATCACTTTTGCAAGTAAAACCTGGCCAAGAAAGGAAGCAGCACTACAATAAAACAATACACAGAATACAAAGCAGTTCCTTCAAAAGTGAAAGTGATAAAGAGTGATGTCTGTCAGTAAATTACGTTGAGATACATATTGGTTATTTTGAATTAGGAGTCCAACTTCAATATCTTCTATTAACAAGCCAAAATACAGATCAGAATTACGGGTAATTGAAAAGAATATGTAGCGCCTAGGTAAGCTTGGATGTGTTCAGAGAAACACTAAAAACGGATTGGCTTTATTTGTGGAATGCAATCCTGAAGAGTATTTGATATTTTGGGTAATAAGCTGACCGAAAATATTAGGAGAGCCATATGCACAAAATAGTATAGTCTCCTAGTGCACGTCACCGCCCTCTATTGCATAATCTACAACACCTTATACATCAAACCCAATTTACTAATATTATTGTTATGCATTCATTTGTCACATCTGCCTTTGCTGGTAAGGATAACAGTACAGGATCATCAAAATGTACTGTAACGAAACCTGTCCTAGTAAGGTCGTGTCCTAACTGGATTTGACAGAGGAGCGTGTAGCTGCCACCACCTTTGGTTTACCGGACGGTCCGGTCGAATAACCCTGGAAGCTAAAATTAGTGATGTTAAAGGGAGAGTGAAAAGCCAAGAGGAAGTATATAACCAAGTCTTTTTAATAACCAATTTAATACGCTGGGTACACAATGTGCAATTTAGGCAAATAGAATAACAATCACAGTATCACTAAACAATCCATAAAAAGTAAATATCCATTAAACAGTTAAGTTAATTTCTCCCTCAAATACATACGACCAATTAATATAATAAAACCGCAATTGACCTTCATTAAAGAAATACTAAAATAAACCATACAATAAACACCAATGTAAGTGAAAAGAAACCACAATATAAACATCAGATAAACCATACAATAAACACACCAATATAAGTTACCACAATTACAACAGCAATTTCAACTATAAAAGCAAAATACAAACTCTTCAATGTAAAGCCAAAAAAAACCAAAAAACGGGTTAATTGTTGTTTTAGATCAATTGATTGGAATATAGCTAATAGGATCAGCACAATCCAATCAATCAATCACTCACTTGGCCCCGTTACACAGACTGATTAATAGCAGTATGTTTAAGTCTAACCATAAATTCATAAATTAAAGCAAAGAAACTGTTACTATGTTTAAACTTGGTTTTATACAAGTCCTTGCCCAATGAAAACATGTAATCAAATACACATAATCCCACAAACAAACACATATAGATTTAAAATAGAGTCAGAGAGCTCCCGTCAACTGAACAGCTCCCCAGCATTTGGCGCACACTGCACACTGCACACTGCACACTGCACACTGCACATGTAAAAACAAGCAGCCCCCTATTATCTGCACACAAACCAACACAAGCAATGCTAGCCGTAGAAAGAGTCTCTCTTGTGTCTTCTGAGCACTGCTTATATCCCCATCTGCTCCCGGTATGACATCCCGTGATTGGTCGCAATGCTCAGTCCAATTAGGGTTAATAAGAGCCAATTCAATCAGTGACAGAGCCGACTGGCTCATCACAGTACTACTATATTTACAGCATGACATAACAGCGCGGCGCTGGAGCGGGAAAGTGCGCTTCTTTTTGCACATCGTCTACATGCGCGAAAAGCCTGGACACTTGGGCTAAAAAAAAGACAAAAATAGAAAGTGTGAAATATGAACGTTAACATTGTAGCGCAAACATTGGGCTTCGAGCCACGTGTAACAGACAGTGCGATTCAGAACAAAGTCAAAAATAGCTTCTGCACAACAATACAACTCTTAGCTAGTAAATTCATGTGGAAAATGGACGCCCCGTCTACAGGGCTGCGGCAAGTCGTGGCCTATTTGTTGGGGAAGGATGTTGAGCTCGGTTTTCCAAACGAGCCGCTGCATATTGACCTATGTCTATTGTCTAAATGTCTATTTATTTATTGATGTATTCATTTATTTATTTCAACATGTATTGATTCATTGATGATTTTCTCTGTGTATTCATTTTTAATTCTGGCATGGATTATCCTGCATACAAAAGCAAAGGCCCGGGACAGTGCGAGCATGACTTATACAGCGCAGTGCAATCATGGTCGCTGCTTGACATCGTCCTGCAAATAAAAAAACATTGGCTGGATGTCAAGTCACACATTGCCGGGCCAGACCTCGAACCCGGATCCTCCGGATCGTCACCCTGCTGCTCTCCAGCTGAGCTACTCCGGCAACGGAGCATCGGCGCGGAAGGGCGCTATTAAGTGTGCGCTGTTTCTGCCGTCACTCATCTCCTGCAATGCCGTGTTTATGTGAGAGCTGTGACGCGCTGTAGCAGCAACTACATGTTTACTACATCTCATCTCCTCTGGGGTTTCAGTGTTTGTGAGACGGTGACACTAAACGCTGAAGTATAATGTCGGCCAATAAGCGCACTGGACACCGCCCACTGGCTGTGATTGACACAGCGGGCTTGTATGACGTCATTCACTGCTACAATGATCGAGCGCAGAAATACACCGTGGTCGTGCAAAAATGCTTTTTCTACTCTTGCGGTTTTTATTTTACACTACAGGAATAAATAACTAAACCAATATTAAATACATAGATACATGTCCCTGCCGATTCCAATGTTGGCGATTCATTGAACATGTAGCACTATTTGCACATGCATGTATTTATTGTCTCACATTAGAGATGAGATGTAGAAAACATGTAGTTGCTGCTACAGCGCGTCACAGCTCTCACATAAACACGGCATTGCACATGCCTGTAGCCAAAGTCCGTTTTTTTGTCTTCATTAAAATGATCCTTTACAGGAGTATTACATGCGAAGCCAAGGCCGGCCCTATCGGAATAGGCAAATGCTAGGGGCGCCCGAAAGAGTGAACATTTGTACGGAGGTTTGTTGCACTCAGTGCTTGTTATTGTGTGGAACCAAGTCACAGCAATTCCTGGTTATTAGCCAATAGGATGTGAGTGTTAATATGGGATGTCCTGTATAGAGCTGCTGTTAGGGAGTCAGTCAGTGAGTTGCACTGGGCAACAGCGGCACTTTGTACTGTCAAAAACAACACAAACACAGCTATTGGGTTTTGCTGATTTCTATACATAAGCAGCTAAAATTGGACATTGTCAACCTCGCCTCTAAAATATAAAAGTGCGCACACGACCGGGGGTCACGGTGCCATAGCTTGTGTTCACCTAGAAACTCGTCCGGCAGCGGCGGACGCAGCGGATTTCAGTGCAGACGCGTTTCAGCAGCGACACGTTTCCATCACACCCACCGGCACCGCGTCCAGTTTGCATATATAATGTTGCTTGATATGGGATTTTCCGCTGCTGATGTGTGGTTGTGAAGCAAAGATATGTTTGAGTCCAAATCTGCCTGATTTCATGGAGATTTTGAGCTGTTTTTTGACTTGTCTCCAGTTGTTAAAATCTTCCCCAGAACCCGCACCCTGAATTACTCAATCGTCTTCGCCCTCATTTTTCAACACTAATTTTGTGCAGTGCACAGTGGGACAAAGGGAAATGCTACAGACTTTAATCTAATAAGACACAAAATGCTTGAAAGTTTCTATTATGTTTATCTATATGACTACAATAATCTTTAACAAATTAAAATGTAAGTGGTCTGAAACCGTTTTAATACAAATATATACATTTATTTAACCAGTTGATTTTTGTACTTTGTGAAATGAATGTACTAAATACACTCACCTAAAGGATTATTAGGAACACCTGTTCAATTTCTCATTAATGCAATTATCTAACCAACCAATCACATGGCAGTTGCTTCAATGCATTTAGGGGTGTGGTCCTGGTCAAGACAATCTCCTGAACTCCAAACTGAATGTCTGAATGGGAAAGAAAGGTGATTTAAGCAATTTTGAGCGTGGCATGGTTGTTGGTGCCAGACGGGCCGGTCTGAGTATTTCACAATCTGCTCAGTTACTGGGATTTTCACGCACAACCATTTCCAGGGTTTACAAAGAATGGTGTGAAAAGGGAAAAACATCCAGTATGCGGCAGTCCTGTGGGCCAAAATGCCTTGTTGATGCTAGAGGTCAGAGGAGAATGGGCCGACTGATTCAAGCTGATAGAAGAGCAACTTTGACTAAAATAACCACTCGTTACAACTGAGGTATGCAGCAAAGCATTTGTGAAGCCACAACACGTACAACCTTGAGGCGGATGGGCTACAACAGCAGAAGACCCCACCGGGTACCACTCATCTCCACTACAAATAGGAAAAAGAGGCTACAATTTGTACAAGCTCACCAAAATTGGACAGTTGAAGACTGGAAAAATGTTGCCTGGTCTGATGAGTCTCGATTTCTGTTGAGACATTCAGATGGTAGAGTCAGAATTTGGCATAAACAGAATGAGAACATGGATCCATCATGCCTTGTTACCACTGTGCAGGCTGGTGGTGGTGGTGGTGTAATGGTGTGGGGGATGTTTTCTTGGCACACTTTAGGCCCCTTAGTGCCAATTGGGCATCGTTTAAATGCCACGGCCTACCTGAGCATTGTTTCTGACCATGTCCATCCCTTTATGACCACCATGTACCCATCCTCTGATGGCTACTTCCAGCAGGATAATGCACCATGTCACAAAGGTTGAATCATTTCAAATTGGTTTCTTGAACATGACAATGAGTTCACTGTACTAAACTGGCCCCCACAGTCACCAGATCTCAACCCAATAGAGCATCTTTGGGATGTGGTGGAACGGGAGCTTCGTGCCCTGGATGTGCATCCCACAAATCTCCATCAACTGCAAGATGCTATCCTATCAATATGGGCCAACATTTCTAAAGAATGCTTTCAGCACCTTGTTGAATCAATGCCACGTAGAATTAAGGCAGTTCTGAAGGCGAAAGGGGGTCAAACACAGTATTAGTATGGTGTTCCTAATAATCCTTTAGGTGAGTGTATAAGCAACGGGGTAAATGACTAATTCACAGATTTAGTCCATGTCTGGACCTTGATTATACCTTGACCAAGAAATGTGGACCCTGACACAACATAATTGACTACCCCTGCTGTAGAACATTGGTGTCTGTAATATCGTTTTTTCGTGCAATACTTTTTTAATACTGTATTTATAATTCATTTTATGTCACTTGTTTCTTTAATACTGTTTTTATACTGTTTGTGTGGGGGTTTTGTTTCTAAAATAAAGAAGATCTCAAAGACATAAAGCTATGCAGTCTGTGAGTGTATGAACACAATGACCCTGCGATGCAGGGGGCACCACTTAAAATCTTGCCTAGGGCACCAAATTGGCCCTGTGCGCAGCAACTGACATTATGCAAACGACATCAAGCTGGATAGTGAGTATGGGGTGAAAAGAGCAGGAGAGACGGGAGAGAAAGCAGGCAGCAGCGTCATTGTCGCAGAATATTGAACATATGTTCAAAAACACTGCCAAACAGGGTAAGGTTGTTATATTTACTACCTAATCTAACAGTTGAGATAGATAACGCTAACTACGTGCTAGCAAACAGTCGTCAACTCCACGCAGAAGGTAGCTAATGTTTTTACTCGTGTGTGTCTGTGTCTGTCAGATTACACAAAAACTACAAGACCGATTTTCACGAAACTCAGTGGAGGGGTGTAGCATGGGTCAAGGAAGAACACAGTAAATTCTGACCATTATCCATCCAGTGGGACTAGCTAGCTACAGTGACCGATTCAGAAGATTTTTACCCTGAATATGTGTGATGTGTCGGCGCTCCATTCACGTGTGTGTGTGTGTGTGTGTGTGTGTGTGTGTGTGTGTGTGTGCGCATGTGTCTGTGTGTCTGCGTGCGTGCATGCGTGTGTTTGGACTGAAAAAGGTGGTACATGATCTTGGTAAGCAATTTGACAACATTGTAGTAAATATTTTCGGTGCATCAAAAAGCGTCCTCGTTAAGATACCAGCAGACAAGCTAATCCAGCACAAATTAGTGCATAAAAAGTAACCAAAATGAAGTATTTAAACCTCATAATTGAATACAAAATGAGGGGAAAAACTGCAAAAAGGTCCACTTTTTGAAAAAAAGAACCCCCCTTCCACTAGGCTGGCTATGGGCCTGTTGCAGGAGATGAGTGGCAGCAGAAACAGCGCACAGTTAATAGCGCTCTTCCGGGTCTTTCCGGAGTTGCCCGAGTAGCTCAGTCGGGAGCGCGTCAGACTGAAGGTATGAAGCCCCAGGTCCGATCCCTGGCTCTGGCAATGAGCTACACTGTTTCCACTTCCACACTTTTACTCTGCACAACAATCTGACGCAGAGCAACCATGATTTTACAGCAAAGTGAAATCATGGTCACTCTGCTTCAGATTGTTCTGCAAAGTAAAAGCTTTCATTTCATGTTGTGTAAAAAAAGTGCAAAAGTCCAAAAGTGTCTTGACAAGTGTTGAAATTAAAGCTAGACCCACGCTAACGCGATTCTTTAAATCCCAGACGATATTTAAAATGGTGGGCTGCTCACATTTAACGACAGGCAGGATTTCACGGAATTTAGGTCTTTTGCATCATGATGCCCCAAAACAACTATTGTTATTTGAGGTATTTGAATCAATACTTATGAAAGTCAAAATCAAAAACTCAAAATAATGTAACTTGTTTTCGTGGATGTGCTCGACTCTCATTGGCTGCTGCCGGTCTCGGACCCGAGTCGCATCTTTAATATGAATTGTGTTGGATCTACTCGCCTGCCTGGCGAGCTGCAGGTTTGAGCAGAGGGCAGCGGCTCATCGGTTAGGCCCCGACCTGCTGCTTTCTGTTCAACCGGACACTCAATGACTCCATTGAATGAACAACCGGCTTAGATTGTACTTTTCAAATTGTGTAAAAAATAGTTGGTTCTTTAATATGTTATTCATACAATTCTATGCTTAACTTAAACCCTCTACAGTTAAAAATAATGAAAATGCTCTGATTAAGGTTCAATTAAGCAATCGAGAGCTCTGTTGGAACAGATACCACAGGCAGTGCCCATCTTGCCCATCTTGCCAAAGACTATCAACATCAATATTATTAGCATTAGTAATGTAACTATTCTCAATTTCCCAGCTGAGCTCACAGACACTTTCACTGACCCCCCCCTCCTTCCTGGGGGGTGAATCCCTTCCTAATTGATAGGGTATTTCTGTTAGTGAAAGGACTATTTCCATACAATATCATGACTTTAGACTTTAAACTATCTCATTCAATGATTTATTTATTTTACATTAAGTTATACCTTCAGTAACTTCCTTATTTTCCCTCATATTCCATTCAACCACCTTCACAACTCTCATGCTGAAAGTGGCAGCACATGTCTTTCACACATATCAAACTCCCTTTTTCCAGCTTCCCAAGCCTTATCAACTCTTAAACCCCTCGTCAACTTCCTCAAACCTTCCTCAACATCGCTCAGACCCACTAAATTGCTCTGTATCCTAAAAGCTGTTCTTTCTCCCTTTCCTAATTTCTTACAAGAAAATTCAAGTTATATTTATTGACATGTATTATTACTATTTATACACACATTTCACTCCATTATTTTAACTAAAATATTTACTTAACAAAATATCTTTTAGAAAATAAGCCTTTTAATTGATTTCAATAATGATTCCCAGGTACCTCAGGAAAACAAAGTTTCAAAAAATGTGTCCAGTCAATGATTTCCCCAATGAAGAGTTTGCGTGGGCACTAAGACTGTCCACCTGCGCGGCTCATATGTCCTTATTGTGTCAACTTCCTCCTATTGAAGTCCAATCTACACCGGTACATGTTCAGAAGAACTGTTCCCGAAACTAGGTTGAACTGATCAATAGTTAATTTCTTACCTACACATTGTATTTAGGGATCTTATATCTGGGAATTTCAAAAACTCTTCATTGTGGAACTCACAGCTACCAAACGACCCTTTAATTTCCTGGAGTATCTGGTTATCTATTGAAGACTCTGTATAGGAAGTTGAAGAAAGTGTTTTGTGATAATTATATAATGTTTTATATTAATACTAGCATTAGAAGTAGTTTGTATACAGACTGAGCAGATTAGATTTAGCAGCACAAGTAAAGGGTCAACAAGGTTGATTTGTTAGAAACTCCTGTCAGAAATGAAAGATCACCCAGTGCCGAAATAGCCTACAGATGTCTGCTGAGAATTTGTTTATGACTTAATCGTTTCTCCAGATAGGCAGGAATTGTTTCTGTTAACGAGCGATTGACACTAGGTAAATGACGACCGTGGGATCGCATCTTCCTAGTGCACATCAAAGACGGACATCTGCTTTGGATCCATCACCTCTTCACATTTACATTGGTGTTTATTGTATGGTTTATTTTAGTATTTCTTTAATGAAGGTCAATTGCGGTTTTATTATAATAATTGGTCGTATGTATTTGAGGGAGAAATTAACTTAACTGTTTAATGGATATTGACTTTTTATGGGTTGTTTAGTGATACTGTGATTGTTATTCTATTTGCCTAAATTGCACATTGTGTACCCAGCGTATTAAATTGGTTATTAAAAAGACTTGGTTATATACTTCCTCTTGGCTTTTCACTCTCCCTTTAACATCACTAATTTTAGCTTCCAGGGTTATTCGACCGGACCGTCCGGTAAACCAAAGGTGGTGGCAGCTACATGCTCCTCTGTCAAATCCAGTTAGGACACGACCTTACTAGGACAGGTTTCGTTTCAGTACATATTGATGATCCTGTACTGTTATCCTAACCAACAAAGGCAGATGTGACAAATTAATGCATAACAATAATATTAGTAAATTGGGTTTGATGTATAAAATGTTGTAGATTATGCAATAGATCTCAACGTAATTTACTGACAGACATCACTCTTTATCACTTTCACTTTTGAAGGAACTGCTTTGTATTCTGTGTATTGTTTTATTGTAGTGCTGCTTCCTTTCTTGGTCAGGTTTTACTTGCAAACGTGATTTTATTCTCAATGTAAGCTCAAAGTCAAATAGTTTAAATAAGAAAACAATGTATTGAAATGAGAACATCATGAACCTGTATAATTGTGCTGAAGGACAAGCACTGAAAGCAGAGAGAATTTTGTGTTTGGCATTGAATAGCCTTAAAGAAAACTATGCCGTTTTTGGAAACTTTCATATTTAAGTTGAATGTAGGCAAAAACATTCCAGTCACTCTGAAGAGAGAATACAGTTTACTGTTCGAATAAGTAGCCCCTGAATTGAAGATAAAAATCAAAAGTGCTGTTCGTAATTAGTTTACACTTTTACATCAGATGTCTTGTTTTTGCGTTCCAAATTGAGGAGTTGTGGCATATAATGTAAATGAAGTTACTTCACTAGTAGTGTGATTTCTACGTTGTGTATGTGTGTTTGTATATATGAACTCATACATTTTTTAAAGATTGTATTTGGAAAACAAATTCAGGTATAGCACGTGTCCCCCTTTTGAATGGGTTCTATATATAACATTTTAAAACGAATGGTTCTGTATAGAACGCTATGTTTGGGGGTTCTTCATGTAACCCCTTTGAAGGGGTTCTACATAGAACCATAAAGGGATCCACCAGAGCGATTACTCGAGGAACCCTTTATGGTTCTGTGCAGAACAATTTCTTCTAAGAGTGTGGAGTGTCGCCACACAATTTCTCTCAGAGGGCTTTTGACCAATGGCAATCCAATCCTGAATGACGTCACCACTATCCTGTTGTACTTTATGCGAGAGATGTATTAAGTAGTTTATAATGAGAAGAATAACAATAATCACCTGTTTTTCATAGTTGCCTATAGGTTTTGTATCCATTGTCTCCTTCATATTAGGAAAGGAAGTTGATCCATAGCCTACTCAGAGACAACTGAGAGTTGGTCTCTGAGCAGCAGCACAAAGGGGTCGAGTCTCTCAATGTCCGTGTGTTGGAGATATTCCACCATATTGGTCCCAGCCTTTAAAACAATGTTAATGAAAGGTACTCACAGTCATTTTAAATATTACATCCTGTAGTGTTTCCTTTCAAAATATAATCTTATTATGACTTGAACTAAATAAATCCTTTGACCCACTAATACCAAATTACAGTTAGGGGGGCCACAGGTGTGATTTGAAAATACGATCTTCCATGTCTTTCTGTTGTGTTTTGACCTGGGGATCTGTAATTGTCCAAGTGGCTACTGCACATGTACTTATTTAATATTAAATGTGTTATTTAATTAGGCTTGGTTCTGGTGAGCATGTACAAGATGTCAGCTTTTTAAATAACTGTGTGTATTGGATCATACACATTTTAGAAATACTCTCACAAACTTCCCGCATTGGTACCTCACCAGGGAGGTAGAAAACAGCAATAGCATTGAAAAAGTGTGATTGTAGTTCTGCTCTTCTGCAATATATTTCTACAAGATCAAGAACGGGCTCTGAAAACACTGAGGGTACAGGACGAGGACAGCGAAGCAATGAGCAACACTTGATACAGGATAAGAGCAACGGATACTTAGAATTTATAGGTGTAGGCCCCGTAGTAAAATATTCCCATCCGTTTTCATGGTACAATACTTTGATAATGACCCCCAATAGTCTTTCAAATGCCTGAATATCTGATAAACATTTTTTTTTCTGAATTGAAAACCCCAGCTGGCTATGCGTTCGTTTGGCACCATCTAACATTTCGGAATCTGTGCATTCTTTACCCTTCCACAGGCGGTACACACTGGCAGCAAAACATAAATTGTTACCTTGGTTTATGTCTATTATTTTACTAAATAAAATACCTTTTAAGCGCCTCCGCGCACCACCACCACCTTGCATATTTCTAATCACAGTGACCGTTATTCGCAAACTCACATGTGATAGAATTTTGTTGTGACTTTGTAGTAAATTAGCTATGCTCTCTAAGAAATCTGCAGCGTCCAGCTCCCCCACATTTCGCCTCCTCGATTAGAAAGGATTATTTAATGACCCCGAGCTCGGTCTCAGCTGTACAAAATCATTAGGACCCACATTGTGTGATATTTCATTTAGCAATCCTTGCACAGCTCCATGCACAATACGGACAGCATTCATATAAGATTGTACCAGATCCAGGTTCACAAACCTGAATTCTTCATAAAACTCCATAGCCCGAAACCTATTAATTTCTCGGTCATAGCGACGAATAATCTCCAAAAACCCCCGAGGAGGGTCCCCGCCAACGCCACCCTCAGCCATTTGTTCATCATTTTCATTATTCATCTCTAACATTGCAGCATCACCACCCCCGAACTGATTATCATTGTTATTAGCTACCGATGCTAGTTCCTTAGATACATCCTGATCTATATATTCCTGAATTTCCAAGTTTACCGGATGGCCTCCCGTCTGGAGAGTGTGCAACAGTGTCTGTGACCGTGCTAATTGTGACACAGTTGTTCTAAATTTAAGCCTACGCAGCATTCTTTTCGCAGCATTAATTTTATTTCGCATTACCCCCCTAATTACACAAGCAGACTGACAATTTTTGTGCTTCTCCTTTTTCATTGTTTGTCAATTGTTGTTTTCAGAATTGGTTGTTTTTTGTAACAACCCTTCTCGATCTTGCAGAGACTGATTGATTCACAGTGTGAATTACAGATTCATCAAACTCTCATCAGAAACGGGTCAATTCCCTATTTGTTTTAACAAATTTGTCAAAACATGTATTTTGCACTGAGCGGTGTTTAACGCCTCCACAAGCTGACTGCATATCTTGCTAAACACCAGGGCCCTACAATCACCAGGGGTCTGTATGTCAACACAGGGTGATTGATCACATTTCATCTCAGTATCCCCACTAGTGGTGGCTTTAACCGTGCTTTTACCCCGTTTACCTCTTTTTACAGTAGCGGAGCTCGGTCGGTTCACTTTCACACATTGCACCCCCACATCGGTGGTGTCGTGTGCCACCCGGTTTGTCTTACTCAGGGCTTTTCTGGGCGCTGTGTTTCCCCTTTGTGTGACTGGTGGCCGTCTCCCCCGCTGTAGAACGGACCTCCCTTTATCAGCACGATCGGATCTCTTCAGCTGTTTTCCACTTGACACGCCTCTCAAGCAGGGCAATGCAGGCTGTGCCGCATTTTTAGCTATAATAAAACAAACATGTCAATTACACTTTATACAGTGACTTTTCACTACATTTCGAACAAATACAAAATATATTATTATTATTATTATTATTATTATTAATAACATTGGTAAAAACGGTGAATGTTACACACCTCCATTCAAAGTTTGCTCTGTGACTTGGGGTGGGTGGGGGAGTGTGTAGTTATGTGGGTTAAACAACTGTCAAATCAAAAAACAAACATTGGTCCCATAAATGTACACGATATTATGTTTTAGAAGATGTAATTAATTCATAATATGTAACAACTTGTTCTATGGCATACCATGAAATCTGAATAAAACTGGCCATTAAACACATTGCTTTGGCCCACCTTCAGAACACGTGTCTCCTGCGGTTTGGAAGGCGCTGTTCGGGACGTAGGCGTTGGGGGTTGTGAGTTCCACTCTCCGTGGTCCCCTGCGGGGTGCTCGGCCCGACAGTCTCGGCTCTGTTATTCTGTGCTGTAATATCTCGGTTCTCTCTCACCTTAAATTATACAAACCATGAACTATGCATGATATACTAACACTTTTAAACCCAACTCTATTACTATAAAAAACATTCTTACCATCAATACATGATAACGCATTTACTAGCTCTTCCTCATCAAATGGACCCCAGTCAGATGCCATTATGAAGAGTGTGTCCCTTCATATATTATATTGGATGTGTAAAATTAACTGCTTGGAGCGGCTTATTTATGGGGGGGCAAAATGGTATTTCATAATTTTTCTAAGAATCACACAAAATTGTATTCCACATAACATACCAGGAAACCGCCAAAAATGTTGTTCTTTATACAGAATTCAGTTGGGGCGGTATGTTGGGGTGTCTATTTCACTCCGATAAAGTTGATCTCCAACAGACATCTGTATCTATGCGTGCTATGGTCATGGTCTCACGTTCAAAACAACGTGTACACACTGGGTTAGGTGACCATTTGGAGAGATAAATTGTTATCACATATTTGTTATGGACACGAGCCTAATGGGTACAAATGACTGTACCCACGTGGCACCCATACACGCACCCAACTCCGCCCACACTCCTCCTCCTCTGTAGAGCCGCCGGCCACCATTTACAGTATAAAGAGCATGCTAGTAAACACAGAAAACATGTCACCCGTTCGGGACAGAACAGGTCTGCGGTAACTGGTGGAAACCCCCATAGCGCACTATGGCTACACCAGCTAAGAAGACACCCCCTAGCGACCACGCTGCTGATGAAGATGCGGGGGCACCTAACACAAAATTAAGATGGTCGGAAGACAGGGACCCAAAAGAGGTAACACTTTATTTTACTTTAAAAACGTGTTTAGAATATTATTATTAATTTTAAACGTATGCCGGTGTTTACATGCTGTTAGGCCGTATGTGTGTATATATAAATTTCAATGCAAAGTGAATTTAAATGCATGTTTTCTTCTTTGTATGTTTATCAAAAGAATAGTGTCAGCGCTCCTCCTCCGAGCCCCAGGGATGCTCTCCCAATGTCTGATGAAGACGAAGGTGTCAACACTGGTGATGAGTCTGAAGATGATGACAAGGACCATGAACATGGCAGGGAGGATAAAACCTCAGACACTGATGATGGAGTTGGACCATCAATGGAAAGAGAGGTAAATATAGAGGTCCTACAACTGTGTATAGTTGTGTACTTCTTTACTGACCGACACACATTACAGTTTTAAGTGTTATTTTCTTTTCTCTTCATTAGAATAGTGGAGTACCAGACACCAGTGATATGGATTCCTCTGTCAACTCTTTAAGACCCCGAACAAGATTGAACATTGCATGCTTCTGTTCTTGCCTTGCTAGAACCCACAAGAGTTTTGATTCAGACAGGGAAGTTCCGAGATATAATTGTAAAAACTATGATGATCATGTAACACTAGTGATGACACACACCATAAAGGGCATTATTGCGCTAGTGTTACAACATTGTATTGGCCGTGAATTAGTTGATAAGTGTGAGGCCTGTCTGATAGGTGACTCCAGCCAAGCACAGCATCTCTGTCTAACTTTAGATCATGAGCAAGGGAGTGTCTGGAGTAGTGTCGCTCTTATATGTAACAAAATAAGTGTCACCCACTTTCTAAATGTTGTGTTATGTGTTGCACGTGCCCTATGTGGGCTATGCATCACCAGACAGACTGAGAAAGAAGTGAAATCTCTTTTGCATAGCTTAGAAACATGCACAACGGAATTAATGTTTAGTTCCCCCCCCCCGCTGTACCGAACCCATAACGAACCGAGACTTCAAAACCGAGGTACGTACCGAACTGTCAGTTTTGTGTACCGTAACGTTACACCCCTAACAAATGCTGTTAAACGGCATATTTGAAACAATACATTTTTGGGAAACAGTCGCGGCTATCTAAGTTTATTTATTCAACGTTGCAGAACCTGAAGGGGAGGGAGTCATATCTCAAAGGAGATCTGATAACACTTTATTTTAAGGGGCCAGAAGTATGCATTAGTTAAGCACAAACACACTCGTAATTAATTTTTAACTTTACATATTAGTCATTATTTATTAAACATTTGAAGGATCCACATTCATGCAATGAATAAACATAAACCTAGTAATTAATGATTAACCGAATGCACAGTAAATGCATTTTAGCCATTATTTACAACTTAGCAAACCATATATTATTGTAGTGTTATGTTGGGTGTATTTTGATAAGAGCATTTTAGCTCTGAGCTGAAGCACTGATCTAAAGAAAACTTCTCCCCCCACCAAAAGTTATCAGAGTTCCTTAACTCATCAGCTTGGAACTGGTTTACATCAAAGTGACAGTTTTGGGGGGGATGGCACCGAGAATAGGCCAAATAGTTTGGAATCCTGCTATGAGATAGGAGAAAGGGGCCTGTAGGTAATAAAAACTCTTTGAAGTGGACGAGAGCCGAAATCCCGACATAGAGCTACGAACCCGGGCCAACCGGCATTTCCAAAAGATGGCATGGATTGACATCAGTCATAAATCAAGCCCCCCTCCAATAGGACACTGGGGGCTGAAACCGAAATCCAATCTAAAAAAAATCAAGAACCAATCACCTATTGATCTGACAGACTATAAAGAACAGCGCACGGTCTCTCTCTCTTACTCTCTCTCTCACCTGAACCAAAAACTCGCAACCTGTAGCTCTGTTGCCAGAACCGGAACCAGAAACCAACCAAGTCTTTGCCGGCAACAGAAGAATTAAACTGGGAGAAGGAGATTGAGCCGTACGAAGAATTCTTTTAAAGGACTTTATTAAATAAATAACTTTACAGACCCACCTGATCAGTGGAGTTTTACAGCTGGACAATTGACTAAGTCGACTGAATACGAAAATGTCAGTCATTTAAATAGCTATTTGAGTCTTAAGAAACTTGACCCTTGGAACGAACAGGGCCCTGCTTTCCTCAAAGACTTTGTCTTCAAGTAACTACGGTGGAACCCTGCTTACAAAGAAGATTTTGTGCACAACCTTGGAGCCTTCAAACCAATGGAAAATCTGTTTGGAAAAGACTCTACATTCGCGAAACCCCAACTTCCAGGTGCATCGACTGAGTGGAAGTTCTTGGACAAAGCCGAACCGGACTGCCTTTGTTCCAAACCACACGGACCTCGTGCCGTGTGCTGTTATCTGAGCCCGAAGCCAGAGAGGCCTCTCTGCGACGAAGTTCACATAAGTTTAACAGTTTGGAGTTTGTGATTCATGACATTTAAGAAATCAATTAGAAATGTTAATCTGTGATTCATAACTCTAGAATGTGTAATATCATTTAGTTTTCTTAAATATAAATGTGTGTTGCATTCAACTGTTTTGTTGATAATTTTAGAAATAAAATCTGTCAACGCCGAGAAATATCTTCTCATTCCTGTTCAACTGTTTAGTCTGAAATTGACACAAGTGAATAGACATTAGATTATTGGTGGCCCTGCCTATCCTTAATCATTGAATAATAATCAGTTAAGGGAAATTGTGGTAACAAGTAATGATAGGATCTTTCTCTCCACCTAAACGTTAATGAGACTGATATATATATAACGAGAAGTTACCTGACATAAATACTAACCTGCGTAGTTATTTAATGTCTGACTAACAATACTAACGAGAGACTCACCTTCGTCTTACTAACCGGTATTGTAGTCAATGTGTTTATAACCTTTTTTGTTTAAAGATTTGTGTGTTATCATATGCGATCCCATGGTCTTTGATTTGGTCACGGAAGTGATTTGTCTTTGATTTGTTGATCTAGA
The DNA here is from genome assembly GCF_036373705.1 of Amia ocellicauda. Lineage (NCBI taxonomy): Eukaryota > Metazoa > Chordata > Actinopteri > Amiiformes > Amiidae > Amia > Amia ocellicauda. Next base: position 328,718 of record NW_027102865.1, read on the forward strand.
GTTGAATTTTAATTAGTTTTTCCCTTTTGTATAATTAGTGTAGTGCTACATTTAGTCTTTGTTTTTGAATAAATTTGACAATTTATATCTGTCTGCGTCCAATTATTACAGAAATTGAGTTCTACAAGACTCCAGGATTCGTGATAAGGTAATACTATAAATTCACTTCTTTAATTGAAATTTATAAGTGTACCTTATACATAATGTATCTATTAAATTAACTGAACAATATGAAGCTTGTAACTATGTTTAATTAGTGCTGGTTTTACAGTTATAAATTGCTCAAATATTGTAAGAAAGACAATTTGACCGCCTGTTCTAAAGTGAAAGTTATATTCACATTAATGATTGCACTAATTCAGTGATATTTATGTTTATTGGCCTAGAATAAGGCAATAATTATGGCTAAACTGCCAACAACACAGTACTAAAGAGAATTGGACTCCCTGTTGTAAAGATTTACACTAGGGGTGTCCCGAAGCACAATACCTTATTCGGAAAGGCACGGATAATGGCTTCAAAACCAATAACGAATAATTTTGCCGAATAATATGCGGCTAAGGCTGAGACAGTCACAGCTTGTGTTTGATGGATAACAGGTGAGCCAGGGGATCATATCACGAAACTTAAATGTCTGAAATCACTAGGCAATAATGTCCGTGTGAAATGAATGTGTGTAAACTTTAGGAATGAAATGAGCGCAAATCAAATAGCAGCTCTCTGCGCTTCTCTCTGAAATCAGAGCTTTAACGGGGTGCTTGAATATGATTTCACTTTTCTAACTTTAGTTAGTGTGTAATGTTGCTGTTTGAGCATAAACAACATCTGCAAAGTTACGAAGCTCAAAGTTCAAAGCAAAGGGAGATATTTGCTGTTAAAGAAATCGTTTTTTAAGGACTACAACAAACGGCTGGGTTAGTGACATCACTAACCCTAGAACTGACATAAACCCCGTCCCCTGAACACAATTCAGAGATTATCAAGACAGAATATGCTAATCAATGAGTAGAAGATAACTAAACATAGTCCAGTTAACATAATAGATGGTGAGCTACATTACTACACACAAATAATATGGTTTGCTAAGTTGTTAATATGAAAGAATGTTGATCCTTCAAATGTTTAATACATGTTAAATAATGGGTAATATGTCCTTACTAATCAGAATTACTAGTGTACTTATGCTTAACTAATGCATCATTCTGGACTATTCAAATAAAGTGTTATCACAGTTCTTAATGACATGCGTATTTTGGACATAGTCAGGTGCAAAAACAAGAAGGTTACTTTGTTGTCGGTGTTTGCGCAGAGGTTGCGTATGTTTGCGCACAGATAGCGGATAATCGCTCGCACCTTGGAACCTATTTCCGGGAGCGCGTTGTTGAGCCACCAGGCTCTGTTTTGTGCGGATGGGCGGCCGGAGCGCGTTAAGGGTTTTCTGTTACAACTTGTCGTTAATAACTAATGATCTTCGCATGCAAGTCAATCAATCAAAACTAACTTGAGCTGGACAATAACTTTATTCTAGAGCTGCTGTAAAGCCAAAACAATCTCTGTCACTTTCATTTCTTATCACTGGAAAGCTGCTTTCAAACAATTCATATTGTTAAAAGCGCTATATAAATGAAGGTGATTGACTTCCCTTGCATAGACTTTTTGTCACTGCTGGTTTTACTGTTCTAAATAACAGTAGGACTTAGCCTAGATTTAATACCAGATTTCTTTGTTTTTTAAGTTCAAATGTATTATTATGTGAATTGGTACTTAAGTAAATGGTGTGTGATTATATGCATGACATTCATTCGGTGACAGTGGAATACAAACAGTCTTACCGGTGTATTCTCAACATCAGTTTCATCTGAATCCGTATATCCGTGTATCATAACAGCTTCACATTATTTATTGGCCCCGACAGTGTAAAAACAAATTAAATGCATTAGATAGGTCTACTTACTGCTCACAAACTTGATAGAGGCAGCGTACACTGGCCAGCCATGTTTTGGCTTTTTCCCTTTCTGCCATCCCACAGCAGCTGAACAGTCAGTTTGCGGGTATCCATCGTCATCCATCTTGGTGTCATCATATTTACGTATGGCTTCGGTTTCCACCTCGCTATACATCCCAGCATCCTCCCCACTGACCCATTGGACCACTGCAAACTTTCTCATCACACCTTGGGCTTTAGAAGAGTTTGGCTTTTAGTGAATTTAGATCACGGCTGTTTCATCAGATCTCACATGGGAAGGTCACAGTTTTGTGTCTTGTGAGTCTGATTGTAGCGTCATGGGCATCATTTTTGCTTTGTAAGACCAGTTTGCCAGACACAGACATAATGCTAGGCCAGCTAAATGTCAGCTGCATGCAAGTTAGCTGCAGATCTGTGAAAGATTAGTACAATCGATAATGAGGGCTGTCGATTTAACGCGGTAATCTGATTCATTAACGTTAGTTGTGAGAAACTAACGCGATTCAAATATTTTAACTCAATTAACCCACCCGCCCCTGACCAACGTAGGTAGATTTGTGTAATGAAATAGATTCAAAACTGAATCGCTTGACAGTAAAAAAGTAAATGTAGTCTAATGTTAACGGTATAATACCCATTCAACATAAACCAACAAATACATGAATCCAGTTCACGTTACCTAAATACACGAAGCAAGGGCAATATCAAAGTTGTTGCTGGCTCAGTTAGCTCCTAGCAAGGTAACCTTAACTCTTGCAACTGTTGTCTTATTGAACAAACCAACTACTTTGCTTATAAATTACTAAATGAACCAACCTGAATCAACACAAATCCCTGAGTAATAATTACAACAAGATACAATTATTCTTTCCTTCGGGGTGACGTTAGAAATCCATGTTTAATCGATCTGAAACCTCTGTTGAAACTTAAAGCAACGGCCCGTGTTACCGCTGTCTGGCTGCTTCAATGAGTCAGTGATCTGGATTTCTATTGGATCCCGCGCAGCAGTTCAAACATCAACCAATCGGCATATTGTATGGTCTTATGGCCCTAATGCACTTGCCTACATGTAGCGATGTGTTTTCTATTATGCAAAATGGCGAAACGAAAATTGTGTTGCTTTAACAGTTGCCAAGAAGAAAGAATGATTCCTCGTCGTACTCGGACCAGGTGGAAAACAAGGCAAAACTTGTTTTTCCAGCAAAGTTTTGGTCATATTGATAATTTATAGGCCCTAGAAATGTGTGTATTAAATATGATAAACTATAATATATTCATAAATAGGCATTATACTTATTGTTGAACATAATTGTACAAATAATGTTTAGTTTAAGTTATGTTAAGTTTTAAGGTTTTAAAAATGTGTTTAAAATGTTGTAAAATGCATTGACAAACATATCTGAAGGCGAGTAGATTTCCCACTACAGCTGGTCATGTTGTTTTTAAATGCTGCCCGTGAACTGAACAATGAACGAAGTCACCATATCTAAATATTCACAACAAACACCCTTTCGACATGAAACCAAGAAATGAGAGCAATGCTTTCACTGCTCGCCATAGCGTCTCAATGTTAGTGTCCCTCAGCAGGATATGTCGCCCATTTTAGGTTTACAGGCATTCTATAAATTAGCAGCCTGGCATTAGTACTGTCAGTAAAATATTATGCATGGCTAATAATTTTATGTCATAATAATATATTCATCTGTAGCCTATGGAGATGGCTTCCATCTCAAGACACCAATATAAATCTAAGCACAACAGCAATGCTAAAATGTAATGTATTATTGTGTCTGTAAAAGTGAAAGGAGCATACAGGTAGATGGTGGGGTGGGTTGTGAACACTAGCTTTAATCTTGATGAACATCCTGGGAATTAATAACAGTCAAAACAGCTTGCCATATTGTTGAACAAGAATATCAACATTTAGAGTAAAACAGGTTTCTTTTGGTACACACTTTGCTTATGATCACTCAAATTTGGATTCTTTCCCATTTGTTACAGAATACCAACCAATCAAACCTGGTGTCTTCAGGTCCCTCAAATGACCATGTCACAGATGCCAGTTGGCTGAACATCCTCGCATTTTCCATGAAGCACAATGTAACAGAGGCTTTAATGGAGGACCTACTGAAGCTGTTAAGGTTATGTAGTGGGGATGCTGCAAGCATCCCAAGTAGCAAGTACATGCTAGAGAAGGAGTTTAAAGATTATGTAGACAAATCAGAATACCATCTGTGAGACAAAGTTTAGAGTTGGGTCAATTTTTTATTTGTATACCTTTGAGGAATCAACTTCAAGCTCTTTTGGAGAATGAGCCTATTCCAAATATTTACAATGACCAAAACAGATGGAATAACAGATTTTTCAGATGGGAAGTTGTACAAATATCTGAAATCAGTTAGTGATTCATTCTTTTCCCTGTCTTTCAATTGTGATGGAGTGCCAGTGTTCCAGTCATCTAAATACAGCATATGGCCCTTACTATGCTCTGTTAATGAATTACCCCCAGAGGAAAGAGATACAAATGTCATACTATGTGCCTTGTGGTTTGGGTCATCAAAACCACAAATGACTAGCTTCCTCAAACCTTTTGTGGAGGAATGCAAAAGTCTTGGACAAACAGGTCTTCAGTGGCAGGATCCAGTAGATCACTCAATCAAAACGACAAAGGTCTATGCATTATGTGCCATATGTGATGCTGTTGCACGACCTTTACTGCAAAATTTCAAGCAGTTTAATGGAGAGTATGGGTGTGGGCACTGTCTTCATCCAGGTGTTCCTTAGAGATCATGACACAACTGTGCAAATAGGTGAGATTGCCAAAAATAATGAACAGAGCATTTTGGGCATAAAAGGGCCATCTCCAATTGTGGACTTGCCAGATTTTGACCTGATCAATGGCATGGTCCCTGATTACATGCATTGTGTGTTGCTGGGGGTTTGCCGGCAAATAGCCACTTTATGGTTTGATTCCAAAAGCTATAGTAAACCATGGTATGTTGGTTTGAACACTGTAACAGTGGATGTAAATCTTTTAGCAATCAAGCCTCTAAGCATTTTTTCCAGAATCCCACGGTCTATTGTTGAGCTAAGGTTTTGGAAAGCTCACGAATGACAGAACTGGCTTTTATATTACAGTTTGCCAGTCCTGGAGGGGATACTTTCAAACAGGTATCTTTGCCACTGGGCTCTACTTGTGGAGGGTGTGAGCATTTTGCTAGGTTCAGACATTAGCCAAGAGGATATTGACCATGCTCATGAGGCTCTTGAGCTTTATGTTAAATCAGTTCAGTCTTTGTATGGCGAAGATCAGGTGACCTACAATATGCATTCACTTCTGCATTTGACTAAGAGTGTTGAGAATTTGGGTCCTCTCTGGGCCCAGTCTGCTTTCATGTTTGAGAGCTATAATGGCTACTTGCTCAAGCAAGTCAAAAGCAGTAATGCAGTGCCTCAGCAGCTTTGCAAAAGAGTAGCATGGTCTCGGGCATTGCCACGCATAGCTAAGGCCTGCTCATCCAATGATGTTTCACCTGAAATTAAATCATTCTACACAGAAATGACCTCTGGTAAACGTCATGTAAAGAATTATACTAGATATGACTTGCACTTGGAGTGCCAAAGATTAGGCCAGTGTCTGAAAATAATATGAATGCATTGCATGCATTGCTAGATGTACCTGGGACCTCTATTGGCAGGTACTACAACAGAATAGTTATCAACGGAGAGGTCATTCAAAGCCAAACATACACAAAGACAAAGAAAAGGAACAACTCGGTTGTGATATTGAAAGATGGCAGTATTTTCACGGTTTCACACTTTCTCTGTGTCAGTGATGACCAATATCACTTATATGCAGTTGGCAAATTTGGAAATTGTACAGTGCAGAAACTGGTTCGAGGATCTGCTGTCAAAATATCACTGACCTTTATGCGGACTGTTCATTTTCCTACAGGATTTGAAAGAGCAGTTGATCTAAGGTTGATTATACAGTATATGACCATGTTTGATTATAGGCATAGGGCTCCACTTAGGACAAGGCAAGAGCATGAGTTAAGTACAGCCTTATACTGCTAAACTGCACTGTGTTTTATACATGTCTTCATATGCTGGACATTCATATTAAATTTGCACTATTTTCCTATGTTTTTACTTCATCAAAAACTATATGCCTTTAGTTGTATGTAGGACATATATGATTAAAAATACATTAATATTATGCAATTTATATATGTGTTTTTTGCAGCATATATGTCCCTTACAATATTCGGTTTGAACATATAAGAATCACAGGTTTTTTTAGGAAAAGGAAAGGATCCAAGTGCAGGCTTTAGAGTTGAAGCAGATAATCCAATAAGGGCAAAACGAGAGAGCATAAACAGGGACAGTCCAGGTCAAACGATCAAGCGAACAGGCTAGTAGAGAGATCCGAAAGGGGTAAACGAGAGAAGGAAGCAAGAGGTCAAAAATACACGGGAAGGCAATCAAGAAACAAGGCTTAGAATTGATTCAGGAGAGAATGCAAGACTTCGCGATGAATCTAGGAAACAGAGGGGTACTGTGTACTGTGAAGGAGAGAGGGATTGAACGAGGTGAATGAAGGATTGACCAATGATAGGAGAGGAGGACAGAACAGGTGCACCTGGTAGGGAAGAATGTGGAAAGACTGGTTTGACTGGACAAAGGAAAAGAGAAGCACTAAACTAGTATTTGGGAGAGGGAGACCTCTGCTGGTGAACTAAGGTAGAAGCAGGGGAGACCGTGACAGTCTCCAAGGTTCTCATCGTAAATAACAAACAGAAATCAAACTACCTTCTGGCCTGACCTTCTAGCTTGACCTTATCTTTCTTAAGTATACAAGAGAGATTAACAGGTGTGAGAAAAGAATTTCTAACTTTCCTTCCACACATACATACATACATACATACATACATACATACATACATACATACGGAAAATAAATAATAGAATTTTGAATCACAATAAGATGTTATCAAGTACAGAAAAAGAAAATGTAATAAAATGTGATCTTAAATACATACAAATAAAGAAAATTGGTTTACTATTTCCAGATTCCTTTTTTGAAATACAATGACATGCATTACAAATGAGTATTTACATTATATTTACAGCCGGTGCTCGTGTGTCACTGTGTCCCTCAGGCTGTGGTAGGCGCTGAAATATTGGGCAGCCAGGGTGGCTGTGTGTCCCTCCCCCAGGAGGACTGACCGTTTTTCTTTTTTCTAAGTTTTGTCACAGGTTGGGTGGGCATCCATTATGTTGTTACAGAATGTGTCCCTTATTTTGGGCTAAAGCTTTCCGTGGAGGGGAACGTGGATCAGTTTGTACCATTTTTGGGAAGATCTGCCTTGTTGGGGCGGAGCTGTGATCCAGGTGAACAGCAGATCGGGCATAGGTGGGCATGTGGGCAGAGGAGTAGGAAGGCCGGTCAAGCAAATAAGCTTGCTAAGGTACGCAGCAGCAGCAAGCAGCCCCCCCATCCAGCCAGCCAGCCAGTCTGGCTAGCAGTGACTGAGTGGTTGACAGACGGCAAGCAACGGAATGTACGTGCTCTGTGATGTCATAGCAGTCAGCTGAGAGAGGCTCGTGATGTCATCGCTGAGCTGTCTGTCTGTCTGTCTGTCTGTCTCTCTCTCTCTCTCTCTCTCTCTCTCTCTCTTCCTCTCAATTCAATTCATTTGTATTGTCAAAGCAATTGGACATACATACATACATCCATACATGCTAGAAAGTCATTACTATGTTATCTTAAAGGCTAACTAAGCAGAACATATATCATTATAGAACAGAGTTCATAGGTCAACACATGGTTTTAGGGAACAGGCTCGTAGGTCAAACCGTTTGACATTGTCTCCAAGGTTCTCATCGTAAATAACAAACAGAAATCAAACTATCTTCTGGGCTGACCTTCTAGTTTGACCGTATCTTTCTTAAGTATACAAGAGAGAAAAACAGGTGTAAGAAAATAATTTCTAATTTTCCTTCTACACATATATACATACATACATACATATGTAGCGTTATGTTGGGTGTATTTGGATAAGAGCATTTGGGCTCTGAGCTGAAGCACGGATCTAAAGAAGACCTCTCCCCCCCCAAAGTTATCAGATTTCCTTAGCTCATCAGCTTGGAACTGGTTTGCATCAAAGTGACAGTTTTGGGGAGGATGGCACCGAGAAGAGGCCAAATAGTTTGGAATTCTGCTATGAGATGTCTGGAGAAAGGGGCCTGTAGGTGATAAAAACTCTTTGAAGTGGATGAGAGCCGAAATCCCGACATAGAGCTACGAACCCGGGCCAACCGGCATTTCCAAAAGATGGCATGGATTGACATCAGTCATAAATCAAGCCCCCCTCCAATAGGACACTGGGGGCTGAAACCGAAATCCAATCTCAAGAACTCAGGGACCAATCACCTACTGATCTGACAGACTTTAAGGAACAGCGGACAGTCTTTCTCTCTCTCTTTCTCTCACCTGAACCAGAAACTCGCTGCCACAGCTCAACCTGTAGCTCTGTTGCCAGAACCGGAATCAGAAACCAACCAAGTCTTTGCCGGCAACAGAAGAGTTAAACTGGGAGAAGGAGATTGAGCCGTACGAAGAATTCTTTTAAAGGACTTTATTAAATAAATAACTTTACAGACCCACCTGATCAGTGGAGTTTTACAGCTGGACAATTGACTAAGTCGACTGAATACGAAAGTGTCAGTCACTTAAATAGCTATTTGAGTCTTAAGAAACTTGACCCTTGGAACAAACAGGGCCCTGCTTTCCTCAAAGACTTCGTCTTCAAGTAACTACGGTGGAACCCTGCTTACAAAGAAGATTTTGTGCACAACCTTGGAGCCTTCAAACCAGTGGAAAATCTGTTTGGAAAAGACTCTACATTCCCGAAACCCCAACTTCCAGGTGCATCGACTGAGTGGAAGTTCTTGGACAAAGCCGAACCGGACTGCCTTTGTTCCAAACCACACGGACCTCGTGCCGAGTGCTGTTATCTGAGCCCGAAGCCAGAGAGGCCTCTCTGCGACGAAGTTCACATAAGTTTAACAGTTTGGAGTTTGTGATTCATGACATTTGAGAAATCAATTAGAAATGTTAATCTGTGATTCATAACTCTAGAATGTGTAATATCATTTAGTTTTCTTAAATATAAATGTGTGTTGCATTAAACTGTTTTGTTGATAATTTTAGAAATAAAATCTGTCAACGCCGAGAAATATCTTCTCATTCCTGTTTAACTGTTTAGTCTGAAATTGACACAAGTTAATAGACATTAGATTATTGGTGGCCCTGCCTATCCTTAATCATTGAATAATAATCAGTTAAGGGAAATTGTGGTAACAAATAGGATCTTTCTCGGCACCTAAACGTAAATGAGACTGATATATATATAACGAGAAGTTACCTGACATAAATACTAACCTGCGTAGTTATTTAATTTCTGACTAATAATACTAACGAGAGACTCACCTTCATCTTACTAACCGGTATTGTAGTCAATGTGTTTATAACATTTTTTGTTTAACGATTTGTTAAACGGAATGTATGTGCTCTGTGATGTCATAGCAGTAAGCTGAGAGAGGCTCGTCATGTCATCGCTGAGCTGGCTGGCTGGCTCTCTGTGTGTGTGTGTGTGTGTGTGTGTGTGTGTGTGTATGTGTGTCTCTCTGTCTGTCTGTCTGTCTGTCTCTCTCTCTCTCTCTCCCCCTCTCAATTCAATTCATTTGTATTGTCAAAGCAATTGGACATGCATACATACATACATACATATATATGGAAAATAAACAATATGTGTACATCTCTTTCGGCATTAGTGGTGCCCTCACAGATGTGCAAGTTACATGACAGACAGACAGACACACACACACACACACACTTTCACACACAGACAGACAGACAGACACAGACACACACAGACACACACACACATACTTTGACAGACAGACAGACAGACACACGCATATTATGGGTCTTTGTTGGGTAGTGAAATGGGTAGCATCAGTCGCAGTGTGGGTAATGTCAGGGAGCCAATCATAGTCCCCGTTATTTGCATATCGTTCTGGGAAAAGCAAATAAACACGTTTAGTCATGTATTTGTCCATAGTTTACACATGAGATGAAAGAGACAGTATGACGTATTGAGCACCTGGGATTCCTCATGTGTATGTGAGGGGCAGAGGAACCGGATCCCAAGTGTGCGTCCCAGGTGCTATAGGTTTCAAAGCATGCAGGGGAATAGGCACCCCACCCTGACACCTATAGAAGACTGGATAGGGAGATATAAATAGCAATGGGGAGACTCTTGTACTTGGTGTGGCTCTATCCATATAGTGGGGCCAGCAGGTGCAGCAATAGAAGCTCAGCCTGGGGAGACTGGATTTAGCATTTCCTCTCCATTTTGATAACTATTCATAATCATTTCTGCAAAATACTTCTATGATACCTATGTATGTTTTTTACTTGTACTATATTATACTATCAAGTATCAGTGTACACATACAATGTGACCTGTTACATTAATACAGAGGCCACGGAAGGCCAGATCACTAATAGCCACTGTCCCCTGATATTACACTTTTTTACAATCACTTTGGCACTCATTTCAGAACCTTGATGTCATTTTTCAAAACTCTAGACACTAAACTCACACCCGATGATCAAAATGCACATTTTTCAATTGCTTGGATACAATACACTTCAACCTCAGATCATTTGTTCATTGAACTAAAATGACACAACTTAACATCAAAGTATTACCATTTCAAAATGCAATTCACACATTACATCTGAGATCACTGTCTATTCATTTCATTACAAAGATCTAACTATCAATTGATACAGCTGCTCAAAATGATAAGTGACTGTTGCATTACTCTTAATGCATAGTTTTATGGAAACTGACAAACAGTATTCCATGTTTCGATCATGAAAGTTTCAGGATAATGAGATCCATTGACACCAATAACCGAGGAGCATGGTTTCTTAGGGTTACCATAGACTTGACTGTGTCTTCTTGTTTGTGAAGGAACAGGACTGTGTTTTCCTGTCTGGGTTCCCGCAGGCTTAAGTGGGTTTGACCTACTATTAGAAAAAAAAAAAAAAAGGAGCGCTAATTAATTGTTAAATATCTGATACGCCGGTGATAATATAAAATAACGTGTTTATAGTTTATAGAAGTTTATAGTGTTTATGGTAAATGAAGAAAAGTCATTAAGTTATATACAAGTTCTATAAATGCAAACATTGAAAAGCATGTTTGTTGTTATTCCTATATAGGATTTAGTATTATTTGTGTTTTCTTGTTTTTTGCTATGTTTTCTCCCCTGTCGTTTATTGTTATTTTGCGGGCTTGCACGCCTTGGTTGTTGTGTACAAAACGATACATAGAAAATGGGAAAACGTGTTACTGTGTGGGAACAGCTCTAGTAAGACGGGCGACCCGCCACTTAAAGGTACACATGTAAGGTACATGTATGATAACTATGGAGTGAAGCGGTGCGTTTGACTGGACAATAGGTGACAGAAAATTAAGGTTTCCAGAAGATGGGACTTTTGATTCAGATAGACTTGAGCACCTAAAAACGGTTTTGCAAAATAGGAATACAAAGCATTAAGAAATGAGAAACCAAAGCTAGCTATCTTAAAACATTTGTTAGAGAAAAGAAAGAAAAGACAACAGGCATAATTCAATCTGAATGCCCCGAAGACAAATTAAAAATATATATATATGTTTTTCAGTATAAATGATAGTCCTCAAGATACTGAAGGAAAATTACTAGATAAGTAATAAATAAGGGTAGTTTGAGACACTGCAGGTCAATATAACATGCCAACCAAAACCATGGTATCTGAATTTACTATGGATATAAATTAATATGTGTCTCTTTGTATGTTTGTACGTTTTCAGTTTGCGCAAGGTAAATGTCCATATTTTGACTTTTTCATGTACTGTATAGTCCAGAATATGACTAAGAGAGTCATAAGTCACAAATAGTTACAGAATGATAGCTAAAAAACGCCAGTTAAATATGTTGTAATAACAGACCTACAAGAAAGTCAGCATTTAACTGTACACAGAATGCTATTGCAAACAGAAATAATAATACAAAATTAAGTTATTTAAATAGGTCTTACGAATACAGAAGTTAAAAGTAACATGTTAGAAATGGAATTAGAGCCAAATTTAGAAATAGGAATCCGAGGCAACCACAAACATTCGGTGAAGGTTTCTTACATATTGATAAATAGATAACCAGATACTCCAGGAAATTAACGATGTGCTCATTTGGAAGCTATGAGTTCCACAATGAAGAGTTTTTAAATCCCTAGAAATAGATCCCTAAATACAATGTGTAGGTAAGAAATTAACTATTGATCAGTTCAATCTGGATTCGGGAACAGTTCTTCTGAACCTGTACTGGTGTAGATTGGACTTCAATAGGAGGAAGTGACACAATAAAGACATGAGCCGCGCAGGAGGACAGTCTTAGTGCCCACGCAGGTTCTTAGTTGGGGAAATCATTGACTGGACACATTTTTTGAAAATGTGCTTTCCTGAAGTACCTGGACATCATTATTCAGATCAATGAAAAGGCTTATTTTCCAAAGATTAAATACATTCATTAACTACAATAATGTAGTGAAATGTATATAAATAGTAATAATACAAATCGATCAAATATAACTTGCATTTTCTTGTAAGAAATTAGGAATAGGAGAAAGAACAGCTGTTGGGATGCAGTGCGATGTTATCCAAAATTGAAAGCGGTTGAGAAAGGAGAGTTTGTTCTGTGTGAGACAAATGTACTGCCACGAGAGACTCTGATGGTGATTGACTGGAATATGAGGGAAAATAATGAAGTTACTACAGGTATAACTAAAGGTGTAACATAACTAATTTAATGAAACATAGTCATGGCAAGTTATAAAACTGTTTGGAAATAGTCCTTTCACAAACAGAAATACCCTATCAATTAGGAAGAGGGGGGCAGGGGGCAAGGGCCGTATGTGCTCCTCTGCTCCCCCTGTTCGCCTGAGCAGACAAGCAGCCTGAGATGAGAGAGAGAGAGAGAGAGAGAAGTCAGAGACAAGGCAGAGACTGTAAGTACGTGTAAGGGTTCATAACTTATTACAAACAGAGCAAGAGTGTAATGAATGGTAATTTACACTGCTTGTATTAATAATGATAATAATATTGATGTTGATACAGACGAATACATCACATACTAGATGACAACCGCATAAAACTAATAATAATGAAAATAGGAATAATAGGAGTATGGAAATAATTTCAAATTATGGTTTATTGGTAAAAAATGAATTGAGAAACAAAGATTAATAACTGCCATCATTTACCCAACTACTATTAACTATGGTGTTGAAGGAGCTGCTGTAATAGTTATTGTAATGTTCTCAGGTATTTAAGTTAGATAAAAGGACAAAGATAAGCACATTGTTTTGAAACTTTGACAACTCCACACAAAAAGAGTATCTACACTAGGAAGTAAAGCTGATTCAATAAACACAGGAGATATGATGCTGCTGACGACAGCTGAGTGCTGTACTGAAATAATTTGATAAATGAGATAAATTGGAATCAAGATTATTATTATTTTGAATTGTCCCTTTACTAGAAACCTTATAGATTGTGCGAATGTCAACTAATGTGATAGAGATGCCTTTTATAAGGACGATCTCTGATGTTGTGTGAACCACACATTGTGTCTTCAGACTGATTTATTCCACATGGCAGATATGCATATTATGAATCGTGTCCTGAAGGAACCGATGTCTGACCCATATGGAGAAGATGCTGGTGTTCTTGTTGAGACACAGTAGGCCGAGGGCGCGGCTTTAAAGACAGCCTCACAGCAACTTGAACAGACCAATGCTGAGGTCCACTACGCTGAAGTGATGCTTGACTCAGTGGAGAAATAAGTTAAAATACTATAATTAAAGGTTTTCCAGATTATAGGAATCTACAATATATTGTGAAACTGCTCAGATGACGTCCGCAGTAGCACATATTCTTCTATTGATAGTTTAATTTATAATGTACTATTAGTGGAGATGTCACATTATTCAAATGAATAGAATGACAGCCATGAAGTCAGAATCAGTCCATTGCCCTTCACTTAAGATTTGTACAATGTATAATGTTTATAAATCAAAACGCAACAAATATATGTACAATACAGTTTACAAACTGAATTTGTAAAAAAGAATGTTTTGCTGACTTTTGTATTCTCTTTGAAGCAACAAAATGTATGTGTTATGTATGTCGTAACTAGGGTTTGACTTTTATGACCTGGGGCTGGATGAAATTTAATTTGAGATGCACTGTAAAAGCTCCAGGAAATTGCAACTGGCCACTGCACCTTCCATAAGAGAGCTCAAACATTTGCTAATGCATTGGTTGCCTCACAGGCACTCTTTCCCTGGTTTGCCCATGTGGCGCATGGTGTTGGCCACACGGGCAAAGGGGGGATGTGTGCATCAGTCTTTTAAATTGGTTTGCCCCAGGTTTTATAGTAACAGCTTAGCAATATTGTAGAACTTGCCACATTTGTCAAGCTCATAATCCTGCAATATGCAAATAGATTGTGTTCAAAAGCTTAAATGTTGTGGATATGAATATAGACTTGTAATAATATATAGGTGTTCTAAATGGGTTGAAGCCTATCCCGTAGGAAGGCTGAAGTAGTAAAAGTAGCAAAAATACAGTTAAGGGATGTTATATGTAGATTTCGCATTCCAGGGAAATTTCCAGTGATAGGAACACTCACTTCACTGGGACAATAGTGCAGGAACTATGCAAAGCCCTGCGAGGTAAACAACATTTTCACTGCCCCATCAGGCTCAGTCAGCTGGAGCAGTGGAGAAACAAAATGGGATATTAAAGAATAAGCTGTCTAATATATGCAAACAAACAGGACTCAAACGTCCAGATCCCCTTCCTATAGTCCTAATGACAATGAAATCGTCAGCAAATTGAGAAAAACAGGTCTTTCTCCGTGTGAGATTATTATGGGATGACTTATGAGACTCTCCATCACTCCTCCATTGTCTGTAAGGGAAATGGACATCCACTTGATGGATGATGCTATGTTGTCTTTTTGTATGGGACTAACACGTGCTTTCGAAGCTGTCCATTCACAGATGAAAGCCGCCCAGACTGAACCATCCCAGCAGGTTTACCACCCCTTCCAGCAAGGTGACTGTGTATATCAAAGCACACAAGAGAAAGTCCTCCCAACAGCCCAGGTGGACAGGGCCCTACCAGGTGCTCCTGACCACCCACACAGCTGTGAAGTGCCTAGGAACGACGACATGGATCCACTCCTCACACTGCAAACTTGCCAATCGAGGCGATCAGCACAACCCTGGTGGAGAACAGAGGGATAAAGGAATTGTTCTTCCACATCAGATTTGACATTACTGTATGTATGCAGGCCCTTGTAATTGCTTTTCCAATACTGCCAACTGGTTATTGATGATTGATTTCACATTGTGGTACGAGTATCGAGTGAAATGAGTGCTATCCACCTCAACAACACAGCGATAACATGGAGCCGGCAGGTGATCCAGGTCACAATAGAGGTCAAGCAGTGGGAGGAGGAAGACGTGGTGGTCAAAGGTGTAGCGTAAGGTACACTTATAAAATTCAATTAAAGAAGTGAATTTATAGTATCACCATATCACGAATCCTGGAATCTTGTAGAACTCAATTTCTGTAATAATTGGACGCAGACACCAATTCCAAAGATATAAATTGTCAAATTTATTCAAAAACAAAGACTAAATGTAGCACTACACTAATTATACAAAAGGGAAAAACTAATTAAAATTCAACTCTAGATCAACAAATCAAAGACAAATCACTTCCGTGACCAAATCAAAGACCATGGGATCGCATATGATAACACACAAATCATTAAACAAAAAAGGTTATAAACACATTGACTACAATACCGGTTAGTAAGACGAAGGTGAGTCTCTCATTAGTATTGTTAGTCAGACATTCAATAACTATGCAGGTTAGTATTTATGTCAGGTAACTTCTCGTTATATATATATCAGTCTCATTAACGTTTAGGTGGAGAGAAAGATCCTATCATTACTTGTTACCACAATTTCCCTTAACTGATTATTATTCAATGATTAAGGATAGGCAGGGCCACCTATAATCTGGTGTCTATTAACTTGTGTCAATTTCAGACTAAACAGTTAAACAGGAATGAGAAGATATTTCTCGGCGTTGACAGATTTTATTTCTAAAATTATCAACAAAACAGTTGAATGCAACACACATTTATATTTAAGAAAACTAAATGATATAACACATTCTAGAGTTATGAATCACAGATTAACATTTCTAATTGATTTCTCAAATGTCATGAATCACAAACTCCAAACTGTTAAACTTATGTGAACTTCGTCACAGAGAGGCCTCTCTGGCTTCGGGCTCAGATAACAGCACACGGCACGAGGTCCGTGTGGTTTGGAACAAAGGCAGTCCGGTTCGGCTTTGTCCAAGAACTTCCACTCAGTCGATGCACCTGGAAGTTGGGGTTTCGCGAATGTAGAGTCTTTTCCAAACAGATTTTCCACTGGTTTGAAGGCTCCAAGGTTGTGCACAAAATCTTCTTTGTAAGCAGGGTTCCACCGTAGTTACTTGAAGACAAAGTCTTTGAGGAAAGCAGGGCCCTGTTCGTTCCAAGGGTCAAGTTTCTTAAGACTCAAATAGCTATTTAAATGACTTTCGTATTCAGTCGACTTAGTCAATTGTCCAGCTGGATGGCTGGGCACAGGCGGGCAGCGCAGTCTGTAAAGTTCTTTATTTAATAAAGTCCTTTAAAAGAATTCTTCGTACGGCTCAATCTCCTTCTCCCAGTTTAACCCTTCTGTTGCTGGTAAAGACTTAGTTGGTTTCTGGTTCCGGTTCTGGCAACAGAGATACAAGTTGAGCTGTGGCAGCGAGTTACTGGTTTAGGTGAGAGAGAGAGAGAGATGCCGTGCGTTACCCTTTATACGCCTGTCAGATCAATAGGTGATTGGTTCTTTAGTTTGTGAGATTGGATTTCGGCTTCAGCCCCCAGTGTCCTATTGGAGGGGGGCTTGATTTATGACTGATGTCAATCCATGCCATCTTTTGGAAATGCCGGTTGGCACGGGTTCGTAGCTCTGTGTCGGGATTTCGGCTCTCGTCCATTTCAAAGAGTTTTTATTTCCTACAGGCCCCCTTCCCCAGACATCTCACAGCAGGGATTCCAAGCTATTTGGCCCATTCTCGGTGCCATCCTCCCAAGACTGTCACTTTGATGTAAACCAGTTCACATGCTGATGAGTTAAGGAAATCTGATAAATTTGGGGGGGAGAGGTCTTCTTTAGATCAGTGCTTCAGCTCAGAGCTAAAATGCTCTTATCAGAATACACCAACATAACGCTACACTGGTTAATTCTGTTCTGGGAAAACCACAATCCTGCAGGTTTAATAAGTCTCTCTACACATCAGTCCCTGAGTACCTTCAACCAATGGTCATTTTGACCAATTAAGCCCAAGAATTGAGTCAATTAAGTTGTCATGGACTACCCAGTGAAGACGTGAACTCACGACTAGGTCACACTGTGAGCTCACCAGAGCAGACATTACACTGAGCTCACTGTGAGCTCACTTAGCGCTTTTCCAGCGACATGGTGCCATTGCTGGAGCCGGAGCTGCTGCTCGGCCTGGGATCCAGCTGATCTTTTTTGAACCGGCCCGCTTTTCCACCGGTTTTGACGTCACTGGATGTGGGC
Source organism: Amia ocellicauda (assembly GCF_036373705.1). Lineage (NCBI taxonomy): Eukaryota > Metazoa > Chordata > Actinopteri > Amiiformes > Amiidae > Amia > Amia ocellicauda. The sequence continues at coordinate 346,507 of NW_027102865.1, forward strand.
GTTCCCAAGCATGGAGTAGAAGTGGAGAAACACAGCAATAGTAATCAGCACCGAGGCGACTGCGTCTTTAAACCCCATTTAACATCACAATCAAACTCATTCCGCGTCTATGGCAAATCGTAACCCTAATGTTACAAATGTTCCCTAAACACCTATTTTGCAGGATCAATAAAAAATTATTAGGATTTTTTAAACTTTTACTGACACACATAGTTAATAGCAATGTGTTATAACTTTACCAAAAATAAAAATCTGTATATCTTTAATTGTTTAGACGTTATTAAGATATAATGCATCTTTCACATAGGGAACATTTGTAACATGTTAGGAAAAACAAACAAATGATTTGAAAATATTCATAATTACAGCATACAATTTGTCAGGCTTCATAACAATGGTATTTATAACATACTCTGTAAAAATCAAGCAAATAGCATTTGTGGTTCACGAGAAAATATGTATATATAATCAAAGCTATCAGACTATAGCAGCCGGTGTATGAAGACACATACGATTATACAGCATTATTTGGCAGCTTCGCAAGACCTAATTTGAAACGTTGTTGGTAAGTTAGATAATTAGTGGGGACCCGCTATTTGCAGTTCTTCCCCTCCATAATTGCTAAAATAAAGTTTTACTGACATTTTATTGACCCTACCACTGCATAGGGCACATCTGTAACATGAACGCTACTGAATGGCACATACATTGAAAACTACGGAGAACTGAGACAAATCCACTTTACACTTCATAAATAATCTTAAAACGTTTCCAACCAAGGCAACACCCACTTGAAATACGTTCATTCTCATTTTTGGTAAACAAAAAGAGAGATTGTTACATATGTTCCCTATGATGCATCTACAGAGAGAGAGAGACAGACAGACACTAACTCTCTCTCTCTCTCTCAGCTGGGAGTGTGTGGGAGGGGTCTGCAGTGAGCGGGAGTGCTGCTGAGAGCTCTGTCCTTTGGCTGCGTTTTTTTGTTGCTTTACTTTTTTCAGTTTGTTTATTTTGTCTTCTGTTTTCAGTGCTTTTCTTATTGTGGGGGAACAGGGGAGGGGAGGGGGGAGTACCGGTAGTTCTTCCCGGGTCGGGGGGTCGGACCCCCTGAATGCGTCTTTTGAAAAACTGACCCGACGCCATGGAGTCAAGATCGCTCCGGTGCAGTTCTGCCCCCTAGAGCAGTGTGTGTTAGCGGTTGGGGAGGTAGCAGGGTGTGAAAATATCAAGTCTGCTGCCATTGTTATCTTCTTAAAAACCACTGATCTGCTCAATCAGCTAGTGGCTAATGGCACAGTGTTAGACGACACTTTCACCCCGGTGTTGCCGCTCGCTGCTCCTGCCCGGAAGGTAACGCTGTCTAACGTCCCTCCGTTCATCCGCACCGGCTCGGGCAGCTGATGTCCGGCATTAAGAGGGTCCCGCTGGGCTGCAAAGCCCCGCAACTGAAACACGTCGTGTCCTTCCGAAGGCAGCTGTATATGATCCTCAATAACATCAATGAGGATCTTAATGTCTCCGAAGTTGGATCTCTCTTGCTGCCACCACCACGAAGATTGCTCTTTAGTAATGTTGGAAAGTCAAAGACAGCAACCGTCAGGGTTCTTGCATATGACGTATTCGTGCTGCACCTCTCTGCAAGGATCCAGGACAGTTTGTCAATGTAAACTCCAGTGCCTGGGAATATTTCCACCTAAAAGACAATGGTAAATAAAAAACAAGTTTATCCCCAAACTATTCTTATATTATGTTAAGTGGAATACATTATCAGTAAGGCTGTGATTTTGTTACAGAAATGTGTTATTAAAGACCACAGTATGTCTCAATTCTAAGTTTATTAATTTACAGACATAATTAAGTCAGTGAATCTGTGTCACCCATAATTCAATTACATTCTTATTATCAACTATAACTATGAATATAACTGATAATGTAGCATCATTAGATTGTTTACAACCAATATTTGTTTTCAATATATATATTTTTACCTTGTCTTTGTAATATTGTAGACCAAGAGTGTTATACCTGTTTTGGTGATTCTTTGTCAGATTCAGAACAATTTGCTGTGGGGCTGTCAGAACCACTTGATGGTGACACACTTTTGTCTTCATTGCTGATAAATGTGGCTTTTGTTACAATTTTTTTCAGATTGTCCAAAAGGTCTGGAATCTCTGGAGAAAAAAACCTTAGTATTAAATGATAATCATTTCTAGTAATATATTTAATACAAAGTGAAAACAAAACCATCAATGCCTGCAATTATACTTGAGAGACTTGCTCTATGTTATTGGCAAACTGACCTTTTTGTGGGTCATTAACATTAGCTACGAAAAAAATAAAAAAGATAAAATACAAGAATTACCAGGTCTAATGTAATGCATATAGTCATTAATGTAGGATTATGAAGTTATGTTGAAAAACTTTATTTAATAATCAGTATTATTAAACTATTAGACAGTGCACATTAAGAGTCTGTATTGTGGTTCTAGATTACTTCAGTATGATCAACTATAATACATTACTCTGGAATCTAAATTACTGAAGAATAACATTTATCAAGGTAAGGAATTATTTGCTATAAATAAAAAAACTTACCATCAATCATACGGTTTCGAAGACATTGGTTTTCATTTTTAAGTCTTGTGTTTTCCTTTTCGAGCTGCTTAACGTTTTGCTGTAGCTCAACTTCACTGGACTCTTTAAATGTCTTTAGAATATGACGGGATCTAATTCTTGAAGCTCCATCGGTTTTCTTTCTTATTTTGTGCTGTATTCAGAGAGGAAAAGAGTTTAAAATGAATATATATATATATATATATATATGAATATGATTAAAAAAAAACAATCCTGCAATACATTTATTTAATATTTGCAGTAATTATCTCACCGGTAACTGTGGTTCATCAAGGTCACTATCATCTGAAATTTGAAGTTTTTTGTTTGGTTTAGGTACTCTCTTCATTTTAGGACAGGGCATTTTTGTTAGGTCATTAAGTTTTCTTCTTAGTTCGCCTTCTTTTCCTAAAATAAAAATAAAATAAATAAAACCCTGCATTATGTCCACAGATATTTGGGGATTATATTTATTTGTCATAAAAATACTGTGCTTTGACCACACAAATTAAGATGAACAGCCAACACTGAATCAAAACTGAAGTTAAATTATATCTGGTTTAATTTATTTTGTGATTTGGGGGATTTTATTGTAAAGCACAACACACAATAAATCGTTCTTACAAATGCCAGTCAAGTATGACGAGTTTTTAGCGCCCTCACCACCACCTACCATGTTATAAGAGTATGTTAGAAGTACAACACATTAATAACTTAAACATTCATTTCAAATATACTGTGATTGTATATATCAAATAGCATGTAAAGACTTTAATGTTTTTTTTTTTTAAATAAACATTGTTACCAGTCATAATGATCTGCGCTTCATGGACAGGCCATCCACCTTTTGGAGGTTTGTTCGTGTCTCTCCACTCTGCTCTGAAGTTTCGAGTCGTCTCTTCGTCATCATCAGCAATGCTGAATAAATCAAAATTGCGAAAGCAAGCAGTGGGAATCACGCTGTAAGAGTCTTTGTCGACCCCGCTTTCCCACTTCACCAACGCGTGCATCACCGCCATACTACCTTCACCTTCTCGTCCGTTTTTTCTGCGCCTTTTTCCCCCGACAAGTCACGGCACAAAAAACAGTCCCGCTCTGCATTCTGGTACTTGGCGTTCTTAATAACACCAACAGGGTGTAATCGCATAGACCACTCGAGTATAAAGTACTACATATCCCATCTGTTACAGTTTTTTTTCTTCTTCTGAAACTGCAAGCGCACTACATAAAGTTTGGCAAATGAAGAAATTTGGATGATGAGTTTACAATCTTATAAACAGTATTTAAGTAAACCTAGATATGCAATTCCAAAAAGAACAGCATCGAGATGGAGAAACAGGATACAAAAATAATAATACAATGTTTATACTTTTTGTATTTTAATTACAGTATGTAATTATTGCCTTTTGATTTACATTTACAGAAAAAGAACGGCGGCAAATGTGGACTACCCAACAAGAAGCAACAAAGTTACTAAAATATCAGATTCTCAGGTAAGCTTCATGCAGCCATACATGTATAATTATAAAATCAATCCAAAAAATAGACCTTGTTTACCCTACAACTGATTTGAGTGTTAATTCTATTTAAGATATAAAAAAATATTTTGTTTTCTGAACTAATAATCTGTGAACATTCTATTATCTCTATAATTTTAATTAATACATTTATTTTATTATTGGTGGAACATTATATTTTTCAGCTCAGATGATTTCACGTACCATCAATTTTTCTGTTAATAAATGTGCAAAAACAAATCAGATGGATAGGCCCCTACATATGAACATTAAGTTAAAGGCCTAGAGTGAGTGTTCTTCACTTCCAGTCATGGCGGGCCACAATCCAGCTCTTTGTAACTCATCAACAACCAAAGACCTGGGAAAAGGGTTAAATGGCTTCAGTTAAGCCAATTAGGTAATTAAGAGCTCAACTGGAAAAAAAACAGCAGGCATAGGGGTACTTTAGGACCACAGTCACTGATATAACCTACAATGTTGTTGTAATGAAAATCAGCAGACAGTGGGCCTCCTCCAGGACTAAGGTTGAGAAGCACTGGTCTTGAAGACCACAATAACAATCGACCTCAAGGGCTAGGGATATTCGAGGTGATGCTAAACCAGTCCTGAATGTTTAAATATAATGTTATTTTCTTGTAGTGTGCCGTTGCTGTTAATGCAACCAGTTATATTGAGCCATCAAATACAGAAGCTGACGAAAGACATCAACATGTAAATTTAGTTGTAAATTTAAAGTGTGTGTGAAAAGTATTTTGTATATGGAGATTAACCCATAGTTTCACAGATAAATTGTGGACCAGTGATATTCAGGATCTTCAAAACAAGTCCTGAATGCTCAAACTTAACACTTCTTTTTTTAGAGTGTCGTTGCTGTCAATCCAGCCAGTGATGTGGAGCCATCAGATACAGAAGCTGATGAAAAACAACATGTAAATTTCCTAAATTAATATGGTGCATCAAAATACTTATTTAGCACTTTCAACTGTTTCTTTGTGATTCCTAAAATTACTTTACAGGCTGGGGCTGGGGGAAGACACTGCGCCCGCCTGGAGAAGCCTGTACAAGCCCCCCTCAATAAGAGAGCTGGCAATCTGCAGTGGAGGGTGTTACACACCATTATTGCTGTCAATTCTTTTATTACTGTTCTTAACCCTGCTGTGTCCGACGCCTGCCCATTCTGTGCTCAGAGAGAGACCGTGTTTCACTGTTTCAGCACTTGCTCTCGGTTGTCACCCATTTTTAGTCTTTTAACTCGTCTTTTTACTGATCTTAACCTGATTTTTAACACAAAGGTTTTTATTTTAGGGGCGCGATACACCAGAAAGACCAAACATGTGGACCAGCTGGTAAACTTCTTGCTGGGCCAGGCTAAAATGGCCGTCTATAAGACTAGGAAGAACAGAGTGTGTGGGGAGGGCAGTGAGGATGCAGTGAGAGTGTTTGCCATGCTGGTCAAGTGCAGAGTCAGACTAGAGTTTAACTATTACAGGCTGATGAATGATTTGGAGAGTTTTGAACAGGTCTGGTGTATTAATGATGCCCTTTGTGAATTGTATGACGGGGAGTTGGTTTTTATTATGTAATTCATTTATAGGGTTTAGTATTTGATGGTTGTTTTGTTGTGTGTATTGGGTTGCTTTCTTTAAAAGTGTACAGATCAGTGGCGGAGTTAATGCTTGTTGGGGGGAGACAAACAAAGGGGAACACTATTTTTTATTTATTTATTTATTTTCTTTTGTATGAATTATTGCGTGTTGCAAACAGGCAATGAAGTCTGATAAAAGTCAAAAAGTCTCTCTCTCTCTCACACACACACACACAGCCAGCAAGACACACAGAGCCAGCCAGCTCAGCGATGACATCACAAACATCTCTCTCAGGTGACTCCTATGACATCACAGAGCACGTACATTCCGTTGCTTGCCGTCTGTCAACCACTCAGTCACTGCCAGCCAGACTGGCTGGCTGACTGGATGGTGGGGCTGCTTGCTGCTGCTGCGTACCTTAGCAAGCTTATTTGCTTGACCGGCCTTCCTCCTCCGCCCACATGCCCACCTATGTCCGATCTGCTGTTCACCTGGATCACAGCTCCGCCCCAACAAGGCAGAGCCTCCCAAGAATGGTACAAACTCACCCACGATCCCCTCCACGGAAAGCTATAGCAAAAGGCAAAAGCATTATACGTAATGAAGAGGAACCCGAGTCCAAGACGCATCCGACCAGCCATACATATTTGTGTGTATTAAAGATCACATTTTATTACATTTAGATTTTCTGTACTTTATTACATCTTTTTGTGATTTTTAAATGTATTGTTTCTTTTCCTTATATATGTATGTATGTATGTATGTGTGTGTGTGTCTGTGTGAAAGTGTATGTGTTTGTGTGTCTCTGTGTGAAAGTGAGTGTGTGTGTGTCTGTCTCTGTGTTTGTGTGTCTGTCTCTGTGTGAAAGTGAGTGTGTGTGCGTGTGTCTGTCTGTGAAAGTGTGTGTGTGTGTGTGGGTGTGACAGTGTGTATGAGTGTCTGTCTGTCATGTAACTCGCACATCTGTGAGGGCACCATTTTTGCAGAAAGAGATGTACACATTTTGGAGCAACATATGCTGCCATCCAGACATCGTCTTTTCCAGGGACATCCCTGCATTTTTCAGCAGGATAACGCCAAACCACATTCTGCCCAGATTACAAGCGCATGGTTGCGTAGGCAGAGAGTGCGGGTGCTAGCATGGCCTGCCTGCAGTCCTGACCTGTCTCCGAATTGAGAATGTGTGGCGCACTATGAAGTGCAAATTAAGACAACGAAGGCCCTGTGCAGTTGCGCAGCTGAGGAAATGCATAATGGATGAATGGGGGGAAATCCCACTTGCTAAACTTAACCAAGTGGTGTCTTCAGTGCCCAAGTGCTTAATAAGTGTTATTAAAAGAAAAGGTGATGTTACATAGTGGTAAACAGTCGACTGTCCCAACTTTCTTGGTTTCTTTTCACTGCTAATGAGATGCTGTAGAGTGAGTTAGTTATATTGCTTTCAGGAGCTCTAATCGTATTGATGAGTTCATGCAGCATTTGTAATTGAATTTCAAAAAGAAATCCTTGCTGTCTGGCCTGTGTGTATGAGATGTACTCTGTCAATCTTTGGCTAACAACTGAAACATTGGTAGAACAAAAATGGCAACATAAAAAAGAAAAGTACATTTTAAAAGAGCACATTAAATAGGATGAATATACAGTTTTTTACAATCACTTTGTCACTAATTTCAGAACCTTGATGTCATTTTTCAAAACTCTAGACACAAAACTCAAAACGGTCATCACTTGTAACACAGGCTGTCCAATGTTCAAAACATTGCATTGTGCATTCATATCTTTAAAGAAACCTTGCACTTGCAGACTTGTTGGTTCAAATAATTCATTTATCATGAAATACCATAGTAACATTTATTTAGATCACCCACACAGAAGATACCGATAGTTTCACTGTGTAGTTGTTCGTACAATCATTAAATATTGTAGTACAAAATATGTGATACATGTTTCATTATGGTACTACACATAAATACATCACTGTAAAAGGACTAGTAGAGAGAATACTACAGACACAGTGGAATCATTGAACAAAATCTGAAATGTATTGATGCAATACAATCAAATCACACCATAGGTTTCTTTGAAGCCATGCAACAATAATTAGCTACAAAAAAGAACAAAACTACAGTAAAATGTCAACTGCAGTGTTCCTCACCTGGCTTAGTGTAAAACAAAGGATTGATTACTGTACTTCTGAATTTCCATCAGCCCTGTGTTCAGGTTCAGGTTCTCACAACCATTTTTCACAAGAGGCATCTTGAAACTGAACATACCTGAACATACTCAGTCATCAGCTGCTTCACTCTGTCTGCATTTCTTTCAAAAGGCACACTATACTCTGTGCTACACATTGGTATGCAGTATACAGTCATTTGACAATTGAGAGTAGCCTAATGTTTAGTGCATGCTGAAGACTTGACGCTTCTCAGTACGGACATTTCTGATGATTGAGGCCACAGTTGATCCTGAGTTGATTCTGAGGTTTGATTGAATCATTGTAGCTGCCTCAGTCATGGTCATGCCATGATTTACAACATGCTCTACAACTATTTCTCGGATTTCACTGGACACTATTTGCTGTTGCTGCCGCTGTCTGGTCCGTGGCCTTGTCCTCTACCACGTTCCCCCAACACCTCTCAAATGAGGCCCATGGCTGCCTCTCTGGTGAGGCCTAAGCCCTCCTCTATGACGAGGCCCACGACCACCTCTCAGAAGGGGTGCATGTCCCCTTCCATTCCTTTGACCACCACGTCTTCCTCCTCCCACTGCTTGACCTCTATTGTGACCTGGATGACTTGCCGGCTCCATGTTATCACTGTGTTGCTGGGGTGGATAGCACTCATTTCACTCGATACTCGTACCACAATGTGAAATCAATCATCAATAACCAGTTGGCAGTATTGGAAAAGCAATTACAAGGGCCTGCATACATACAGTAATGTCAAATCTGATGTGGAAGAACAATCATCTTCAACCAGGTTGGAGCGTTAGTTGCAATGCCTTTAATACACGCAGCGTGGAGAGGAACAGTGACTCAAGTAGATCCCAAAGTCGCTCTGCCTTCATTTTAACAGTCAGAGCTTTTATACACAAAAATCAAAGAGCTGGTTATAATCAGAAAGTCATTACTATGTTATCTTAAAAGTTAGCTAAGCAGAATTTATATCATTATAGGACAGAGTTCATAGATCAACACATGGATTAGGGAGCAGGCACTTCAATCATACTGTTTGACATTGTCTCCAAGATTCTCATCGTAAATAACAAACAGAAATCAAACTACCTTCTGGCCTGACCTTCTAGCTTGACCTTATCTTTCTTAAGTATACAAGAGAGAAAAACAGGTATTAGAGAAAAAAATTCTAACTTTCCTTCCACACTGCAAACATGGTGTGGAAAAGTGCTACATGATGATGAATGATGATGAAATATTACATCCATAGATAATGTAGTCCAACTGGTTCATGCTCCTCGTTTATTGATGTCAATGGATCTCATTATCCTGAAACTTTCATGATCGAAACATGGAATATTGTTTGTCAGTTTCCATAAAATTATGCATTAAGAGTAATGCAACAGTCACTTATCATTTTGAGCAGCTGTATCAATTGATAGTTAGATCTTTGTAATGAAATGAATAGACAGTGATCTCAGATGTAATGTGTGAATTGCATTTTGAAATGGTAATACTTTGATGTTAAGTTGTGTCATTTTAGTTCAATGAACAAATGATCTGAGGTTGATGTGTATTGTATCCAATCAATTGTAAAAAAGTGTTAGAGTTTTGAAAAATGTGCATTTTGATCATCGGGTGTCTAGAGTTTTGAAAAATGACATCAAGGTTCTGAAATGAGTGCCAAAGTGATTGTAAAAAAGTGTAATATCAGGGGACAGTGGCTATTAGTGATCTGGCCTTCCGTGGCCTCTGTATTAATGTAACAGGTCACATTGTATGTGTACACTGATACTTGATAGTATAATATAGTACAAGTAAAAAACATACATAGGTATCATAGAAGTATTTTGCAGAAATGATTATGGATAGTTATCAAAATGGAGAGGAAATGCTAAATCCAGTCTCCCCAGGCTGAGCTTCTATTTCTGCACCTGCTAAGTGGCTGCTGGCCCCACTATATGGATAGAGCCACACCAAGTACAAGAGTCTCCCCATTGCTATTTATATCTCCCTATCCAGTCTTCTATACGTGTCAGGTATACAAGTGTGTGTGTGTGTGTGTGTGTGTGTCTGTCTGTCTGTCTGTCTGTGAAAGTGTGTGTGTGTGTGTGTGTGTGAAAGTGTGTGTGAGTGTCTGTCTGTCTGTCTGTCATGTAACTTGCACATCTGTGAGGGCACCACTAATGCAGAAAGAGATGTACACATATTGTTTATTTTCCATATATATGTATGTATGTATGTATGCATGTCCAATTGCTTTGACAATACAAATGAATTGAATTGAGAGGGAGAGAGAGAGAGTAAGAGAGAGAGAGAGAGACAGACAGACAGACAGACAGAGAGACACACACACACACACACACACACACACAGAGAGCCAGCCAGCCAGCTCAGCGATGACATGACGAGCCTCTCTCAGCTTACTGCTATGACATCACAGAGCACGTACATTCCGTTTAACAAATCGTTAAACAAAAAAGGTTATAAACACATTGACTACAATACCGGTTAGTAAGACGAAGGTGAGTCTCTCGTTAGTATTATTAGTAAGACATTAAATAACTACGCAGGTTAGTATTTATGTCAGGTAACTTCTCGTTATATATATATCAGTCTCATTTACGTTTAGGTGCCGAGAAAGATCCTATTTGTTACCACAATTTCCCTTAACTGATTATTATTCAATGATTAAGGATAGGCAGGGCCACCAATAATCTAATGTCTATTAACTTGTGTCAATTTCAGACTAAACAGTTAAACAGGAATGAGAAGATATTTCTCGGCGTTGACAGATTTTATTTCTAAAATTATCAACAAAACAGTTTAATGCAACTCACATTTATATTTAAGAAAACTAAATGATATTACACATTCTAGAGTTATGAATCACAGATTAACATTTCTAATTGATTTCTCAAATGTCATGAATCACAAACTCCAAACTGTTAAACTTATGTGAACTTCGTCGCAGAGAGGCCTCTCTGGCTTCGGGCTCAGATAACAGCACACGGCACGAGGTCCGTGTGGTTTGGAACAAAGGCAGTCCGGTTCGGCTTTGTCCAAGAACTTCCACTCAGTCGATGCACCTGGAAGTTGGGGTTTCGCGAATGTAGAGTCTTTTCCAAACAGATTTTCCATTGGTTTGAAGGCTCCAAGGTTGTGCACAAAATCTTCTTTGTAAGCAGGGTTCCACCGTAGTTACTTGAAGACAAAGTCTTTGAGGAAAGCAGGGCCCTGTTTGTTCCAAGGGTCAAGTTTCTTAAGACTCAAATAGCTATTTAAGTGACTGACACTTTCGTATTCAGTCGACTTAGTCAATTGTCCAGCTGTAAAACTCCACTGATCAGGTGGGTCTGTAAAGTTATTTATTTAATAAAGTCCTTTAAAATAATTCTTCGCTCAATCTCCTTCTCCCAGTTTAACTCTTCTGTTGCCGGCTAAGACTTGGTTGGTTTCTGATTCCGGTTCTGGCAACAGAGCTACAGGTTGAGCTGTGGCAGCGAGTTTCTGGTTCAGGTGAGAGAAAGAGAGAGAGAAAGACTGTCCGCTGTTCCTTAAAGTCTGTCAGATCAGTAGGTGATTGGTCCCTGAGTTCTTGAGATTGGATTTCGGTTTCAGCCCCCAGTGTCCTATTGGAGGGGGGCTTGATTTATGACTGATGTCAATCCATGCCATCTTTTGGAAATGCCGGTTGGCCCGGGTTCGTAGCTCTATGTCGGGATTTCGGCTCTCATCCACTTCAAAGAGTTTTTATCACCTACAGGCCCCTTTCTCCAGACATCTCATAGCAGAATTCCAAACTATTTGGCCTCTTCTCGGTGCCATCCTCCCCAAAACTGTCACTTTGATGCAAACCAGTTCCAAGCTGATGAGCTAAGGAAATCTGATAACTTTGGGGGGGGAGAGGTCTTCTTTAGATCAGTGCTTCAGCTCAGAGCCCAAATGCTCTTATCCAAATACACCCAACATAACGCTACATATGTATGTATGTATGTATATATGTGTAGAAGGAAAATTAGAAATTATTTTCTTACACCTGTTTTTCTCTCTTGTATACTTAAGAAAGATACGGTCAAGCTAGAAGGTCAGCCCAGAAGATAGTTTGATTTCTGTTTGTTATTTACGATGAGAACCTTGGAGACATTGTCAAACGGTATGACCTACGTGCCTGTTCCCTAAAACCATGTGTTGACCTATGAACTCTGTTCTATAATGATATATGTTCTGCTTAGTTAGCCTTTAAGATAACATAGTAATGACTTTCTAGCATGTATGGATGTATGTATGTATGTATATATATATATATATATATATGTATGTATGTATGTCCAATTGCTTTGACAATACAAATGAATTGAATTGAGAGGAAGAGAGAGAGAGAGAGAGAGAGAAAGAGAGAGAGAGAGACAGACAGACAGACAGACAGCTCAGCGATGACATCACGAGCCTCTCTCAGCTGACTGTTATGACATCACAGAGCATGTACATTCCGTTGCTTGTCGTCTGTCAACCACTCAGTCACTGCTAGCCAGACTGTCCCTAAGACAAAGTGTACAATACTTCAATTATATCTCCTCCAGACAGATAAAGAGTATTAAGAGCTACGATGAAGTTACCCAGGAGACGTAAAAAGCTTGCATCACCTGGTATTTCCTGGAGGTCACCCATCCAAGTACTAACCAGGCCCTGGCCCGTTTAGTTTCCAAGGTCTGACGAGATCGGGCACGTTCAGGACGGTGTGGCCGCAAGCCGAGATGCCTGGCTGCATGATGTCTCTTAAAGGCTGGCGGGTATTGACGGAATTTCCAGCAAAAAATAAAAAATAAAAAAATAAAAAAATGGAGGGAAAAATAACAGTGCAGGAAAGGGTGTTGAAAGTAGCCGGGAACGTGTACAATTCTTCAATTATATCTCCTCCAGACAGAAAGAGAGTACTAAGAGCTACGATGAAGTTACCCAGGAGACGTAAGAAGCTTGCAGCACCTGGTATTTCTAGGAGATCTCCCATCCAAGTACTGACCAGGCCATGCCCCGTTTAGCTTCCGAGATCTGACGAGACGGGGTGCGTCCAGGACGGTGTAGCCGCAAGCCGAGAGGCCTGGCTGCATGATGTCTCTTAAAGGCTGACGGGTGTTGACGGAACTTCCAGCAAATAAAAAAAGAAAAATGGAGGGAAAAATATCAGTTCAGCAAAGGGTGTTGAAAGTAGCCGGGTACGTGTACATTTCTTCAATTATATCTCCTCCAGACAGAAAGAGAGTATTAAGATCTACGATGATGTTACCCAGGAGACGTATAAAGCTTGCAGCACCTGGTATTTCCAGGAGGTCACCCATCCAAGTACTGACCAGGCCCTGCCCTGGTTAGCTTCTGAGATCTGATGAGATCGGTCGCGTTCAGGACGGCGTGGCCGCAAGCCGAGAGGCCTGGCAGCATGATGTCTCTTAAAGGCGGGCGGGTTTTGACGGACCTTCCAGCAAAAAAAAAAAGAAAAAAGAAAAATGGAGGGAAAAATATCAGTGCAGCAAAGGATGTTGAAAGTAGCCGGGTACGTGTACAATTCTTCAATTATATCTCCTCCAGACTGAAAGAGAGTATTAAGAGCTACGATGAAGTTACACAGGATAAGTAAAAAGCTTGCATCACCTGGTATTTCTAGGAGGTCACCCATCCAAGTACTAACCAGGCCCTGGCCCGTTTACTTTCCAAGGTCTGACGAGATCGGGCACGTTCAGGACAGTGTGGCCGCAAGCCAAGAGGCCTGGCTCCATGATGTCTCTAAATGGCTGGAGGGTATTGACGGAACTTCCAGCAAAAAAAAATGAAAAAAGAAAAATGGAGGGAAAAATATCAGTGCAGCAAAGGGTGTTGAAAGTAGCCGGGTACGTTTACAATACTTCAATTATATCTCCTTCAGACAGAAAGAGAGTATTAAGAGCTACGATGAAGTTACCCAAGTGACGATAAAAGCTTGCAGCACCTGGTATTTCCAGGAGGTCACCCATCCAAGTACTGACCAGGACCCTGCCCCGTTCAGCTTCCGAGATCTGACGCGTTCAGGACGGTGTGGCCGCAAGTCGAGAGACCTGGCTGCATGATGTCTTTTAAAGGCTGGCGGGTATTGACGGAACTTCCAGCAAATAAAAAAAAAAAAAGAAATAAGAAAAATGGAGGGAAAAATATCACTGCCGCAAAGGGTGTTGAAAGTAGCCAGGTACGTGTACAATTCTTCAATTAAATCTCCTCCAGACAGAAAGAGAGTATTAAAAGCTACGACGAAGTTCCCCAGGTCACGAAAAAAGCTTGCAGCGCCTGGAATTTCCAGAAGGTCTCACATTCAAGTAATGACCAGGCCCTGCCCAGTTTAGCTTCCGAGAGCTGACGAGATGGGGCGCGTTCAGGACGGTGTGGCCGCAAGCCAAGAGGCCCTGCTGCATGATGTCTCTTAAAGGCTGGCGGATATTGACGGAACTTCCAGAAAAAAGAAAAAAGAAAAAGAAAAATGGAGGGAAAAATATCAGTGCAGCAAAGGGTGTTAAAAGTAGCCGGGTACGTGGACAATATTTCAATTATATCTCCTCCAGACAGAAAGAGTGTATTAAGAGCTAAGATAAAGTTACCCAGCAGACGAAAAAAGCTTGCAGCACCTGGTATTTCCAGGAGGTCTCCCATCCAAGTACTGACCAGGCCCTGCCCCATTTAGCTTCCAAGATCTGACGAGATCAGGTGCGTTCAGGACGGTGTGGCCGCAAGCCAAGAGGCCTGGCTGCATGATGTCTCTTAAAGGCTGGAGGGTATTGATGGAACTTCCTGCAAAAATCAATAGAAAAAAGAAAAATGGAGGGAAAAATATCAGTGCAGCAAAGGGTGTTGAAAGTAGCCGGGTACGTGTACAATTCTTCAATTATATCTCCTCCAGACTGAAAGAGAGTATTAAGAGCTACGATGAAGTTACACAGGATACGTAAAAAGCTTGCATTACATGGTATTTCCAGGAGGTCACCCATCCAAGTACCAACCAGGCCCTGGCTCGTTTAGTTTCCAAGGTCTGACGAGATCGGGCGCGTTCAGGACGGTGTGGCCGCAAGCCAAGATGCCTGGCTGCATGATGTCTCTTAAAGGCTGGAGGGTATTGATGGAACTTCCTGCAAAAATCAATAGAAAAAAGAAAAATGGAGGGAAAAATATCAGTGCAGCAAAGGGTGTTGAAAGTAGCCGGGTACGTGTACAATTCTTCAATTATATCTCCTCCAGACTGAAAGAGAGTATTAAGAGCTACGATGAAGTTACACAGGATACGTAAAAAGCTTGCATTACATGGTATTTCCAGGAGGTCACCCATCCAAGTACCAACCAGGCCCTGGCTCGTTTAGTTTCCAAGGTCTGACGAGATCGGGCGCGTTCAGGACGGTGTGGCCGCAAGCCAAGAGGCCTGGCTGCATAATGTCTCTAAAAGGCTGGAGGGTATTGACGGAACTTCCAGCAAAAAAAAAAAAAAAAAATAGAAAAATGGAGGGAAAAATATCAGTGCAGGAAAGGGTGTTGAATGTAGCCGGGTACGTGTACAATACTTCAATTATATCTCCTCCAGACAGAAAGCGAGTATTAAGAGCTACGATGAAGTTACCCAGGAGACGTAAAAAGTTTGCAGCACCTCGTATTTCCAGAAGGTCACCCATAAAAGTACTGACCAGGCCCTGCCCCGTTTAAATTCCGAGATCTGACGAGATCGGGCGCGTTCAGGATGGTGTGGCCGCAAGCCGAGAGGCCTGGCTGCATGATGTCTCTTAATGGCTGGCGGGTATTGACGGAACTTCCAGCAAAAAAAAAAAAAAAAAAAAGAAAAAGAAAAATGGAGGGAAAAATATCAGTGCAGTAATGGGTTTTGAAAGTAGCCGGATACGTGTACAATTCTTCAATTATATCTCCTCCAGACAGAAAGAGAGTATTAAGAGCTACGATGAAGTTACCCAGGAGACGTAAAAAGCTTGCAGCACCTGGCATTTCCAGGAGGTCACCCAACCAAGTACTGACCAGGCCCTGCCCCGTTTTGCTTCCGAGATATGATGAAATCAGGCGCGTTCAGGACGGTGTGGCCGCAAGCCAAGAGACCTGGCTGCATGATGTCTCTTAAAGGCTGGCAAGTATTGACGGAACTTCCAGCAAAAAAAAAAAAAAAAAAAATAGAAAAAGGGAGGGAAAAATATCAGTGCAGCAAAGGGTGTTGAAAGTAGCCGGGTACATGTACAATTCTTCAATTATATCTCCTCCAGACAGAGAGAGAGTATTAAGAGCTACGATAAACTTACCCAGCAGACGTAAAAAGCTTGCAGCACCTGGTATTTCCAGGAGGTCTTCCATCCAAGTACTGACCAGGCCCTGCCCCATTCAGTTTCCGAGATCTGACGAGATCGGGCGCGTTCAGGATGGTGTGGCCGCAAGCCGAGATCCTGGCTGCATGATGTCTCTTAAAGGCTGTCGGGTATTGACGGAACTGCCAGCAAAAAAAAAAAAGAGAAATGGAGGGAGAAATACCAGTGCAGCAAAGGGTGTTGAAAGTAGCCGGGTACGTGTACAATACTTCAATTATATCTCCTCCAGACAGAAAGAGAGTATTAAGAGCTACTATAAAGTTACCCAGGAGACGTAAAAGCTTGCAGCACCAGGTATTTCCAGGAGGTCTCACATTCAAGTACTGACCAGGTCCTGCCCCGTTTAGCTTCCGAGATCTGACGAGATCGGGCGCGTTCAGGATGGTGTGGCCGCAAGCCAAGACGCCTGGCTGCATGATGTCTCTTAAAGGCTGGCGGGTATTGACGGAACTGCCAGCAAATAAATAAAAGAAAAATAGAGGGAAAAATACCAGTGCAGCAAAGGCTGTTGAATGTAGCCGGGTACGTGTACAATTCCTCAATTATAACACCTCCAGACAGATAGAGAGTATTAAGAGCTACGATGAAGTTACCCAGGAGACGTAAAAAGCTTGCAGCACCAGGTATTTCCTGGAGGTCTCCCATCCAAGTAGTGATCAGGCCCTGCCCCGTTTAGCTTCCGAGATCTGACGAGATCAGGCGCGTTCAGGACAATGTGGCCGCAAGCCAAGAGGCCTGGCTGCATGATGTCTCTTAAAGGCTGGAGGGTATTGATGGAACTTCCTGCAAAAATCAATAGAAAAAAGAAAAATGGAGGGAAAAATATCAGTGCAGCAAAGGGTGTTGAAAGTAGCCGGGTACGTGTACAATTCTTCAATTATATCTCCTCCAGACTGAAAGAGAGTATTAAGAGCTACGATGAAGTTACACAGGATACGTAAAAAGCTTGCATTACATGGTATTTCCAGGAGGTCACCCATCCAAGTACCAACCAGGCCCTGGCTCGTTTAGTTTCCAAGGTCTGACGAGATCGGGCGCGTTCAGGACGGTGTGGCCGCAAGCCAAGATGCCTGGCTGCATGATGTCTCTTAAAGGCTGGAGGGTATTGATGGAACTTCCTGCAAAAATCAATAGAAAAAAGAAAAATGGAGGGAAAAATATCAGTGCAGCAAAGGGTGTTGAAAGTAGCCGGGTACGTGTACAATTCTTCAATTATATCTCCTCCAGACTGAAAGAGAGTATTAAGAGCTACGATGAAGTTACACAGGATACGTAAAAAGCTTGCATTACATGGTATTTCCAGGAGGTCACCCATCCAAGTACCAACCAGGCCCTGGCTCGTTTAGTTTCCAAGGTCTGACGAGATCGGGCGCGTTCAGGACGGTGTGGCCGCAAGCCAAGAGGCCTGGCTGCATAATGTCTCTAAAAGGCTGGAGGGTATTGACGGAACTTCCAGCAAAAAAAAAAAAAAAAAATAGAAAAATGGAGGGAAAAATATCAGTGCAGGAAAGGGTGTTGAATGTAGCCGGGTACGTGTACAATACTTCAATTATATCTCCTCCAGACAGAAAGCGAGTATTAAGAGCTACGATGAAGTTACCCAGGAGACGTAAAAAGTTTGCAGCACCTCGTATTTCCAGAAGGTCACCCATAAAAGTACTGACCAGGCCCTGCCCCGTTTAAATTCCGAGATCTGACGAGATCGGGCGCGTTCAGGATGGTGTGGCCGCAAGCCGAGAGGCCTGGCTGCATGATGTCTCTTAATGGCTGGCGGGTATTGACGGAACTTCCAGCAAAAAAAAAAAAAAAAAAAAGAAAAAGAAAAATGGAGGGAAAAATATCAGTGCAGTAATGGGTTTTGAAAGTAGCCGGATACGTGTACAATTCTTCAATTATATCTCCTCCAGACAGAAAGAGAGTATTAAGAGCTACGATGAAGTTACCCAGGAGACGTAAAAAGCTTGCAGCACCTGGCATTTCCAGGAGGTCACCCAACCAAGTACTGACCAGGCCCTGCCCCGTTTTGCTTCCGAGATATGATGAAATCAGGCGCGTTCAGGACGGTGTGGCCGCAAGCCAAGAGACCTGGCTGCATGATGTCTCTTAAAGGCTGGCAAGTATTGACGGAACTTCCAGCAAAAAAAAAAAAAAAAAAAATAGAAAAAGGGAGGGAAAAATATCAGTGCAGCAAAGGGTGTTGAAAGTAGCCGGGTACATGTACAATTCTTCAATTATATCTCCTCCAGACAGAGAGAGAGTATTAAGAGCTACGATAAACTTACCCAGCAGACGTAAAAAGCTTGCAGCACCTGGTATTTCCAGGAGGTCTTCCATCCAAGTACTGACCAGGCCCTGCCCCATTCAGTTTCCGAGATCTGACGAGATCGGGCGCGTTCAGGATGGTGTGGCCGCAAGCCGAGATCCTGGCTGCATGATGTCTCTTAAAGGCTGTCGGGTATTGACGGAACTGCCAGCAAAAAAAAAAAAGAGAAATGGAGGGAGAAATACCAGTGCAGCAAAGGGTGTTGAAAGTAGCCGGGTACGTGTACAATACTTCAATTATATCTCCTCCAGACAGAAAGAGAGTATTAAGAGCTACTATAAAGTTACCCAGGAGACGTAAAAGCTTGCAGCACCAGGTATTTCCAGGAGGTCTCACATTCAAGTACTGACCAGGTCCTGCCCCGTTTAGCTTCCGAGATCTGACGAGATCGGGCGCGTTCAGGATGGTGTGGCCGCAAGCCAAGACGCCTGGCTGCATGATGTCTCTTAAAGGCTGGCGGGTATTGACGGAACTGCCAGCAAATAAATAAAAGAAAAATAGAGGGAAAAATACCAGTGCAGCAAAGGCTGTTGAATGTAGCCGGGTACGTGTACAATTCCTCAATTATAACACCTCCAGACAGATAGAGAGTATTAAGAGCTACGATGAAGTTACCCAGGAGACGTAAAAAGCTTGCAGCACCAGGTATTTCCTGGAGGTCTCCCATCCAAGTACTGATCAGGCCCTGCCCCGTTTAGCTTCCGAGATCTGACGAGATCAGGCGCGTTCAGGACAATGTGGCCGCAAGCCAAGAGGCCTGGCTGCATGATGTCTCTTAAAGGCTGGCGGGTATTGATGGAACTTCCATCAAAAAAAAAAAAAAAAAAAAAGAAAAATGGAGGGAAAAATATCAGTGCAGCAAAGGCTGTTGAAAGTAGCCGGGTACGTGTACAATTCTTCAATTATATCTCCTCCAGACAGAAAGAGAGAATTAAGAGCTACGATGAAGATACCCAGGAGACGTTAAAAGTTTGCAGCACCTCGTATTTCCAGAAGGTCACCCATAAAAGTACTGACCAGGCCCTGCCCCGTTTAAATTCCGAGATCTGACGAGATCGGGCGCGTTCAGGACGGTGTGGCCGCAAGCCAAGAGGCCTTGCTGCATGATGTCTCTTAAAGGCTGGCGGATATTGACGGAACTTCCAGAAAAATTTATAAAGAAAAAGAAAAATGGAGGGAAAAATATCAGTGCAGCAATGGGTGTTGAAAGTAGCCGGGTACGTGTACAATACTTCAATTATATCTCCTCCAGACAGAAAGAGAGTATTAAGAGCTACGATAAACTTACCCAGCAGACGTAAAAAGCTTGCAGCACCTGGTATTTCCAGGAGGTCTCCCATCCAAGTACTGACCAGGCCCTGCCCCATTCAGTTTCCGAGATCTGACGAGATCGGGCGCGTTCAGGATGGTGTGGCCGCAAGCCGAGATGCCTGGCTGCATGATGTCTCTTAAAGGCTGGCGGGTATTGACGGAACTTCCAGCAAAAAAAAAAAAAAAAAATAGAAAAATGGAGGGAAAAATATCACTGCCGCAAAGGGTGTTGAAAGTAGCCAGGTACGTGTACAATTCTTCAATTAAATCTCCTCCAGACAGAAAGAGAGTATTAAAAGCTACGACGAAGTTCCCCAGGTGACGAAAAAAGCTTGCAGCGCCTGGAATTTCCAGAAGGTCTCACATTCAAGTAATGACCAGGCCCTGCCCAGTTTAGCTTCCGAGAGCTGACGAGATGGGGCGCGTTCAGGACGGTGTGGCCGCAAGCCAAGAGGCCCTGCTGCATGATGTCTCTTAAAGGCTGGCGGATATTGACGGAACTTCCAGAAAAAAGAAAAAAGAAAAAGAAAAATGGAGGGAAAAATATCAGTGCAGCAAAGGGTGTTAAAAGTAGCCGGGTACGTGGACAATATTTCAATTATATCTCCTCCAGACAGAAAGAGTGTATTAAGAGCTAAGATAAAGTTACCCAGCAGACGAAAAAAGCTTGCAGCACCTGGTATTTCCAGGAGGTCTCCCATCCAAGTACTGACCAGGCCCTGCCCCATTTAGCTTCCAAGATCTGACGAGATCAGGTGCGTTCAGGACGGTGTGGCCGCAAGCCAAGAGGCCTGGCTGCATGATGTCTCTTAAAGGCTGGAGGGTATTGATGGAACTTCCTGCAAAAATCAATAGAAAAAAGAAAAATGGAGGGAAAAATATCAGTGCAGCAAAGGGTGTTGAAAGTAGCCGGGTACGTGTACAATTCTTCAATTATATCTCCTCCAGACTGAAAGAGAGTATTAAGAGCTACGATGAAGTTACACAGGATACGTAAAAAGCTTGCATTACATGGTATTTCCAGGAGGTCACCCATCCAAGTACCAACCAGGCCCTGGCTCGTTTAGTTTCCAAGGTCTGACGAGATCGGGCGCGTTCAGGACGGTGTGGCCGCAAGCCAAGATGCCTGGCTGCATGATGTCTCTTAAAGGCTGGAGGGTATTGATGGAACTTCCTGCAAAAATCAATAGAAAAAAGAAAAATGGAGGGAAAAATATCAGTGCAGCAAAGGGTGTTGAAAGTAGCCGGGTACGTGTACAATTCTTCAATTATATCTCCTCCAGACTGAAAGAGAGTATTAAGAGCTACGATGAAGTTACACAGGATACGTAAAAAGCTTGCATTACATGGTATTTCCAGGAGGTCACCCATCCAAGTACCAACCAGGCCCTGGCTCGTTTAGTTTCCAAGGTCTGACGAGATCGGGCGCGTTCAGGACGGTGTGGCCGCAAGCCAAGAGGCCTGGCTGCATAATGTCTCTAAAAGGCTGGAGGGTATTGACGGAACTTCCAGCAAAAAAAAAAAAAAAAAATAGAAAAATGGAGGGAAAAATATCAGTGCAGGAAAGGGTGTTGAATGTAGCCGGGTACGTGTACAATACTTCAATTATATCTCCTCCAGACAGAAAGCGAGTATTAAGAGCTACGATGAAGTTACCCAGGAGACGTAAAAAGTTTGCAGCACCTCGTATTTCCAGAAGGTCACCCATAAAAGTACTGACCAGGCCCTGCCCCGTTTAAATTCCGAGATCTGACGAGATCGGGCGCGTTCAGGATGGTGTGGCCGCAAGCCGAGAGGCCTGGCTGCATGATGTCTCTTAATGGCTGGCGGGTATTGACGGAACTTCCAGCAAAAAAAAAAAAAAAAAAAAGAAAAAGAAAAATGGAGGGAAAAATATCAGTGCAGTAATGGGTTTTGAAAGTAGCCGGATACGTGTACAATTCTTCAATTATATCTCCTCCAGACAGAAAGAGAGTATTAAGAGCTACGATGAAGTTACCCAGGAGACGTAAAAAGCTTGCAGCACCTGGCATTTCCAGGAGGTCACCCAACCAAGTACTGACCAGGCCCTGCCCCGTTTTGCTTCCGAGATATGATGAGATCAGGCGCGTTCAGGACGGTGTGGCCGCAAGCCAAGAGACCTGGCTGCATGATGTCTCTTAAAGGCTGGCAAGTATTGACGGAACTTCCAGCAAAAAAAAAAAAAAAAAAAATAGAAAAAGGGAGGGAAAAATATCAGTGCAGCAAAGGGTGTTGAAAGTAGCCGGGTACATGTACAATTCTTCAATTATATCTCCTCCAGACAGAGAGAGAGTATTAAGAGCTACGATAAACTTACCCAGCAGACGTAAAAAGCTTGCAGCACCTGGTATTTCCAGGAGGTCTTCCATCCAAGTACTGACCAGGCCCTGCCCCATTCAGTTTCCGAGATCTGACGAGATCGGGCGCGTTCAGGATGGTGTGGCCGCAAGCCGAGATCCTGGCTGCATGATGTCTCTTAAAGGCTGTCGGGTATTGACGGAACTGCCAGCAAAAAAAAAAAAGAGAAATGGAGGGAGAAATACCAGTGCAGCAAAGGGTGTTGAAAGTAGCCGGGTACGTGTACAATACTTCAATTATATCTCCTCCAGACAGAAAGAGAGTATTAAGAGCTACTATAAAGTTACCCAGGAGACGTAAAAGCTTGCAGCACCAGGTATTTCCAGGAGGTCTCACATTCAAGTACTGACCAGGTCCTGCCCCGTTTAGCTTCCGAGATCTGACGAGATCGGGCGCGTTCAGGATGGTGTGGCCGCAAGCCAAGACGCCTGGCTGCATGATGTCTCTTAAAGGCTGGCGGGTATTGACGGAACTGCCAGCAAATAAATAAAAGAAAAATAGAGGGAAAAATACCAGTGCAGCAAAGGCTGTTGAATGTAGCCGGGTACGTGTACAATTCCTCAATTATAACACCTCCAGACAGATAGAGAGTATTAAGAGCTACGATGAAGTTACCCAGGAGACGTAAAAAGCTTGCAGCACCAGGTATTTCCTGGAGGTCTCCCATCCAAGTACTGATCAGGCCCTGCCCCGTTTAGCTTCCGAGATCTGACGAGATCAGGCGCGTTCAGGACAATGTGGCCGCAAGCCAAGAGGCCTGGCTGCATGATGTCTCTTAAAGGCTGGCGGGTATTGATGGAACTTCCATCAAAAAAAAAAAAAAAAAAAAAGAAAAATGGAGGGAAAAATATCAGTGCAGCAAAGGCTGTTGAAAGTAGCCGGGTACGTGTACAATTCTTCAATTATATCTCCTCCAGACAGAAAGAGAGAATTAAGAGCTACGATGAAGATACCCAGGAGACGTTAAAAGTTTGCAGCACCTCGTATTTCCAGAAGGTCACCCATAAAAGTACTGACCAGGCCCTGCCCCGTTTAAATTCCGAGATCTGACGAGATCGGGCGCGTTCAGGACGGTGTGGCCGCAAGCCAAGAGGCCTTGCTGCATGATGTCTCTTAAAGGCTGGCGGATATTGACGGAACTTCCAGAAAAATTTATAAAGAAAAAGAAAAATGGAGGGAAAAATATCAGTGCAGCAATGGGTGTTGAAAGTAGCCGGGTACGTGTACAATACTTCAATTATATCTCCTCCAGACAGAAAGAGAGTATTAAGAGCTACGATAAACTTACCCAGCAGACGTAAAAAGCTTGCAGCACCTGGTATTTCCAGGAGGTCTCCCATCCAAGTACTGACCAGGCCCTGCCCCATTCAGTTTCCGAGATCTGACGAGATCGGGCGCGTTCAGGATGGTGTGGCCGCATGCCGAGATGCCTGGCTGCATGATGTCTCTTAAAGGCTGGCGGGTATCGACGGAACTGCCAGCAAAAAAAAAAAAGAAAAATAGAGGGAAAAATACCAGTGCAGCAAAGGGTGTAGAAAGTAGCTGGGTACGTGTACAATTCTTCAATTATATATTCTCCAGACAGAAAGAGAGTATTAAGAGCTACGATGAAGTTCCCCAGGAGACGTAAAAAGCTGGCAGCACCTGGTATTTCCAGAAGATCTCCCATCCAAGTACTGACCAGGTCCTGCCCCGTTTAGTTTCTGAGATCTTCCGAGATCGGGCGCGTTCAGGACTGTGTGCTCGCAAGCCAAGAGGCCTGGCTGCATGATGTCTCTTAATGGCTGGCGGGTATTGACGGAACTTCCAGCAAAAAAAAATAAAAAAATAAAATGAAAAAGAAAAATGGAGGGAAAAATATCAGTGCAGCAAAGGGTGTTGAAAGTAGACGGGTACGTGTACAATACTTCAATTATATCTCCTCCAGACAGATAGAGAGTATAAAGAGCAACGATAAAGTTACCCAGGAGACGTAAATGCTTGCAGCACTAGGTATTTCCAGGAGGTCTCGCAATCAAGTACTGACCAGGTCCTGCCCCGTTTAGCTTCCGAGATCTGACGAGATCGGGCGCGTTCAGGATGGTGTGGCCGCAAGCCGAGATGCCTGGCTGCATGATGTCTCTTAAAGGCTGGCGGGTATTGACGGAACTGCCAGCAAAAAAAAAAAAGAAAAATAAAGGGAAAAATACCAGTGCAGCAAAGGGTGTTGTAAGTAGCCGGGTACGTGTACAATTCTTCAATTATATCTCCTGGAGACAGAAAGAGAGTATTAAGAGCTACGATGAAGTTCCCCAGGACACGTAAAAAGCTGGCAGCACCTGGTATTTCCAGACGATCTCCCATCCAAGTACTGACCAGGTCCTGTCCCGTTTAGTTTCCGAGATCTTCCGAGATCGGGCGCGTTCAGGACTGTGTGTCCGCAAGCCGAGAGGCCTGGTTGCATGATGTCTCTTAAAGGCTGGCGGATATTGACGGAACTTCCAGAAATAATAATAAAGAAAAAGAAAAATGGAGGGAAAAATATCAGTGCAGCAATGGGTGTTGAAAGTAACCGGGTATGTGTACAATACTTCAATTACATCTCCTCCAGACAGAAAGAGAGTATTAAGAGCTACGATAAACTTACCCAGCAGACGTAAAAAGCTTGCAGCACCTGGTATTTCCAGGAGGTCTCCCATGCAAGTACTGACCAGGCCCTGCCCCATTCAGTTTCCGAGATCTGACGAGATCGGGCGCGTTCAGGATGGTGTGGCCGCAAGCCGAGATCCTGGCTGCATGATGTCTCTTAAAGGCTGGCGGGTATTGACGGAACTGCCAGCAAAAAAAAAAAAGAGAAATGGAGGGAGAAATACCAGTGCAGCAAAGGGTGTTGAAAGTAGCCGGGTACGTGTACAATACTTCAATTATATCTCCTCCAGACAGAAAGAGAGTATTAAGAGCTACGATAAAGTTACCCAGGAGACGTAAAAGCTTGCAGCACCAGGTATTTCCAGGAGGTCTCACAGTCAAGTACTGACCAGGTCCTGCCCCGTTTAGCTTCCGAGATCTGACGAGATCGGGCGCGTTCAGGATTGTGTGGCCGCAAGCCAAGAGGCCTGGCTGCATGATGTCTCTTAAAGGCTGGCGGGTATTGATGGAACTTCCATCAAAAAAAAAAAAAAAAAAAAGAAAAATGGAGGGAAAAATATCAGTGCAGCAAAGGCTGTTGAAAGTAGCCGGGTACGTGTACAATTCTTCAATTATATCTCCTCCAGACAGAAAGAGAGAATTAAGAGCTACGATGAAGATACCCAGGAGACGTTAAAAGTTTGCAGCACCTCGTATTTCCAGAAGGTCACCCATAAAAGTACTGACCAGGCCCTGCCCCGTTTAAATTCCGAGATCTGACGAGATCGGGCGCGTTCAGGACGGTGTGGCCGCAAGCCAAGAGGCCTTGCTGCATGATGTCTCTTAAAGGCTGGCGGATATTGACGGAACTTCCAGAAAAATTAATAAAGAAAAAGAAAAATGGAGGGAAAAATATCAGTGCAGCAATGGGTGTTGAAAGTAGCCGGGTACGTGTACAATACTTCAATTATATCTCCTCCAGACAGAAAGAGAGTATTAAGAGCTACGATAAACTTACCCAGCAGACGTAAAAAGCTTGCAGCACCTGGTATTTCTAGGAGGTCTCCCATCCAAGTACTGACCAGGCCCTGCCCCGTTTAGCTTCCGAGATCTGACGAGATCGGGCGCATTCAGGACGGTGTGGCCACAAGCCGAGAGGCCTGGCTGCATGATGTCTCTTAAAGGTTGGCGGGTATTGACGGAACTTCCAGCAAAAAAAAAAAAAAAGAAAAATGGATGGAAAAATATCAGTGCAGCAAAGGGTGTTGACAGTAGCCGGGTACGTGTACAATTCTTCAATTATATCTCCTCCAGACAGATAGAGAGTACTATGAGCTACGATGAAGTTACCCAGGAGACGTAAAAAGCTTGCAGCACCTGGCATTTCCAGGAGGTCACCCATCCAAGTACTGACCAGGCCCTGCCCCGTTTAAATTCCAAGATCTGATGAGATCGGGGGCGTTCAGGACGGTGTGGCTGCAAGCCAAGAGGCCGGGCTGCATGATGTCTCTTAATGGTTGGCGGGTTTTGACGGAACATCCAGCAAAAAAAAAAAGAGAAATGGAGGGAGAAATACCAGTGCAGCAAAGGGTGTTGAAAGTAGCCAGGTACGTGTACAATTCTTCAATTATATCTCCTGCAGACAGAAAGAGAGTATTAAGAGCTACGATGAAGTTACCCAGGAGACGTAAAAAGCTTGCAGCACCTGATATTTCTAGGAGGTCACCCATCCAAGTACTGACCAGGCCCTGCCCCTTTTTACCTTCCGAGATCTGACGAGATCGGGCGCGTTCAGGACGGTGTGGCCGCAAGCCAAGAGGCCTGGCTGCATGATGTCTCTTAAAGGCTGGCGGGTATTGACGGAATTTCCAGCAAAAAAAAAAAATAGAAAAATGGAGGGAAATATACCAGTGCAGCACAGGGTGTTGAAAGTAGCCGGGTACGTGTACAATTCTTCAATTATATCTCCTGGAGACAGAAAGAGAGTATTAAGAGCTACGATGAAGTTACCCAGGAGACGTGAAAAGCTTGCAGCACCAGGTATTTCCAGGAGGAAACCCATCCAAGTACTGACCAGGCCCTGCCCCGTTTGGCTTCCGAGATCTGACGAGATCGGGCGCGTTCAGGACGGTGTGGCCGGAAGCCGAGAGGCCTGGCTGCATGATGTCTCTTAATGGTTGGCGGGTTTTGACGGAACATCCAGCAAAAAAAAAAAGAGAAATGGAGGGAGAAATACCAGTGCAGCAAAGGGTGTTGAAAGTAGCCAGGTACGTGTACAATTCTTCAATTATATCTCTTGCAGACAGAAAGAGAGTATTAAGAGCTACGATGAAGTTACCCAGGAGACGTAAAAAGCTTGCAGCACCTGATATTTCTAGGAGGTCTCCCATCCAAGTACTGACCAGGCCCTGCCCCGTTTAGCTTCCGAGATCTTACGAGATCGGGCGCATTCAGGACGGTGTGGCCACAAGCCGAGAGGCCTGGCTGCATAATGTGTCTTAAAGGTTGGCGGGTATTGACGGAACTTCCAGCAAAAAAAAAAAAAAAAAAAAAAAGAAAAATGGAGGGAAAAATATCAGTGCAGCAAAGGCTGTTGAAAGTAGCCGGGTACGTGTACAATTCTTCAATAATATCTCCTCCAGACTGAAAGAGAGTATTAAGAGCTACGATGAAGTTACCCAGGAGACGTAAAAAGCTTGCAGCACCTGGTATTTCCAGGAGGTCACCCAACGAAGTACTGACCAGACCCTGCCCCGTTTAGCTTCCGAGATATGATGAGATCAGGCGCGTTCAGGACGGTGTGGCCGCAAGCCAAGAGACCTGGCTGCATGACGTCTCTTAAAGGCTGGCAAGTATTGACGGAATTTCCAGCAAAAAAAAAAAAAAAAAAGAAAAATGGAGGGAAAAATATCAGTGCAGCAAAGGGTGTTGAAAGTAGCCGGGTACGTGTACAATTCTTCAATTATATATTCTCCAGACAGAAAGAGAGTATTAAGAGCTACGATGAAGTTCCCCAGGAGACGTAAAAAGCTGGCAGCACCTGGTATTTCCAGAAGATCTCCCATCCAAGTACTGACCAGGTCCTGCCCCATTTAGTTTCCGAGATCTTCCGAGATCGGGCGCGTTCAGGACTGTGTGTCCGCAAACTGAGAGGCCTGGTTGCATGATGTCTCTTAAAGGCTGGCGGGTTTTGACGGAACTTCCAGCAAAAAAAAAAAAAGAAAAATGGATGGAAAAATATCAGTGCAGCAAAGGATGTTGACAGTAGCTGGGTACGTGTACAATACTTCAATTATATCTCCTCCAGACAGATAGAGAGTATTAAGAGCTACGATAAAGTTACCCAGGAGACGTAAAAGCTTGCAGCACCAGGTATTTCCAGGAGGTCTCACATTCATGTACTGACCAGGTCCTGCCCCGTTTAGCTTCCGAGATCTGACGAGATCGGGCGCGTTCAGGATGGTGTGGCCGCAAGCCGAGACGCCTGGCTGCATGATGTCTCTTAAAGGCTGGCGGGTATTGACGGAACTGCCAGCAAAAAAAAAAAAGAAAAATAGAGGGAAATATACCAGTGCAGCAAAGGGTGTTGAAAGTAGCCTAGTACGTGTACAATTCTTCAATTATATCTCCTGGAGACAGAAAGAGGGTATTAAGAGCTACGATGAAGTTACCCAGGAGACGTAAAAAGTTTGCAGCACCTGGTATTTCTAGGAGGTCTCCCATCCAAGTACTGACCAGGCCCTGCCCCGTTTAGCTTCCGAGATCTGACGAGATCGGGCGCATTCAGGACGGTGTGGCCACAAGCCGAAAGGCCTTGCTGCATGATGTCTCTTAAAGGTTGGCGGGTATTGACGGAACTTCCAGCAAAAAAAAAAAAAAAAAAGAAAAATGGAGGGAAAAATATCAGTGCAGCAAAGGGTTTTGAAAGTAGCCGGGTACGTGTACAATTCTTCAATAATATCTCCTACAGACAGAAAGAGAGTATTAAGAGCTACGATGAAGTTACCCAGGAGACGTAAAAAGCTTGCAGCACCTGGTATTTCCAGGAGGTCACCCATCCAAGTACTGACCAGGCCCTGCCCCGTTAGCTTCCGAAATCTGATGAGATAGGGCGCGTTCAGGACGGTGAGGCCGCAAGCCAAGAGGCCTGGCTGCATGATGTCTCTTAAAGGCTGGCGGGTATTGACGGAACTTCCAGCAAAAAAAAAAAAAAAAAAAATGGAAAATGGAGGGAAAAATATCAGTGCAGCAAAGGCTGTTGAAAGTAGCCGGGTACGTGTACAATACTTCAATTATATCTCCTCCAGACAGATAGAGAGTATTAAGAGCTACGATGAAGTTTCCCAGGAGACGTAAAAAGCTTGCAGCACCAGGTATTTCCAGGAGGTCTCCCATCCAAGTACTGACGAGGCCCTGCCCCGTTTAGCTTCCGAGATCTGACGAGATCGGGCGTCTTCAGGACGGTGTGGCCTCAAGCCAAGAGGCCTGGCTGCATGATGTCTCTTAAAGGCTGGAGGGTATTGATGGAACTTCCAGCAAGAAACAAAAGAAAAAAGAAAAATGGAGGGAAAAATATCAGTGCAGCAAAGCGTGTTGAAGGTAGCCGGGTACGTGTACAATTCTTCAATTATATCTCCTGGAGACATAAAGAGAGTATTAAGAGCTACGATGAAGTTACCCAGGAGACGTAAAAAGCTTGCAGCACCTGGTATTTCTCGGAGGTCTCCCATCCAAGTACTGACCAGGCCCTGCCCCGTTTTGCTTCCGAGATCTGACGAGATCGGGCGCGTTCAGGACGGTGTGGCCTCAAGCCAAGAGGCCTGGCTGCATGATGTCTCTTAAAGGCTGGAGGGTATTGACGGAACTTCCAGCAAAATAAAAAAGAAAAAAGAAAAATGGAGGGAAAAATATCAGTGCAGCAAAGGGTGTTGAAAGTAGCCGGGTACGTGAGAATTCTTCAATAATATCTCCTCCAGACTGAAAGAGAGTATTTAGAGCTACGATAAAGTTACCCAGGAGACGAAATAACTTGCAGCACCTGATATCTCCAGGAGGTCACCCATCCAAGTACTGACGAGCCCTTGCCCCGTTTAGCTTCCGAGATCTGATGAGATTGGGCGCGTTCAGGACGGTGTGGCCGCAAGCCAAGAGGCCTGGCTGCATGATGTCTCTTAAAGGCTGACGGGTATTGACGGAACTTCCAGCAAAAAAAAAATGGATAAAGAAAAATGGAGGGAAAAATATCAGTGCAGCAATGGGTGTTGAAAGTAGCCGGGTACGTGTACAATACTTCAATTATATCTCCTCCAGACAGAAAGAGAGTATTAAGAGCTACGATGAACTCACCTAAAGGATTATTAGGAACACCATACTAATACTGTGTTTGACCCCCTTTTGCCTTCAGAACTGCTTTAATTCTACGTGGCATTGCTTCAACAAGGTGCTGAAAGCATTCTTTAGAAATGTTGGCCCATATTGATAGGATAGCATCTTGCAGTTGATGGAGATTTGAGGGATGCACATCCAGGGCACGAAGCTCCCGTTCCACCACATCCCAAAGATGCTCTATTAGGTTGAGATCTGGTGACTGTGGGGGCCAGTTTAGTACAGTGAACTCATTGTCATGTTCATGAAACCAATTTGAAATGATTCGACCTTTGTGACATGGTGCATTATCCTGCTGGAAGTAGCCATCAGAGGATGGGTACATGGTGGTCAAAAAGGGATGGACATGGTCAGAAACAATGCTCAGGTAGGCCGTAGCATTTAAACGATGCCCAATTGGTACTAAGGGGCCTAAAGTGTGCCAAGAAGACATCCCCCACACCATTACACCACCACCACCAGCCTGCACAGTGGTAACAAGACATGATGGATCCATGTTCTCATTCTGTTTACGCCAAATTCTGACTCTACCATCTGAATGTCTCACCTCTTTTTCCTATTTGTAGTGGAGATGAGTGGTACCCGGTGGGGTCTTCTGCTGTTGTAGCCCATCCGCCTCAAGGTTGTACGTGTTGTGGCTTCACAAATGCTTTGCTGCATACCTCGTTTGTAACGAGTGGTTATTTCAGTCAAAGTTGCTCTTCTATCAGCTTGAATCAGTCGGCCCATTCTCCTCTGACCTCTAGCATCAACAAGGCATTTTCGCCCACAGGACTGCCGCATACTGGATGTTTTTCCCTTTTCACACCATTCTTTGTAAACCCTAGAAATGGTTGTGCGTGAAAATCCCAGTAACTGAGCAGATTGTGAAATACTCAGACCGGCCCGTCTGGCACCAACAACCATGCCACGCTCAAAATTGCTTAAATCACCTTTCATTCCCATTCAGACATTCAGTTTGGAGTTCAGGAGATTGTCTTGACCAGGACCACACCCCTAAATGCATTGAAGCAACTGCCATGTGATTGGTTGATTAGATAATTGCATTAATGAGAAATTGAACAGGTGTTCCTAATAATCCTTTAGGTGAGTGTATATGTATGTATGTGTATGTATGTCCAATTGCTTTGACAATACAAATGAAATGAATTGAGAGAGAGAGAGAGAGAGAGAGAGAGAGAGAGAGGAATATGAGCTCCTAAAAAACATTTGTTTTTATACATAAGCGGATTTAATTTGTGATTTACAAATGAATATATAGCACTATAAACATACACAGAAGACATGGAATAGAAATTCAGAAGAAAAAGTATTCAAAAAATAATAATTTTAAGAGAAACACAAAAAGAAGAAAGCAGAGAGACAGTTCAGGAAGAAAAGTCAGAAAAGAAAAGCTGAAGACAAGAATTGGAGGTAAGAGACAAATAAATAAACAAAAAAATATGTATTAATAAAATAAATAAGCATTCTCAGTAGTTGACTCAGCCAATGAAAATGCAGAGCTCCGATTTGAATAGAGTGACAGTAGGAGAGAGCCCAACTGCCACTGAGACTGATAGAAATCTATCGAACAGCAGTCTGACTGCAGAGCTGCCTTTTGAAATCCGATACCCTGAAGACATTCGCTCTGCACAGGCTAAGAAGGACTACAAACAAGCTGTGATGAGAGCATCTCCTGAGACCCTCATCCTAGACTACACCGGTAAAGGAGAAAACAGGGTCAAGAACAATCTACTGTTCTACACCGCCTTTCACAAAACCCTGTGCCAGACATACCCCAATAACAACAAGAGGGGCATTAGCAGAGGCAGGCAGATCTCAGTGCTGGTAGAGAAAGACACAGACAGTGTGATGCTCACTTTTAATGTATACCACAACGGGACCATCATGGTGCAGGGCAGCGAGAGCAGCCTGGACCAATTAGCTCTCGGCTTCCACACCTCAAAGCAGCAGACTGAGGTAGAGAAACAAGAGCCAGAGCCGGCCACCCTGCAGTCTGCCCCCAGCCACACGGAGCCAGACAGTGCCCCATCTCCCACAGACTGCCCCCCTGTCTCCCCAAAACTCTCCAGCAACATTAAAACACTAAAGGAATGCCTATCAGTGCTGGAGCTGGAGTTTGCGGAGTTCAGGGAGCAGACCTTGAGCACCCTGGCCCAGACCTCCTTGTGTGATCAGCTCCGGGATGAGATGCACAGACTAAAGATGCAGCACAAGGCTGAGATCCATGAGCTGAGAGCAGCAGTGAGAGACCTGGAGGAGCAGAGCCAAACCCTGAGGACGGAGCTGCGCAGAGCGAGGGAGGAGCTGACCTGGACACCCCAGCACAGCTAGCTGAGGAGCCTGCAGAGCCAGCTGGAGGAGCTAAGAGAGGAGCTACACATCACTGGAGCACAGAGACTGCACTGCACTGACCCCACAACACCTCCAACCCCTGACGCACCCACTGATCCACCCACACTCCCCACCACTCCTGACACACCCACTATCACCAGACCTGCCACTAATACACAACCCCCTGAAACGCCACTCCCCCAAAACACACCCGCTGCCCCCACCACTCCCGACGCAAACCCGGAGTGGCAGGTCAACGCAGAGGTGGTCATTCTGAGCGAATCCAATGGGAAGATCCTGGTTGAGAGGCGCCTCTTCCCTGGGCGAAAAGTGAAAAAGCTTTGGTGCTCCACAGCACAGAGAGCCCTGGAGCTGCTCTCCAAGAGGAGGCTTTGCCAAGTCAAACACATCCTCATCCACACCGGCACTAACGACCTGAGTGCCCGCAGGGGCGATGTGGCCTCAGCCCTGAGACAGGTAGCAACGAAAGCCACAGAGGAATTCCCAACTGCCAAAATTTCCATCTCCACACTGCTGCCCCGCACAGACGTGCCCCTGCACATCATCCAGGCCATCAACGCAGAAGTGTCCCGAAGATGTGCCCTCCTCCCCAACGTCCACCTGGCACACCACTGAGACATCCAGCCACATCACCTGTATGACCACGTCCACCTCAACAAGACGGGTGTGAGGATCATCTCAAAGGTCCTCAAGGACACAACCCTGGGCCGAAACCCCACACACCCCCACCTCGAGACCAGGAGCAAACCCCCCAGCCCCCGGCCACATCCCCAGCCACCGGCTCCACCCCAGCCCCAGCCCCTGAGACCCCGCGGCCCCATTCCCCACCCCCCCATCCCCAGAGGGCCCGTCCAGCACAGCAGAGCGGACAGCCGGGGACCAGCACAGCCACACAGCCACGCAGCAGCGGCTTCCAGAGCCTGGAGGCCCGATGCTGCCCAGCTGGCCCAGATAAGGCAACTCCTCAGTGTCATCTGTTCCACACTGCTGAGTTAACTGAGCCTCAACACACATATATATGGTTGTGGAGATGGAGAGTAAGAAAAAATGTGATTTAATTATTCTGATATTTTGATGCAAAGATAAAATCTTTGAGTGATTATTATGTATATCCATATATAATTATTAATAGTAATATAATATCAGTTGTAGACCACAAATTAAACTTTCTTATGTAGAAGAGACAAGTATAATAAAATATATTAACATGTCCTTTAAAATAAGCAGTTGGAATATGCAGGGTTTACGCTCCTCAACTTTTGGAATGAAGAGCACAGGCCCTGAACTGATCAACACTGTAAATAGTTCAGATGTTTTCATTCTTGTAGAGACTTGGTGCTGTGCAGATATGTCTATACACTGGATGGATACAATGGATACAGGGAGCTGATTGTGCCCTCCTATAAAAAACCCAAAGTCAGGTGTGGCAGGGCCTCGTGGGGGATTATCGTGTGGTACAGGGAGGAGCTCCGAGCAGCCCTATGCCCAGTACAGAGAGGAGACACACACCTGTGGATGAAAATCAGAAAAGACACCCTACAAAATAACACAGATATATACCTATGTGCAATTTATATGCCACCCGCAGACTCCCCCTACTATAATGAGGAAGGCTTTCATGAGCTTCAAAACGAAATCTGCCACTTCCAGACCCTGGGCTCTGTACTGCTGTGTGGCGATCTCAATGCCAGGACTGGCAGAGAGATGGACTACATCAATACAGAGGGGAACACACACCTGTTCGGAGACTCCCCGCTGTGCCACACACACACCTCCACACTGACACAGCCACGACAGCGTGGTAAACAAGAGCAGGAAGCAGGTAGTGCGCCTATGTAAAAGCCTGGGTCTATATATCATCAATGGCAGGACCAGGGGGTACTCTCTGGGGAGATTCACATACTGCTCGGCTCTGGGCAGCAGTGTGGTGGACTACGCCATAACTGACCTGGACCCACAAGCCAACAATGCGTTTATAGTCAGACAACAATCTCCACTATCAGACCACAGCCAAATAACACTTTACCTAAAAAGATCAGCGCAGCCACAAGTCAGAGCCAAACTTCCCACAAAACTGGTCTCCCTGCCACCCAGTTAGAGATGGTCAGAGCCCAGCACAGAGAACTACACAAGAGCCCTGAATAGTGATGAGATTGAAAACATGTTAGACAGATATCAATCCTCACACTATCAAATAAACCAAAACGGAATAAACTCAGCCACCAAAACACTGAATGAAATATTTGAGAGACTGGCTTTAAAATCAAACATTAAAACAATTAAAAACCAAAATATGAAATCGTCTAAAAGAAAAAAAGAACAGTGGTGTGACCAGGAGTGTGAAACTTCTAGGAAACACCTGAGACATCTCTCCAACACTAAACACAGAGAGCCCGACAACCAGGAGGCTCGCCTCAGCTACTGCCAGGCCCTGCGGCACTACAAGCAACTCCTCAGTAAGAAAAAAGACCACTATATGGGCAGAATAAATACCCCAAAAACAAAAAATGAAATACCAATTCAAAATGGAGAAATCTGGAAAACACACTTTGAAAAACTTTACCAAAATGTTGAAAACAATCCAAAGCCAGAACAGGTTAAAATATTAAAAAACCTAAATAAATTGGAAGAAATCATTAAGAATAACCAAAATCCCTTAGATAACCCATTTACAATACAGGAACTAAAACATCAACTCAAAATCCTCAAACCCAGGAAAGCCAGCGGCCCCGACAGCATCAGCCCTGAGATGCTGAAGCACAGCAGCCCGCAGCTGCAGGAGGCTCTGCTCAAACTCTTTAACCTGGTGCTGAGAGCCGGGTGTTTCCCTGAGGTCGGGAATCAAGGATTGATCACCCCGATTTTTAAAAGTGGAGACAAATTAGACCCCAATAACTACTGGGGCAGCTGTGTGAGCAGTAACCTGGGGAAGGTGTTCTGCAGTATCATCAACGCCCAGATACTGGCCTTCCTTACCAAGCACAGTGTCCTGAATAAGAGTCAGATTGGCTTCCTACCAAAACACCGCACAACCGATCATATTTACACTCTACACACCCTCATAAATAAATATACCCAAAACAATAAAGGAAAAATATTTGCCTGTTTTGTAGACTTTAGAAAGGCATTTGACTCAATCTGGCACAAGGGATTATTTTATAAACTTCTACAGAGTGGTGTAGGGGGTAAAGTTTATGACATCATTAAATCAATGTATTCTGAAAACAAATGCGGAGTTCAAATTGGCAACTCAAGAACAGAGTTCTTCACTCAGGGGCGGGGAGTGAGACAGGGCTGCAGTCTGAGTCCAACACTGTTCAACATCTACATCATCGAGTTGGCCACAGTGTTGGAGCAGTCTGACGCCCGCAGCCTAACTCTCCATGACACAGAGATCAAGTTCCTGCTCTACGCAGACGACCTGGTGCTGCTGTCGCCCACAGAGCAGGGGCTTCAGCAGAACCTGGCGCTGCTAGAGCAGTACTGTCAGAAATGGGCCCTGGCAGTCAATCTGGACAAGACCAGAGTTATGGTTTTCCAGAAAAAAGCCCCATCTCAGGGAAACAGGTACCGCTTCACTCTGGGCAGCACTGGATTAGAGCACTGCACCAGATACAACTACCTTGGCCTGACCATCAGTGCGTCAGGGAGCTTCAGCCTGGCTATAAACGCATTAAAAGACAAGGCACGCCGGGCATTTTATGCCATAAAGACACAATTTGGGAAAACAACAATACCAATAACTATTTGGATTAAAATATTAAACTCCATCATCCAACCAATCCTGCTATATGGGAGCGAAGTGTGGGGTCCCCTCATGAACCTCAATAACAACAATTGGGACAAAAGCCCCATGGAAATATTCCACCTAGAATTTAATAAAAACATCTTACACGTACACAGAAACGCCCCCACGGCTCTGAGGCTCACAGAGCCCGAACACACAATGACCAAAACAACAACAATTGGGAAAATTGACATGTACCTGAAAAGCAAATACACAAAAGATTAGAGACACGAATTAGAATTACAAAACAAATTGGAATGCTACCGGGCCCTGAATAGAAACATTACATTGGCTGAATACTTAAAAATCCAAAATATAAAAGAGAGACAAAATCTAACTAAATACAGGCTCAGTGACCACAGCCTCGCCATTGAAAAAGGCCGCTACAGAAAATTCTGGGTTGCCAGAGAAGAGCGGCTGTGCAGCCAGTGTGACCTAGGGGAGGTCGAAACACAGGCGCATTTCCTGCTGTCCTGCCCTAAATACACAAAAATCAGGGAGACATACTTTAAAATATTAAAAATGCATATCCCTGAGTTCAGCATGATCCCCGATTGCTGCAAACTCCCCGTCCTGCTGGGAGAGGAGGAGCGCACTGCCTTCTTAGCAGCGCAATATGTATCCACCTGCCACAGCCTGCGAGACAGTGTGTAGACACCAGCCTGTGGCACTCCATTTGCAAAACAAAATAAAAACAGTGATTTTTCTGATGTCATGACACAAATTTTGATACAAACAACAAATATGGTTTATATCCTACTTAATTTTATTTCAATGTGTACTATATTTGTTCCACTGAATCTTGTATTGCAATGTTTTGTCTTGATTGATAGAACATTTGTATCTGCTTTGGCAATATTGTGATAGATCATGCCAATAAAGCACCTTTGAATTGAATTGAAATGAATTGACAGACAGACAGACACACGCACACACACACACACACACACAGAGCCAGCCAGCCAGACAGCCAGCCAGCTCAGCCATGACATCACGAGCCTCTCTCAGCTGACTGCTATGACATCACAGAGCACGTACATTCCGTTGCTTGCCGTCTGTCAACCACTCAGTCACTGCCAGCCAGACTGGCTGGCTGGCTGGATGGGGGGGCTGCTTGCTGCTGCTGCGTATCTTAGCAAGCTAATTTGCCTGACCGGCCTTCCTACTCCTATGCCCAAATGCCCACCTAAGCCCGATCTGCTGTGCACCTGGATCACAGCTCCGCCCCAACAAGGCAGATCCTCCCAAAAATGGTACAAACTGATCCACGTTCCCCTCCACGGAAAGCTTTAGCCCAAAATAAGGGACACATTCTGTAACAACATAACGAATGCCCACCCAACCTGTGACAAAACTGAGAAAAAAGAAAAACGCTCAGTCCTCCTGGGGGAGGGACACACAGCCACCCTGGCTGCCCAATATGTCAGCGCCTACAACAGCCTGAGGGACACAGTGACACACGAGCACCGGCTGTAAATATAATGTAAATACTCGTTTGTAATGCATGTCATTGTATTTCAAAAAGGAATCTGGAAATAGTAAACCTATTTTCTTTATTTGAATGTATTAAAGATCACATTTTATTACATTTTCTTTTTCTGTACTTCATTACATTATATTGAGATTCATAATTCTATTATCTATTTTCCGTTTGTATGTATGTATGTATTATTGTATGGAAGGAAAGTTAGAAATTATTTTCTCAAACCTGTTTTTCTCTCTTGTATACTTAAGAAAGATAAGGTCAAGCTAGAAGGTCAGGAGGCCATAAGGTAGTTTGATTTCTGTTTGTTATTTACGATGAGAACCTTGGAGACAATGTCAAACGGTATGACCTACGTGCCTGTTCCTTAAAACCATGTGTAGATCTATGAACTCTGTTCTATAATGAAATATGTTCTGCTTAGCTAGCCTTTAAGATAACATAGTAATGATTTTCTAGCATGTATGTATGTATGTATGTATGTCCAATTGCTTTGACAATACAAATGAATTGAATTGAGAGGGAGAGAGAGAGAGAGAGAGAGAGAGAGAGAGAGAGAGAGAGAGAGACAGACAGACAGACAGACTGACAAACACAAACAGACACACACACACAGACACACACACAGCCAGCCAGCCAGCCAGCCAGCCAGCTCAGCGATTACATCACAAGCCTCTCTCAGCTGACTGCTATGACATCACAGAGCATGAACATTCCGTTGCTTGCCGTCTGTCAACCACTCAGTCACTGCCAGCCAGACTGGCTGGCTGGCTGGATGGGGGGGCTGCTTGCTGCTGCTGTGTACCTTAGCAAGCTTATTTGCTTGACCGGCCTTCCTACTCCTCTGCCCACATGCCCACCTATGCCCGATCTGCTGTTCACCTGGATCACAGCTCCGCCCCAACAAGGCAGATCCTCCCAAAAATGGTACAAACTGATCCACGTTCCCCTCCACAGAAAGCTTTAGCCCAAAATAAGGGACACATTCTGCCCAATATGTCAGCGCCAACCACAGCCTGAGGGACACAGTGACACACGAGCACCGGCTGTAAATATAATGTAAATACTCGTTTGTAATGCATGTCATTGTATTTCAAAAAAGGAATCTGGAAATGGTATACCTATTTTCTTTATTTGTATGTATTAAAGATCACATTTTATTACATTTTCTTTTTCTGTACTTCATTACATCTTATTGTGATTCATAATTCTATTATTTATTTTCCGTGTATATGTATGTATGTATGTATTGTGACAAACCAAGGGGCAGGGTCATACATGGCAGATATGTCAGGCCAGGTCTGCTGCAAGGTGTGTACTCTAGGGTAGAATACCGACCCTAGGCAACTACACTCCCCAGAAACCCTCAGGCAGCCATTCTAGCACCTAATGTGGTCACTTGGTGTTACTTCCTCAATTATTCACCAGGTATATAAGGCGGGCCTGAGAGAGAGAGAAGTGAGAGACAATAGGGTGAGTTATCTGGAAAACAGAGGTAGCTCATAAGGAGAAAGCCAAGACTTATTTATTCCAGACTTTGTTTAAAATAGAATGATTATGTAAGATTAGTTACAACTCCAGTGTGAGTTAGGTTTTGTTTTCAGATTTGTTTTGTTTGAAGTAAACATACAGGCACAGCCCTGTATTTGCAACCTCCTCCCTGGGTCATGACTGGTTTTTACTCCTAAGAAGATCACAGAGAAGACCCACACATGTGTACAGCCAAGGCGTTTTGTCACATTTGGTGTAGAATGCGGGCAGCACCTCATGAAACCCAGACTGGCTGAGTGAATTTTTTTATCCAAAAAAAAAAAAACTACAGGCTGTAATAGCCCAACAGGAAGCGACCAGGGTGCAGCAGGTGGCTCACCAGGATGCTATGCGGATGCATCAGGAAGCACTGCAGGTCCAGCATGATACAAATAAAATGTTTAGAGAAGAGCAGGAAAAGGTGACTAAAGAGCTGAAAGAGAGTGTTGAAGCACTTGCAACCAGGATTGGGCCACAGGGGGCTGCAACCCATTCCACTCCCCGCACCAATCACTTTCTGCAGAAAATGACAAAACAGGACGATGTTGAGGCCTTCCTTATGACCTTTGAGAGGACAGCGGAGAGAGGGATGGCCAAAAGATTCCTGGGCAGGGCTTGTGGCACCTTATCTGGCAGGGGATGCACAGAAAGCGTACTTTGATCTGGAGCTGAAGGACGCCCAGGACTATGATAAATTGAAAGCGGAGATAATGACCCGATTGGGCGTGACCACCGCAGTGAGGGCACATCGGTTTCAGCAGTGGGCCTACCAACCAGGACAACCAATCCGAACGCAGATGTTTGATCTGATCCATCTGGCCAGGAAATGGCTACAGCCAGAGGTCCATTCATCAGCCGAGGTGGTGGAGGCCATAGTCCTTGACAACTACCAACGCTGTTTGCCCAAGGACGTTCGACGCTGGGTTGGCCAGAATGAGGTGCTGTCCGCTGACACCTTGGTGGCCATTGTAGAGCGGTTCTATACAGCCGGAGCAGCAGAGCATGTACCGGAGGTTAAAAACTCGTTCCCCAGGCCATGACGAACCAGCGGACCGGGTAAGATGGTTCCAAAGTACTCTGGGAAACATGACGCGCTGGATTGGAAGAAAAGAGCAAGACTGGGGGGGGCAAAGGTGGGGCCTAAAGCCGAGACTAAGGGTTATAGGGGGTCACCATCACAACCAATTGTCTGCTACAATTGTGACAAAGTAGGACATATTGCGGCCCACTGCCCAAGTAGAGAGGAACCAATGCAATGTAATGTGTGTGATATGGGGAAAGAGAAACCGGTATTTTATGCCTGCCCTGTTGGGACGGATGTTTTCATAGGCGGAGTACCTAATCCAAAACACATGTGTACAGTGATAGTCGATGAGAAAGAAGTGGCTGCTCTACTCGACTCTGGCAGTATGGTTACACTGGTCACAGAAAAATTAGTAGCGACCAACAAGCTGGATAGACATCAGGAGCTCAGTATCACATGCACACATGGTGACACACGCCCCTATCCCACAGCCCTTGTAAACATACAGACAGAGGCCGGGAAACTAGATTACGAAGTCGGTGTGGTACCCAACATGCCATATGATGTGATACTGGGACGATATTTTCCTAATTTTGGAAAACTAGATAGAAAACATAGTAAATTGGAAATGCACACTGAAAACTGTAAGCCAGAAGTTGCCTCGATCCCACAACTAGAGCTAAAAGTAGACCTGGTTCCAGTTGAGTCGACAGTGAAGGTTTTGGTTGGGGAAAATTAAACTGAAAACATAGGGGTGGAATGTAGTGACGTAGATGACCCTATGGAGGGTGAGGAACCCAGCACTAGCAGGGTGGGTGAGAATCCATTCATAGAGACCCCTGAAGCTGACAATGTAGAAGTGTCAGTGTTAGAGGGACTCCCCACTGATTTTGGCAGCGCACAGGTGCGAGATCTCACTCTACACTATGCTAAAGAAAATGTGAAGGTAGTAAATGGGACCCCTATGACTACTGCAGACCCGCCAACGGCTTTGCCCATCATAGAGACCCCCTTTGCTAGGATAGCTATGGATGTGGTGGGACCTCTCCCGAAATCAGCCAGAGGGCATCAGTATATACTGGTTATTTTGGATTATGCCACCAGGTACCCAGAAGCCATTCCACTGCGGACCATGGCTTCAAAAGGTATTGCAAAAGAGCTAATGTTGATGTGTAGTAGGGTGGGGATACCGAGGGAGATATTAACAGATCAGGGCACACCCTTTATGTCTAAGGTTATGACCGATCTGTGTAAATTGTTGCAGGTTAAGCAGTTGAGAACATCAGTCTACCACCCACAAACAGATGGGTTGGTTGAGGGATTTAATAGGACCCTGAAGTCCATGCTAAGAAAGGTAATCGATAAGGATGGGAAAAATTGGGAATTCATGCTGCCCTACTTGATGTCTGCCATTAGGGAAGTCCCACAGGCTTCCCTGGGCTTTTCGCCTTTTGAACTGTTATATGGGAGGCACCCCAGGGGGATATTAGACATAGCCCGTGAAATGTGGGAACACGAGTCCACTCCTTTCCGGAGTGTAGTCGAGCACATCAATGCTATGCAAGAGAGAATAGCCACAGTCACTCCCATTGTGAGAGAGCACCTAAGGCAGGCACAGGAACACCAACAATTCGCCTATAATCGTCAGGCTACACTGAGGGTGTTCCAGCCTGGTGATAGGGTGTTGGTGTTGGTTCCCACTGTAGAATGTAAATTTCTGGCTACGTGGATGGGACCTTATGAGATTATAGAGCGAATACGGGAAGTGAACTATAAGGTTCAGCAACCCGGCCGCCGACCCCCAGAACAAATATATCATGTCAACTTAATAAAAGCCTGGAAGGACAGGGAAGTGTTGATGTTGACTTACCCCCCTCAGCCACTAGGGACACCGAAGGCGAATATTGCAGCTGCCTTGTCACCTGACCAGTTGAAGGAGGTGAACGACTTGATAATACGTAATAGGGAAGTTTTCTCAGGCATACCGGGGCGTACCCATTTAGTCTCTCACAACATTGTGTCTCTCCCAGGAAAGAAGGTAAATATGAGGCCTTACAGGGTACCAGAAGCTCGCAGGAACACTATTAGAAATGAGGTTAAGGAAATGCTGGAGGCAGGGGTTATTGAAGAATCCCACAGTGAGTGGTCCAGCCCTATAGTCATGGTTTCCAAACCTGATGGCTCCTGGAGATTCTGTAATGATTTTAGAAAGGTTAATGAAATTTCAAAGTTTGATGCATACCCAATGCCCCGAGTAGATGAATTGTTAGAGAATATTGGGAATGCTCACTATATTTCAACTATTGACTTAGCCAAGGGCTACTGGCAGATTCCCTTGACCCCGGGTGCCAAAGAAAAAACAGCCTTTGCAACCCCAGATGGTCTGTTTCACTACACAGTGATGCCCTTTGGCCTGCATGGTGCTCCTGCCACCTTTCAAAGGTTGATGGACCACATACTTAGACCACACAGGACGTATGCGGCAGCATATTTAGATGATGTGGTCATTCACAGTCCAGATTGGGAATCACATTTGTCTCAGCTCCAAGCGGTATTGGATTCAATACATGCAGCAGGCCTGATGACTAATCCAACCAAATGCAATTTGGGGTTGGAAGAGGCCAAATACTTGGGCTATACAGTAGGGAGGGGTATGGTGAAACCCCAAATATCCAAGGTTGAAGCCATAAACTCTTGGCCTAGGCCTGTCAATAAAAAGCAGGTTAGGGCATTTTTAGGGTTAACTGGGTATTACCGGAGGTTTATTCCCAACTATGCTACCTTAGCGGCACCTCTGACTGATATGACTAAGGCTACAGAACCCAATATGGTTAGATGGGGTGATACAGCAAACCGGCTTTCCGGAGCCTACAGGAGGCGCTCTGCCGCAACCCCGTTTTAATGGTACCAGACTTTCAGAAAGAATTTATAGTCCAGACGGACGCCTCTGAGGTGGGGATCGGAGTGGTTTTGTCCCAAAGAATGGGTGATCACGAACACCCGGTGTTGTTCCTTAGCAGAAAGTTGGAATCCAATGAAATAAATTATTTGGTAGTTGAAGAAGAATGTTTGGCAGTGAAGTGGGCTTTGGACAGTCTTCGATACTATTTGTTGGGCAGGCACTTCACCCTGATCACTGACCATGCCCCCCTCACTTGGATGCATCGTTCGAAAGACAGGAATGCCCGTGTGATGAGGTGGTTTTTGAGTCTCCAACATTTTCATTTCACCCTGCAGCACAGGCCAGGGAAGGCCATGGGGAATGTTGATGGGCTGTCCCGGGTGCATGCTTTTTTGCGGCTGTCGCTCGACCTATGGGGTCGCAGCTGGGGGGGAGGATGTGGGACAAACCAAGGGGCAGGGTCATACATGGCAGACATGTCAGGCCAGGTCTGCTGCAAGGTCTGCACTCTAGGGAAGAAAACCGACCCTAGACAACTACACTCCCCAGAAACCCTCAGGCAGCCTAATGTGGTCACTTGGTGCTACTTCCTCAATTATTCACCAAGTATATAAGGCGGAAAGATAGAGTCAAGCTAGAAGGTCAGGCCAGAAGCTAGTTTGATTTCTGTTTGTTATTTACGATGAGAACCTTGGAAACAATGTCAAACGGTATGACCTACGTGCCTGTTCCCTAAAACCATGTGTAGACCTATGGACTCTGTTCTATAATGATATATGTTCTGCTTAGTTAGCCTTTAAGATAACATAGTAATGACTTTCTAGCATGTATGCATGTATGTATGTATGTATATATATATATATATATATATATATATATATATGTATGAATGTATGTATGTCCAATTGCTTTGACAATACAAATGAATTGAATTGAGAGGGAGAGAGAGAGAGAGAGAGAGAGAGAGAGAGAGAGAGAGAGAGACAGACAGACTGAAAAACAGACAAACAGACACACACACACACACACACAGACATACACACACACACACAGAGCCAGCCAGCCAGCCAGCTCAGCGATGACATCACGAGCCTCTCTCAGCTGACTGCTATGACATCACAGAGCACGTACATTCCGTTGCTTGCCGTCTTACAACCACTCAGTCACTGCCAGCCAGACTGGCTGGCTGGCTGGATGTGGGGGATGCTTGCTGCTGCTGCGTAGCTTAGCAAGCTTATTTGCTTGACCGGCCTTCCAACTCCTCTGC
This sequence comes from Amia ocellicauda, assembly GCF_036373705.1. NCBI lineage: Eukaryota > Metazoa > Chordata > Actinopteri > Amiiformes > Amiidae > Amia > Amia ocellicauda. Next base: position 391,127 of record NW_027102865.1, read on the forward strand.
CCACATGCCCACCTATGCCCGATCTACTGTTCACCTGGTCACAGCTCCGCCCCAACAAGGCAGATTCTCGCAAAAATGGTACAAACTGATCCACGTTCCCCTCCACGGAAAGCTTTAGCCCAAAATAAGGGACAAATTCTGTAACAACATAATGGATGCCCACCCAACCTGTGACAAAACTGAGAAAAAAGAAAAACGCCAGTCCTCCTGGGGGAGGGACACACAGCCACCCTGGCTGCCCAATATGTCAGCGCCTACCACAGCCTGAGGGACACAGTGACACACGAGCACCGGCTGTAAATATAATGTAAATACTTGTTTGTTATGCATGTCATTGTATTTCAAAAAAGGAATCTGGAAATAGTAATCCTATTTTCTTTATTTGTATGTATTAAAGATCACATTTTTTTACATTTTCATTTTCTGTACTTCATTACATCTTATTGTGATTCATAATTCTATTATTTATTTTCCGTGTAGATGTATGTATGTATGTATGTATGTATGTATATGTATGTATGTCCAATTGCTTTGACAATACAAATGAATTGAATTGAGAGGGAGAGAGAGAAAGAGAGAGAGAGAGAGAGAGAGAGAGAGAGAGAGGAATATGAGCTCCTAAAAAACATTTGTTTTTATACATAAGCGGATTTAATTTGTCATTTACAAATGAATATATAGCACTATAAACATACACAGAAGACATGGAATAGAAATTCAGAAGAAAAAGTATTCAAAAAATAATAATTTTAAGAGAAACACAAAAAGAAGAAAGCAGAGAGACAGTTCAGGAAGAAAAGTCAGAAAAGAAAAGCTGAAGACAAGAATTGGAGGTAAGAGACAAATAATTAAACATAAAAATATGTATTAATAAAATAAATAAGCATTCTCAGTAGTTGACTCAGCCAATGAAAATGCAGAGCTCCGATTTGAATAGAGTGACAGTAGGAGAGAGCCCAACTGCCACTGAGACTGATAGAAATCTATCGAACAGCAGTCTGACTGCAGAGCTGCCTTTTGAAATCCGATACCCTGAAGACATTCGCTCTGCACAGGCTAAGAAGGACTACAAACAAGCTGTGATGAGAGCATCTCCTGAGACCCTCATCCTAGACTACACCGGTAAAGGAGAAAACAGGGTCAAGAACAATCTACTGTTCTACACCGCCTTTCACAAAACCCTGTGCCAGACATACCCCAATAACAACAAGAGGGGCATTAGCAGAGGCAGGCAGATCTCAGTGCTGGTAGAGAAAGACACAGACAGTGTGATGCTCACTTTTAATGTATACCACAACGGGACCATCATGGTGCAGGGCAGCGAGAGCAGCTTGGACCAATTAGCTCTCGGCTTCCACACCTCAAAGCAGCAGACTGAGGTAGAGAAACAAGAGCCAGAGCCGGCCACCCTGCAGTCTGCCCCCAGCCACACGGAGCCAGACAGTGCCCCATCTCCCACAGACTGCCCCCCTGTCTCCCCAAAACTCTCCAGCAACATTAAAACACTAAAGGAATGCCTATCAGTGCTGGAGCTGGAGTTTGCGGAGTTCAGGGAGCAGACCTTGAGCACCCTGGCCCAGACCTCCTTGTGTGATCAGCTCCGGGATGAGATGCATGAGCTGAGAGCAGCAGTGAGAGACCTGGAGGAGCAGAGCCAAACCCTGAGGACGGAGCTGCGCAGAGCGAGGGAGGAGCTGACCTGGACACCCCAGCACAGCTAGCTGAGGAGCCTGCAGAGCCAGCTGGAGGAGCTAAGAGAGGAGCTACACATCACTGGAGCACAGAGACTGCACTGCACTGACCCCACAACACCTCCAACCCCTGACGCACCCACTGATCCACCCACACTCCCCACCACTCCTGACACACCCACTATCACCAGACCTGCCACTAATACACAACCCCCTGAAACGCCACTCCCCCAAAACACACCCGCTGCCCCCACCACTCCCGACGCAAACCCGGAGTGGCAGGTCAACGCAGAGGTGGTCATTCTGAGCGAATCCAATGGGAAGTTCCTGGTTGAGAGGCGCCTCTTCCCTGGGCGAAAAGTGAAAAAGCTTTGGTGCTCCACAGCACAGAGAACCCTGGAGCTGCTCTCCAAGAGGAGGCTTTGCCAAGTCAAACACATCCTCATCCACACCGGCACTAACGACCTGAGTGCCCGCAGGGGCGATGTGGCCTCAGCCCTGAGACAGGTAGCAACGAAAGCCACAGAGGAATTCCCAACTGCCAAAATTTCCATCTCCACACTGCTGCCCCGCACAGACGTGCCCCTGCACATCATCCAGGCCATCAACGCAGAAGTGTCCCGAAGATGTGCCCTCCTCCCCAACGTCCACCTGGCACACCACTGAGACATCCAGCCACATCACCTGTATGACCACGTCCACCTCAACAAGACGGGTGTGAGGATCATCTCAAAGGTCCTCAAGGACACAACCCTGGGCCGAAACCCCACACACCCCCACCTCGAGACCAGGAGCAAACCCCCCAGCCCCCGGCCACATCCCCAGCCACCGGCTCCACCCCAGCCCCAGCCCCTGAGACCCCGCGGCCCCATTCCCCACCCCCCCATCCCCAGAGGGCCCGTCCAGCACAGCAGAGCGGACAGCCGGGGACCAGCACAGCCACACAGCCACGCAGCAGCGGCTTCCAGAGCCTGGAGGCCCGATGCTGCCCAGCTGGCCCAGATAAGGCAACTCCTCAGTGTCATCTGTTCCACACTGCTGAGTTAACTGAGCCTCAACACACATATATATGGTTGTGGAGATGGAGAGTAAGAAAAAATGTGATTTAATTATTCTGATATTTTGATGCAAAGATAAAATCTTTGAGTGATTATTATGTATATCCATATATAATTATTAATAGTAATATAATTTCAGTTGTAGACCACAAATTAAACTTTCTTATGTAGAAGAGACAAGTATAATAAAATATATTAACATGTCCTTTAAAATAAGCAGTTGGAATATGCAGGGTTTACGCTCCTCAACTTTTGGAATGAAGAGCACAGGCCCTGAACTGATCAACACTGTAAATAGTTCAGATGTTTTCATTCTTGTAGAGACTTGGTGCTGTGCAGATATGTCTATACACTGGATGGATACAATGGATACAGGGAGCTGATTGTGCCCTCCTATAAAAAACCCAAAGTCAGGTGTGGCAGGGCCTCGTGGGGGATTATCGTGTGGTACAGGGAGGAGCTCCGAGCAGCCCTATGCCCAGTACAGAGAGGAGACACACACCTGTGGATGAAAATCAGAAAAGACACCCTACAAAATAACACAGATATATACCTATGTGCAATTTATATGCCACCCGCAGACTCCCCCTACTATAATGAGGAAGGCTTTCATGAGCTTCAAAACGAAATCTGCCACTTCCAGACCCTGGGCTCTGTACTGCTGTGTGGCGATCTCAATGCCAGGACTGGCAGAGAGATGGACTACATCAATACAGAGGGGAACACACACCTGTTCGGAGACTCCCCGCTGTGCCACACACACACCTCCACACTGACACAGCCACGACAGCGTGGTAAACAAGAGCAGGAAGCAGGTAGTGCGCCTATGTAAAAGCCTGGGTCTATATATCATCAATGGCAGGACCAGGGGGTACTCTCTGGGGAGATTCACATACTGCTCGGCTCTGGGCAGCAGTGTGGTGGACTACGCCATAACTGACCTGGACCCACAAGCCAACAATGCGTTTATAGTCAGACAACAATCTCCACTATCAGACCACAGCCAAATAACACTTTACCTAAAAAGATCAGCGCAGCCACAAGTCAGAGCCAAACTTCCCACAAAACTGGTCTCCCTGCCACCCAGTTAGAGATGGTCAGAGCCCAGCACAGAGAACTACACAAGATCCCTGAATAGTGATGAGATTGAAAACATGTTAGACAGATATCAATCCTCACACTATCAAATAAACCAAAACGGAATAAACTCAGCCACCAAAACACTGAATGAAATATTTGAGAGACTGGCTTTAAAATCAAACATTAAAACAATTAAAAACCAAAATATGAAATCGTCTAAAAGAAAAAAAGAACAGTGGTGTGACCAGGAGTGTGAAACTTCTAGGAAACACCTGAGACATCTCTCCAACACTAAACACAGAGAGCCCGACAACCAGGAGGCTCGCCTCAGCTACTGCCAGGCCCTGCGGCACTACAAGCAACTCCTCAGTAAGAAAAAAGACCACTATATGGGCAGAATAAATACCCCAAAAACAAAAAATGAAATACCAATTCAAAATGGAGAAATCTGGAAAACACACTTGGAAAAACTTTACCAAAATGTTGAAAACAATCCAAAGCCAGAACAGGTTAAAATATTAAAAAACCTAAATAAATTGGAAGAAATCATTAAGAATAACCAAAATCCCTTAGATAACCCATTTACAATACAGGAACTAAAACATCAACTCAAAATCCTCAAACCCAGGAAAGCCAGCGGCCCCGACAGCATCAGCCCTGAGATGCTGAAGCACAGCAGCCCGCAGCTGCAGGAGGCTCTGCTCAAACTCTTTAACCTGGTGCTGAGAGCCGGGTGTTTCCCTGAGGTCGGGAATCAAGGATTGATCACCCCGATTTTTAAAAGTGGAGACAAATTAGACCCCAATAACTACTGGGGCAGCTGTGTGAGCAGTAACCTGGGGAAGGTGTTCTGCAGTATCATCAACGCCCAGATACTGGCCTTCCTTACCAAGCACAGTGTCCTGAATAAGAGTCAGATTGGCTTCCTACCAAAACACAGCACAACCGATCATATTTACACTCTACACACCCTCATAAATAAATATACCCAAAACAATAAAGGAAAAATATTTGCCTGTTTTGTAGACTTTAGAAAGGCATTTGACTCAATCTGGCACAAGGGATTATTTTATAAACTTCTACAGAGTGGTGTAGGGGGTAAAGTTTATGACATCATTAAATCAATGTATTCTGAAAACAAATGCGGAGTTCAAATTGGCAACTCAAGAACAGAGTTCTTCACTCAGGGGCGGGGAGTGAGACAGGGCTGCAGTCTGAGTCCAACACTGTTCAACATCTACATCATCGAGTTGGCCACAGTGTTGGAGCAGTCTGACGCCCGCAGCCTAACTCTCCATGACACAGAGATCAAGTTCCTGCTCTACGCAGACGACCTGGTGCTGCTGTCGCCCACAGAGCAGGGGCTTCAGCAGAACCTGGCGCTGCTAGAGCAGTACTGTCAGAAATGGGCCCTGGCAGTCAATCTGGACAAGACCAGAGTTATGGTTTTCCAGAAAAAAGCCCCATCTCAGGGAAACAGGTACCGCTTCACTCTGGGCAGCACTGGATTAGAGCACTGCACCAGATACAACTACCTTGGCCTGACCATCAGTGCGTCAGGGAGCTTCAGCCTGGCTATAAACGCATTAAAAGACAAGGCACGCCGGGCATTTTATGCCATAAAGACACAATTTGGGAAAACAACAATACCAATAACTATTTGGATTAAAATATTAAACTCCATCATCCAACCAATCCTGCTATATGGGAGCGAAGTGTGGGGTCCCCTCATGAACCTCAATAACAACAATTGGGACAAAAGCCCCATGGAAATATTCCACCTAGAATTTAATAAAAACATCTTACACGTACACAGAAACGCCCCCACGGCTCTGAGGCTCACAGAGCCCGAACACACAATGACCAAAACAACAACAATTGGGAAAATTGACATGTACCTGAAAAGCAAATACACAAAAGATTAGAGACACGAATTAGAATTACAAAACAAATTGGAATGCTACCGGGCCCTGAATAGAAACATTACATTGGCTGAATACTTAAAAATCCAAAATATAAAAGAGAGACAAAATCTAACTAAATACAGGCTCAGTGACCACAGCCTCGCCATTGAAAAAGGCCGCTACAGAAAATTCTGGGTTGCCAGAGAAGAGCGGCTGTGCAGCCAGTGTGACCTAGGGGAGGTCGAAACACAGGCGCATTTCCTGCTGTCCTGCCCTAAATACACAAAAATCAGGGAGACATACTTTAAAATATTAAAAATGCATATCCCTGAGTTCAGCATGATCCCCGATTGCTGCAAACTCCCCGTCCTGCTGGGAGAGGAGGAGCGCACTGCCTTCTTAGCAGCGCAATATGTATCCACCTGCCACAGCCTGCGAGACAGTGTGTAGACACCAGCCTGTGGCACTCCATTTGCAAAACAAAATAAAAACAGTGATTTTTCTGATATCATGACACAAATTTTGATACAAACAACAAATATGGTTTATATCCTACTTAATTTTATTTCAATGTGTACTATATTTGTTCCACTGAATCTTGTATTGCAATGTTTTGTCTTGATTGATAGAACATTTGTATCTGCTTTGGCAATATTGTGATAGATCATGCCAATAAAGCACCTTTGAATTGAATTGAAATGAATTGACAGACAGACAGACACACGCACACACACACACACACACACACACACACACACACACACAGAGCCAGCCAGCCAGACAGCCAGCCAGCTCAGCCATGACATCACGAGCCTCTCTCAGCTGACTGCTATGACATCACAGAGCACGTACATTCCGTTGCTTGCCGTCTGTCAACCACTCAGTCACTGCCAGCCAGACTGGCTGGCTGGCTGGATGGGGGGGCTGCTTGCTGCTGCTGCGTATCTTAGCAAGCTAATTTGCCTGACCGGCCTTCCTACTCCTATGCCCAAATGTCCACCTAAGCCCGATCTGCTGTTCACCTGGATCACAGCTCCGCCCCAACAAGGCAGATCCTCCCAAAAATGGTACAAACTGATCCACGTTCCCCTCCACGGAAAGCTTTAGCCCAAAATAAGGGACACATTCTGCCCAATATGTCAGCGCCAACCACAGCCTGAGGGACACAGTGACACACGAGCACCGGCTGTAAATATAATGTAAATACTCGTTTGTAATGCATGTCATTGTATTTCAAAAAAGGAATCTGGAAATGGTATACCTATTTTCTTTATTTGTATGTATTAAAGATCACATTTTATTACATTTTCTTTTTCTGTACGTCATTACATCTTATTGTGATTCATAATTCTATTATTTATTTTCCGTGTATATGTATGTATGTATGTATTGTGACAAACCAAGGGGCAGGGTCATACATGGCAGATATGTCAGGCCAGGTCTGCTGCAAGGTGTGTACTCTAGGGTAGAATACCGACCCTAGGCAACTACACTCCCCAGAAACCCTCAGGCAGCCATTCTAGCACCTAATGTGGTCACTTGGTGTTACTTCCTCAATTATTCACCAGGTATATAAGGCGGGCCTGAGAGAGAGAGAAGTGAGAGACAATAGGGTGAGTTATCTGGAAAACAGAGGTAGCTCATAAGGAGAAAGCCAAGACTTATTTATTCCAGACTTTGTTTAAAATAGAATGATTATGTAAGATTAGTTACAACTCCAGTGTGAGTTAGGTTTTGTTTTCAGATTTGTTTTGTTTGAAGTAAACATACAGGCACAGCCCTGTATTTGCAACCTCCTCCCTGGGTCATGACTGGTTTTTACTCCTAAGAAGATCACAGAGAAGACCCGCACATGTGTACAGCCAAGGCGTTTTGTCACATTTGGTGTAGAATGCGGGCAGCACCTCATGAAACCCAGACTGGCTGAGTGAATTTTTTTATCCAAAAAAAAAAAAACTACAGGCTGTAATAGCCCAACAGGAAGCGACCAGGGTGCAGCAGGTGGCTCACCAGGATGCTATGCGGATGCATCAGGAAGCACTGCAGGTCCAGCATGATACAAATAAAATGTTTAGAGAAGAGCAGGAAAAGGTGACTAAAGAGCTGAAAGAGAGTGTTGAAGCACTTGCAACCAGGATTGGGCCACAGGGGGCTGCAACCCATTCCACTCCCCGCACCAATCACTTTCTGCAGAAAATGACAAAACAGGACGATGTTGAGGCCTTCCTTATGACCTTTGAGAGGACAGCAGAGAGAGGGATGGCCAAAAGATTCCTGGGCAGGGCTTGTGGCACCTTATCTGGCAGGGGATGCACAGAAAGCGTACTTTGATCTGGAGCTGAAGGACGCCCAGGACTATGATAAATTGAAAGCGGAGATAATGACCCGATTGGGCGTGACCACCGCAGTGAGGGCACATCGGTTTCAGCAGTGGGCCTACCAACCAGGACAACCAATCTGAACGCAGATGTTTGATCTGATCCATCTGGCCAGGAAATGGCTACAGCCAGAGGTCCATTCATCAGCCGAGGTGGTGGAGGCCATAGTCCTTGACAACTACCAACGCTGTTTGCCCAAGGACGTTCGACGCTGGGTTGGCCAGAATGAGGTGCTGTCCGCTGACACCTTGGTGGCCAGTGTAGAGCGGTTCTATACAGCCGGAGCAGCAGAGCATGTACCGGAGGTTAAAAACTCGTTCCCCAGGCCATGACGAACCAGCGGACCGGGTAAGATGGTTCCAAAGTACTCTGGGAAACATGACGCGCTGGGTTGGAAGAAAAGAGCAAGACTGGGGGGGGCAAAGGTGGGGCCTAAAGCCGAGACTAAGGGTTATAGGGGGTCACCATCACAACCAATTGTCTGCTACAATTGTGACAAAGTAGGACATATTGCGGCCCACTGCCCAGGTAGAGAGGAACCAATGCAATGTAATGTGTGTGATATGGGGAAAGAGAAACCGGTATTTTATGCCTGCCCTGTTGGGACGGATGTTTTCATAGGCGGAGTACCTAATCCAAAACACATGTGTACAGTGATAGTCGATGAGAAAGAAGTGGCTGCTCTACTCGACTCTGGCAGTATGGTTACACTGGTCACAGAAAAATTAGTAGCGACCAACAAGCTGGATAGACATCAGGAGCTCAGTATCACATGCACACATGGTGACACACGCCCCTATCCCACAGCCCTTGTAAACATACAGACAGAGGCCGGGAAACTAGATTACGAAGTCGGTGTGGTACCCAACATGCCATATGATGTGATACTGGGACGATATTTTCCTAATTTTGGAAAACTAGATAGAAAACATAGTAAATTGGAAATGCACACTGAAAACTGTAAGCCAGAAGTTGCCTCGATCCCACAACTAGAGCTAAAAGTAGACCTGGTTCCAGTTGAGTCGACAGTGAAGGTTTTGGTTGGGGAAAATTAAACTGAAAACATAGGGGTGGAATGTAGTGACGTAGATGACCCTATGGAGGGTGAGGAACCCAGCACTAGCAGGGTGGGTGAGAATCCATTCATAGAGACCCCTGAAGCTGACAATGTAGAAGTGTCAGTGTTAGAGGGACTCCCCACTGATTTTGGCAGCGCACAGGTGCGAGATCTCACTCTACACTATGCTAAAGAAAATGTGAAGGTAGTAAATGGGACCCCTATGACTACTGCAGACCCGCCAACAGCTTATCCTTATTTTATGGTAAAAAATGACCTATTGTACCGTGTAAATAAGATAGGGGTGGACATTGTGGAGCAATTGCTAGTTCCCACCCCATTCAGACGAACAGTTCTCAATCTGGCACATGGGCATATCCTGGGGGGACATCTGGGGATGGACAAAACCAAGGATAGACTCCTGAGGAGGTTTTACTGGCCAGGCGTACATGCAGACGTGACAGAACATTGTAGCTCATGTCCTGAATGTCAACTACATGCTCCTAAACCAGCCTTCAGAAGCCCACTGGTCCCTTTGCCCATCATAGAGACCCCCTTTGCTAGGATAGCTATGGATGTGGTGGGACCTCTCCCGAAATCAGCCAGAGGGCATCAGTATATACTGGTTATTTTGGATTATGCCACCAGGTACCCAGAAGCCATTCCACTGCGGACCATGGCTTCAAAAGGTATTGCAAAAGAGCTAATGTTGATGTGTAGTAGGGTGGGGATACCGAGGGAGATATTAACAGATCAGGGCACACCCTTTATGTCTAAGGTTATGACCGATCTGTGTAAATTGTTGCAGGTTAAGCAGTTGAGAACATCAGTCTACCACCCACAAACAGATGGGTTGGTTGAGAGATTTAATAGGACCCTGAAGTCCATGCTAAGAAAGGTAATCGATAAGGATGGGAAAAATTGGGAATTCATGCTGCCCTACTTGATGTCTGCCATTAGGGAAGTCCCACAGGCTTCCCTGGGCTTTTCGCCTTTTGAACTGTTATATGGGAGGCACCCCAGGGGGATATTAGACATAGCCCGTGAAACGTGGGAACACGAGTCCACTCCTTTCCGGAGTGTAGTCGAGCACATCAATGCTATGCAAGAGAGAATAGCCACAGTCACTCCCATTGTGAGAGAGCACCTAAGGCAGGCACAGGAACACCAACAATTCGCCTATAATCGTCAGGCTACACTGAGGGTGTTCCAGCCTGGTGATAGGGTGTTGGTGTTGGTTCCCACTGTAGAATGTAAATTTCTGGCTACGTGGATGGGACCTTATGAGATTATAGAGCGAATACGGGAAGTGAACTATAAGGTTCAGCAACCCGGCCGCCGACCCCCAGAACAAATATATCATGTCAACTTAATAAAAGCCTGGAAGGACAGGGAAGTGTTGATGTTGACTTACCCCCCTCAGCCACTAGGGACACCGAAGGTGAATATTGCAGCTGCCTTGTCACCTGACCAGTTGAAGGAGGTGAACGACTTGATAATACGTAATAGGGAAGTTTTCTCAGGCATACCGGGGCGTACCCATTTAGTCTCTCACAACATTGTGTCTCTCCCAGGAAAGAAGGTAAATATGAGGCCTTACAGGGTACCAGAAGCTCGCAGGAACACTATTAGAAATGAGGTTAAGGAAATGCTGGAGGCAGGGGTTATTGAAGAATCCCACAGTGAGTGGTCCAGCCCTATAGTCATGGTTTCCAAACCTGATGGCTCCTGGAGATTCTGTAATGATTTTAGAAAGGTTAATGAAATTTCAAAGTTTGATGCATACCCAATGCCCCGAGTAGATGAATTGTTAGAGAATATTGGGAATGCTCGCTATATTTCAACTATTGACTTAGCCAAGGGCTACTGGCAGATTCCCTTGACCCCGGGTGCCAAAGAAAAAACAGCCTTTGCAACCCCAGATGGTCTGTTTCACTACACAGTGATGCCCTTTGGCCTGCATGGTGCTCCTGCCACCTTTCAAAGGTTGATGGACCACATACTTAGACCACACAGGACGTATGCGGCAGCATATTTAGATGATGTGGTCATTCACAGTCCAGATTGGGAATCACATTTGTCTCAGCTCCAAGCGGTATTGGATTCAATACATGCAGCAGGCCTGATGGCTAATCCAACCAAATGCAATTTGGGGTTGGAAGAGGCCAAATACTTGGGCTATACAGTAGGGAGGGGTATGGTGAAACCCCAAATATCCAAGGTTGAAGCCATAAACTCTTGGCCTAGGCCTGTCAATAAAAAGCAGGTTAGGGCATTTTTAGGGTTAACTGGGTATTACCGGAGGTTTATTCCCAACTATGCTACCTTAGCGGCCCCTCTGACTGATATGACTAAGGCTACAGAACCCAATATGGTTAGATGGGGTGATACAGCAAACCGGGCTTTCCGGAGCCTACAGGAGGCGCTCTGCCGCAACCCCGTTTTAATGGTACCTGACTTTCAGAAAGAATTTATAGTCCAGACGGACGCCTCTGAGGTGGGGATCGGAGTGGTTTTGTCCCAAAGAATGGGTGATCACGAACACCCGGTGTTGTTCCTTAGCAGAAAGTTGGAATCCAATGAAATAAATTATTTGGTAGTTGAAGAAGAATGTTTGGCAGTGAAGTGGGCTTTGGACAGTCTTCGATACTATTTGTTGGGCAGGCACTTCACCCTGATCACTGACCATGCCCCCCTCACTTGGATGCATCGTTCGAAAGACAGGAATGCCCGTGTGATGAGGTGGTTTTTGAGTCTCCAACATTTTCATTTCACCCTGCAGCACAGGCCAGGGAAGGCCATGGGGAATGTTGATGGGCTGTCCCGGGTGCATGCTTTTTTGCGGCTGTCGCTCGACCTATGGGGTCGCAGCTGGGGGGGAGGATGTGGGACAAACCAAGGGGCAGGGTCATACATGGCAGACATGTCAGGCCAGGTCTGCTGCAAGGTCTGCACTCTAGGGAAGAAAACCGACCCTAGACAACTACACTCCCCAGAAACCCTCAGGCAGCCTAATGTGGTCACTTGGTGCTACTTCCTCAATTATTCACCAAGTATATAAGGCGGAAAGATAGAGTCAAGCTAGAAGGTCAGGCCAGAAGCTAGTTTGATTTCTGTTTGTTATTTACGATGAGAACCTTGGAAACAATGTCAAACGGTATGACCTACGTGCCTGTTCCCTAAAACCATGTGTAGACCTATGGACTCTGTTCTATAATGATATATGTTCTGCTTAGTTAGCCTTTAAGATAACATAGTAATGACTTTCTAGCATTTATGCATGTATGTATGTCCAATTGCTTTGACAATACAAATGAATTGAATTGAGAGGGAGAGAGAGAGAGAGAGAGAGAGAGAGAGAGACAGACAGACTGAAAAACAGACAAACAGACACACACACACACACAGACATACACACACACACACAGAGCCAGCCAGCCAGCCAGCTCAGCGATGACATCACGAGCCTCTCTCAGCTGACTGCTATGACATCACAGAGCACGTACATTCCGTTGCTTGCCGTCTGACAACCACTCAGTCACCGCCAGCCAGACTGGCTGGCTGGCTGGATGTGGGGGATGCTTGCTGCTGCTGCGTACCTTAGCAAGCTTATTTGCTTGACCGGCCATCCAACTCCTCTGCCCACATGCCCACCTATGCCCGATCTGCTGTTCACCTGGATCACAGCTCCGCCCCAACAAGGCAGATTCTCCCAAAAATGGTACAAACTGATCCACGTTCCCCTCCACGGAAAGCTTTAGCCCAAAATAAGGGACAAATTCTGTAACAACATAATGGATGCCCACCCAACCTGTGACAAAACTGAGAAAAAAGAAAAACGCCAGTCCTCCTGGTGGAGGGACACACAGCCACCCTGGCTGCCCAATATGTCAGCGCCTACCACAGCCTGAGGGACACAGTGACACACGAGCACCGGCTGTAAATATAATGTAAATACTTGTTTGTTATGCATGTCATTGTATTTCAAAAAAGGAATCTGGAAATAGTAAACCTATTTTCTTTATTTGTATGTATTAAAGATCACATTTTTTTACATTTTCATTTTCTGTACTTCATTACATCTTATTGTGATTCATAATTCTATTATTTATTTTCCGTGTAGATGTATGTATGTATGTATGTATGTATGTATGTATGTATGTATGTATGTATGTATGTATATGTATGTATGTCCAATTGCTTTGACAATACAAATGAATTGAATTGAGAGGGAGAGAGAGAAAGAGAGAGAGAGAGAGGGAGAGAGAGAGAGGAATATGAGCTCCTAAAAAACATTTGTTTTTATACATAAGCGGATTTAATTTGTCATTTACAAATGAATATATAGCACTATAAACATACACAGAAGACATGGAATAGAAATTCAGAAGAAAAAGTATTCAAAAAATAATAATTTTAAGAGAAACACAAAAAGAAGAAAGCAGAGAGACAGTTCAGGAAGAAAAGTCAGAAAAGAAAAGCTGAAGACAAGAATTGGAGGTAAGACCTTTCACCTATAGAGACAAATAATTAAACAAAAAAATATGTATTAATAAAATAAATAAGCATTCTCAGTAGTTGACTCAGCCAATGAAAATGCAGAGCTCCGATTTGAATAGAGTGACAGTAGGAGAGAGCCCAACTGCCACTGAGACTGATACAAATCTTTCGAACAGCAGTCTGACTGCAGAGCTGCCTTTTGAAATCCGATACCCTGAAGACATTCGCTCTGCACAGGCTAAGAAGGACTACAAACAAGCTGTGATGAGAGCATCTCCTGAGACCCTCATCCTAGACTACACCGGTAAAGGAGAAAACAGGGTCAAGAACAATCTACTGTTCTACACTCAGTACCCCACCGCCTTTCACAAAACCCTGTGCCAGACATACCCCAATAACAACAAGAGGGGCATTAGCAGAGGCAGGCAGATCTCAGTGCTGGTAGAGAAAGACACAGACAGTGTGATGCTCACTTTTAATGTATACCACAACGGGACCATCATGGTGCAGGACAGCGAGAGCAGCCTGGACCAATTATCTCTCGGCTTCCACACCTCAAAGCAGCAGACTGAGGTAGAGAAACACGAGCCAGAGCCTGCCACCCTGCAGTCTGCCCCCAGCCACACGGAGCCAGACAGTGCCCCATCTCCCACAGACTGCCCCCCTGTCTCCCCAAAACTCTCCAGCAACATTAAAACACTAAAGGAATGCCTATCAGTGCTGGAGCTGAAGTTTGCGGAGTTCAGGGACTAAAGATGCACCACAAGGCTGAGATCCATAAGCTGAGAGCAGCAGTGAGAGACCAGGAGGAGCAGAGCCAAACCCTGAGGACGGAGCTGCACAGAGCGAGGGAGGAGCTGACCAGGACACCCCAGCACAGCCAGCTGAGGAGCCTGCAGAGCCAGCTGGAGAAGCTAAGAGAGGAGCACAGAGACTGCACTGCACTGACCCCACAACACCTACAACCCCTGACGCACCCACTGACGCACCCACTGATCCACCCACACTCCCCACCACTCCTGACACCCCCACTATCACCAGACCTGCCACTAATACACAAACCCCTGAAACGCCACTCCCCTAAAACACACCCGCTGCCCCCACCACTCCCGACGCAAAACCCGGAGTGGCAGGTCAACACAGAGGTGGTCATTCTGAGCGACTCCAATGGGAAGTTCCTGGATGAGAGGCGCCTCTTCCCTGGGCGAAAAGTGAAAAAGCTTTGGTGCCCGACAGCACAGAGAGCCCTGGAGCTGCTCTCCAAGAGGAGGCTGTGCCAGGTCAAACACATCCTCATCCACACCGGCACTAACGACCTGAGTGCCCGCAGGGGCGATGTGGCCTCAGCCCTGAGACAGGTGGCAAAGAAAGCCACAGAGGAATTCCAAACTGCCAAAATCACCATCTCCACACTGCTGCCCCGCACAGACGTGCCCCTGCACATCATCCAGGCCATCAACGCAGAAGTATCCCGAAGATGTGCCCTCCTCCCCAACGTCCACCTGGCACACCACTGAGACATCCAGCCACATCACCTGTATGACCACGTCCACCTCAACAAGACGGGTGTGAGGAAGGTCCGTTTTTAGTGTTTCTCTGAACACATCCAAGCTTACCTAGGCGCTACATATTATTTTCAATTACCCGTAATTCTGATCTGTATTTTGGCTTGTTAATAGAAGTTATTGAAGTTGGACTCCTAATTCAAAATAACCAATATGTATCTCAACGTAATTTACTGACAGACATCACTCTTTATCACTTTAACTTTTAAAGGAACTGCTTTGTATTCTGTGTATTGTTTTATTGTAGTGCTGCTTCCTTTCTTGGCCAGGTTTTACTTGCAAAAGTGATTTTATTCTCAATGTAAGCTCAAAGTCAAATAGTTTAAATAAGAAAACAATGTATTGAAATGAGAACATCATGAACCTGTGTAATTGTGCTGAAGGACAAGCACTGAAAGCAGAGAGAATTTTGTGTTTGGCATTGAATAGCCTTAAAGAAAACTATGCCGTTTTTGGAAACTTTCATATTTAAGTTGAATGTAGGCAAAAACATTCCAGTCACTCTGAAGAGAGAATACAGTTTACTGTTCGAATAAGTAGCCCCTGAATTGAAGATAAAAATCAAAAGTGCTGTTCGTAATTAGTTTACACTTTTACATCAGATGTCTTGTTTTTGCGTTCCAAATTGAGGAGTTGTGGCATATAATGTAAATGAAGTTACTTCACTAGTAGTGCGATTTCTACGTTGTGTATGTGTGTTTGTATATATGAACTCATACATTTTTTAAAGATTGTATTTGGAAAACAAATTCAGGTATAGCACGTGTCCCCCTTTTGAATGGGTTCTATATATAACATTTTAAAACGAATGGTTCTGTGTAGAACGCTATGTTTGGGGGTTCTTCATGTAACCCCTTTGAAGGGGTTCTACATAGAACCATAAAGGGATCCACCAGAGCGATTACTCGAGGAACCCTTTATGGTTCTGTGCAGAACAATTTCTTCTAAGAGTGTGGAGTGTCGCCACACAATTTCTCTCAGAGGGCTTTTGACCAATGGCAATCCAATCCTGAATGACGTCACCACTATCCTGTTGTACTTTATGGGAGAGATGTATTAAGTAGTTTATAATGAGAAGAATAACAATAATCACCTGTTTTTCATAGGTTTTGTATCCATGGTCTCCTTCATATTAGGAAAGGAAGTTGATCCATAGCCTACTCAGAGACAACTGAGAGTTGGTCTCTGAGCAGCAGCACAAAGGGGTCGAGTCTCTCAATGTCCGTGTGTTGGAGATATTCCACCATATTGGTCCCAGCCTTTAAAACAATGTTAAAGAAGATGTTAAAGATATTGTAGAAATATATTGCAGAAGAGCAGAACTACAATCACACTTTTTCAATGCTATTGCTGTTTTCTACCTCCCTGGTGAGGTACCAATGCGGGAAGTTTGAGAGAGTATTTCTAAAATGTGTATGATCCAATACACACAGTTATTTAAAAAGCTGACGTCTTGTACATGCTCACCAGAACCAAGCCTAATTAAATAACACATTTAATATTAAATAAGTACATGTGCAGTAGCCACTTGGACAATTACAGATCCCCAGGTCAAAACACAACAGAAAGACATGGAAGATCGTATTTTCAAATCACATCTGTGGCCCCCATAACTGTAATTTGGTATTAGTGGGTCAAAGGATTTATTTGGTTCAAGTGATAATAAGATCATATTTTGAAAACAAACACTACAGGATGTCATATTTAAAATGACTGTGAGTACCTTTCTTTAGTGACGCTTCTGAGGGGGGCAGGGATTAGTTGAGTGTGCTAATTGGAGCTGTGAAGTGTGCAGAGAAAATACAAATGTTTTCTTTTAATATGAAAACAAAGAACTTTTTTTTAACACCGACCTGGGATTGTGTTTCTTTCCAAGTTTCCTTATTGTTTCTGAGAAGAGACTGTTCACTTGCAAAGTGAACTGGACCCGTGTGACTCGCAGGTAAGGAGAGCCCGTGTTGAACTAAGATGGCTACAGTGAGTTTTCCTGGACAAAGCTCGGGCAAAGGATAGCGCAGAGTGCACCTGCACCTGAGATTGTGTTGAGAAGCTTTGTGATAAGAGCAGGTAAAGAGGGAAAAGAAACACAAGTATTTTCTTTGTTTGAAGAACACATTTTGTTTTAACTGAAACGGGACTACAACTTTTGAAAGGGAAATAGTTGCTAGTGCACTGTATTTTTATTGAATTTATTAGAAGAAAAAAGCTTATATTTTGGACAGAACGAACTCGTTTGGCATGCAACTAGCAGCAAACGATGTGAAGCAAACAAAACAGTTAGCAAGTTAGCAAGTTAGCAAGTTACAGTCTGTCCTAGGTCCGGGGGTGCTTATGGTTGTTTATGGGTTCCCTTACCTTAGCCAGTGTCATGTACGGGTGTCCGTACCTTACTGGAGTGTTTGTTTTTATTATAATATATATACATAATATAATATATAATAATGTAATATTTCAGATAAATCGTCACAGTGAGTGACACCAGCATTATTGGTTTTTTGAGAAATAAAAAAACAGAATGTAGAGAAGAAAATGTTGGAAGGAAGTTGGGAGAAAGACTGGTCTCCGAAGGAGCACCGGGACTGGTGGAAGCAACAACAACCAGATAAGACAGAGAAAGGAATTGTGATATTGTGTCAGGTTGGTGAGAATCAAGAAAAGAAAATAACAGAAATGGAAGATCATCATAAACAGTAATGTGAATTGAGAGAAGAAGTTGTGAAAAATACGATAGAATTAATAGAACTACAAGGCAAATTAGAAGGGCAAGAAAAGTGGTCAGAAAAGGTGAAGGTGTAGGTGCGCGATGTGCTGCCGTGTTAGGAGCGCGTCGCGAACACAGATCACTCCTAGGACGACATGCCCGATTGGGATGATTTAGATCGCAAAGCATGGGAATATGAAAAAGGAGGTTTTGCTAGCGCTCCTCCCCCATATAATCCGGAATATAAATCAATCACTGATTTTGGTTATAATAATACATTGTATCCAGATCTGACCGCTCTGAAAACGGTCCCAGCTGCACCCATGCAAGTCAAAACTAGACAGAGTAAAGAGGAAGGTCAATCAATAGTCTATACGACTAAAACCCATGTCCCCTTCTCCCCAGGAGAAAAAGAAATGATATGGGTGTCCCTCCCAAAATTAAAACCAAACCAGGGTAACACAACTTTTTGGGATATTCTAGATGAAAAGATGGTTATTCACCTCCTTCACCCGCACGATGTACACATCATGGTGAAGGCTAAATGTCCGCCCAACATTTGGATACAGTTACTACGAGAATATCAGACCGGGGAGTGGGCTAATGTAGCCTCTACAGATGAGGAGGAAATAACAGAACTTTTTCACAATGGATCAAGAAAACTGAGATAGTGAAATAATGAAATAATCGAGTGGGATTATTTGACATTTTATTCTAAATAATCATAAGCTTAAATAATAAGTTATAAGGGCTGTTTGAGACACTGCAGGGTCAATAAAACATGCCACAGATCGGATATCTGAATTATCTTTAGATATCAATGTGTATGTGCTTTGTGTGTTTATGAATATGTATAGTTTGAAGGTGATATAAGGTAAATGTCTATGTTTTGGCAATCATTTTAGAATTATATTTAAAAATGTAACAACAGATTTATCATATTCATGAGGATCTTTGGCTCTATACAGAGTGCCTCAAGCATCAGAAATCAGAAAGAAAGACTATTATAAGAAAAGTAATCCAAAATATACATTGAATAAACAGATGGATAATAATAGTAATACATAAATAGTCATGGTGTCTCCACAAGAAGAACCAGAATTTGTTTGTTAAACATCATGTTATGGACAAGCTCTGTCAAAAGTCAAATTCAAGGAAACGAAAGGCTAGAAGAGAGCCTGGTGCAGCCCTGACAGCCTGTGAAAGCAGGAGAATGTAAACAGTCTGGTGACATGTTACAGTCTTTCAGAAAATGTTTGGTTATTGGTGCCTAGCATATAATACCTGAAATGAAAGTCAAAGTAGACCATGGTTTTAAGATGAGTGATGTAGGAAAAGGGTAAGATACCGCAGAAGTATAAGATTACAACTATAGAATAAGTAAGCTCAAGTAATATAAAATGCTTTACAGGAGAAAAGTAAGAATGGAAAGGAAGAGTAAAAGAGAAGGTGTCCTAGGATTATGGGAATCATTATTGAGATCAATGGCCTATTGGCTAATATTTTGTTAGGTACATATATGACTTCAATAAACGAATAATGGAGTGACATCTGTATAAATATAAATAAAACATATTGATAAAAAAACCTGAATACATTTCTTGTAAGAAATTAAGAATAGGAGAAAGAATAGCTGTTAGAATGCAGAGCAATGTTAACCAAAGTTGAAGAGGGTTTGAGTAAGTTGACGAGGGTCTGAGTAAGTTGATAAGGCTTGGGAAGCAGGAAAAGGTGAGTTTGATGTGTGTGAGACAAATGTGCTGCCACTTTTAGCACAGAGAGCTTCTGATGGTGATTGAATGAAACGTGGGAAAATAAATAAACTTGATGTAGGATAAATGAATAAATAATTGAATGAGATATGAGCCGCAGAGACCTCCCACATTGGAAAGTGGACTACAGCAGATAATCCTCTCCTCTCCCAGGGCAGGGTGATTAAGTGGGGACGCGTGTGAAGAGTGCAGGTGGACCCAGGTGAGTTGTGAAAGAAAGAAGAAACAAAAATAATAAGGCACGCGTGCAAACAATCAAAATAATACTAAGTGAATAACAAATTAAACAATAAAGTGAAAGATAATCAACACACAAAATAATGGCAATATAGAACCAAACAAAATACACAAGCCATATTGCATAAAGTGAAGTGAAATATAAATATAATAAGTAATGGTGATTAAGGAGCTAATTAACACCGTCCGTGACATTTACATTGGTTGGGTGTGTGGATACCAGTAATAATTTTTGTTTTATTGAAATACAAAATAATTCTATTTTTCCGAAGTGCTGAACTTTAATACAGTCTAGAAAGATTAATATTTTTTGTCTTGGGCTATATTATTATTACCATAGTTTTTCTATTGTATAAGTATCTTGGAGTAGAGGCATAGGTGGGCATGTGGGCAGAGGAGTAGGAAGGCCGGTCAAGCAAATAAGCTTGCTAAGGTACGCAGCAGCAGCAAGCAGCCCCCACATCCAGTCTGGCTGGCAGTGACTGAGTGGTTGACAGACGGCAAGCAACGGAATGTACGTGCTCTGTGATGTCATAGCAGTCAGCTGAGAGAGGCTCGTGATGTCATCACTGAGCTGGCTGGCTGGCTGGCTGGCTGGCTGGCTGGCGGGCTGGCTGGCTGTGTGTGTGTGTGTGTTTGTGTGTGTGTCTGTTTTTCTGTTTGTCAGTCTGTCTGTCTGTCTCTCTCTCTCTCTCTCTCCCTCTCAATTCATTTGTATTGTCAAAAGCAATTGGACATACATACATTCATACATATATATATATATATATATATATATACATACATACATACATGCTAGAAAGTCATTACTATGTTATCTTAAAGGCTAACTAAGCAGAACATATATCATTATCGAACAGAGTTCATAGGTCTATACATGGTATTAGGGAACAGGCACGTAGGTCATTCTGTTTGACATTGTCTCCAAGGTTCTCATTGTAAATAACAAAGAGAAATCAAACTACCTTATGGCCTCCTGACCTTCTAGCTTGACCTTATCTTTCTTAAGTATACAAGAGAGAAAAACAGTTGTGAGAAAAGAATTTCTAACTTTCCTTCCACACATACATACATACATACATACATACATACATACAAACCAGAGGCATGCAAAAAAATATAAAGAGGAAGAAAATGTTGTATAGCACATACAAAAGGGATGGTGATGAAACAAAATACATAGAATATGTTGAGCTGCAAAGAGATCTTAAGAAAGGGATCAGGAAAGCAAAGAGGGAAATAGAAAGAAACATAGCTCTTGGAGCTACAACCAATGCAATGAGCTTTTTTCAAAATTACAACAGCAAGCGGTCAATTAAGGAGGAGGTGAAACAGATAAAGGGCAAAAATGGAGGTATCTTGGAAAACGAACAAGATGTGGCAAATATTCTAAATGAGTATTTCACAGAGGTTTTTACAAAAGAAAAAACAGATGACATGCCACAGGTTGACAATCAATCCAGTCAAACCCTAAGAGAGATCAGGATAAATGAGGAGGAGGTACTAAAGGGACTAGCAGAATTAAAATCAAACAAATCACCTGGGCCAGATGGGATATTTCCAACAGTACTTAAAGAAATGAGGGAAATTATGTATAGGCCGTTAACTCGATTATTTCAAATGACACTTAGAACAGGGGATGTTCCCACTGACTGGAAGACAGCAAATTTCATACCAATCCACAAGAAAGGGGACAAAACTGAGCCAGGAAATTACAGACCAATCAGTCTCACCTGCATCACCTGTAAAATGTTGGAAAAAATGATTAGACAGAAAATAGAGGAGCATCTCAATGAAAACCATATTCTTGGAGATAGTCAACATGGGTTTAGACGAGGCAGATCATGTCTTACTAACTTAATACATTTTTTTGAACATGCAACTGCAGCTGTAGATCACGTGAAAGCATATGATATGATATACTTAGATTTCCAAAAAGCTTTTGATAAGGTTCCACACCAAAGACTGATCCTCAAAATGGAAGCTGTAGGCATTCAGGGTCATGTAAGTAGATGGATTATGAACTGGTTGATGTATAGGAAACAGATTAGAGGAGTCACTTCTAACTGGAGTGAGGTTGTTAGTGGAGTTCCACAGGGATCAGTACTAGGGCCTTTGCTTTTTCTAATCTATATTAATGATCTGGACTCTGGGATACTTAGCAACCTTGTCAAATTTGCAGATGATACTAAAATAGGTGGCTTAGCAGATACAATCTTGGCAGCACATGCTATTCAGAGGAACTTAGATAAATTCAGTTGTGGGCTGACACCTGGCAAATGAAATTCAATGTGGACAAGTGCAAGGTAATACATGCAGTAAAACAAAAATGTCCACTATAATTACACTATGGGAGGTACAGATCTAGATGAAGTAATGCATGAGAAAGACCTAGGAATCTATGTGGATTCACTTTCTCCATCCAAACAATGTGGGGAAGCAATACAAAAGGCATACAGAATGCTAGGGTATATCGTCAAAAGTGTAGAATTTAAAACAAGGGAAGTAATGTTAAGACTGTACAATGCGCTAGACCTCATCTGGAATACTGTGTACAGTTCTGGGCACCACACTTCAAGAAGGATATTGCTGCTTTAGAGACAGTTCAGAGGAGAGCAACCAGACTTATTCCAGGTCTGAAGGGAAAGTCCTACTCGGAGAGACTGAGGGAACTGAACCTTTTCACCCTGGAACAGAGGAGATTACGTGGGGACTTGATCCAAGTCTTCAAAATCATGAAAGGTTCCTCAAACCAGAGGAGCTTTTCCAGATCAGCAGGGACACACGCACCAGGGGACAACAAATGGAAATTGGGCTTCAAGGCATTCAAGATGGAAAGTGGTAGAAGCTGAAAGTTTGGGAACATTTAAAAATAGACTGGATAGGATCCATGGATCACTTAGATATTAATGGACACCAAACGAGCATGATGGGTCGAATGGCCTCCTCTCGTTTGTAAACTTTCTTATGTTCTTATGTTCTTATGTTCTTATGAATGTTCCCTAAGCATGTTTCAAATGTTCCCTAATTTATGTTACAAATGTGCCTTAGCACCTCTCTCTCTCTCTCTCTCTCTCTCTCTCTCTGTCTCAATTCAGTGCATTTGTATTGTCAAAGCAATTGGACATGCATACATACATACATACATATATATGGAAAATAAACAATATGTGTACATCTCTGCATTAATGGTGCCCTAACAGATGTGCAAGTTACATGACAGACAGACAGACAGACACTCACACACACTTTCACACACACACACACACACACACACACACACACTTTCACAGACAGACAGACAGACAGACACACACACACACACACACACACTTGTATACCTGACACGTATAGAAGACTGGATAGGGAGATATAAATAGCAATGGGGAGACTCTTGTACTTGGTGTGGCTCTATCCATATAGTGGGGCCAGCAGCCACTTAGCAGGTGTAGCAATAGAAGCTCAGCCTGGGGAGACTGGATTTAGCATTTCCTCTCCATTTTGATAAGTATCCTTAATCATTTCAGCAAAATACTTCTATGATACCTATGTATGTTTTTTACTTGTACTATATTATACTATCAAGTATCAGTGTACACATACAATGTGACCTGTTACATTAATACAGAGGCCACGGAAGGCCAGATCAGTAATAGCCACTGTCCCCTGATATTACACTTTTTTACAATCACTTTGGCACTCATTTCAGAACCTTGATGTCATTTTTCAAAACTCTAGACACTAAACTCACACCCGATGATCAAAATGCACATTTTTCAATTGCTTGGATACAATACACATCAACCTCAGATCATTTGTTCATTGAACTAAAATGATACAACTTAACGTCAAAGTATTACCATTTCAAAATGCAATTCACACATTACATCTGAGATCACTGTCTATTCATTTCATTACAAAGATCTAACTATCAATTGATACAGCTGCTCAAAATGATAAGTGACTGTTGCATTACTCTTAATTCATAGTTTTATGGAAACTGACGAACAGTATTCCATGTTTCGATCATGAAAGTTTCAGGATAATGAGATCCATTGACACCAATAACCGAGGAGCATGAACCAGTTGGACTACATTATCTATGGATGTAATATTTCATCATCATTCATCATCATGTAGCACTTTTCCACACCATGTTTTCAGTGTGGAAGGAAAGTTAGAAATTCTTTCTCTAATACCTGTTTTTCTCTCTTGTATACTTAAGAAAGATAAGGTCAAGCTAGAAGGTCAGGCCAGAAGGTAGTTTGATTTCTGCTTGTTATTTACGATGAGAATCTTGGAGACAATGTCAAACAGTATGATTGAAGTGCCTGCTCCCTAATCCATGTGTTGATCTATGAACTCTGTCCTATAATGATATAAATTCTGCTTAGCTAACTTTTAAGATAACATAGTAATGACTTTCTGATTATCACCAGCTCTTTGATTTTTGTGTATAAAAGCTCTGACTGTTAAAATGAAGGCAGAGCGACTTTGGGATCTTCTTGAGTCACTGTTCCTCTCCACGCTGCATGTATTAAAGGCATTGCAACTAACGCTCCAACCTGGTTGAAGATGATTGTTCTTCCACATCAGATTTGACATTACTGTATGTATGCAGGCCCTTGTAATTGCTTTTCCAATACTGCCAACTGGTTATTGATGATTGATTTCACATTGTGGTACGAGTATCGAGTGAAATGAGTG
Source organism: Amia ocellicauda (assembly GCF_036373705.1). Taxonomy (NCBI): domain Eukaryota; kingdom Metazoa; phylum Chordata; class Actinopteri; order Amiiformes; family Amiidae; genus Amia; species Amia ocellicauda. Next base: position 415,777 of record NW_027102865.1, read on the forward strand.
CTATCCACCCGAGCAACACAGTGATAACATGGAGCCGGCAGGTCATCCAGGTCACAATAGAGGTCAAGCAGTGGGAGGAGGAAGACGTGGTGGTCAAAGGAATGGAAGGGGACATGCACCCCTTCTGAGAGGTGGTCGTGGGCCTCGTCATAGAGGAGGGCTTAGGCCTCACCAGAGAGGCAGCCATGGGCCTCATTTGAGAGGTGTTGGGGGAACGTGGTAGAGGACAAGGCCACGGACCAGACAGCGGCAGCAACAGCAAATAGTGTCCAGTGAAATCCGAGAAATAGTTGTAGAACATGTTGTAAATCATGGCATGACCATGACTGAGGCAGCTACAATGATTCAATCAAATCTGTAGTATTCTCTCTACTAGTCCTTTTACAGTGATGTATTTATGTGTAGTACCATAATGAAACATGTATCACATATTTTGTACTACAATATTTAATGATTGTACGAACAACTACACAGTGAAACTATCGGTATCTTCTGTGTTACTATGTTACTATGGTATTTCATGATAAATGAGTTATTTGAACCAACAAGTCTGCAAGTGCTAGGTTTCTTTAAAGATATGAATGCACAATGCAATGTTTTGAACATTGGACAGCCTGTGTTACAAGTGATGACCGTTTTGAGTTTTGTGTCTAGAGTTTTGAAAAATGACATCAAGGTTCTGAAATTAGTGACAAAGTGATTGTAAAAAACTGTATATTCATCCTATTTAATGTGCTCTTTTAAAATGTACTTTTCTTTTTTATGTTGCCATTTCTGTTCTACCAATGTTTCAGTTGTTAGCCAAAGATTGACAGAGTACATCTCATACACACAGGCCAGACAGCAAAGATTTATTTTTGAAATTCAATTACAAATGCTGCATGAACTCATCAATACGATTAGAGCTCCTGAAAGCAATATAACTAACTCACTCTACAGCATCTCATTAGCAGTGAAAAGAAACCAAGAAAGTTGGGACAGTCGACTGTTTACCACTATGTAACATCACCTTTTCTTTTAATAACACTTATTAAGCACTTGGGCACTGAAGACACCACTTGGTTAAGTTTAGCAAGCGGGATTTTCCCCCATTCATCCATTATGCATTTCCTCAGCTGCGCAACTGCACAGGGCCTTCGTTGTCTTAATTTGCACTTCATAGTGCGCCACACATTCTCAATTCGGAGACAGGTCAGGACTGCAGGCAGGCCATGCTAGCACCCGCACTCTCTGCCTATGCAACCATGCGCTTGAAATCTGGGCAGAATGTGGTTTGGCGTTATCCTGCTGAAAAATGCAGGTACGTCCCTGGAAAAGATGATGTCTGGATGGCAGCATATGTTGCTCCAAAATGTGTACATCTCTTTCTGCAAAAATGGTGCCCTCACAGATGTGCGAGTTACATGACAGACACTCATACACACTGTCACACCCATACACACACAAACACACACTTTCACAGACAGACACACGCACACACACACACACACACACACACACACTTTCACAGACAGACAGACAGACACACACACTTTCACACACAATCACTTTCACAGACAGACACACACACACACTTTCACACAGAGACAGACACACACACACTTACATACATACATACATACATACATACAGTGAGGGAAAAAAGTATTTGATCCCCTGCTGATTTTGTACGTTTGCCCACTGACAAAGAAATGATCAGTCTATAATTTTAATGGTAGGTGTATTTTAGCAGTGAGAGACAGAATAACAACAAGAAAATCCAGAAAAACGCATTTCAAAAAAGTTATAAATTGATTTGCATGTTAATGAGGGAAATAAGTATTTGATCCCCTATCAATCAGCAAGATTTCTGGCTCCCAGGTGTCTTTCATACAGGTAACGAGCTGAGATTAGGAGCACTCTCTTAAAGGGAGTGCTCCTAATCTCAGCTCGTTACCTGTATAAAAGACACTTGTCCACAGAAGCAATCAATCAATCAGATTCCAAACTCTCCACCATGGCCAAAGAGCTGTCCAAGGATGTCAGGGACAAGATTGTAGACCTACACAAGGCTGGAATGGGCTACAAGACCATCACCAAGCAGCTTGGTGAGAAGGTGACAACAGTTGGTGCGATTATTCGCAAATGGAAGAAACACAAAATAACTGTCAGTCTCCCTCAGTCTGGGGCTCCATGCAAGATCTCACCTCGTGGAGTTTCAATGATCATGAGAACGGTGAGGAATCAGCCCAGAACTACATGGGAGGATCTTGTTAATGATCTCAAGGTAGCTGGGACCATAGTCACCAAGAAAACAATTGGTAACACACTATGCCGTGAAGGACTGAAATCCTGCAGCGCCCGCAAGGTCCCCCTGCTCAAGAAAGCACATGTACAGACCCGTCTGAAGTTTGCCAATGAACATCTGAATGATTCAGAGGAGAACTGGGTGAAAGTGGTCTCAGATGAGACCAAAATCAAGCTCTTTGCCATCAACTCAACTCGCCGTGTTTGGAGGAGGAGGAATGACCCCAAGAACACCATTCCCACCATCAAACATGGAGGTGGAAACATTATGCTTTGGGGCTGTTTTTCTGCTAAGGGGACAGGACAACTGCACCGCATCAAAGGGACGATGGACGGGGCCATGTACCGTCAAATCATGGGTGAGAACCTCCTTCCCTAAGCCAGGGCATTGAAAATGGGTCAAATACTTATTTCCCTCATTAACATGCAAATCAATTTATAACTTTTTTGAAATGCATTTTTCTGGATTTTCTTGTTGTTATTCTGTCTCTCACTGCTAAAATACACCTACCATTAAAATTATAGACTGATCATTTCTTTGTCAGTGGGCAAACGTACAAAATCAGCAGGGGATCAATTACTTTTTTCCCCCACTGTACATACATATATATGGAAAAGAAACATTACAAGTATAAATCACAATAAGATGTAATAAAGTACAGATAAACAAAGTGTAATAAAATGTGATCTGTTTGAAAATGCAGGGACGTCACTGGAAAAGATGATGTCTGGATGGCAGCATATGTTGCTCCAAAATGTGTACATCTCTTCTGCAAAAATGGTGCCCTCACAGATGTGCGAGTTACATGACAGACAGACAGACAGACACTCACACACACTGTCACACCCACACACACACTTTCACAGAGAGACATATACACACACACACACACACACACACACACACACTTTCACACAGAGACAGGCACACACACGTACAGACACACACACTAACTTTCACACAGAGACAGACACACACACACACACACACACACACACATACATACATACATATGGAATAGAAACAATACTTTTATAAATCACAATAAGATGTAATAAAGTACAGAAAAACTAAATGTAAGAAAATGTGATCTTTAATACACACAAATATGTATGGCTGGTCGGATGCGTCTTGGACTCGGGTTCCTCTTCATTACGTATAACGCTTTTGCCTTTTGCTAAAGCTTTCCGTGGAGGGGATCGTGGGTGAGTTTGTACCATTCTTGGGGGGCTCTGCCTTGTTGGGGCAGAGCTGTGATCCAGGTGAACAGCAGATCGGGCATAGGTGGGCATGTGGGCAGAGGAGTAGGAAGGCCGGTCAAGCAAATAAGCTTGCTAAGGTACGCAGCAGCAGCAAGCAGCCCCCCCATCCAGCCAGCCAGCCAGTCTGGCTGGCAGTGACTGAGTGGTTGACAGACGGCAAGCAACGGAATGTACGTGCTCTGTGATGTCATAGCAGTCAGCTGAGAGAGGCTCGTGATGTCATCGCTGAGCTGGCTGGCTGGCTGGCTCTGTGTGTGTGTGTGTCTGTGTCTGTCTGTTTTTCTGTTTGTCAGTCTGTCTGTCTGTCTCTCTCTCTCTCTCTCTCTCTCTCCCTCTCAATTCAATTCATTTGTATTGTCAAAGCAATTGGACATACATACATACATACATACATATATGTAGCGTAAGGTACACTTTTAAATTTCAATTAAAGAAGTGAATTCATAGTATCACCTTATCACGAATCCTGGAGTCTTGTAGAACTCAATTTCTGTAATAATTGGACGCAGACACCAATTCCAAAGATATAAATTGTCAAATTTATTTAAAAACAAAGACTAAATGTAGCACTACACTAATTATACAAAAGGGAAAAACTAATTAAAATTCAACTCTAGATCAACAAATCAAAGACAAATCACTTCCGTGACCAAATCAAAGACCATGGGATCCCATAGGATAACACACAAATCGTTAAACAAAAAAGGTTATAAACACATTGACTACAATACCGGTTAGTAATTCTAGGAATCACTAAGAAACAGTTGAAAGTGCTAAATTGCAGTTTCAGAAGATGAAAAAAAACTGTAACTGATGGGATATGTAGTACTTTATACTCGAGTGGTCTATGCGATTACACCCTGTTGGTGTTATTAAGAACGCCAAGTACCAGAATGCAGAGCGGGACTGTTTTTTGTGCCGTGACTTGTCGGGGGAAAAAGGCGCAGAAAAAACGGACGAGAAGGTGAAGGTAGTATGGCGGTGATGCACGCGTTGGTGAAGTGGGAAAGCGGGGTCGACAAAGACTCTTACAGCGTGATTCCCACTGCTTGCTTTCGCAATTTTGATTTATTCAGCATTGCTGATGATGACGAAGAGACGACTCGAAACTTCAGAGCAGAGTGGAGAGACACGAACAAACCTCCAAAAGGTGGATGGCCTGTCCATGAAGCGCAGATCATTATGACTGGTAACAATGTTTATTTAAAAAAAAAACATTAAAGTCTTTACATGCTATTTGATATATACAATCACAGTATATTTGAAATGAATGTTTAAGTTATTAATGTGTTGTACTTCTAACATACTCTTATAACATGGTAGGTGGTGGTGAGGGCGCTAAAAACTCGTCATACTTGACTGGCATTTGTAAGAACGATTTATTGTGTGTTGTGCTTTACAATAAAATCCCCCAAATCACAAAATAAATTAAACCAGATATAATTTAACTTCAGTTTTGATTCAGTGTTGGCTGTTCATCTTAATTTGTATGGTCAAAGCACAGTATTTTTATGACAAATAAATATAATCCCCAAATATCTGTGGACATAATGCAGGGTTTTATTTATTTTATTTTTATTTTAGGAAAAGAAGGCGAACTAAGAAGAAAACTTAATGACCTAACAAAAATGCCCTGTCCTAAAATGAAGAGAGTACCTAAACCAAACAAAAAACAGATGATAGTGACCTTGATGAACCACAGTTACCGGTGAGATAATTACTGCAAATATTAAATAAATGTATTGCAGAATTGTTTTTTTTTAATCATATTCATATATATATATATTTTCATTTTAAACTCTTTTCCTCTCTGAATACAGCACAAAATAAGAAAGAAAACCGATGGAGCTTCAAGAATTAGATCCCGTCATATTCTACAGACATTTAAAGAGTCCAGTGAAGTTGAGCTACAGCAAAAAGTTAAGCAGCTCGAAAAGGAAAACACAAGACTTAAAAATGAAAACCAATGTCTTCGAAACCGTATGGTTGATGGTAAGTTTTTTTATTTATAGCAAATAATTCCTTACCTTGATAAATGTTATTCTTCAGTAATTTAGATTCCAGAGTAATGTATTATAGTTGATCATACTGAAGTAATCTAGAACCACAATACAGACTCTTAATGTGCACTGTCTAATAGTTTAATAATACTGATTATTAAATAAAGTTTTTCAACATAACTTCATAATCCTACATTAATGACTATATGCATTACATTAGACCTGGTAATTCTTGTATTTTATCTCTTTTATTTTTTTCGTAGCTAATGTTAATGACCCACAAAAAGGTCAGTTTGCCAATAACATAGAGCAAGTCTCTCAAGTATAATTGCAGGCATTGATGGTTTTGTTTTCACTTTGCATTAAATATATTACTAGAAATGATTATCATTTAATACTAAGGTTTTTTTCTCCAGAGATTCCAGACCTTTTGGACAATCTGAAAAAAATTGTAACAAAAGCCACATTGATCAGCAATGAAGACAAAAGTGTGTCACCATCAAGTGGTTCTGACAGCCCCACAGCAAATTGTTCTGAATCTGACAAAGAATCACCAAAACAGGTATAACACTCTTGGTCTACAATATTACAAAGACAAGGTAAAAATATATATATTGAAAACAAATATTGGTTGTAAACAATCTAATGATGCTACATTATCAGTTATATTCATAGTTATAGTTGATAATAAGAATGTAATTGAATTATGGGTGTCACAGATTCACTGACTTTATTATGTCTGTAAATTAATAAACTTAGAATTGAGACATACTGTGGTCTTTAATAACACATTTCTGTAACAAAATCACAGCCTTACTGATAATGTATTCCACTTAACATAATATAAGAATAGTTTGGGGATAAACTTGTTTTTTATTTACCATTGTCTTTTAGGTGGAAATATTCCCAGGCACTGGAGTTTACATTGACAAACTGTCCTGGATCCTTGCAGAGAGGTGCAGCACGAATACGTCATATGCAAGAACCCTGACGGTTGCTGTCTTTGACTTTCCAACATTATTAAAGAGCAATCTTCGTGGTGGTGGCAGCAAGAGAGATCCAACTTCGGAGAAAAAGACACCTCTGGATCGCTTAAAGGTGGAAGCCATATATGGTATGTAAATGCTGTTGTACAAAATTTCTAACTCTCCTTTTTAACTGTATAGAACACAAAGGGTTAGCATTTGAAATGTTCCTTTGGCCTTTGTTTTAGTTTCAGAGACTAGAGTTAATTTATTAATAAATAATAATACCTTACATGTAGCAGCTGGAAAGATCCCAAAGTGCTGTACAGACTCACTTCACCCACCACCCTCTGGGGTGCAGCCATTTTGTACCAGCAGATTACTACACAGCAGTAAAGGTGGAGTCATAACAAATTTGTTAGACCTGATTGAGGGAAGCCTGACTTAGAATTCAGCCACGTCACTCTTTCAACAACACCTTGTAAATCACCTTGGATTAATGCTTCAGACATATTAATACATAATAATAATGAATAGTGCCATGGGATCCTTGACAATATAAACTTTCATGTCTCATTTAAATTTGACTTTTGAGCAAATACTTCACATTTCAGTCCAGTTGTGCCACATCAATGTAATGCTTAAGCAAGGTATTAATGGAGAAAAGACTGCCTTTGCATAGCTGCTTCGCCAAGTACAGATTTTACTATGAACTAGTGTAAGACAAGTTTAAGAGCATACACCAAAACGTTTAAATACACCCACACACAAAAATGTTGATTTACTGTGGCAATATGTAACTAATGAACCCTTCTCAAAGATATGTGGTATGTTTATTAAAAGATTTTTATATATCTATGTGCAAGTCATTAAATCTATGTGATACATGTTTTTTAGGGGCTACCTTGAAAAAATTGCCCAGTACCCCAAAGAGTGTAATTGGTGGTGCAATTAACAGCAAGATAAATGAACTACGACACAATGAAACCAGAGTGAAGATTTGAAGAACCAGATCTGTATTTTTTGTTTTGTTTTCAACAGGGTTGGGGTCAATTCCAATTCAATTTTTAATTCCCTTTTCAATTCAATTCCAATAAAGAATATTCTGTGAATGCAAAAAGTAATTGCAATTTTGAATTGATTTGTAAGAGGAATTGGAATTGAAAAACAGGAATTGACCCCAACCATGGTTTTCAGTGAGTGTTGTACAAATTGATAGGTCAGGGTTTCTGTAAAAACTTAATAGAGGCCAGCAGGCGTGCACGATCTGGGAAAAACTGCTCCACTACAACAGACCTCTTTCCCTTCGTTTTCTCTAAAAACCTCCTGATATCCTTCACTGCAGCTCTGACTCACCGAGGACGAGGAGGCGAGAGAGGAATCCGTGAAGCCGCCCTCACTGTCACTCCGAGCCGCGATGCTCCAGCGTGTAGCCGGACCTTTCCCCACCAAGCCGCTCGCTACCCCAGCTTCACTACTGTGCCACCACTTCTTTTACTGCCACTATTTACCAACACCGTCCGTGCTCCCTCCCAGCACCTTCTTAGTGCGTTTTTTCCACCCGGCGCCTCGGCTTGTACCGCCGAGCCTGGCCCTGCCTCCTCCTCGGCTACACCCTGTGTGTCTGTCCGCCCGTCTGCTGGCTGCTGAGGTTGTTCCTCGTCACTAACCAGCGCCCCGTGCACCGCCTCAACACCATCTCCCCCCGGCGTCTCGGTCGTCACTATCCCCCGCTGCCTCGACCCCGTCCCCCAGCTGTGCGTCATCGCCTCCGGGCAGCTCTTCCCCCGTCACGGCATCAGTGGTACCATCGGTCCGACCGGCGACTGTCTCCTCCGCCGGGGCTCGATCTCTGTCTGCCCGCTGCATCTGTGGCTGCGGGCCGGTGTCTCTATTCCTCCCCGCGTCGCCCCGCTCCTCCTCCCGCTCCCTGTCCTGCTCGGGACAGTTCCTCACGACATGCCCCTCGCTCCCACACCTGAAACACTTCATGGACTCCGAAGTAGCGAACACGACGTAGTCGGTATTGTCGATCTTAAATTTAAAAATGACATTAAGATCCTCATTGATGTTATTGAGGATCATATACAGCTGCCTTCGGAAGGACACGACGTGTTTCAGTTGCGGGGCTTTGCAGCCCAGCGGGACCCTCTTAATGCCGGACATCAGCTGCCCGAGCCGGTGCGGATGAACGGAGGGACGTTAGACAGCGTTACCTTCCGGGCAGGAGCAGCGAGCGGCAACACCGGGGTGAAAGTGTCGTCTAACACTGTGCCATTAGCCACTAGCTGATTGAGCAGATCAGTGGTTTTTAAGAAGATAACAATGGCAGCAGACTTGATATTTTCACACCCTGCTACCTCCCCAACCGCTAACACACACTGCTCTAGGGGGCAGAACTGCACCGGAGCGATCTTGACTCCATGGCGTCGGGTCAGTTTTTCAAAAGACGCATTCAGGGGGTCCGACCCCCCGACCCGGGAAGAACTACCGGTACTCCCCCCTCCCCTCCCCTGTTCCCCCACAATAAGAAAAGCACTGAAAACAGAAGACAAAATAAACAAACTGAAAAAAGTAAAGCAACAAAAAAACGCAGCCAAAGGACAGAGCTCTCAGCAGCACTCCCGCTCACTGCAGACCCCTCCCACACACTCCCAGCTGAGAGAGAGAGAGAGAGAGAGAGAGAGAGAGAGAGAGAGTGTTAGTGTCTGTCTGTCTCTCTCTCTGTAGATGCATCATAGGGAACATATGTAACAATCTCTCTTTTTGTTTACCAAAAATGAGAATGAACGTATTTCAAGTGGGTGTTGCCTTGGTTGGAAACGTTTTAAGATTATTTATGAAGTGTAAAGTGGATTTGTCTCAGTTCTCCGTAGTTTTCAATGTATGTGCCATTCAGTAGCGTTCATGTTACAGATGTGCCAACAACAACCAACAACGTTTCAAATTAGGTCTTGCGAAGCTGCCAAATAATGCTGTATAATCGTATGTGTCTTCATACACCGGCTGCTATAGTCTGATAGCTTTGATTATATATATATATTTTCTCGTGAACCACAAATGCTATTTGCTTGATTTTTACAGAGTATGTTATAAATACCATTGTTATGAAGCCTGACAAATTGTATGCTGTAATTATGAATATTTTCAAATCATTTGTTTGTTTTTCCTAACATGTTACAAATGTTCCCTATGTGAAAGATGCATTATATCTTAATAACGTCTAAACAATTAAAGATATACAGATTATTATTTTCGGTAAAGTTATAACACATTGCTATTAACTATGTGTGTCAGTAAAAGTTTAAATTTCCTAAAGGATTTTTATTGATCTTGCAAAATAAGTGTTTAGGGAACATTTGTAACATAGAGGTGGGTTAGCCACCGAGTAAGGGCAGCGGCTCCGGCTCCAGCACCGGCACCATGTCGCTGGAAAAGCGCTAAGTGAGCTCACAGTGAGCTCAGTGTAATGTCTGCTCTGGTGAGCTCACAGTGTGACCTAGTCGTGAGTTCACGTCTTCACTGGGTAGTCCTTGACAACTTAATTGACTCAAATCTTGGGCTTAATTGGTCAAAATGACCATTGGTTGAAGGTACTCAGGGACTGATGTGTAGAGAGACTTATTAAACCTGCAGGATTGTGGTTTTCCCAGATCAGAATTAACCAGATCACCACAAAGGAACATGGTAGGTGCTATTGCAACACAGATTACACAAATACATTGAAATCCAAGTTTGCAGTGGTCCTTGGGCCATTGTGTGGTGATCCAGATCACTTCAGCAGGAATTTTGCAGTGGTCTGGACTACAACTCTCTCTCTCTCTCTCTCAATTCAGTGCATTTGAATTGTCAAAGCAATTGGACATGCATACATACATACATACATATACACTCACCTAAAGGATTATTAGGAACACCTGTTCAATTTCTCATTAATGCAATTATCTAACCAACCAATCACAGGGCAGTTGCTTCAATGCATTTAGGGGTGTGGTCCTGGTCAAGACAATCTCCTGAACTCCAAACTGAATGTCTGAATGGGAATGAAAGGTGATTTAAGCAATTTTGAGCGTGGCATGGTTGTTGGTGCCAGACGGGCCGGTCTGAGTATTTCACAATCTGCTCAATTACTGGGATTTTCACGCACAACCATTTCTAGGGTTTACAAAGAATGGTGTGAAAAGGGAAAAACATCCAGTATGCGGCAGTCCTGTGGGCGAAAATGCCTTGTTGATGCTAGAGCTCAGAGGAGAATGGGCCGACTCGATTCAAGCTGATAGAAGAGCAACTTTGACTGAAATAACCACTCGCTACAACCGAGGTATGCAGCAAAGCATTTGTGATGCCACAACACGTACAACCTTGAGGCGGATGGGCTACAACAGCAGAAGACCCCACTGGGTACCACTCATCTCCACTACAAATAGGAAAAAGAGGCTACAATTTGCACAAGCTCACCAAAATTGGACAGTTGAAGACTGGAAAAATGTTGCCTGGTCTGATGAGTCTCGATTTCAGAGTCAGAATTTGGCGTAAACAGAATGAGAACATGGATCCATCATGCCTTGTTACCACTGTGCAGGCTGGTGGTGGTGGTGTAATGGTGTGGGGGATGTTTTCTTGGCACACTTTAGGCCCCTTAGTGCCAATTGGCCATCGTTTAAATGCCACGGCCCGTTGTTTCTGACCATGTCCATCCCTTTATGACCACCATGTACCCATCCTCTGATGGCTACTTCCAGCAGGATAATGCACCATGTCACAAAGGTCGAATCATTTCAAATTGGTTTCTTGAACATGACAATGAGTTCACTGTACTAAACTGGCCCCCACAGTCACCAGATCTCAACCCAATAGAGCATCTTTGGGATGTGGTGTGTAACGTTATGTTGGGTGTATTTGGATAAGAGTATTTGGGCTCTGAGCTGAAGCACGGATCTAAAGAAGACCTCTCCCCCCCAAAGTTATCAGATTTCCTTAGCTCATCAGCTTGGAACTGGTTTGCATCAAAGTGACAGTTTTGGGGAGGATGGCACCGAGAAGAGGCCAAATAGTTTGTTATTCTGCTATGAGATGTCTGGAGAAAGGGGCCTGTGGGTGATAAAAACTCTTTGAAGTGGATGAGAGCCGAAATCCCGACATAGAGCTACGAACCCAGGCCAACCGGCATTTCCAAAAGATGGCATGGATTGACATCAGTCATAAATCCAAAGTCACAAAAGATTAAGTCTGTTTTAGTTACTTGTGATAAATTGTTGATATCCTAAGCGTTGGCATTAGAGTCATTAGGTGATTAATCGAGTACTGTTCTGTTGGGTTGTTACTGAATAGCCAAAACAATGATTACCCAAATGTCCCCATGTGAAGCATTGATTGTTAAGGTACCAGGAACAGAGATTCCTGAATTCCTTGGACGCCTAGGCAGTTTGGACTTTGAAGTAGAGTCGCGTCGAACTCAGTTGGTAAACGACACTACGACGCAACTCGAAAAAGAGTCGATAGAGGTGATGAAAGTTATGGCTAGCTTAGCACTTGCGAGCTCAAGGGTAGTGAACTGGATCATAAGCAAGTTTGAAAAACTGAAAAAGCTAGGAGAAAAGTATGCTAAAGCGAAAGAAGAAAGAGCCAAACGGCATGGAATGGTTTTAGAATTTGAAGGAAAGCTAGATACTTGTGGAAAACAAGTCATTGTGTTGAATGCTGAAAAAGAGGACTTAATTGAACAGAGAGAGCAATTAGGAAATGATTTAAGACAATGTCAAGTTGAATTGGAAACAACTCTGATCCAAGTAAAAGGTCTGCAAAATGACAGATGTAAAGCGGTTGAAAATGAAAGGATAGTTTTGAAGGACCGGGATGTTTTGGAAATGCGTCTTTGCAAAACAGTCAGGGAGAAAGATTTGGGCACTGTAAAAATGGAGATACTCGAAGGCGAGGTCATACATTTAAAAAGGGACAGTGAAGAAATGAGGAGAGTAAATCAGGTGCTTAGGGGAGAACTCAAATCAACTGAAGTTGAAAATGAGCGTCTCAAGCAACAAATAGGGGCCCTGAAAGCTGCCTCTTGGTGGGCTGCAAAGCTGACACCTGACAGCATAAAGGAACAGCCGGAACCGGCCAATGCACGGAGTCGCACACCGTCTCCACATTTAGGCCCCGGGTTGCCTCGTCCTGATCGTACCCCTCCCTGTAGTCTTTCTCCACCCAGGGTAAGAAGCTCGTCGCACAGACGAACTTCCTCTCCCGAGAGTCCAGACCGAAAGGTTAACATGCGCCAGTTGAGAGAACTGGCTAAAGATTGTGAAACCTTTAACCCAGCAGACAAGGAAGGAAATGTGGAAGCGTATATTAAGGACATTAAGTATGCTTTGAGTTTCTATCCTGAGGCTACGGAGAAGGAAAAGGTTCTCCTAATCCGCAAAACTACCTCTCGCCAAGTCCATTCTTTGATGGAGAGGCAAGGGTCCATGGTCTGCGATAGGTTTCAACGCTTGTGCAGAGCATTAGTTAGGGACTATTCCAGGTTCATTGATCCAGTGGCAGCAGTGACTGCCGCACACCAGATCAAACAGGGTAAGCATGAGTCCCCCCGTGATTACTATGAAAAGCTTAGGAAAACCTATTTTGCGGGTCAAGATCGACCCGGGGCCGAGGAAGAGGTGAGCTTTAAAGGGTTGTTTGTTGCTAATTTGTTCCCAACGATTAAGGAAATGATCACATTACATGCAGACGCAATGTATATGAACATAGCTGAAATTTGAAAAAATGGCACAGAAAGCTTGTGAAAGCAAGTACAATAGCACTTCTGATCGTAAAGATTCAAGCACCCAAGTACTGGCAAGGCGCTCTGAGAGCCCTATTTCTCCACTGGAGTTAGAGGGGACAGAGATTCAAAGAAGGAAAGAACCTCCCAAGGTTGGAATCCAAGACACCCAGGCTTACAATAAAAAAAAGAAATCTGCTCCTAGCCTAGGTGGGTTAACTCAGTCTCTGAGCAATGTTGCAGTTTCTGAGCTACTGCTACGCTTAGCTCTGCTCCCTTTGCCCCCTCTTCCCAAACTGGAAGTTAGTAGCCAGGGTAAAGGGCCGGACTCGCCACCTAAGGAATGACTAGCTCTGGAACCACCCCCTGTCCCCGCCTCTGTGTTTTTGATTGGATGTGAGGAACAGCAGGGGGGTTTCTCTGACACATCAGCCCACTGGGACCTCCCAGTGGGGGAAGTTGCCTGCAGGCAAGCTGAACCTTTGGTGATGTTACTGGGTGATCTGACACAGAGAGGCAGAGCCAAGCAAGTTTACATAGAAGTGACCATTGAGAATGTGTGGGAGTGAGGAGCCTTGTTGGACACTGGGGCTGAAATTTGTTTAATGTCTGCCACCACAATGGGCAACCTGAAACAAATTATGGAAACCTCAGACCAACGACTGAAAGTGGAAGCTTGTAGTGTGAACATTACAAGTTACACAGAGACTAAGGCACAGCTCACTCAAAAGGCATTGTTAGAGTTCACCTTTGGGAAGATTAAGTTGGTTCATCCAGTTTATATTTCCAAATTTGAAACAGAGAAGTTGATCATTGGTCAGGATCTATTGAACAGGTTGTGGGCTCAAGTTGAATCACCAAAGCCGGTGGAATTGAATGACAGATATGATACAGCCACCAAGGTACAACTTCCCAATGAGACCATTTTTTGTGCATGTCCCTAAAGGGGGCACCGGCTTACCATGTAAGCCAACCATTCGAACCCAGGTCCCTACCAACTATTATAGACATAGTGAAGGTCAGGTGCCTGAATAACACCTGAATTCCCAGTCACCTCCCTCTGTTAATCAACTTCCACCTATTGGTTACCGTCAGTAACCATACTCAATACTGAGTAATACCAATTGTTTTTTTGTTTTAATGTACTTGTGTTATAATATGTAACCTGTATATGTGCTAGTATAGGATTGTCAATTTGATTGGAATACATTCTGCTTAAATAATGAACTATTAGTTTGTTTTCTTTGATTTCTCGGGGTCATGAATGGTGAAGTCCACTGTTGAATTCTGTTACATAACTTTGAGATAAATGCTTAACGTCTTATTTTGTCTTGAAGGGGATAACGTCCTAGTCGACCTCAGTCCCATTCAAGAAAGGGGGTATGTAGCGTTATGTTGGGTGTATTTGGATAAGAGTATTTGGGCTCTGAGCTGAAGCACGGATCTAAAGAAGACCTCTCACCCCCAAAGTTATCAGATTTCCTTAGCTCATCAGCTTGGAACTGGTTTGCATCAAAGTGACAGTTTTGGGGAGGATGGCACCGAGAAGAGGCCAAATAGTTTGTTATTCTGCTATGAGATGTCTGGAGAAAGGGGCCTGTAGGTGATAAAAACTCTTTGAAGTGGATGAGAGCCGAAATCCCGACATAGAGCTACGAACCCAGGCCAACCGGCATTTCCAAAAGATGGCATGGATTGACATCAGTCATAAATCAAGCCCCCCTCCAATAGGACACTGGGGGCTGAAAACGAAATCCAATCTCAAGAACTCAGGAACCAATCACCTATTGATCTGACAGACTATAAAGGACAAACACGGCCTTTCTTTCTCTCTCTCTCTCACCTGAACCAGTAACTCGCTGCCACAGCTCAACCTGTAGCTCTGTTGCCCGAACCGGAACCAGAAACCAACCAAGTCTTTGCCGGCAACAGAAGAGTTAAACTGGGAGAAGGAGATTGAGCCGTACAAAGAATTCTTTTAAAGGACTTAAATAATTAAATAAAGAACTTTACAGACTGCGCTGCCCGCCTGTGCCCACCTGATCAGTGGAGTTTTACAGCTGGACAAATGACTAAGTCGACTGAATACGAAAGTGTCAGTCATTTAAATAGCTATTTGAGTTTTAAGAAACTTGACCCTTGGAACAAACAGGGCCCTGCTTTCCTCAAAGACTTTGTCTTCAAGTAACTACGGTGGAAACCTGCTTACAAAGAAGATTTTGTGCACAACCTTGGAGCCTTCAAACCAGTGGAAAATCTGTTTGGAAACGACTCTACTTTCGCGAAACCCCAACTTCCAGGTGCATCGACTGAGTGGAAGTTCTTGGACAAAGCCGAACCGGACTGCCTTTGTTCCAAACCACACGGACCTCGTGCCGTGTGCTGTTATCTGAGCCCGAAGCCAGAGAGGCCTCTCTGCGACGAAGTTCAGATAAGTTTAACAGTTTGGAGTTCATGATTCATGACATTTGAGAAATCAATTAGAAATGTTAATCTGTGATTCATAACTCTAGAATGTGTAATATCATTTAGTTTTCTTAAATATAAATGTGTGTTGCATTAAACTGTTTTGTTGATAATTTTAGAAATAAAATCTGTCAACGCCGAGAAATATCTTCTCATTCCTGTTTAACTGTTTAGTCTGAAATTGACACAAGTTAATAGACACCAGATTATAGGTGGCCCTGCCTATCCTTAATCATTGAATAATAATCAGTTAAGGGAAATTGTGGTAACAAGTAATGATAGGATCTTTCTCTCCACCTAAACGTTAATGAGACTGATATATATATATAACGAGAAGTTACCTGACATAAATACTAACCTGCGTAGTTATTTAATGTCTGACTAATAATACTAACAAGAGACTCACCTTCATCTTACTAACTGGTATTGTAGTCAATGTGTTTATAACCTCTTTTGTTTAACGATTTGTGTTATCATATGCGATCCCATGGTCTTTGATTTGGTCACGGAAGTGATTTGTCTTTGATTTGTTGATATAGAGTTGAATTCTAATTAGTTTTTCCCTTTTGTATAATTAGTGTAGTGCTACATTTAGTCTTTGTTTTGAATAAATTTGACAATTTATATCTTTGGAATTGGTGTCTGCGTCCAATTATTACAGAAATTGAGTTCTACAAGATTCCAGGATTCGTGATAAGGTGATACTATAAATTCACTTCTTTAATTGAAATTTATAAGTGTACCTTACGCTACAGGTGGAACGGGAGCTTCGTGCCCTGGATGTGCATCCCACAAATCTCCATCAACTGCAAGATGCTATCCTATCAATATGGGCCAACATTTCTAAAGAATGCTTTCAGCACCTTGTTGAATCAATGCCACGTAGAATTAAGGCAGTTCTGAAGGCGAAAGGGGGTCAAACACAGTATTAGTATGGTGTTCCTAATAATCCTTTAGGTGAGTGTATATGGAAAAGGAACAATATGTGTACATCTCTGCATATGGTGCCCTAACAGATGTGCAAGTTACATGACAGACAGACACTCACACACACTTTCAAAGACAGACAGGCAGACAGACACTCACACACACTTTCACACACTCACTTTCACAGACAGACAGACACAGACACAGACACACTCACTTTCACACAGAGACAGGCACATTTTCACACAGAGACAGACACACAAACACACACAAACAGACACAGACACATACTTTGACAGACAGACAGACAGACAGACACATGCATATTATGGGTCTTTGTTGGGTAGTGAAATGGGTAGCATCAGTCGCAGTGTGGGTAATGTCAGGGAGCCAATCATAGTCCCCGTTATTTGCATATCGTGGCGCAAAGCATTCTGGGAAAAGCAACTTAACACGTTTAGTCATGTATTTGTCCATAGTTTACACATGAGATGAAAGAGACAGTATGACGTATTGAGCACCTAGGATTCCTCATGTGTATGTGAGGGGCAGAGGAACCGGATCCCAAGTGTGCGTCCCAGGTGCTATAGGTTTCAAAGCATGCAGGGGAATAGGCACCCCACCCTGACATATATAGAAGACTGGATAGGGAGATATAAATAGCAATGGGGAGACTCTTGTACTTGGTGTGGCTCTATCCATATAGTGGGGCCAGCAGCCACTTAGCAGGTGCAGCAATAGAAGCTCAGCCTGGGGAGACTGGATTTAGCATTTCCTCTCCATTTTGATAACTATTCATAATCATTTCTGCAAAATACTTCTATGATACCTATGTATGTTTTTTACTTGTACTATATTATACTATCAAGTATCAGTGTACACATACAATGTGACCTGTTACATTAATACAGAGGCCACGGAAGGCCAGATCACTAATAGCCACTGTCCCCTGATATTACACTTTTTTACAATCACTTTGGCACTCATTTCAGAACCTTGATGTCATTTTTCAAAACTCTAGACACTAAACTCACACCCGATGATCAAAATGCACATTTTTCAAAACTCTAACACTTTTTTACAATTGCTTGGATACAATACACATCAACCTCAGATCATTTGTTCATTGAACTAAAATGACACAACTTAACATCAAAGTATTACCATTTCAAAATGCAATTCACACATTACATCTGAGATCACTGTCTATTCATTTCATTACAAAGATCTAACTATCAATTGATACAGCTGCTCAAAATGATAAGTGACTGTTGCATTACTCTTAATGCATAGTTTTATGGAAACTGACAAACAGTATTCCATGTTTCGATCATGAAAGTTTCAGGATAATGAGATCCATTGACACCAATAACCGAGGAGCATGGTTTCTTAGGGTTACCATAGACTTGACTGTGTCTTCTTGTTTGTGAAGGAACAGGACTGTGTTTTCCTGTCTGGGTTCCCGCAGGCTTAAGTGGGTTTGACCTACTATTAGAAAAAAAAAAAAAAAGGAGCGCTAATTAATTGTTCAATATCTGATACGCCGGTGATAATATAAAATAACGTGTTTATAGTTTATAGAAGTTTATAGTGTTTATGGTAAATGAAGAAAAGTCATTAAGTTATATACAAGTTCTATAAATGCAAACATTGAAAAGCATGTTTGTTGTTATTCCTATATAGGATTTAGTATTATTTGTGTTTTCTTGTTTTTTGCTATGTTTTCTCCCCCTATGATAACTATGGAGTGAAGCGGTGCGTTTGACTGGACAATAGGTGACAGAAAATTAAGGTTTCCAGAAGATGGGACTTTTGATTCAGATAGACTTGAGCACCTAAAAACGGTTTTGCAAAATAGGAATACAAAGCATTAAGAAATGAGAAACCAAAGCTAGCTATCTTAAAACATTTGTTAGAGAAAAGAAAGAAAAGACAACAGGCATAATTCAATCTGAATGCCCCGAAGACAAATTAAAAATATATATATATGTTTTTCAGTATAAATGATAGTCCTCAAGATACTGAAGGAAAATTACTAGATAAGTAATAAATAAGGGTAGTTTGAGACACTGCAGGTCAATATAACATGCCAACCAAAACCATGGTATCTGAATTTACTATGGATATAAATTAATATGTGTCTCTTTGTATGTTTGTACGTTTTCAGTTTGCGCAAGGTAAATGTCCATATTTTGACTTTTTCATGTACTGTATAGTCCAGAATATGACTAAGAGAGTCATAAGTCACAAATAGTTACAGAATGATAGCTAAAAAACGCCAGTTAAATATGTTGTAATAACAGACCTACAAGAAAGTCAGCATTTAACTGTACACAGAATGCTATTGCAAACAGAAATAATAATACAAAATTAAGTTATTTAAATAGGTCTTACGAATACAGAAGTTAAAAGTAACATGTTAGACATGGAATTAGAGCCAAATTTAGAAATAGGAATCCGAGGCAACCACAAACATTCGGTGAAGGTTTCTTACATATTGATAAATAGATAACCAGATACTCCAGGAAATTAACGATGTGCTCATTTGGAAGCTATGAGTTCCACAATGAAGAGTTTTTAAATCCCTAGAAATAGATCCCTAAATACAATGTGTAGGTAAGAAATTAACTATTGATCAGTTCAATCTGGATTCGGGAACAGTTCTTCTGAACCTGTACTGGTGTAGATTGGACTTCAATAGGAGGAAGTGACACAATAAAGACATGAGCCGCGCAGGAGGACAGTCTTAGTGCCCACGCAGGTTCTTAGTTGGGGAAATCATTGACTGGACACATTTTTTGAAAATGTGCTTTCCTGAAGTACCTGGACATCATTATTCAGATCAATGAAAAGGCTTATTTTCCAAAGATTAAATACATTCATTAACTACAATAATGTAGTGAAATGTATATAAATAGTAATAATACAAATCGATCAAATATAACTTGCATTTTCTTGTAAGAAATTAGGAATAGGAGAAAGAACAGCTGTTGGGATGCAGTGCGATGTTATCCAAAATTGAAAGCGGTTGAGAAAGGAGAGTTTGTTCTGTGTGAGACAAATGTACTGCCACGAGAGACTCTGATGGTGATTGACTGGAATATGAGGGAAAATAATGAAGTTACTACAGGTATAACTAAAGGTGTAACATAACTAATTTAATGAAACATAGTCATGGCAAGTTATAAAACTGTTTGGAAATAGTCCTTTCACAAACAGAAATACCCTATCAATTAGGAAGAGGGGGGCAGGGGGCAAGGGCCGTATGTGCTCCTCTGCTCCCCCTGTTCGCCTGAGCAGACAAGCAGCCTGAGATGAGAGAGAGAGAGAGAGAGAGAAGTCAGAGACAAGGCAGAGACTGTAAGTACGTGTAAGGGTTCATAACTTATTACAAACAGAGCAAGAGTGTAATGAATGGTAATTTACACTGCTTGTATTAATAATGATAATAATATTGATGTTGATACAGACGAATACATCACATACTAGATGACAACCGCATAAAACTAATAATAATGAAAATAGGAATAATAGGAGTATGGAAATAATTTCAAATTATGGTTTATTGGTAAAAAATGAATTGAGAAACAAAGATTAATAACTGCCATCATTTACCCAACTACTATTAACTATGGTGTTGAAGGAGCTGCTGTAATAGTTATTGTAATGTTCTCAGGTATTTAAGTTAGATAAAAGGACAAAGATAAGCACATTGTTTTGAAACTTTGACAACTCCACACAAAAAGAGTATCTACACTAGGAAGTAAAGCTGATTCAATAAACACAGGAGATATGATGCTGCTGACGACAGCTGAGTGCTGTACTGAAATAATTTGATAAATGAGATAAATTGGAATCAAGATTATTATTATTTTGAATTGTCCCTTTACTAGAAACCTTATAGATTGTGCGAATGTCAACTAATGTGATAGAGATGCCTTTTATAAGGATGATCTCTGATGTTGTGTGAACCACACATTGTGTCTTCAGACTGATTTATTCCACATGGCAGATATGCATATTATGAATCGTGTCCTGAAGGAACCGATGTCTGACCCATATGGAGAAGATGCTGGTGTTCTTGTTGAGACACAGTAGGCCGAGGGCGCGGCTTTAAAGACAGCCTCACAGCAACTTGAACAGACCAATGCTGAGGTCCACTACGCTGAAGTGATGCTTGACTCAGTGGAGAAATAAGTTAAAATACTATAATTAAAGGTTTTCCAGATTATAGGAATCTACAATATATTGTGAAACTGCTCAGATGACGTCCGCAGTAGCACATATTCTTCTATTGATAGTTTAATTTATAATGTACTATTAGTGGAGATGTCACATTATTCAAATGAATAGAATGACAGCCATGAAGTCAGAATCAGTCCATTGCCCTTCACTTAAGATTTGTACAATGTATAATGTTTATAAATCAAAACGCAACAAATATATGTACAATACAGTTTACAAACTGAATTTGTAAAAAAGAATGTTTTGCTGACTTTTGTATTCTCTTTGAAGCAACAAAATGTATGTGTTATGTATGTCGTAACTAGGGTTTGACTTTTATGACCTGGGGCTGGATGAAATTTAATTTGAGATGCACTGTAAAAGCTCCAGGAAATTGCAACTGGCCACTGCACCTTCCATAAGAGAGCTCAAACATTTGCTAATGCATTGGTTGCCTCACAGGCACTCTTTCCCTGGTTTGCCCATGTGGCGCATGGTGTTGGCCACACGGGCAAAGGGGGGATGTGTGCATCAGTCTTTTAAATTGGTTTGCCACAGGTTTTAGAGTAACAGCTTAGCAATATTGTAGAACTTGCCACATTTGTCAAGCTCATAATCCTGCAATATGCAAATAGATTGTGTTCAAAAGCTTAAATGTTGTGGATATGAATATATACTTGTAATAATATATAGGTGTTCTAAATGGGTTGAAGCCTATCCCATAGGAAGGCTGAAGTAGTAAAAGTAGCAAAAATACAGTTAAGGGATGTTATATGTAGATTTCGCATTCCAGGGAAATTTCCAGTGATAGGAACACTCACTTCACTGGGACAATAGTGCAGGAACTATGCAAAGCCCTGCGAGGTAAACAACATTTTCACTGCCCCATCAGGCTCAGTCAGCTGGAGCAGTGGAGAAACAAAATGGGATATTAAAGAATAAGCTGTCTAATATATGCAAACAAACAGGACTCAAACGTCCAGATCCCCTTCCTATAGTCCTAATGACAATGAAATCGTCAGCAAATTGAGAAAAACAGGTCTTTCTCCGTGTGAGATTATTATGGGATGACTTATGAGACTCTCCATCACTCCTCCATTGTCTGTAAGGGAAATGGACATCCACTTGATGGATGATGCTATGTTGTCTTTTTGTATGGGACTAACACGTGCTTTCGAAGCTGTCCATTCACAGATGAAAGCCGCCCAGACTGAACCATCCCAGCAGGTTTACCACCCCTTCCAGCAAGGTGACTGTGTATATCAAAGCACACAAGAGAAAGTCCTCCCAACAGCCCAGGTGGACAGGGCCCTACCAGGTGCTCCTGACCACCCACACAGCTGTGAAGTGCCTAGGAACGACGACATGGATCCACTCCTCACACTGCAAACTTGCCAATCGAGGCGATCAGCACAACCCTGGTGGAGAACAGAGGGATAAAGGAATTGTTCTTCCACATCAGATTTGACATTACTGTATGTATGCAGGCCCTTGTAATTGCTTTTCCAATACTGCCAACTGGTTATTGATGATTGATTTCACATTGTGGTACGAGTATCGAGTGAAATGAGTGCTATCCACCTCAACAACACAGCGATAACATGGAGCCGGCAGGTGATCCAGGTCACAATAGAGGTCAAGCAGTGGGAGGAGGAAGACGTGGTGGTCAAAGGTGTAGCGTAAGGTACACTTATAAAATTCAATTAAAGAAGTGAATTTATAGTATCACCTTATCACGAATCCTGGAATCTTGTAGAACTCAATTTCTGTAATAATTGGACGCAGACACCAATTCCAAAGATATAAATTGTCAAATTTATTCAAAAACAAAGACTAAATGTAGCACTACACTAATTATACAAAAGGGAAAAACTAATTAAAATTCAACTCTAGATCAACAAATCAAAGACAAATCACTTCCGTGACCAAATCAAAGACCATGGGATCGCATATGATAACACACAAATCATTAAACAAAAAAGGTTATAAACACATTGACTACAATACCGGTTAGTAAGACGAAGGTGAGTCTCTCATTAGTATTGTTAGTCAGACATTCAATAACTATGCAGGTTAGTATTTATGTCAGGTAACTTCTCGTTATATATATATATCAGTCTCATTAACGTTTAGGTGGAGAGAAAGATCCTATCATTACTTGTTACCACAATTTCCCTTAACTGATTATTATTCAATGATTAAGGATAGGCAGGGCCACCTATAATCTGGTGTCTATTAACTTGTGTCAATTTCAGACTAAACAGTTAAACAGGAATGAGAAGATATTTCTCGGCGTTGACAGATTTTATTTCTAAAATTATCAACAAAACAGTTGAATGCAACACACATTTATATTTAAGAAAACTAAATGATATAACACATTCTAGAGTTATGAATCACAGATTAACATTTCTAATTGATTTCTCAAATGTCATGAATCACAAACTCCAAACTGTTAAACTTATGTGAACTTCGTCACAGAGAGGCCTCTCTGGCATCGGGCTCAGATAACAGCACACGGCACGAGGTCCGTGTGGTTTGGAACAAAGGCAGTCCGGTTCGGCTTTGTCCAAGAACTTCCACTCAGTCGATGCACCTGGAAGTTGGGGTTTCGCGAATGTAGAGTCTTTTCCAAACAGATTTTCCACTGGTTTGAAGGCTCCAAGGTTGTGCACAAAATCTTCTTTGTAAGCAGGGTTCCACCGTAGTTACTTGAAGACAAAGTCTTTGAGGAAAGCAGGGCCCTGTTCGTTCCAAGGGTCAAGTTTCTTAAGACTCAAATAGCTATTTAAATGACTTTCGTATTCAGTCGACTTAGTCAATTGTCCAGCTGGATGGCTGGGCACAGGCGGGCAGCACAGTCTGTAAAGTTCTGTATTTAATAAAGTCCTTTAAAAGAATTCTTCGTACGGCTCAATCTCCTTCTCCCAGTTTAACCCTTCTGTTGCTGGTAAAGACTTAGTTGGTTTCTGGTTCCGGTTCTGGCAACAGAGATACAAGTTGAGCTGTGGCAGCGAGTTACTGGTTTAGGTGAGAGAGAGAGAGAGATGCCGTGCGTTACCCTTTATACGCCTGTCAGATCAATAGGTGATTGGTTCTTTAGTTTGTGAGATTGGATTTCGGCTTCAGCCCCCAGTGTCCTATTGGAGGGGGGCTTGATTTATGACTGATGTCAATCCATGCCATCTTTTGGAAATGCCGGTTGGCACGGGTTCGTAGCTCTGTGTCGGGATTTCGGCTCTCGTCCATTTCAAAGAGTTTTTATTTCCTACAGGCCCCCTTCCCCAGACATCTCACAGCAGGGATTCCAAGCTATTTGGCCCATTCTCGGTGCCATCCTCCCAAGACTGTCACTTTGATGTAAACCAGTTCACATGCTGATGAGTTAAGGAAATCTGATAAATTTGGGGGGAGAGGTCTTCTTTAGATCAGTGCTTCAGCTCAGAGCTAAAATGCTCTTATCAGAATACACCAACATAACGCTACACTGGTTAATTCTGTTCTGGGAAAACCACAATCCTGCAGGTTTAATAAGTCTCTCTACACATCAGTCCCTGAGTACCTTCAACCAATGGTCATTTTGACCAATTAAGCCCAAGAATTGAGTCAATTAAGTTGTCATGGACTACCCAGTGAAGACGTGAACTCACGACTAGGTCACACTGTGAGCTCACCAGAGCAGACATTACACTGAGCTCACTGTGAGCTCACTTAGCGCTTTTCCAGCGACATGGTGCCATTGCTGGAGCCGGAGCTGCTGCTCGGCCTGGGATCCAGCTGATCTTTTTTGAACCGGCCCGCTTTTCCACCGGTTTTGACGTCACTGGATGTGGGCGTTCCCAAGCATGGAGTAGAAGTGGAGAAACACAGCAATAGTAATCAGCACCGAGGCGACTGCGTCTTTAAACCCCATTTAACATCACAATCAAACTCATTCCGCGTCTATGGCAAATCGTAACCCTAATGTTACAAATGTTCCCTAAACACCTATTTTGCAGGATCAATAAAAAATTATTAGGATTTTTTAAACTTTTACTGACACACATAGTTAATAGCAATGTGTTATAACTTTACCGAAAATAAAAATCTGTATATCTTTAATTGTTTAGACGTTATTAAGATATAATGCATCTTTCACATAGGGAACATTTGTAACATGTTAGGAAAAACAAACAAATGATTTGAAAATATTCATAATTACAGCATACAATTTGTCAGGCTTCATAACAATGGTATTTATAACATACTCTGTAAAAATCAAGCAAATAGCACTTGTGGTTCACGAGAAAATATATATATATAATCAAAGCTATCAGACTATAGCAGCCGGTGTATGAAGACACATACGATTATACAGCATTATTTGGCAGCTTCGCAAGACCTAATTTGAAACGTTGTTGGTAAGTTAGATAATTAGTGGGGACCCTCTATTTGCAGTTCTTCCCCTCCATAATTGCTAAAATAAAGTTTTACTGACATTTTATTGACCCTACCACTGCATAGGGCACATCTGTAACATGAACGCTACTGAATGGCACATACATTGAAAACTACGGAGAACTGAGACAAATCCACTTTACACTTCATAAATAATCTTAAAACGTTTCCAACCAAGGCAACACCCACTTGAAATACGTTCATTCTCATTTTTGGTAAACAAAAAGAGAGATTGTTACATATGTTCCCTATGATGCATCTACAGAGAGAGAGAGAGAGACAGACACTAACTCTCTCTCTCTCTCTCTCTCTCTCTCTCTCTCTCTCTCTCAGCTGGGAGTGTGTGGGAGGGGTCTGCAGTGAGCGGGAGTGCTGCTGAGAGCTCTGTCCTTTGGCTGCGTTTTTTTGTTGCTTTACTTTTTTCAGTTTGTTTATTTTGTCTTCTGTTTTCAGTGCTTTTCTTATTGTGGGGGAACAGGGGAGGGGAGGGGGGAGTACCGGTAGTTCTTCCCGGGTCGGGGGGTCGGACCCCCTGAATGCGTCTTTTGAAAAACTGACCCGACGCCATGGAGTCAAGATCGCTCCGGTGCAGTTCTGCCCCCTAGAGCAGTGTGTGTTAGCGGTTGGGGAGGTAGCAGGGTGTGAAAATATCAAGTCTGCTGCCATTGTTATCTTCTTAAAAACCACTGATCTGCTCAATCAGCTAGTGGCTAATGGCACAGTGTTAGACGACACTTTCACCCCGGTGTTGCCGCTCGCTGCTCCTGCCCGGAAGGTAACGCTGTCTAACGTCCCTCCGTTCATCCGCACCGGCTCGGGCAGCTGATGTCCGGCATTAAGAGGGTCCCGCTGGGCTGCAAAGCCCCGCAACTGAAACACGTCGTGTCCTTCCGAAGGCAGCTGTATATGATCCTCAATAACATCAATGAGGATCTTAATGTCTCCGAAGTTGGATCTCTCTTGCTGCCACCACCACGAAGATTGCTCTTTAATAATGTTGGAAAGTCAAAGACAGCAACCGTCAGGGTTCTTGCATATGACGTATTCGTGCTGCACCTCTCTGCAAGGATCCAGGACAGTTTGTCAATGTAAACTCCAGTGCCTGGGAATATTTCCACCTAAAAGACAATGGTAAATAAAAAACAAGTTTATCCCCAAACTATTCTTATATTATGTTAAGTGGAATACATTATCAGTAAGGCTGTGATTTTGTTACAGAAATGTGTTATTAAAGACCACAGTATGTCTCAATTCTAAGTTTATTAATTTACAGACATAATAAAGTCAGTGAATCTGTGACACCCATAATTCAATTACATTCTTATTATCAACTATAACTATGAATATAACTGATAATGTAGCATCATTAGATTGTTTACAACCAATATTTGTTTTCAATATATATATTTTTACCTTGTCTTTGTAATATTGTAGACCAAGAGTGTTATACCTGTTTTGGTGATTCTTTGTCAGATTCAGAACAATTTGCTGTGGGGCTGTCAGAACCACTTGATGGTGACACACTTTTGTCTTCATTGCTGATAAATGTGGCTTTTGTTACAATTTTTTTCAGATTGTCCAAAAGGTCTGGAATCTCTGGAGAAAAAAACCTTAGTATTAAATGATAATCATTTCTAGTAATATATTTAATACAAAGTGAAAACAAAACCATCAATGCCTGCAATTATACTTGAGAGACTTGCTCTATGTTATTGGCAAACTGACCTTTTTGTGGGTCATTAACATTAGCTACGAAAAAAATAAAAGAGATAAAATACAAGAATTACCAGGTCTAATGTAATGCATATAGTCATTAATGTAGGATTATGAAGTTATGTTGAAAAACTTTATTTAATAATCAGTATTATTAAACTATTAGACAGTGCACATTAAGAGTCTGTATTGTGGTTCTAGATTACTTCAGTATGATCAACTATAATACATTACTCTGGAATCTAAATTACTGAAGAATAACATTTATCAAGGTAAGGAATTATTTGCTATAAATAAAAAAACTTACCATCAATCATACGGTTTCGAAGACATTGGTTTTCATTTTTAAGTCTTGTGTTTTCCTTTTCGAGCTGCTTAACGTTTTGCTGTAGCTCAACTTCACTGGACTCTTTAAATGTCTGTAGAATATGACGGGATCTAATTCTTGAAGCTCCATCGGTTTTCTTTCTTATTTTGTGCTGTATTCAGAGAGGAAAAGAGTTTAAAATGAAAATATATATATATATGAATATGATTAAAAAAAAACAATCCTGCAATACATTTATTTAATATTTGCAGTAATTATCTCACCGGTAACTGTGGTTCATCAAGGTCACTATCATCTGAAATTTGAAGTTTTTTGTTTGGTTTAGGTACTCTCTTCATTTTAGGACAGGGCATTTTTGTTAGGTCATTAAGTTTTCTTCTTAGTTCGCCTTCTTTTCCTAAAATAAAAATAAAATAAATAAAACCCTGCATTATGTCCACAGATATTTGGGGATTATATTTATTTGTCATAAAAATACTGTGCTTTGACCACACAAATTAAGATGAACAGCCAACACTGAATCAAAACTGAAGTTAAATTATATCTGGTTTAATTTATTTTGTGATTTGGGGGATTTTATTGTAAAGCACAACACACAATAAATCGTTCTTACAAATGCCAGTCAAGTATGACGAGTTTTTAGCGCCCTCACCACCACCTACCATGTTATAAGAGTATGTTAGAAGTACAACACATTAATAACTTAAACATTCATTTCAAATATACTGTGATTGTATATATCAAATAGCATGTAAAGACTTTAATATTTTTTTTTTTTAAATAAACATTGTTACCAGTCATAATGATCTGCGCTTCATGGACAGGCCATCCACCTTTTGGAGGTTTGTTCGTGTCTCTCCACTCTGCTCTGAAGTTTCGAGTCGTCTCTTCGTCATCATCAGCAATGCTGAATAAATCAAAATTGCGAAAGCAAGCAGTGGGAATCACGCTGTAAGAGTCTTTGTCGACCCCGCTTTCCCACTTCACCAACGCGTGCATCACCGCCATACTACCTTCACCTTCTCGTCCGTTTTTTCTGCGCCTTTTTCCCCCGACAAGTCACGGCACAAAAAACAGTCCCGCTCTGCATTCTGGTACTTGGCGTTCTTAATAACACCAACAGGGTGTAATCGCATAGACCACTCGAGTATAAAGTACTACATATCCCATCTGTTACAGTTTTTTTTCTTCTTCTGAAACTGCAAGCGCACTACATAAAGTTTGGCAAATGAAGAAATTTGGATGATGAGTTTACAATCTTATAAACAGTATTTAAGTAAACCTAGATATGCAATTCCAAAAAGAACAGCATCGAGATGGAGAAACAGGATACAAAAATAATAATACAATGTTTATACTTTTTGTATTTTAATTACAGTATGTAATTATTGCCTTTTGATTTACATTTACAGAAAAAGAACGGCGGCAAATGTGGACTACCCAACAAGAAGCAACAAAGTTACTAAAATATCAGATTCTCAGGTAAGCTTCATGCAGCCATACATGTATAATTATAAAATCAATCCAAAAAATAGACCTTGTTTACCCTACAACTGATTTGAGTGTTAATTCTATTTAAGATATAAAAAAATATTTTGTTTTCTGAACTAATAATCTGTGAACATTCTATTATCTCTATAATTTTAATTAATACATTTATTTTATTATTGGTGGAACATTATATTTTTCAGCTCAGATGATTTCACGTACCATCAATTTTTCTGTTAATAAATGTGCAAAAACAAATCAGATGGATAGGCCCCTACATATGAACATTAAGTTAAAGGCCTAGAGTGAGTGTTCTTCACTTCCAGTCATGGCGGGCCACAATCCAGCTCTTTGTAACTCATCAACAACCAAAGACCTGGGAAAAGGGTTAAATGGCTTCAGTTAAGCCAATTAGGTAATTAAGAGCTCAACTGGAAAAAAAACAGCAGGCATAGGGGTACTTTAGGACCACAGTCACTGATATAACCTACAATGTTGTTGTAATGAAAATCAGCAGACAGTGGGCCTCCTCCAGGACTAAGGTTGAGAAGCACTGGTCTTGAAGACCACAATAACAATCGACCTCAAGGGCTAGGGATATTCGAGGTGATGCTAAACCAGTCCTGAATGTTTAAATATAATGTTATTTTCTTGTAGTGTGCCGTTGCTGTTAATGCAACCAGTTATATTGAGCCATCAAATACAGAAGCTGACGAAAGACATCAACATGTAAATTTAGTTGTAAATTTAAAGTGTGTGTGAAAAGTATTTTGTATATGGAGATTAACCCATAGTTTCACAGATAAATTGTGGACCAGTGATATTCAGGATCTTCAAAACAAGTCCTGAATGCTCAAACTTAACACTTCTTTTTTTAGAGTGTCGTTGCTGTCAATCCAGCCAGTGATGTGGAGCCATCAGATACAGAAGCTGATGAAAAACAACATGTAAATTTCCTAAATTAATATGGTGCATCAAAATACTTATTTAGCACTTTCAACTGTTTCTTTGTGATTCCTAAAATTACTTTACAGGCTGGGGCTGGGGGAAGACACTGCGCCCGCCTGGAGAAGCCTGTACAAGCCCCCCTCAATAAGAGAGCTGGCAATCTGCAGTGGAGGGTGTTACACACCATTATTGCTGTCAATTCTTTTATTACTGTTCTTAACCCTGCTGTGTCCGACGCCTGCCCATTCTGTGCTCAGAGAGAGACCGTGTTTCACTGTTTCAGCACTTGCTCTCGGTTGTCACCCATTTTTAGTCTTTTAACTCGTCTTTTTACTGATCTTAACCTGATTTTTAACACAAAGGTTTTTATTTTAGGGGCGCGATACACCAGAAAGACCAAACATGTGGACCAGCTGGTAAACTTCTTGCTGGGCCAGGCTAAAATGGCCGTCTATAAGACTAGGAAGAACAGAGTGTGTGGGGAGGGCAGTGAGGATGCAGTGAGAGTGTTTGCCATGCTGGTCAAGTGCAGAGTCAGACTAGAGTTTAACTATTACAGGCTGATGAATGATTTGGAGAGTTTTGAACAGGTCTGGTGTATTAATGATGCCCTTTGTGAATTGTATGACGGGGAGTTGGTTTTTATTATGTAATTCATTTATAGGGTTTAGTATTTGATGGTTGTTTTGTTGTGTGTATTGGGTTGCTTTCTTTAAAAGTGTACAGATCAGTGGCGGAGTTAATGCTTGTTGGGGGGAGACAAACAAAGGGGAACACTATTTTTTATTTATTTATTTATTTTCTTTTGTATGAATTATTGCGTGTTGCAAACAGGCAATGAAGTCTGATAAAAGTCAAAAAGTCTCTCTCTCTCTCACACACACACACACAGCCAGCAAGACACACAGAGCCAGCCAGCTCAGCGATGACATCACAAACATCTCTCTCAGGTGACTCCTATGACATCACAGAGCACGTACATTCCGTTGCTTGCCGTCTGTCAACCACTCAGTCACTGCCAGCCAGACTGGCTGGCTGACTGGATGGTGGGGCTGCTTGCTGCTGCTGCGTACCTTAGCAAGCTTATTTGCTTGACCGGCCTTCCTCCTCCGCCCACATGCCCACCTATGTCCGATCTGCTGTTCACCTGGATCACAGCTCCGCCCCAACAAGGCAGAGCCTCCCAAGAATGGTACAAACTCACCCACGATCCCCTCCACGGAAAGCTATAGCAAAAGGCAAAAGCATTATACGTAATGAAGAGGAACCCGAGTCCAAGACGCATCCGACCAGCCATACATATTTGTGTGTATTAAAGATCACATTTTATTACATTTAGATTTTCTGTACTTTATTACATCTTTTTGTGATTTTTAAATGTATTGTTTCTTTTCCTTATATATGTATGTATGTATGTATGTATGTGTGTGTGTGTCTGTGTGAAAGTGTATGTGTTTGTGTGTCTCTGTGTGAAAGTGAGTGTGTGTGTGTCTGTCTCTGTGTTTGTGTGTCTGTCTCTGTGTGAAAGTGAGTGTGTGTGCGTGTGTCTGTCTGTGAAAGTGTGTGTGTGTGTGTGGGTGTGACAGTGTGTATGAGTGTCTGTCTGTCATGTAACTCGCACATCTGTGAGGGCACTATTTTTGCAGAAAGAGATGTACACATTTTGGAGCAACATATGCTGCCATCCAGACATCGTCTTTTCCAGGGACATCCCTGCATTTTTCAGCAGGATAACGCCAAACCACATTCTGCCCAGATTACAAGCGCATGGTTGCGTAGGCAGAGAGTGCGGGTGCTAGCATGGCCTGCCTGCAGTCCTGACCTGTCTCCGAATTGAGAATGTGTGGCGCACTATGAAGTGCAAATTAAGACAACGAAGGCCCTGTGCAGTTGCGCAGCTGAGGAAATGCATAATGGATGAATGGGGGGAAATCCCACTTGCTAAACTTAACCAAGTGGTGTCTTCAGTGCCCAAGTGCTTAATAAGTGTTATTAAAAGAAAAGGTGATGTTACATAGTGGTAAACAGTCGACTGTCCCAACTTTCTTGGTTTCTTTTCACTGCTAATGAGATGCTGTAGAGTGAGTTAGTTATATTGCTTTCAGGAGCTCTAATCGTATTGATGAGTTCATGCAGCATTTGTAATTGAATTTCAAAAAGAAATCCTTGCTGTCTGGCCTGTGTGTATGAGATGTACTCTGTCAATCTTTGGCTAACAACTGAAACATTGGTAGAACAAAAATGGCAACAAAAAAGAAAAGTACATTTTAAAAGAGCACATTAAATAGGATGAATATACAGTTTTTTACAATCACTTTGTCACTAATTTCAGAACCTTGATGTCATTTTTCAAAACTCTAGACACAAAACTCAAAACGGTCATCACTTGTAACACAGGCTGTCCAATGTTCAAAACATTGCATTGTGCATTCATATCTTTAAAGAAACCTTGCACTTGCAGACTTGTTGGTTCAAATAATTCATTTATCATGAAATACCATAGTAACATTTATTTAGATCACCCACACAGAAGATACCGATAGTTTCACTGTGTAGTTGTTCGTATAATCATTAAATATTGTAGTACAAAATATGTGATACATGTTTCATTATGGTACTACACATAAATACATCACTGTAAAAGGACTAGTAGAGAGAATACTACAGACACAGTGGAATCATTGAACAAAATCTGAAATGTATTGATGCAATACAATCAAATCACACCATAGGTTTCTTTGAAGCCATGCAACAATAATTAGCTACAAAAAATAACAAAACTACAGTAAAATGTCAACTGCAGTGTTCCTCACCTGGCTTAGTGTAAAACAAAGGATTGATTACTGTACTTCTGAATTTCCATCAGCCCTGTGTTCAGGTTCAGGTTCTCACAACCATTTTTCACAAGAGGCATCTTGAAACTGAACATACCTGAACATACTCAGTCATCAGCTGCTTCACTCTGTCTGCATTTCTTTCAAAAGGCACACTATACTCTGTGCTACACATTGGTATGCAGTATACAGTCATTTGACAATTGAGAGTAGCCTAATGTTTAGTGCATGCTGAAGACTTGCCGCTTCTCAGTACGGACATTTCTGATGATTGAGGCCACAGTTGATCCTGAGTTGATTCTGAGGTTTGATTGAATCATTGTAGCTGCCTCAGTCATGGTCATGCCATGATTTACAACATGCTCTACAACTATTTCTCGGATTTCACTGGACACTATTTGCTGTTGCTGCCGCTGTCTGGTCCGTGGCCTTGTCCTCTACCACGTTCCCCCAACACCTCTCAAATGAGGCCCATGGCTGCCTCTCTGGTGAGGCCTAAGCCCTCCTCTATGACGAGGCCCACGACCACCTCTCAGAAGGGGTGCATGTCCCCTTCCATTCCTTTGACCACCACGTCTTCCTCCTCCCACTGCTTGACCTCTATTGTGACCTGGATGACTTGCCGGCTCCATGTTATCACTGTGTTGCTGGGGTGGATAGCACTCATTTCACTCGATACTCGTACCACAATGTGAAATCAATCATCAATAACCAGTTGGCAGTATTGGAAAAGCAATTACAAGGGCCTGCATACATACAGTAATGTCAAATCTGATGTGGAAGAACAATCATCTTCAACCAGGTTGGAGCGTTAGTTGCAATGCCTTTAATACACGCAGCGTGGAGAGGAACAGTGACTCAAGTAGATCCCAAAGTCGCTCTGCCTTCATTTTAACAGTCAGAGCTTTTATACACAAAAATCAAAGAGCTGGTTATAATCAGAAAGTCATTACTATGTTATCTTAAAAGTTAGCTAAGCAGAATTTATATCATTATAGGACAGAGTTCATAGATCAACACATGGATTAGGGAGCAGGCACTTCAATCATACTGTTTGACATTGTCTCCAAGATTCTCATCGTAAATAACAAACAGAAATCAAACTACCTTCTGGCCTGACCTTCTAGCTTGACCTTATCTTTCTTAAGTATACAAGAGAGAAAAACAGGTATTAGAGAAAAAAATTCTAACTTTCCTTCCACACTGCAAACATGGTGTGGAAAAGTGCTACATGATGATGAATGATGATGAAATATTACATCCATAGATAATGTAGTCCAACTGGTTCATGCTCCTCGTTTATTGATGTCAATGGATCTCATTATCCTGAAACTTTCATGATCGAAACATGGAATATTGTTTGTCAGTTTCCATAAAATTATGCATTAAGAGTAATGCAACAGTCACTTATCATTTTGAGCAGCTGTATCAATTGATAGTTAGATCTTTGTAATGAAATGAATAGACAGTGATCTCAGATGTAATGTGTGAATTGCATTTTGAAATGGTAATACTTTGATGTTAAGTTGTGTCATTTTAGTTCAATGAACAAATGATCTGAGGTTGATGTGTATTGTATCCAAGCAATTGTAAAAAAGTGTTAGAGTTTTGAAAAATGTGCATTTTGATCATCGGGTGTCTAGAGTTTTGAAAAATGACATCAAGGTTCTGAAATGAGTGCCAAAGTGATTGTAAAAAAGTGTAATATCAGGGGACAGTGGCTATTAGTGATCTGGCCTTCCGTGGCCTCTGTATTAATGTAACAGGTCACATTGTATGTGTACACTGATACTTGATAGTATAATATAGTACAAGTAAAAAACATACATAGGTATCATAGAAGTATTTTGCAGAAATGATTATGGATAGTTATCAAAATGGAGAGGAAATGCTAAATCCAGTCTCCCCAGGCTGAGCTTCTATTGCTGCACCTGCTAAGTGGCTGCTGGCCCCACTATATGGATAGAGCCACACCAAGTACAAGAGTCTCCCCATTGCTATTTATATCTCCCTATCCAGTCTTCTATACGTGTCAGGTATACAAGTGTGTGTGTGTGTGTGTGTGTGTGTCTGTCTGTCTGTCTGTCTGTGAAAGTGTGTGTGTGTGTGTGTGTGTGAAAGTGTGTGTGAGTGTCTGTCTGTCTGTCTGTCATGTAACTTGCACATCTGTGAGGGCACCACTAATGCAGAAAGAGATGTACACATATTGTTTATTTTCCATATATATGTATGTATGTATGTATGCATGTCCAATTGCTTT
Source organism: Amia ocellicauda (assembly GCF_036373705.1). Taxonomy (NCBI): domain Eukaryota; kingdom Metazoa; phylum Chordata; class Actinopteri; order Amiiformes; family Amiidae; genus Amia; species Amia ocellicauda. Next base: position 450,679 of record NW_027102865.1, read on the forward strand.
GACAATACAAATGAATTGAATTGAGAGGGAGAGAGAGAGAGTAAGAGAGAGAGAGAGAGACAGACAGACAGACAGACAGAGAGACACACACACACACACACACACACACACAGAGAGCCAGCCAGCCAGCTCAGCGATGACATGACGAGCCTCTCTCAGCTTACTGCTATGACATCACAGAGCACGTACATTCCGTTTAACAAATCGTTAAACAAAAAAGGTTATAAACACATTGACTACAATACCGGTTAGTAAGACGAAGGTGAGTCTCTCCTTAGTATTATTAGTCAGACATTAAATAACTACGCAGGTTAGTATTTATGTCAGGTAACTTCTCGTTATATATATATCAGTCTCATTTACGTTTAGGTGCCGAGAAAGATCCTATTTGTTACCACAATTTCCCTTAACTGATTATTATTCAATGATTAAGGATAGGCAGGGCCACCAATAATCTAATGTCTATTAACTTGTGTCAATTTCAGACTAAACAGTTAAACAGGAATGAGAAGATATTTCTCGGCGTTGACAGATTTTATTTCTAAAATTATCAACAAAACAGTTTAATGCAACTCACATTTATATTTAAGAAAACTAAATGATATTACACATTCTAGAGTTATGAATCACAGATTAACATTTCTAATTGATTTCTTAAATGTCATGAATCACAAACTCCAAACTGTTAAACTTATCTGAACTTCGTCGCAGAGAGGCCTCTCTGGCTTCGGGCTCAGATAACAGCACACGGCACGAGGTCCGTGTGGTTTGGAACAAAGGCAGTCCGGTTCGGCTTTGTCCAAGAACTTCCACTCAGTCGATGCACCTGGAAGTTGGGGTTTCGCGAATGTAGAGTCTTTTCCAAACAGACTTTCCATTGGTTTGAAGGCTCCAAGGTTGTGCACAAAATCTTCTTTGTAAGCAGGGTTCCACCGTAGTTACTTGAAGACAAAGTCTTTGAGGAAAGCAGGGCCCTGTTTGTTCCAAGGGTCAAGTTTCTTAAGACTCAAATAGCTATTTAAGTGACTGACACTTTCGTATTCAGTCGACTTAGTCAATTGTCCAGCTGTAAAACTCCACTGATCAGGTGGGTCTGTGAAGTTATTTATTTAATAAAGTCCTTTAAAATAATTATTCGCTCAATCTCCTTCTCCCAGTTTAACTCTTCTGTTGCCGGCAAAGACTTGGTTGGTTTCTGATTCCGGTTCTGGCAACAGAGCTACAGGTTGAGCTGTGGCAGCGAGTTTCTGGTTCAGGTGAGAGAGAGAGAGAGAGAAAGACTGTCCGCTGTTCCTTATAGTCTGTCAGATCAGTAGGTGATTGGTCCCTGAGTTCTTGAGATTGGATTTCGGTTTCAGCCCCCAGTGTCCTATTGGAGGGAGGCTTTATTTATGACTGATGTCAATCCATGCCATCTTTTGGAAATGCCGGTTGGCCTGGGTTCGTAGCTCTATGTCGGGATTTCGGCTCTCATCCACTTCAAAGAGTTTTTATCACCTACAGGCCCCTTTCTCCAGACATCTCATAGCAGAATTCCAAACTATTTGGCCTCTTCTCGGTGCCATCCTCCCCAAAACTGTCACTTTGATGCAAACCAGTTCCAAGCTGATGAGCTAAGGAAATCTGATAACTTTGGGGGGGGAGAGGTCTTCTTTAGATCAGTGCTTCAGCTCAGAGCCCAAATGCTCTTATCCAAATACACCCAACATAACGCTACATATGTATGTATGTATGTATATATGTGTAGAAGGAAAATTAGAAATTATTTTCTTACACCTGTTTTTCTCTCTTGTATACTTAAGAAAGATACGGTCAAGCTAGAAGGTCAGCCCAGAAGATAGTTTGATTTCTGTTTGTTATTTACGATGAGAACCTTGGAGACATTGTCAAACGGTATGACCTACGTGCCTGTTCCCTAAAACCATGTGTTGACCTATGAACTCTGTTCTATAATGATATATGTTCTGCTTAGTTAGCCTTTAAGATAACATAGTAATGACTTTCTAGCATGTATGGATGTATGTATGTATGTATATATATATATATATGTATGTATGTATGTCCAATTGCTTTGACAATACAAATTAATTGAATTGAGAGGAAGAGAGAGAGAGAGAGAGAGAGAAAGAGAGAGAGAGAGACAGACAGACAGACAGACAGCTCAGCGATGACATCACGAGCCTCTCTCAGCTGACTGTTATGACATCACAGAGCACGTACATTCCGTTGCTTGTCGTCTGTCAACCACTCAGTCACTGCTAGCCAGACTGTCCCTAAGACAAAGTGTACAATACTTCAATTATATCTCCTCCAGACAGATAAAGAGTATTAAGAGCTACGATGAAGTTACCCAGGAGACGTAAAAAGCTTGCATCACCTGGTATTTCCTGGAGGTCACCCATCCAAGTACTAACCAGGCCCTGGCCCGTTTAGTTTCCAAGGTCTGACGAGATCGGGCACGTTCAGGACGGTGTGGCCGCAAGCCGAGATGCCTGGCTGCATGATGTCTCTTAAAGGCTGGCGGGTATTGACGGAATTTCCAGCAAAAAATAAAAAATAAAAAAATAAAAAAATGGAGGGAAAAATAACAGTGCAGGAAAGGGTGTTGAAAGTAGCCGGGAACGTGTACAATTCTTCAATTATATCTCCTCCAGACAGAATGAGAGTATTAAGAGCTACGATGAAGTTACCCAGGAGACGTAAGAAGCTTGCAGCACCTGGTATTTCTAGGAGATCTCCCATCCAAGTACTGACCAGGCCATGCCCCGTTTAGCTTCCGAGATCTGACGAGACGGGGTGCGTCCAGGACGGTGTAGCCGCAAGCCGAGAGGCCTGGCTGCATGATGTCTCTTAAAGGCTGACGGGTGTTGACGGAACTTCCAGCAAATAAAAAAAGAAAAATGGAGGGAAAAATATCAGTTCAGCAAAGGGTGTTGAAAGTAGCCGGGTACGTGTACATTTCTTCAATTATATCTCCTCCAGACAGAAAGAGAATATTAAGATCTACGATGATGTTACCCAGGAGACGTATAAAGCTTGCAGCACCTGGTATTTCCAGGAGGTCACCCATCCAAGTACTGACCAGGCCCTGCCCTGTTTAGCTTCCGAGATCTGATGAGATCGGTCGCGTTCAGGACGGCGTGGCCGCAAGCCGAGAGGCCTGGCAGCATGATGTCTCTTAAAGGCGGGCGGGTTTTGACGGACCTTCCAGCAAAAAAAAAAAGAAAAAAGAAAAATGGAGGGAAAAATATCAGTGCAGCAAAGGATGTTGAAAGTAGCCGGGTACGTGTACAATTCTTCAATTATATCTCCTCCAGACTGAAAGAGAGTATTAAGAGCTACGATGAAGTTACACAGGATAAGTAAAAAGCTTGCATCACCTGGTATTTCCAGGAGGTCATCCATCCAAGTACTAACCAGGCCCTGGCCCGTTTAGTTTCCAAGGTCTGACGAGATCGGGCGCGTTCAGGACGGTGTGGCCGCAAGCCAAGAGGCCTGGCTGCATGATGTCTCTAAATGGCTGGAGGGTATTGACAGAACTTCCAGCAAAAAAAAATGAAAAAAGAAAAATGGAGGGAAAAATATCAGTGCAGCAAAGGGTGTTAAAAGTAGCCGGGTACGTGTACAATACTTCAATTATATCTCCTCCAGACAGAAAGAGAGTATAAAGAGCTACGATGAAGTTACCCAGGAGACGTAAAAGCTTGCAGCACCAGGTATTTCTAGGAGGTCTCACATTCAAGTACTGACCAGGTCCTGCCCCGTTTAGCTTCCGAGATCTGATGAGTTCGGGCGCGTTCAGGACAATGTGTCCGCATGCCAAGAGGCCTGGCTGCATGATGTCTCTTAAAGGCTGGAGGGTATTGACGGAACTTCCAGCAAAATAAAAAAGAAAAAAGAAAAATGGAGGGAAAAATACCACTGCAGCAAAGGGTGTTGAAAGTAACCGGGTACGTGTACAATTCTTCAATTATATCTCCTCCAGACTGAAAGAGAGTATTAAGAGCTACGATAAAGTTACCCAGGAGACGTAAAAGCTTGCACCACCAGGTATTTCCAGGAGGTCTCACATTCAAGTACTGACCAGGTCCTGCCCCGTTTAGCTTCCGAGATCTGACGAGATCGGGCGCGTTCAGGATGGTGTGGCCGCAAGCCGAGATGCCTGGCTGCATGATGTCTCTTAAAGGCTGGCGGGTATTGACGGAATTTCCAGCAAAAAAAAAAAAAAAAAAAAAAAAAAGAAAAACGGAGGCAAGAATATCAGTGCAGCAAAGGGTGTTGAAAGTTGCCGGGTACGTGTACAATACTTCAATTATATCTCCTCCAGACAGAAAGAGAGTATTAGGAGCTACGATAAAGTTACCCAGGAGAAGTAAAAAGCTTGCAGCACCTGGTATTTCCAGGAGGTCACCCATCCAAGTACAGACCAGGCACTGCCCCGTTTAGCTTCCGAGATCTGACGAGATCGGTTGCATTCAGGACGGTGTGGCCACAAGCCGAGACGCCTGGCTGCATGATGTCTCTTAAAGGTTGGCGGGTATTGACGGAACTTCCAGCAGAAAAAAAAAAAAGAAAAAGAAAAATGGAGGCAAAAATATCAGTGCAGCAAAGGGTGTTAAAAGTAGCTGGGTAAATGTACAATACTTCAATTATATCTCCTCCAGACTGAAAGAGAGTATTAAGAGCTACGATAAAGTTACCCAGCAGACGTAAAAAGCTGGCAGCACCTGGTATTTCCAGGAGATCTCCTATCCAAGTACTGACCAGGTCCTGCCCCGTTTCGTTTCCGAGATCTGACGAGATCGGGCGCGTTCAGGATGGTGTGGCCGCAAGCCAAGAGGCCTGGCTGCATGATGTCTCTTAAAGGCTGGTGGGTATTGACGGATCTTCCAGCAAAATGAAGAAGAAAAAAGAGAACTGGAGGGAAAAATATCAGTGCAGCAAAGGGTGTTAAAAGTAGCCGGGTACGTGTACAATACTTCAATTATATCTCCTCCAGACAGAAAGAGAGTATTAAGAGCTACGATGAAATTACCCAAGTGATGTAAAAAGCTTGCAGCACCTGGTATTTCCAGGAGGTCTCCCATCTAAGTTCTGACCAGGCCCTGCCCCGTTTAGCTTCCAAGATCTGACGAGATCGTGCGCATTCAGGACGGTGTGGCCACAAGCCGAGACGCCTGGCTGCATGATGTCTCTTAAAGGCTGGCGGGTATTGAAGGAATTTCCAGAAAAAAAAAAAAAAAAAAAAAAATAGAAAAATGGAGGGAAAAATATCAGTGCAGGAAAGGGTGTTGAAAGTAGCCGGGTACGTGTACAATTCTTCAATTATATCTCCTCCAGACAGAAAGAGAGTATAAAGAGCTATGATGAAGTTACCCATTGACGAAAAAAGCTTGCAGCACCTGTTATTTCCAGGAGGTCACCCATCCAAGTACTGACCAGGCCCTGCCCCGTTCAGCTTCCGAGATCTGACGAGATCGGGCGCGTTCAAGACGGTGTGGCCGCAAGCCGAGAGGCCTGGCTGCATGAAGTCTCTTAAAGGCTGGAGGGTATTGACGGAACTTACAGCAAAAAATAAAAGAAAAAAGAAAAATGGAGGGAAATATATCAGTGCAGCAAAGGGTGTTGAAAGTAGCCGGGTACGTGTACAATTCTTCAATTATATCTCCTCCGGACTGTAAGAGAGTATTAAGAGCTACGATGAAGTTACACAGGATACGTAAAAAGCTTGCATCACCTGGTATTTCCAGGAGGTCACCCATCCAAGTACTAACCAGGCCCTGGCCCGTTTAGTTTCCAAGGTCTGACGAGATCGGGCACGTTCAGGACAGTGTGGCCGCAAGCCAAGAGGCCTGCCTCCATGATGTCTCTAAATGGCTGGAGGGTATTGACGGAACTTCCAGCAAAAAAAAATGAAAAAAGAAAAATGGAGGGAAAAATATCAGTGCAGCAAAGGGTGTTGAAAGTAGCCGGGTACGTTTACAATACTTCAATTATATCTCCTTCAGACAGAAAGAGAGTATTAAGAGCTACGATGAAGTTACACAGGATACGTAAAATGCTTGCATTACATGGTATTTCCAGGAGGTCACCCATCCAAGTACTGATCAGGACCTGCCCCGTTTAGCTTCCGAGACCTGACGAGATCGGGCGCATTCAGGATGGTGTGGCACACAAGCCAAGACGCCTGGCTGCATGATGTCTCTAAAAGGCTGGCGGGTATTGACGGAACATCCAAGAAAAAAAAAAAAAAAAAAAATAGAAAAATGGAGGGAAAAATATCACTGCAGGAAAGGGTGTTGAATGTAGCCGGGTACGTGTACAATACTTCAATTATATCTCCTCCAGACAGAAAGCGAGTATTAAGAGCTACGATGAAGTTACCCAGGAGACGTAAAAAGTTTGCAGCACCTCGTATTTCCAGAAGGTCACCCATAAAAGTACTGACCAGGCCCTGCCCCGTTTAAATTCCGAGATCTGACGAGATCGGGCGCGTTCAGGATGGTGTGGCCGCAAGCCGAGAGGCCTGGCTGCATGATGTCTCTTAATGGCTGGCGGGTATTGACGGAACTTCCAGCAAAAAAAAAAAAAAAAAAAAGAAAAAGAAAAATGGAGGGAAAAATATCAGTGCAGTAATGGGTTTTGAAAGTAGCCGGATACGTGTACAATTCTTCAATTATATCTCCTCCAGACAGAAAGAGAGTATTAAGAGCTACGATGAAGTTACCCAGGAGACGTAAAAAGCTTGCAGCACCTGGCATTTCCAGGAGGTCACCCAACCAAGTACTGACCAGGCCCTGCCCCGTTTTGCTTCCGAGATATGATGAGATCAGGCGCGTTCAGGACGGTGTGGCCGCAAGCCAAGAGACCTGGCTGCATGATGTCTCTTAAAGGCTGGCAAGTATTGACGGAACTTCCAGCAAAAAAAAAAAAAAAAAAATAGAAAAAGGGAGGGAAAAATATCAGTGCAGCAAAGGGTGTTGAAAGTAGCCTAGTAAGTGGACAATTCTTCAATTATATCTCCTGGAGACAGAAAGAGAGTATTAAGAGCTACGATGAAGTTACCCAGGAGACGTAAAAGGCTTGCAGCACCTGGTATTTCTAGGAGGTCTCCCATCCATGTACTGACCAGGCCCTGCCCCGTTTAGCTTCCGAGATCTGACGAGATCGGGCGCATTCAGGACGGTGTGGCCACAAGCCGAAAGGCCTGGCTGCATGATGTCTCTTAAAGGTTGGCGGGTATTGACGGAACTTCCAGCAAAAAAAAAAAAAAAAAAGAAAAATGGATGGAAAAATATCAGTGCAGCAAAGGGTGTTGACAGTAGCTGGGTACGTGTACAATACTTCAATTATATCTCCTTCAGACAGATAGAGAGTATTAAGAGCTACGATAAAGTTACCCAGGAGACGTAAAAGCTTGCAGCACGAGGTATTTCCAGGAGGTCTCACATTCATGTACTGACCAGGTCCTGCCCCGTTTAGCTTGCGAGATCTGACGAGATCGGGCGCGTTCAGGATGGTGTGGCCGCAAGCCGAGATGCCTGGCTGCATGATGTCTCTTAAAGGCTGGCGGGTATTGACGGAACTGCCAGCAAAAAAAAAAAGAAAAATAGAGGGAAATATACCAGTGCAGCAAAGGGTGTTGAAAGTAGCCGGGTACGTGTACAATTCTTCAATTATATCTCCTGGAGACAGAAAGAGAGTATTAAGAGCTACGATGAAGTTACCCAGGAGACGTAAAAAGCTTGCAGCACCTGGTATTTCCAGGAGATCACACATCCAAGTACTGACCAGGCCCTGCCCCGTTTAGCTTCCGAAATCTGATATGATCGGGCGCGTTCAGGACAGTGTGACTACAAGCCAAGAGGCCTGGCTGCATGATGTCTCTTAAAGGCTGGCGGATATTGACGGAACTTCCAGCAAAAAAATAAAATAAAAAGAAAAATAGAGGGAAAAATATCAGTGCAGCAAAGGGTGTTGAAAGTAGCCTAGTACGTGTACAATTCTTCAATTATATCTCCTGGAGACAGAAAGAGAGTATTAAGAGCTACGATGAAGTTACCCAGGAGACGTAAAAGGCTTGCAGCACCAGGTATTTCTAGGAGGTCTCCCATCCAAGTACTGACCAGGCCCTGCCCCGTTTAGCTTCCGAAATCTGATATGATCGGGAGCGTTCAGGACGGTGTGACTACAAGCCAAGAGGCCTGGCTGCATGATGTCTCTTAAAGGCTGGCGGATATTGACGGAACTTCCAGCAAAAAAATAAAATAAAAAGAAAAATGGAGGGAAAAATATCAGTGCAGCAAAGGGTGTTGAAAGTAGCCTAGTAAGTGGACAATTCTTCAATTATATCTCCTGGAGACAGAAAGAGAGTATTAAGAGCTACGATGAAGTTACCCAGGAGACGTAAAAGGCTTGCAGCACCTGGTATTTCTAGGAGGTCTCCCATCCATGTACTGACCAGGGCCTGCCCCGTTTAGCTTCCGAGATCTGACGAGATCGGGCGCATTCAGGATGGTGTGGCCGCAAGCCGAGAGGCCTGGCTGCATGATGTCTCTTAAAGGTTGGCGGGTATTGACGGAACTTCCAGCAAAAAAAAAAAAAAAAAAGAAAAATGGATGGAAAAATATCAGTGCAGCAAAGGGTGTTGACAGTAGCTGGGTACGTGTACAATACTTCAATTATATCTCCTCCAGACAGATAGAGAGTATTAAGAGCTACGATAAAGTTACCCAGGAGACGTAAAAGCTTGCAGCACGAGGTATTTCCAGGAGGTCTCACATTCATGTACTGACCAGGTCCTGCCCCGTTTAGCTTGCGAGATCTGACAAGATCGGGCGCGTTCAGGATGGTGTGGCCGCAAGCCGAGATGCCTGGCTGCATGATGTCTCTTAAAGGCTGGCGGGTATTGACGGAACTGCCAGCAAAAAAAAAAAGAAAAATAGAGGGAAATATACCAGTGCAGCAAAGGGTGTTGACAGTAGCCGGGTACGTGTACAATTCTTCAATTATATCTCCTGGAGACAGAAAGAGAGTATTAAGAGCTACGATGAAGTTACCCAGGAGACGTAAAAAGCTTGCAGCACCTGGTATTTCCAGGAGGTCACACATCCAAGTACTGACCAGGCCCTGCCCCGTTTAGCTTCCGAAATCTGATATGATCGGGCGCGTTCAGGACAGTGTGACTACAAGCCAAGAGGCCTGGCTGCATGATGTCTCTTAAAGGCTGGCGGATATTGACGGAACTTCCAGCAAAAAAATAAAATAAAAAGAAAAATAGAGGGAAAAATATCAGTGCAGCAAAGGGTGTTGAAAGTAGCCTAGTACGTGTACAATTCTTCAATTATATCTCCTCCAGACAGATAGAGAGTATTAAGAGCTACGATAAAGTTACCCAGGAGACGTAAATGCTTGCAGCACCAGGTATTTCCAGGAGGTCTCACATTCAAGTACCGACCAGGTCCTGCCCCGTTTAGCTTCCAAGATCTGACGAGATCGGGCGAGTTCAGGATGGTGTGGCCGCAAGCCGAGATGCCTGGCTGCATGATGTCTCTTAAAGGCTGGCGGGTATTGACGGAATTTCCAGCAAAAAAAAAAAAAAAAAAATAGAAAAATGGAGGGAAAAATATCAGTGCAGGAAAGGGTGTTGAAAGTAGCCGGGTACGTGTACAATTCTTCAATTATATCTCCTGGAGACAGAAAGAGAGTATTAAGAGCTACGATGAAGTTACCAGGAGACGTAAAAAGCTTGCAGCACCTGGTATTTCTAGGAGGTCTCCCATCCAAGTACTGACCAGGCCATGCCCCGTTTAGCTTCCGAGATCTGACGAGATCTGGCGCGTTCAGGATGGTGTGGCCGCAAGCCGAGATGCCTGGCTACATGATGTCTCTTAAAGGCTGGCGGGTATTGACGGAACTGCCAGCGAAAAAAAAAAAGAAAAATAGAGGGAAAAATACCAGTGCAGCAAAGGGTGTTGAAAGTAGCCGGGTACATGTACAATTCTTCAATTATATCTTCTCCAGACAGAGAGAGAGTATTAAGAGCTACGATGAAGTTCCCCAGGAGACGTAAAAAGCTGGCAGCACCTGGTATTTCCAGGAGGTCTCACATTTAAGTACTGACCAGGTCCTGCCCCGTTTAGCTTCCAAGATCTGACAAGATCGGGCAAGATCGGGCGCGTTCAGGATGGTGTGGCCACAAGTCAAAAGGCCTGGCTGCATGATGTCTCTTAAAGGCTGGCGGGTATTGACGGAACTGCCAGCAAAAAAAAAAAAGAAAAATAGAGGGAAAAATACCAGTGCAGCAAAGGGTTTTGAAAGTAGCCGGGTACGTGTACAATTCTTCAATTATATCTCCTGGAGACAGAAAGAGAGTATTAAGAGCTACGATGAAGTTACCCAGGAGACGTAAAAAGCTTGCAGCACCTGGTATTTCTAGGAGGTCTCCCATCCAAGTACTGACCAGGCCCTGCCCCGTTTAGCTTCCGAGATCTGACGAGATCGGGCGCATTCAGGACGGTGTGGCCACAAGCCAAGAGGCCTGGCTGCATGATGTCTCTTAAAGGTTGGCGGGTATTGACGGAACTTCCAGCAATAAAAAAAAAAAAAAAAGAAAAATGGATGGAAAAATATCAGTGCAGCAAAGGGTGTTGACAGTAGCTGGGTACGTGTACAATTCTTCAATTATATCTCCTCCAGACAGAAAGAGAGAATTAAGAGCTACGATAAAGTTACCCAGGAGACGTAAGAGCTTGCAGCACCAGGTATTTCCAGGAGGTCTCACATTCATGTACTGACCAGGTCCTGCCCCGTTTAGCTTCCAAGATCTGACGAGATCGGGCGAGTTCAGGATGGTGTGGCCGCAAGCCGAGATGCCTGGCTGCATGATGTCTCTTAAAGGCTGGCGGGTATTCACGGAATTTCCAGCAAAAAAAAAAAAAAAAAAATAGAAAAATGGAGGGAAAAATATCAGTGCAGGAAAGGCTGTTGAAAGTAGCCGGGTACGTGTACAATTCTTCAATTATATCTCCTGGAGACAGAAAGAGAGTATTAAGAGCTACGATGAAGTTACCCAGGAGACGTAAAAAGCTTGCAGCACCTGGTATTTCTAGGAGGTCTCCCATCCAAGTACTGACCAGGCCCTGCCCCGTTTAGCTTCCGAGATCTGACGAGATCTGGCGCGTTAAGGATGGTGTGGCCGCAAGCCGAGATGCCTGGCTGCATGATGTCTCTTAAAGGCTGGCGGGTATTGACGGAACTGCCAGCAAAACAAAAAAAGAAAAATAGAGGGAAAAATACCAGTGCAGCAAAGGGTGTTGAAAGTAGACGGGTACGTGTACAATTCTTCAATTATATATTCTCCAGACAGAAAGAGAGTATTAAGAGCTACGATAAAGTTACCCAGGAGACGTAAAAGCTTGCAGCACTAGGTATTTCCAGGAGGTCTCACTTTCATGTACTGACCAGGTCCTGCCCCGTTTAGCTTCCGAGATCTGACGAGATCGGCCGCGTTCAGGATGGTGTGGCCGCAAGCCAAGATGCCTGGCTGCATGATGTCTCTTAAAGGCTGGCGGGTATTGACGGAACTGCCAGCAAAAAAAAAAAAGAAAAATAGAGGGAAATATACCAGTGCAGCAAAGGGTGTTGAAAGTAGCCGGGTACGTGTACAATTCTTCAATTATATCTCCTGGAGACAGAAAGAGAGTATTAAGAGCTACGATGAAGTTACCCTGGAGACGTAAAAAGCTTGCAGCACCTGGTATTTCTAGGAGGTCTCCCATCCAAGTACTGACCAGGCCCTGCCCCGTTTAGCTTCCAAGATCTGACGAGATCGGGCGCGTTCAGGATGGTGTGGCCGCAAGCCAAGATGCCTGGCTGCATGATGTCTCTTAAAGGCTGGCGGGTATTGACGGAACTGCCAGCAAAAAAAAAAAGAAAAATAGAGGGAAATATACCAGTGCAGCAAAGGGTGTTGAAAGTAGCCGGGTACGTGTACAATTCTTCAATTATATCTCCTGGAGACAGAAAGAGAGTATTAAGAGCTACGATGAAGTTACCCAGGAGACGTAAAAAGCTTGCTGCACCTGGTATTTCTAGGAGGTCTCCCATCCAAGTACTGACCAGGCCCTGCCCAGTTTAGCTTCCGAGATCTGACGAGATCGGGCGCATTCAGGACGGTGTGGCCACAAGCCGAAAGGCCTGGCTGCATGATGTCTCTTAAAGGTTGGCGGGTGTTGACGGAACTTCCAGCAAAAAAAAAAAAAAAAAAGAAAAATGGATGGAAAAATATCAGTGCAGCAAATGGTGTTGACAGTAGCTGGGTACGTGTACAATACTTCAATTATATCTCCTCCAGACAGATAGAGAGTATTAAGAGCTACGATAAAGTTACCCAGAAGACGTAAAAGCTTACAGCACCAGGTATTTCCAGTAGGTCTCACATTCATGTACTGACCAGGTCCTGCCCCGTTTAGCTTCCGAGATCTGACGAGATCGGGCGCGTTCAGGATGGTGTGGCCGCAAGCCGAGATGCATGGCTGCATGATGTCTATTAAAGGCTGGCGGGTATTGACGGAATTTCCAGCAAAAAAAAAAAAAAAAAAATAGAAAAATGGAGGGAAAAATATCAGTGCAGGAAAGGGTGTTGAAAGTAGCCGGGTACGTGTACAATTCTTCAATTATATCTCCTGGAGACAGAAAGAGAGTATTAAGAGCTACGATGAAGTTACCCAGGAGACGTAAAAAGCTTGCAGCACCTGGTATTTCTAGGAGGTCTCCCATCCAAGTACTGACCAGGCCCTGCCCCGTTTAGCTTCCGAGATCTGACGAGATCGGGCGCATTCAGGACGGTGTGGCCACAAGCCGAAAGGCCTGGCTGCATGATGTCTCTTAAAGGTTAGCGGGTATTGACGGAACTTCCAGAAAAAAAAAAAAGAAAAAAAAGAAAAAAGAAAAATGGATGGAAAAATATCAGTGCAGCAAAGGGTGTTGACAGTAGCTGGATACGTGTACAATACTTCAATTATATCTCCTCCAGACAGAGAGAGAGTATTAAGAGCTACGATGAAGTTACCCAGGAGACGTAAAAAGCTTGCAGCACCTGGTATTTCTAGGAGGTCTCCCATCCAAGTACTGACCAGGTCCTGCCCCGTTTAGCTTCCGAGATCTGACGAGATCGGGCGCATTTAGGACGGTGTGGCCGCAAGCCGAGAGGCCTGGCTGCATGATGTCTCTTAAAGGTTGGCGGGTATTGACGGAACTTCCAGCAAAAAAAAAAAAAAAAAAAGAAAAATGGATGGAAAAATATCAGTGCAGCAAATGGTGTTGACAGTAGCTGGGTACGTGTACAATACTTCAATTATATCTGCTCCAGACAGATAGAGAGTATTAAGAGCTACGATAAAGTTACCCAGGAGACGTAAAAGCTTGCAGCACCTGGTATTTCCAGGAGGTCTCACATTCAAGTACTGACCAGGTCCTGCCCCGTTTAGCTTCCGAGATCTGACGATATCATGCGCGTTCAGGACGGTGTGGCCGAAAGCCGAGAGGCCCGGCTGCATGATGTCTCTTTAAGGCTGGCGGGTATTGACGAAACTTCCAGCAAAAAAAAAAAGAAAAAAGAAAAATGGAGGGAAAAATATCAGTGCAGCAAAGGGTTTTGAAAGTAGCCGGGTACGTGTACAATTCTTCAATAATATCTCCTACAGACTGAAAGAGAGTATTAAGAGCTATGATGAAGTTACCCAGGAGACGTAAAAAGCTTGCAGCACCTGGTATTTCCAGGAGGTCACCCATCCAAGTACTGACCAGGCCCTGCCCCGTTAGCTTCCGAGATCTGACGAGATCGGGCGCGTTCAGGACGGTGTGGCCGCAAGCCAAGAGGCCTTGCTGCATGATGTCTCTTAAAGGCTGGCGGATATTGACGGAACTTCCAGAAAAATTAATAAAGAAAAAGAAAAATGGAGGGAAAAATATCAGTGCAGCAATGGGTGTTGAAAGTAGCCGGGTACGTGTACAATACTTCAATTATATCTCCTCCAGACAGAAAGAGAGTATTAAGAGCTACGATGAAGTTACCCAAGTGACGAAAAAAGCTTGCAGCACCTGGTATTTCCAGGAGGTCACCCATCCAAGTACTGACCAGGCCATGCCGCGTTCAGCTTCCGAGATCTGACGAGATCGGGCGCGTTCAGGACGGTGTGGCCGCAAGCCAAGAGGCCTGGCTGCATGAAGTCTCTTAAAGGCTGGAGGGTATTGACGGAACTTCCAGCAAAAAATAAAAGAAAAAAGAAAAATGGAGGGAAATATATCAGTGCAGCAAAGGGTGTTGAAAGTAGCCGGGTACGTGTACAATTCCTCAATTATAACACCTCCAGACAGATAGAGAGTATTAAGAGCTACGATGAAGTTACCCAGGAGACGTAAAAAGCTTGCAGCACCTGGTATTTCTAGGAGGTCTCCCATCCAAGTACTGACCAGGCCCTGCCCCGTTTAGCTTCCGAGATCTGACGAGATCGGGCGCGTTCAGAACGGTGTGGCCACAAGCCGAGAGTCCTGGCTGCATGATGTCTCTTAAAGACTGGCGGGTATTGACGGAACTTCCAGCAAAAAAAAAAGAAAAAAATAAATAGAAAAATGGAGGGAAAAATATCAGTGCAGCAAAGGGTGTTGAAAGTAGCCGGTTACGTGAACAATTCTTCAATTATATCTCCTCCAGACAGAAAGAGAGTGTTAAGAGCTACGATAAAGTTACCCAGGAGACGTAAAAAGCTTGCAGCACCAGGTATTTCCAGGAGGTCCCACATTCAAGTAATGACCAGGCCCTGCCCCGTTTAGCTTCCGAGATCTGACGAGATGGGGCGCGTTCAGGACGGTGTGGTTGCAAGCCAAGAGGCCTGGCTGCATGATGTCTCTTAAACGCTGGAGGGAATTGCTGGAACTTCCAGCAAGAAAAAAAAAAAAAAAAAATAGAAAAATGGAGGGAAAAATATCAGTGCAGCAAAGGGTGTTGAAAGTAACTGGGTACGTGTACAATACTTCAATTATATCTCCTCCAGACAGAAAGAGAGTATTAAGAGCTACGATAAAATTACCCAGGAGACGTAAAAGCTTGCAGCACCAGGTATTTCCAGGAGGTCTCACATTCAAGTACTGACCAGGTCCTGCCCCGTTTAGCTTCTGAGATCTGACGAGATCGGGCGCGTTCAGGACGGTGAGGCCGCAAGCCGCAAGGCCTGGCTGCATGATGTCTCTTAAAGGTTGGCGGGTATTGACGGAACTTCCAGCAAAAAAAAAAAAAAAAAAGAAAAGTGGATTGAAAAATATCAGTGCAGCAAAGGGTGTTGACAGTAGCTGAGTACGTGTACAATACTTCAATTATATCTCCTCCAGACAGAAAGAGAGTATTAAGTGCTACGATGAAGTTACCCAGGAGACGTAAAAAGCTTGCAGCACCTGGTATTTCTAGGAGGTCTCCCATCCAAGTACTGACCAGGCCCTGCCCCATTTAGCTTCCGAAATCTGACGAGATCGGGCGCATTCTGGACGGTGTGGCCACAAGCCGAGAGGCCTGGCTGCATGATGTCTCTTAAAGGTTGGCGGGTATTGACGGAACTTCCAGCAAAAAAAAAAAAAAAAAAGAAAAATGGATGGAAAAATATCAGTGCAGCAAATGGTGTTGACAGTAGCTGGGTACGTGTACAATACTTCAATTATATCTCCTCCAGACAGATAGAGAGTATTAAGAGCTACGATAAAGTTACCCAGGAGACGTAAAAGCTTGCAGCACCTGGTATTTCCAGGAGGTCTCACATTCAAGTACTGACCAGGTCCTGCCCCGTTTAGCTTCCGAGATCTGACGATATCATGCGCGTTCAGGACGGTGTGGCCGAAAGCCGAGAGGCCCGGCTGCATGATGTCTCTTTAAGGCTGGCGGGTATTGACGAAACTTCCAGCCAAAAAAAAAAGAAAAAAGAAAAATGGAGGGAAAAATATCAGTGCAGCAAAGGGTTTTGAAAGTAGCCGGGTACGTGTACAATTCTTCAATAATATCTCCTACAGACTGAAAGAGAGTATTAAGAGCTATGATGAAGTTACCCAGGAGACGTAAAAAGCTTGCAGCACCTGGTATTTCCAGGAGGTCTCTCATTCATGTACTGACCAGGTCCTGCCCCGTTAGCTTCCGAGATCTGACGAGATCGGGCGCGTTCAGGACGGTGTGGCCGCAAGCCAAGAGGCCTTGCTGCATGATGTCTCTTAAAGGCTGGCGGATATTGACGGAACTTCCAGAAAAATTAATAAAGAAAAAGAAAAATGGAGGGAAAAATATCAGTGCAGCAATGGGTGTTGAAAGTAGCCGGGTACGTGTACAATACTTCAATTATATCTCCTCCAGACAGAAAGAGAGTATTAAGAGCTACGATGAAGTTACCCAAGTGACGAAAAAAGCTTGCAGCACCTGGTATTTCCAGGAGGTCACCCATCCAAGTACTGACCAGGCCCTGCCCTGTTCAGCTTCCGAGATCTGACGAGATCGGGCGCGTTCAGGACGGTGTGGCCGCAAGCCAAGAGGCCTGGCTGCATGAAGTCTCTTAAAGGCTGGAGGGTATTGACGGAACTTCCAGCAAAAAATAAAAGAAAAAAGAAAAATGGAGGGAAATATATCAGTGCAGCAAAGGGTGTTGAAAGTATCCGGGTACGTGTACAATTCCTCAATTATAACACCTCCAGACAGATAGAGAGTATTAAGAGCTACGATGAAGTTACCCAGGAGACGTAAAAAGCTTGCAGCACCAGGTATTTCCAGGAGGTCTCCCATCCAAGTACTGACCAGGCCCTGCCCCGTTTAGTTTCCAAGATCTGACGAGATCGGGCGCATTCAGAACGGTGTGGCCACAAGCCGAGAGTCCTGGCTGCATGATGTCTCTTAAAGACTGGCGGGTATTGACGGAACTTCCAGCAAAAAAAAAAGAAAAAAATAAATAGAAAAATGGAGGGAAAAATATCAGTGCAGCAAAGGGTGTTGAAAGTAGCCGGTTACGTGAACAATTCTTCAATTATATCTCCTCCAGACAGAAAGAGAGTGTTAAGAGCTACGATAAAGTTACCCAGGAGACGTAAAAAGCTTGCAGCACCAGGTATTTCCAGGAGGTCCCACATTCAAGTAATGACCAGGCCCTGCCCCGTTTAGCTTCCGAGATCTGACGAGATGGGGCGCGTTCAGGACGGTGTGGTTGCAAGCCAAGAGGCCTGGCTGCATGATGTCTCTTAAACGCTGGAGGGAATTAATGGAACTTCCAGCAAGAAAAAAAAAAAAAAAAAATAGAAAAATGGAGGGAAAAATATCAGTGCAGCAAAGGGTGTTGAAAGTAACTGGGTACGTGTACAATACTTCAATTATATCTCCTCCAGACAGAAAGAGAGTATTAAGAGCTACGATAAAATTACCCAGGAGACGTAAAAGCTTGCAGCACCAGGTATTTCCAGGAGGTCTCACATTCAAGTACTGACCAGGTCCTGCCCCGTTTAGCTTCTGAGATCTGACGAGATCGGGCGCGTTCAGGACGGTGAGGCCGCAAGCCGCAAGGCCTGGCTGCATGATGTCTCTTAAAGGTTGGCGGGTATTGACGGAACTTCCAGCAAAAAAAAAAAAAAAAAAGAAAAGTGGATTGAAAAATATCAGTGCAGCAAAGGGTGTTGACAGTAGCTGAGTACGTGTACAATACTTCAATTATATCTCCTCCAGACAGAAAGAGAGTATTAAGTGCTACGATGAAGTTACCCAGGAGACGTAAAAAGCTTGCAGCACCTGGTATTTCTAGGAGGTCTCCCATCCAAGTACTGACCAGGCCCTGCCCCATTTAGCTTCCGAAATCTGACGAGATCGGGCGCGTTCAGGATGGTGTGGCCGCAAGCCGAGATGCCTGGCTGCATGATATCTCTTAAAGGCTGGCGGGTATTGACGGAACTGCCAGCAAAAAAAAAAAGAAAAATAGAGGGAAATATACCAGTGCAGCAAAGGGTGTTGAAAGTAGCCTAGTACGTGTACAATTCTTCAATTATATCTCCTCCAGACAGAAAGAGAGTATTAAGAGCTACGATGAAGTTACCCAGGAGACGTAAAAGGCTTGCAGCACCTGGTATTTCTCGGAGGTCTCCCATCCAAGTACTGACCAGGCCCTGCCCCGTTTAGCTTCCGAGATCTGACGAGATCGGGCACATTCAGGACGGTGTGGCCGCAAGCCGAGAAGCCTGGCTGCATGATGTCTCTTAAAGGCTGACGGGTATTGACGGAACTTCCAGCAAAAAAAAAATGGATAAAGAAAAATGGAGGGAAAAATATCAGTGCAGCAATGGGTGTTGAAAGTAGCCGGGTACGTGTACAATACTTCAATTATATCTCCTCCAGACAGAAAGAGAGTATTAAGAGCTACGATGAACTCACCTAAAGGATTATTAGGAACACCATACTAATACTGTGTTTGACCCCCTTTCGCCTTCAGAACTGCTTTAATTCTACGTGGCATTGCTTCAACAAGGTGCTGAAAGCATTCTTTAGAAATGTTGGCCCATATTGATAGGATAGCATCTTGCAGTTGATGGAGATTTGTGGGATGCACATCCAGGGCACGAAGCTCCCGTTCCACCACATCCCAAAGATGCTCTATTGGGTTGAGATCTGGTGACTGTGGGGGCCAGTTTAGTACAGTGAACTCATTGTCATGTTCATGAAACCAATTTGAAATGATTCGACCTTTGTGACATGGTGCATTATCCTGCTGGAATTGGTACTAAGGGGCCTAAAGTGTGCCAAGAAGACATCCCCCACACCATTACACCACCACCACCAGCCTGCACAGTGGTAACAAGACATGATGGATCCATGTTCTCATTCTGTTTACGCCAAATTCTGACTCTACCATCTGAATGTCTCACCTCTTTTTCCTATTTGTAGTGGAGATGAGTGGTACCCGGTGGGGTCTTCTGCTGTTGTAGCCCATCCGCCTCAAGGTTGTACGTGTTGTGGTTTCACAAATGCTTTGCTGCATACCTCGTTTGTAACGAGTGGTTATTTCAGTCAAAGTTGCTCTTCTATCAGCTTGAATCAGTCGGCCCATTCTCCTCTGACCTCTAGCATCAACAAGGCATTTTCGCCCACAGGACTGCCGCATACTGGATGTTTTTCCCTTTTCACACCATTCTTTGTAAACCCTAGAAATGGTTGTGCGTGAAAATCCCAGTAACTGAGCAGATTGTGAAATACTCAGACCGGCCCGTCTGGCACCAACAACCATGCCACGCTCAAAATTGCTTAAATCACCTTTCATTCCCATTCAGACATTCAGTTTGGAGTTCAGGAGATTGTCTTGACCAGGACCACACCCCTAAATGCATTGAAGCAACTGCCATGTGATTGGTTGATTAGATAATTGCATTAATGAGAAATTGAACAGGTGTTCCTAATAATCCTTTAGGTGAGTGTATATGTATGTATGTGTATGTATGTCCAATTGCTTTGACAATACAAATGAAATGAATTGAGAGAGAGAGAGAGAGAGAGAGAGGAATATGAGCTCCTAAAAAACATTTGTTTTTATACATAAGCGGATTTAATTTGTGATTTACAAATGAATATATAGCACTATAAACATACACAGAAGACATGGAATAGAAATTCAGAAGAAAAAGTATTCAAAAAATAATAATTTTAAGAGAAACACAAAAAGAAGAAAGCAGAGAGACAGTTCAGGAAGAAAAGTCAGAAAAGAAAAGCTGAAGACAAGAATTGGAGGTAAGAGACAAATAATTAAACAAAAAAATATGTATTAATAAAATAAATAAGCATTCTCAGTAGTTGACTCAGCCAATGAAAATGCAGAGCTCCGATTTGAATAGAGTGACAGTAGGAGAGAGCCCAACTGCCACTGAGACTGATAGAAATCTATCGAACAGCAGTCTGACTGCAGAGCTGCCTTTTGAAATCCGATACCCTGAAGACATTCGCTCTGCACAGGCTAAGAAGGACTACAAACAAGCTGTGATGAGAGCATCTCCTGAGACCCTCATCCTAGACTACACCGGTAAAGGAGAAAACAGGGTCAAGAACAATCTACTGTTCTACAGCGCCTTTCACAAAACCCTGTGCCAGACATACCCCAATAACAACAAGAGGGGCATTAGCAGAGGCAGGCAGATCTCAGTGCTGGTAGAGAAAGACACAGACAGTGTGATGCTCACTTTTAATGTATACCACAACGGGACCATCATGGTGCAGGGCAGCGAGAGCAGCCTGGACCAATTAGCTCTCGGCTTCCACACCTCAAAGCAGCAGACTGAGGTAGAGAAACAAGAGCCAGAGCCGGCCACCCTGCAGTCTGCCCCCAGCCACACGGAGCCAGACAGTGCCCCATCTCCCACAGACTGCCCCCCTGTCTCCCCAAAACTCTCCAGCAACATTAAAACACTAAAGGAATGCCTATCAGTGCTGGAGCTGGAGTTTGCGGAGTTCAGGGAGCAGACCTTGAGCACCCTGGCCCAGACCTCCTTGTGTGATCAGCTCCGGGATGAGATGCACAGACTAAAGATGCAGCACAAGGCTGAGATCCATGAGCTGAGAGCAGCAGTGAGAGACCTGGAGGAGCAGAGCCAAACCCTGAGGACGGAGCTGCGCAGAGCGAGGGAGGAGCTGACCTGGACACCCCAGCACAGCTAGCTGAGGAGCCTGCAGAGCCAGCTGGAGGAGCTAAGAGAGGAGCTACACATCACTGGAGCACAGAGACTGCACTGCACTGACCCCACAACACCTCCAACCCCTGACGCACCCACTGATCCACCCACACTCCCCACCACTCCTGACACACCCACTATCACCAGACCTGCCACTAATACACAACCCCCTGAAACGCCACTCCCCCAAAACACACCCGCTGCCCCCACCACTCCCGACGCATACCCGGAGTGGCAGGTCAACGCAGAGGTGGTCATTCTGAGCGAATCCAATGGGAAGATCCTGGTTGAGAGGCGCCTCTTCCCTGGGCGAAAAGTGAAAAAGCTTTGGTGCTCCACAGCACAGAGAGCCCTGGAGCTGCTCTCCAAGAGGAGGCTTTGCCAAGTCAAACACATCCTCATCCACACCGGCACTAACGACCTGAGTGCCCGCAGGGGCGATGTGGCCTCAGCCCTGAGACAGGTAGCAACGAAAGCCACAGAGGAATTCCCAACTGCCAAAATTTCCATCTCCACACTGCTGCCCCGCACAGACGTGCCCCTGCACATCATCCAGGCCATCAACGCAGAAGTGTCCCGAAGATGTGCCCTCCTCCCCAACGTCCACCTGGCACACCACTGAGACATCCAGCCACATCACCTGTATGACCACGTCCACCTCAACAAGACGGGTGTGAGGATCATCTCAAAGGTCCTCAAGGACACAACCCTGGGCCGAAACCCCACACACCCCCACCTCGAGACCAGGAGCAAACCCCCCAGCCCCCGGCCACATCCCCAGCCACCGGCTCCACCCCAGCCCCAGCCCCTGAGACCCCGCGGCCCCATTCCCCACCCCCCCATCCCCAGAGGGCCCGTCCAGCACAGCAGAGCGGACAGCCGGGGACCAGCACAGCCACACAGCCACGCAGCAGCGGCTTCCAGAGCCTGGAGGCCCGATGCTGCCCAGCTGGCCCAGATAAGGCAACTCCTCAGTGTCATCTGTTCCACACTGCTGAGTTAACTGAGCCTCAACACACATATATATGGTTGTGGAGATGGAGAGTAAGAAAAAATGTGATTTAATTATTCTGATATTTTGATGCAAAGATAAAATCTTTGAGTGATTATTATGTATATCCATATATAATTATTAATAGTAATATAATATCAGTTGTAGACCACAAATTAAACTTTCTTATGTAGAAGAGACAAGTATAATAAAATATATTAACATGTCCTTTAAAATAAGCAGTTGGAATATGCAGGGTTTACGCTCCTCAACTTTTGGAATGAAGAGCACAGGCCCTGAACTGATCAACACTGTAAATAGTTCAGATGTTTTCATTCTTGTAGAGACTTGGTGCTGTGCAGATATGTCTATACACTGGATGGATACAATGGATACAGGGAGCTGATTGTGCCCTCCTATAAAAAACCCAAAGTCAGGTGTGGCAGGGCCTCGTGGGGGATTATCGTGTGGTACAGGGAGGAGCTCCGAGCAGCCCTATGCCCAGTACAGAGAGGAGACACACACCTGTGGATGAAAATCAGAAAAGACACCCTACAAAATAACACAGATATATACCTATGTGCAATTTATATGCCACCCGCAGACTCCCCCTACTATAATGAGGAAGGCTTTCATGAGCTTCAAAACGAAATCTGCCACTTCCAGACCCTGGGCTCTGTACTGCTGTGTGGCGATCTCAATGCCAGGACTGGCAGAGAGATGGACTACATCAATACAGAGGGGAACACACACCTGTTCGGAGACTCCCCGCTGTGCCACACACACACCTCCACACTGACACAGCCACGACAGCGTGGTAAACAAGAGCAGGAAGCAGGTAGTGCGCCTATGTAAAAGCCTGGGTCTATATATCATCAATGGCAGGACCAGGGGGTACTCTCTGGGGAGATTCACATACTGCTCGGCTCTGGGCAGCAGTGTGGTGGACTACGCCATAACTGACCTGGACCCACAAGCCAACAATGCGTTTATAGTCAGACAACAATCTCCACTATCAGACCACAGCCAAATAACACTTTACCTAAAAAGATCAGCGCAGCCACAAGTCAGAGCCAAACTTCCCACAAAACTGGTCTCCCTGCCACCCAGTTAGAGATGGTCAGAGCCCAGCACAGAGAACTACACAAGAGCCCTGAATAGTGATGAGATTGAAAACATGTTAGACAGATATCAATCCTCACACTATCAAATAAACCAAAACGGAATAAACTCAGCCACCAAAACACTGAATGAAATATTTGAGAGACTGGCTTTAAAATCAAACATTAAAACAATTAAAAACCAAAATATGAAATCGTCTAAAAGAAAAAAAGAACAGTGGTGTGACCAGGAGTGTGAAACTTCTAGGAAACACCTGAGACATCTCTCCAACACTAAACACAGAGAGCCCGACAACCAGGAGGCTCGCCTCAGCTACTGCCAGGCCCTGCGGCACTACAAGCAACTCCTCAGTAAGAAAAAAGACCACTATATGGGCAGAATAAATACCCCAAAAACAAAAAATGAAATACCAATTCAAAATGGAGAAATCTGGAAAACACACTTTGAAAAACTTTACCAAAATGTTGAAAACAATCCAAAGCCAGAACAGGTTAAAATATTAAAAAACCTAAATAAATTGGAAGAAATCATTAAGAATAACCAAAATCCCTTAGATAACCCATTTACAATACAGGAACTAAAACATCAACTCAAAATCCTCAAACCCAGGAAAGCCAGCGGCCCCGACAGCATCAGCCCTGAGATGCTGAAGCACAGCAGCCCGCAGCTGCAGGAGGCTCTGCTCAAACTCTTTAACCTGGTGCTGAGAGCCGGGTGTTTCCCTGAGGTCGGGAATCAAGGATTGATCACCCCGATTTTTAAAAGTGGAGACAAATTAGACCCCAATAACTACTGGGGCAGCTGTGTGAGCAGTAACCTGGGGAAGGTGTTCTGCAGTATCATCAACGCCCAGATACTGGCCTTCCTTACCAAGCACAGTGTCCTGAATAAGAGTCAGATTGGCTTCCTACCAAAACACAGCACAACCGATCATATTTACACTCTACACACCCTCATAAATAAATATACCCAAAACAATAAAGGAAAAATATTTGCCTGTTTTGTAGACTTTAGAAAGGCATTTGACTCAATCTGGCACAAGGGATTATTTTATAAACTTCTACAGAGTGGTGTAGGGGGTAAAGTTTATGACATCATTAAATCAATGTATTCTGAAAACAAATGCGGAGTTCAAATTGGCAACTCAAGAACAGAGTTCTTCACTCAGGGGCGGGGAGTGAGACAGGGCTGCAGTCTGAGTCCAACACTGTTCAACATCTACATCATCGAGTTGGCCACAGTGTTGGAGCAGTCTGACGCCCGCAGCCTAACTCTCCATGACACAGAGATCAAGTTCCTGCTCTACGCAGACGACCTGGTGCTGCTGTCGCCCACAGAGCAGGGGCTTCAGCAGAACCTGGCGCTGCTAGAGCAGTACTGTCAGAAATGGGCCCTGGCAGTCAATCTGGACAAGACCAGAGTTATGGTTTTCCAGAAAAAAGCCCCATCTCAGGGAAACAGGTACCGCTTCACTCTGGGCAGCACTGGATTAGAGCACTGCACCAGATACAACTACCTTGGCCTGACCATCAGTGCGTCAGGGAGCTTCAGCCTGGCTATAAACGCATTAAAAGACAAGGCACGCCGGGCATTTTATGCCATAAAGACACAATTTGGGAAAACAACAATACCAATAACTATTTGGATTAAAATATTAAACTCCATCATCCAACCAATCCTGCTATATGGGAGCGAAGTGTGGGGTCCCCTCATGAACCTCAATAACAGCAATTGGGACAAAAGCCCCATGGAAATATTCCACCTAGAATTTAATAAAAACATCTTACACGTACACAGAAACGCCCCCACGGCTCTGAGGCTCACAGAGCCCGAACACACAATGACCAAAACAACTACAATTGGGAAAATTGACATGTACCTGAAAAGCAAATACACAAAAGATTAGAGACACGAATTAGAATTACAAAACAAATTGGAATGCTACCGGGCCCTGAATAGAAACATTACATTGGCTGAATACTTAAAAATCCAAAATATAAAAGAGAGACAAAATCTAACTAAATACAGGCTCAGTGACCACAGCCTCGCCATTGAAAAAGGCCGCTACAGAAAATTCTGGGTTGCCAGAGAAGAGCGGCTGTGCAGCCAGTGTGACCTAGGGGAGGTCGAAACACAGGCGCATTTCCTGCTGTCCTGCCCTAAATACACAAAAATCAGGGAGACATACTTTAAAATATTAAAAATGCATATCCCTGAGTTCAGCATGATCCCCGATTGCTGCAAACTCCCCGTCCTGCTGGGAGAGGAGGAGCGCACTGCCTTCTTAGCAGCGCAATATGTATCCACCTGCCACAGCCTGCGAGACAGTGTGTAGACACCAGCCTGTGGCACTCCATTTGCAAAACAAAATAAAAACAGTGATTTTTCTGATATCATGACACAAATTTTGATACAAACAACAAATATGGTTTATATCCTACTTAATTTTATTTCAATGTGTACTATATTTGTTCCACTGAATCTTGTATTGCAATGTTTTGTCTTGATTGATAGAACATTTGTATCTGCTTTGGCAATATTGTGATAGATCATGCCAATAAAGCACCTTTGAATTGAATTGAAATGAATTGACAGACAGACAGACACACGCACACACACACACACACACACACACACACACACACACACAGAGCCAGCCAGCCAGACAGCCAGCCAGCTCAGCCATGACATCACGAGCCTCTCTCAGCTGACTGCTATGACATCACAGAGCACGTACATTCCGTTGCTTGCCGTCTGTCAACCACTCAGTCACTGCCAGCCAGACTGGCTGGCTGGCTGGATGGGGGGGCTGCTTGCTGCTGCTGCGTATCTTAGCAAGCTAATTTGCCTGACCGGCCTTCCTACTCCTATGCCCAAATGTCCACCTAAGCCCGATCTGCTGTTCACCTGGATCACAGCTCCGCCCCAACAAGGCAGATCCTCCCAAAAATGGTACAAACTGATCCACGTTCCCCTCCACGGAAAGCTTTAGCCCAAAATAAGGGACACATTCTGCCCAATATGTCAGCGCCAACCACAGCCTGAGGGACACAGTGACACACGAGCACCGGCTGTAAATATAATGTAAATACTCGTTTGTAATGCATGTCATTGTATTTCAAAAAAGGAATCTGGAAATGGTATACCTATTTTCTTTATTTGTATGTATTAAAGATCACATTTTATTACATTTTCTTTTTCTGTACGTCATTACATCTTATTGTGATTCATAATTCTATTATTTATTTTCCGTGTATATGTATGTATGTATGTATTGTGACAAACCAAGGGGCAGGGTCATACATGGCAGATATGTCAGGCCAGGTCTGCTGCAAGGTGTGTACTCTAGGGTAGAATACCGACCCTAGGCAACTACACTCCCCAGAAACCCTCAGGCAGCCATTCTAGCACCTAATGTGGTCACTTGGTGTTACTTCCTCAATTATTCACCAGGTATATAAGGCGGGCCTGAGAGAGAGAGAAGTGAGAGACAATAGGGTGAGTTATCTGGAAAACAGAGGTAGCTCATAAGGAGAAAGCCAAGACTTATTTATTCCAGACTTTGTTTAAAATAGAATGATTATGTAAGATTAGTTACAACTCCAGTGTGAGTTAGGTTTTGTTTTCAGATTTGTTTTGTTTGAAGTAAACATACAGGCACAGCCCTGTATTTGCAACCTCCTCCCTGGGTCATGACTGGTTTTTACTCCTAAGAAGATCACAGAGAAGACCCGCACATGTGTACAGCCAAGGCGTTTTGTCACATTTGGTGTAGAATGCGGGCAGCACCTCATGAAACCCAGACTGGCTGAGTGAATTTTTTTATCCAAAAAAAAAAAAACTACAGGCTGTAATAGCCCAACAGGAAGCGACCAGGGTGCAGCAGGTGGCTCACCAGGATGCTATGCGGATGCATCAGGAAGCACTGCAGGTCCAGCATGATACAAATAAAATGTTTAGAGAAGAGCAGGAAAAGGTGACTAAAGAGCTGAAAGAGAGTGTTGAAGCACTTGCAACCAGGATTGGGCCACAGGGGGCTGCAACCCATTCCACTCCCCGCACCAATCACTTTCTGCAGAAAATGACAAAACAGGACGATGTTGAGGCCTTCCTTATGACCTTTGAGAGGACAGCAGAGAGAGGGATGGCCAAAAGATTCCTGGGCAGGGCTTGTGGCACCTTATCTGGCAGGGGATGCACAGAAAGCGTACTTTGATCTGGAGCTGAAGGACGCCCAGGACTATGATAAATTGAAAGCGGAGATGAGGGCACATCGGTTTCAGCAGTGGGCCTACCAACCAGGACAACCAATCCGAACGCAGATGTTTGATCTGATCCATCTGGCCAGGAAATGGCTACAGCCAGAGGTCCATTCATCAGCCGAGGTGGTGGAGGCCATAGTCCTTGACAACTACCAACGCTGTTTGCCCAAGGACGTTCGACGCTGGGTTGGCCAGAATGAGGTGCTGTCCGCTGACACCTTGGTGGCCATTGTAGAGCGGTTCTATACAGCCGGAGCAGCAGAGCATGTACCGGAGGTTAAAAACTCGTTCCCCAGGCCATGACGAACCAGCGGACCGGGTAAGATGGTTCCAAAGTACTCTGGGAAACATGACGCGCTGGGTTGGAAGAAAAGAGCAAGACTGGGGGGGGCAAAGGTGGGGCCTAAAGCCGAGACTAAGGGTTATAGGGGGTCACCATCACAACCAATTGTCTGCTACAATTGTGACAAAGTAGGACATATTGCGGCCCACTGCCCAGGTAGAGAGGAACCAATGCAATGTAATGTGTGTGATATGGGGAAAGAGAAACCGGTATTTTATGCCTGCCCTGTTGGGACGGATGTTTTCATAGGCGGAGTACCTAATCCAAAACACATGTGTACAGTGATAGTCGATGAGAAAGAAGTGGCTGCTCTACTCGACTCTGGCAGTATGGTTACACTGGTCACAGAAAAATTAGTAGCGACCAACAAGCTGGATAGACATCAGGAGCTCAGTATCACATGCACACATGGTGACACACGCCCCTATCCCACAGCCCTTGTAAACATACAGACAGAGGCCGGGAAACTAGATTACGAAGTCGGTGTGGTACCCAACATGCCATATGATGTGATACTGGGACGATATTTTCCTAATTTTGGAAAACTAGATAGAAAACATAGTAAATTGGAAATGCACACTGAAAACTGTAAGCCAGAAGTTGCCTCGATCCCACAACTAGAGCTAAAAGTAGACCTGGTTCCAGTTGAGTCGACAGTGAAGGTTTTGGTTGGGGAAAATTAACTGAAAACATAGGGGTGGAATGTAGTGACGTAGATGACCCTATGGAGGGTGAGGAACCCAGCACTAGCAGGGTGGGTGAGAATCCATTCATAGAGACCCCTGAAGCTGACAATGTAGAAGTGTCAGTGTTAGAGGGACTCCCCACTGATTTTGGCAGCGCACAGGTGCGAGATCTCACTCTACACTATGCTAAAGAAAATGTGAAGGTAGTAAATGGGACCCCTATGACTACTGCAGACCCGCCAACAGCTTATCCTTATTTTATGGTAAAAAATGACCTATTGTACCGTGTAAATAAGATAGGGGTGGACATTGTGGAGCAATTGCTAGTTCCCACCCCATTCAGACGAACAGTTCTCAATCTGGCACATGGGCATATCCTGGGGGGACATCTGGGGATGGACAAAACCAAGGATAGACTCCTGAGGAGGTTTTACTGGCCAGGCGTACATGCAGACGTGACAGAACATTGTAGCTCATGTCCTGAATGTCAACTACATGCTCCTAAACCAGCCTTCAGAAGCCCACTGGTCCCTTTGCCCATCATAGAGACCCCCTTTGCTAGGATAGCTATGGATGTGGTGGGACCTCTCCCGAAATCAGCCAGAGGGCATCAGTATATACTGGTTATTTTGGATTATGCCACCAGGTACCCAGAAGCCATTCCACTGCGGACCATGGCTTCAAAAGGTATTGCAAAAGAGCTAATGTTGATGTGTAGTAGGGTGGGGATACCGAGGGAGATATTAACAGATCAGGGCACACCCTTTATGTCTAAGGTTATGACCGATCTGTGTAAATTGTTGCAGGTTAAGCAGTTGAGAACATCAGTCTACCACCCACAAACAGATGGGTTGGTTGAGAGATTTAATAGGACCCTGAAGTCCATGCTAAGAAAGGTAATCGATAAGGATGGGAAAAATTGGGAATTCATGCTGCCCTACTTGATGTCTGCCATTAGGGAAGTCCCACAGGCTTCCCTGGGCTTTTCGCCTTTTGAACTGTTATATGGGAGGCACCCCAGGGGGATATTAGACATAGCCCGTGAAACGTGGGAACACGAGTCCACTCCTTTCCGGAGTGTAGTCGAGCACATCAATGCTATGCAAGAGAGAATAGCCACAGTCACTCCCATTGTGAGAGAGCACCTAAGGCAGGCACAGGAACACCAACAATTCGCCTATAATCGTCAGGCTACACTGAGGGTGTTCCAGCCTGGTGATAGGGTGTTGGTGTTGGTTCCCACTGTAGAATGTAAATTTCTGGCTACGTGGATGGGACCTTATGAGATTATAGAGCGAATACGGGAAGTGAACTATAAGGTTCAGCAACCCGGCCGCCGACCCCCAGAACAAATATATCATGTCAACTTAATAAAAGCCTGGAAGGACAGGGAAGTGTTGATGTTGACTTACCCCCCTCAGCCACTAGGGACACCGAAGGTGAATATTGCAGCTGCCTTGTCACCTGACCAGTTGAAGGAGGTGAACGACTTGATAATACGTAATAGGGAAGTTTTCTCAGGCATACCGGGGCGTACCCATTTAGTCTCTCACAACATTGTGTCTCTCCCAGGAAAGAAGGTAAATATGAGGCCTTACAGGGTACCAGAAGCTCGCAGGAACACTATTAGAAATGAGGTTAAGGAAATGCTGGAGGCAGGGGTTATTGAAGAATCCCACAGTGAGTGGTCCAGCCCTATAGTCATGGTTTCCAAACCTGATGGCTCCTGGAGATTCTGTAATGATTTTAGAAAGGTTAATGAAATTTCAAAGTTTGATGCATACCCAATGCCCCGAGTAGATGAATTGTTAGAGAATATTGGGAATGCTCGCTATATTTCAACTATTGACTTAGCCAAGGGCTACTGGCAGATTCCCTTGACCCCGGGTGCCAAAGAAAAAACAGCCTTTGCAACCCCAGATGGTCTGTTTCACTACACAGTGATGCCCTTTGGCCTGCATGGTGCTCCTGCCACCTTTCAAAGGTTGATGGACCACATACTTAGACCACACAGGACGTATGCGGCAGCATATTTAGATGATGTGGTCATTCACAGTCCAGATTGGGAATCACATTTGTCTCAGCTCCAAGCGGTATTGGATTCAATACATGCAGCAGGCCTGATGGCTAATCCAACCAAATGCAATTTGGGGTTGGAAGAGGCCAAATACTTGGGCTATACAGTAGGGAGGGGTATGGTGAAACCCCAAATATCCAAGGTTGAAGCCATAAACTCTTGGCCTAGGCCTGTCAATAAAAAGCAGGTTAGGGCATTTTTAGGGTTAACTGGGTATTACCGGAGGTTTATTCCCAACTATGCTACCTTAGCGGCCCCTCTGACTGATATGACTAAGGCTACAGAACCCAATATGGTTAGATGGGGTGATACAGCAAACCGGGCTTTCCGGAGCCTACAGGAGGCGCTCTGCCGCAACCCCGTTTTAATGGTACCTGACTTTCAGAAAGAATTTATAGTCCAGACGGACGCCTCTGAGGTGGGGATCGGAGTGGTTTTGTCCCAAAGAATGGGTGATCACGAACACCCGGTGTTGTTCCTTAGCAGAAAGTTGGAATCCAATGAAATAAATTATTTGGTAGTTGAAGAAGAATGTTTGGCAGTGAAGTGGGCTTTGGACAGTCTTCGATACTATTTGTTGGGCAGGCACTTCACCCTGATCACTGACCATGCCCCCCTCACTTGGATGCATCGTTCGAAAGACAGGAATGCCCGTGTGATGAGGTGGTTTTTGAGTCTCCAACATTTTCATTTCACCCTGCAGCACAGGCCAGGGAAGGCCATGGGGAATGTTGATGGGCTGTCCCGGGTGCATGCTTTTTTGCGGCTGTCGCTCGACCTATGGGGTCGCAGCTGGGGGGGAGGATGTGGGACAAACCAAGGGGCAGGGTCATACATGGCAGACATGTCAGGCCAGGTCTGCTGCAAGGTCTGCACTCTAGGGAAGAAAACCGACCCTAGACAACTACACTCCCCAGAAACCCTCAGGCAGCCTAATGTGGTCACTTGGTGCTACTTCCTCAATTATTCACCAAGTATATAAGGCGGAAAGATAGAGTCAAGCTAGAAGGTCAGGCCAGAAGCTAGTTTGATTTCTGTTTGTTATTTACGATGAGAACCTTGGAAACAATGTCAAACGGTATGACCTACGTGCCTGTTCCCTAAAACCATGTGTAGACCTATGGACTCTGTTCTATAATGATATATGTTCTGCTTAGTTAGCCTTTAAGATAACATAGTAATGACTTTCTAGCATGTATGCATGTATGTATGTCCAATTGCTTTGACAATACAAATGAATTGAATTGAGAGGGAGAGAGAGAGAGAGAGAGAGAGAGAGAGAGAGAGACAGACAGACTGAAAAACAGACAAACAGACACACACACACACACACAGACATACACACACACACACAGAGCCAGCCAGCCAGCCAGCTCAGCGATGACATCACGAGCCTCTCTCAGCTGACTGCTATGACATCACAGAGCACGTACATTCCGTTGCTTGCCGTCTGACAACCACTCAGTCACTGCCAGCCAGACTGGCTGGCTGGCTGGATGTGGGGGATGCTTGCTGCTGCTGCGTACCTTAGCAAGCTTATTTGCTTGACCGGCCTTCCAACTCCTCTGCCCACATGCCCACCTATGCCCGATCTGCTGTTCACCTGGTCACAGCTCCGCCCCAACAAGGCAGATTCTCCCAAAAATGGTACAAACTGATCCACGTTCCCCTCCACGGAAAGCTTTAGCCCAAAATAAGGGACAAATTCTGTAACAACATAATGGATGCCCACCCAACCTGTGACAAAACTGAGAAAAAAGAAAAACGCCAGTCCTCCTGGGGGAGGGACACACAGCCACCCTGGCTGCCCAATATGTCAGCGCCTACCACAGCCTGAGGGACACAGTGACACACGAGCACCGGCTGTAAATATAATGTAAATACTTGTTTGTTATGCATGTCATTGTATTTCAAAAAAGGAATCTGGAAATAGTAAACCTATTTTCTTTATTTGTATGTATTAAAGATCACATTTTTTTACATTTTCATTTTCTGTACTTCATTACATCTTATTGTGATTCATAATTCTATTATTTATTTTCCGTGTAGATGTATGTATGTATGTATGTATGTATGTATGTATGTATATGTATGTATGTCCAATTGCTTTGACAATACAAATGAATTGAATTGAGAGGGAGAGAGAGAAAGAGAGAGAGAGAGAGAGAGAGAGAGAGAGAGAGAGAGAGAGAGAGAGGAATATGAGCTCCTAAAAAACATTTGTTTTTATACATAAGCGGATTTAATTTGTCATTTACAAATGAATATATAGCACTATAAACATACACAGAAGACATGGAATAGAAATTCAGAAGAAAAAGTATTCAAAAAATAATAATTTTAAGAGAAACACAAAAAGAAGAAAGCAGAGAGACAGTTCAGGAAGAAAAGTCAGAAAAGAAAAGCTGAAGACAAGAATTGGAGGTAAGACCTTTCACCTATAGAGACAAATAATTAAACAAAAAAATATGTATTAATAAAATAAATAAGCATTCTCAGTAGTTGACTCAGCCAATGAAAATGCAGAGCTCCAATTTGAATAGAGTGACAGTAGGAGAGAGCCCAACTGCCACTGAGACGGATACAAATCTATCGAACAGCAGTCTGACTGCAGAGCTGCCTTTTGAAATCCGATACCCTGAAGACATTCGCTCTGCACAGGCTAAGAAGGACTACAAACAAGCTGTGATGAGAGCATCTCCTGAGACCCTCATCCTAGACTACACCGGTAAAGGAGAAAACAGGGTCAAGAACAATCTACTGTTCTACACTCAGTACCCCACCGCCTTTCACAAAACCCTGTGCCAGACATACCCCAATAACAACAAGAGGGGCATTAGCAGAGGCAGGCAGATCTCAGTGCTGGTAGAGAAAGACACAGACAGTGTGATGCTCACTTTTAATGTATACCACAACGGGACCATCATGGTGCAGGACAGCGAGAGCAGCCTGGACCAATTATCTCTCGGCTTCCACACCTCAAAGCAGCAGACTGAGGTAGAGAAACACGAGCCAGAGCCGGCCACCCTGCAGTCTGCCCCCAGCCACACGGAGCCAGACAGTGCCCCATCTCCCACAGACTGCCCCCCTGTCTCCCCAAAACTCTCCAGCAACATTAAAACACTAAAGGAATGCCTATCAGTGCTGGAGCTGAAGTTTGCGGAGTTCAGGGACTAAAGATGCACCACAAGGCTGAGATCCATAAGCTGAGAGCAGCAGTGAGAGACCAGGAGGAGCAGAGCCAAACCCTGAGGACGGAGCTGCACAGAGCGAGGGAGGAGCTGACCAGGACACCCCAGCACAGCCAGCTGAGGAGCCTGCAGAGCCAGCTGGAGAAGCTAAGAGAGGAGCACAGAGACTGCACTGCACTGACCCCACAACACCTACAACCCCTGACGCACCCACTGACGCACCCACTGATCCACCCACACTCCCCACCACTCCTGACACCCCCACTATCACCAGACCTGCCACTAATACACAAACCCCTGAAACGCCACTCCCCTAAAACACACCCGCTGCCCCCACCACTCCCGACGCAAAACCCGGAGTGGCAGGTCAACACAGAGGTGGTCATTCTGAGCGACTCCAATGGGAAGTTCCTGGATGAGAGGCGCCTCTTCCCTGGGCGAAAAGTGAAAAAGCTTTGGTGCCCGACAGCACAGAGAGCCCTGGAGCTGCTCTCCAAGAGGAGGCTGTGCCAGGTCAAACACATCCTCATCCACACCGGCACTAACGACCTGAGTGCCCGCAGGGGCGATGTGGCCTCAGCCCTGAGACAGGTGGCAAAGAAAGCCACAGAGGAATTCCAAACTGCCAAAATCACCATCTCCACACTGCTGCCCCGCACAGACGTGCCCCTGCACATCATCCAGGCCATCAACGCAGAAGTATCCCGAAGATGTGCCCTCCTCCCCAACGTCCACCTGGCACACCACTGAGACATCCAGCCACATCACCTGTATGACCACGTCCACCTCAACAAGACGGGTGTGAGGAAGGTCCGTTTTTAGTGTTTCTCTGAACACATCCAAGCTTACCTAGGCGCTACATATTATTTTCAATTACCCGTAATTCTGATCTGTATTTTGGCTTGTTAATAGAAGTTATTGAAGTTGGACTCCTAATTCAAAATAACCAATATGTATCTCAACGTAATTTACTGACAGACATCACTCTTTATCACTTTCACTTTTGAAGGAACTGCTTTGTATTCTGTGTATTGTTTTATTGTAGTGCTGCTTCCTTTCTTGGCCAGGTTTTACTTGCAAAAGTGATTTTATTCTCAATGTAAGCTCAAAGTCAAATAGTTTAAATAAGAAAACAATGTATTGAAATGTGAACATCATGAACCTGTGTAATTGTGCTGAAGGACAAGCACTGAAAGCAGAGAGAATTTTGTGTTTGGCATTGAATAGCCTTAAAGAAAACTATGCCGTTTTTGGAAACTTTCATATTTAAGTTGAATGTAGGCAAAAACATTCCAGTCACTCTGAAGAGAGAATACAGTTTACTGTTCGAATAAGTAGCCCCTGAATTGAAGATAAAAATCAAAAGTGCTGTTCGTAATTAGTTTACACTTTTACATCAGATGTCTTGTTTTTGCGTTCCAAATTGAGGAGTTGTGGCATATAATGTAAATGAAGTTACTTCACTAGTAGTGTGATTTCTACGTTGTGTATGTGTGTTTGTATATATGAACTCATACATTTTTTAAAGATTGTATTTGGAAAACAAATTCAGGTATAGCACGTGTCCCCCTTTTGAATGGGTTCTATATATAACATTTTAAAACGAATGGTTCTGTGTAGAACGCTATGTTTGGGGGTTCTTCATGTAACCCCTTTGAAGGGGTTCTACATAGAACCATAAAGGGATCCACCAGAGCGATTACTCGAGGAACCCTTTATGGTTCTGTGCAGAACAATTTCTTCTAAGAGTGTGGAGTGTCGCCACACAATTTCTCTCAGAGGGCTTTTGACCAATGGCAATCCAATCCTGAATGACGTCACCACTATCCTGTTGTACTTTATGGGAGAGATGTATTAAGTAGTTTATAATGAGAAGAATAACAATAATCACCTGTTTTTCATAGGTTTTGTATCCATGGTCTCCTTCATATTAGGAAAGGAAGTTGATCCATAGCCTACTCAGAGACAACTGAGAGTTGGTCTCTGAGCAGCAGCACAAAGGGGTCGAGTCTCTCAATGTCCGTGTGTTGGAGATATTCCACCATATTGGTCCCAGCCTTTAAAACAATGTTAAAGAAGATGTTAAAGATATTGTAGAAATATATTGCAGAAGAGCAGAACTACAATCACACTTTTTCAATGCTATTGCTGTTTTCTACCTCCCTGGTGAGGTACCAATGCGGGAAGTTTGAGAGAGTATTTCTAAAATGTGTATGATCCAATACACACAGTTATTTAAAAAGCTGACGTCTTGTACATGCTCACCAGAACCAAGCCTAATTAAATAACACATTTAATATTAAATAAGTACATGTGCAGTAGCCACTTGGACAATTACAGATCCCCAGGTCAAAACACAACAGAAAGACATGGAAGATCGTATTTTCAAATCACATCTGTGGCCCCCATAACTGTAATTTGGTATTAGTGGGTCAAAGGATTTATTTGGTTCAAGTGATAATAAGATCATATTTTGAAAACAAACACTACAGGATGTCATATTTAAAATGACTGTGAGTACCTTTCTTTAGTGACGGTTCTGAGGGGGGCAGGGATTAGTTGAGTGTGCTAATTGGAGCTGTGAAGTGTGCAGAGAAAATACAAATGTTTTCTTTTAATATGAAAACAAAGAACTTTTTTTTAACACCGACCTGGGATTGTGTTTCTTTCCAAGTTTCCTTATTGTTTCTGAGAAGAGACTGTTCACTTGCAAAGTGAACTGGACCCGTGTGACTCGCAGGTAAGGAGAGCCCGTGTTGAACTAAGATGGCTACAGTGAGTTTTCCTGGACAAAGCTCGGGCAAAGGATAGCGCAGAGTGCACCTGCACCTGAGATTGTGTTGAGAAGCTTTGTGATAAGAGCAGGTAAAGAGGGAAAAGAAACACAAGTATTTTCTTTGTTTGAAGAACACATTTTGTTTTAACTGAAACGGGACTACAACTTTTGAAAGGGAAATAGTTGCTAGTGCACTGTATTTTTATTGAGTTTATTAGAAGAAAAAAGCTTATATTTTGGACAGAACGAACTCATTTGGCATGCAACTAGCAGCAAACGATGAGAAGCAAACAAAACAGCAAGTTAGCAAGTTACAGTCTGTCCTAGGTCCGGGGGTGCTTATGGTTGTTTATGGGTTCCCTTACCTTAGCCAGTGTCATGTACGGGTGTCCGTACCTTACTGGAGTGTTTGTTTTTATTATAATATATATACATAATATAATATATAATAATGTCATATTTCAGATAAATCATCACAGTGAGTGACACCAGCATTATTGGTTTTTTGAGAAATAAAAAAACAGAATGTAGAGAAGAAAATGTTGGAAGGAAGTTGGGAGAAAGACTGGTCTCCGAAGGAGCACCGGGACTGGTGGAAGCAACAACAACCAGATAAGACAGAGAAAGGAATTGTGATATTGTGTCAGGTTGGTGAGAATCAAGAAAAGAAAATAACAGAAATGGAAGATCATCATAAACAGTAATGTGAATTGAGAGAAGAAGTTGTGAAAAATACGATAGAATTAATAGAACTACAAGGCAAATTAGAAGGGCAAGAAAAGTGGTCAGAAAAGGTGAAGGTGTAGGTGCGCGATGTGCTGCCGTGTTAGGAGCGCGTCGCGACACAGATCACTCCGAGGACGACAGGCCCGATTGGGATGATTTAGATCGCAAAGCATGGGAATATGAAAAAGGAGGTTTTGCTAGCGCTCCTCCCCCATATAATCCGGAATATAAATCAATCACTGATTTTGGTTATAATAATACATTGTATCCAGATCTGACCGCTCTGAAAACGGTCCCAGCTGCACCCATGCAAGTCAAAACTAGACAGAGTAAAGAGGAAGGTCAATCAATAGTCTATACGACTAAAACCCATGTCCCCTTCTCCCCAGGAGAAAAAGAAATGATATGGGCGTCCCTCCCAAAATTAAAACCAAACCAGGGTAACACAACTTTTTGGGATATTCTAGATGAAAAGATGGTTATTCACCTCCTTCACCCGCACGATGTACACATCATCGTGAAGGCTAAATGTCCGCCCAACATTTGGATACAGTTACTACGAGAATATCAGACCGGGGAGTGGGCTAATGTAGCCTCTACAGATGAGGAGGAAATAACAGAACTTTTTCACAATGGATCAAGAAAACTGAGATAGTGAAATAATGAAATAATCGAGTGGGATTATTTGACATTTTATTCTAAATAATCATAAGCTTAAATAATAAGTTATAAGGGCTGTTTGAGACACTGCAGGGTCAATAAAACATGCCACAGATCGGATATCTGAATTATCTTTAGATATCAATGTGTATGTGCTTTGTGTGTTTATGTATATGTATAGTTTGAAGGTGATATAAGGTAAATGTCTATGTTTTGGCAATCATTTTAGAATTATATTTAAAAATGTAACAACAGATTTATCATATTCATGAGGATCTTTGGCTCTATACAGAGTGCCTCAAGCATCAGAAATCAGAAAGAAAGACTATTATAAGAAAAGTAATCCAAAATATACATTGAATAAACAGATGGATAATAATAGTAATACATAAATAGTCATGGTGTCTCCACAAGAAGAACCAGAATTTGTTTGTTAAACATCATGTTATGGACAAGCTCTGTCAAAAGTCAAATTCAAGGAAACGAAAGGCTAGAAGAGAGCCTGGTGCAGCCCTGACAGCCTGTGAAAGCAGGAGAATGTAAACAGTCTGGTGACATGTTACAGTCTTTCAGAAAATGTTTGGTTATTGGTGCCTAGCATATAATACCTGAAATGAAAGTCAAAGTAGACCATGGTTTTAAGATGAGTGATGTAGGAAAAGGGTAAGATACCGCAGAAGTATAAGATTACAACTATAGAATAAGTAAGCTCAAGTAATATAAAATGCTTTACAGGAGAAAAGTAAGAATGGAAAGGAAGAGTAAAAGAGAAGGTGTCCTAGGATTATGGGAATCATTATTGAGATCAATGGCCTATTGGCTAATATTTTGTTAGGTACATATATGACTTCAATAAACGAATAATGGAGTGACATCTGTATAAATATAAATAAAACATATTGATAAAAAAACCTGAATACATTTCTTGTAAGAAATTAAGAATAGGAGAAAGAATAGCTGTTAGAATGCAGAGCAATGTTAACCAAAGTTGAAGAGGGTTTGAGTAAGTTGACGAGGGTCTGAGTAAGTTGATAAGGCTTGGGAAGCAGGAAAAGGCGAGTTTGATGTGTGTGAGACAAATGTGCTGCCACTTTTAGCACAGAGAGCTTCTGATGGTGATTGAATGAAACGTGGGAAAATAAATAAACTTGATGTAGGATAAATGAATAAATAATTGAATGAGATATGAGCCGCAGAGACCTCCCACATTGGAAAGTGGACTACAGCAGATAATCCTCTCCTCTCCCAGGGCAGGGTGATTAAGTGGGGACGCGTGTGAAGAGTGCAGGTGGACCCAGGTGAGTTGTGAAAGAAAGAAGAAACAAAAATAATAAGGCACGCGTGCAAACAATCAAAATAATACTAAGTGAATAACAAATTAAACAATAAAGTGAAAGATAATCAACACACAAAATAATGGCAATATAGAATCAAACAAAATACACAAGCCATATTGCATAAAGTGAAGTGAAATATAAATATAATAAGTAATGGTGATTAAGGAGCTAATTAACACCGTCCGTGACATTTACATTGGTTGGGTGTGTGGATACCAGTAATTATTTTTGTTTTATTGAAATACAAAATAATTCTATTTTTCCGAAGTGCTGAACTTTAATACAGTCTAGAAAGATTAATATTTTTTGTCTTGGGCTATATTATTATTACCATAGTTTTTCTATTGTATAAGTATCTTGGAGTAGAGGCATAGGTGGGCATGTGGGCAGAGGAGTAGGAAGGCCGGTCAAGCAAATAAGCTTGCTAAGGTACGCAGCAGCAGCAAGCAGCCCCCACATCCAGCCAGCCAGCCAGTCTGGCTGGCAGTGACTGAGTGGTTGACAGACGGCAAGCAACGGAATGTACGTGCTCTGTGATGTCATAGCAGTCAGCTGAGAGAGGCTCGTGATGTCATCGCTGAGCTGGCTGGCTGGCTGGCGGGCTGGCTGGCTCTGTGTGTGTGTGTGTTTGTGTGTGTGTCTGTTTTTCTGTTTGTCAGTCTGTCTGTCTGTCTCTCTCTCCCTCTCAATTCATTTGTATTGTCAAAAGCAATTGGACATACATACATTCATACATATATATATATATATATATATATATATACATACATACATACATGCTAGAAAGTCATTACTATGTTATCTTAAAGGCTAACTAAGCAGAACATATATCATTATCGAACAGAGTTCATAGGTCTATACATGGTATTAGGGAACAGGCACGTAGGTCATTCTGTTTGACATTGTCTCCAAGGTTCTCATTGTAAATAACAAAGAGAAATCAAACTACCTTATGGCCTCCTGACCTTCTAGCTTGACCTTATCTTTCTTAAGTATACAAGAGAGAAAAACAGTTGTGAGAAAAGAATTTCTAACTTTCCTTCCACACATACATACATACATACATACATACATACATACAAACCAGAGGCATGCAAAAAAATATAAAGAGGAAGAAAATGTTGTATAGCACATACAAAAGGGATGGTGATGAAACAAAATACATAGAATATGTTGAGCTGCAAAGAGATCTTAAGAGAGGGATCAGGAAAGCAAAGAGGGAAATAGAAAGAAACATAGCTCTTGGAGCTACAACCAATGCAATGAGCTTTTTTCAAAATTACAACAGCAAGCGGTCAATTAAGGAGGAGGTGAAACAGATAAAGGGCAAAAATGGAGGTATCTTGGAAAACGAACAAGATGTGGCAAATATTCTAAATGAGTATTTCACAGAGGTTTGTACAAAAGAAAAAACAGATGACATGCCACAGGTTGACAATCAATCCAGTCAAACCCTAAGAGAGATCAGGATAAATGAGGAGGAGGTACTAAAGGGACTAGCAGAATTAAAATCAAACAAATCACCTGGGCCAGATGGGATATTTCCAACAGTACTTAAAGAAATGAGGGAAATTATGTATAGGCCGTTAACTCGATTATTTCAAATGACACTTAGAACAGGGGATGTTCCCACTGACTGGAAGACAGCAAATTTCATACCAATCCACAAGAAAGGGGACAAAACTGAGCCAGGAAATTACAGACCAATCAGTCTCACCTGCATCACCTGTAAAATGTTGGAAAAAATGATTAGACAGAAAATAGAGGAGCATCTCAATGAAAACCATATTCTTGGAGATAGTCAACATGGGTTTAGACGAGGCAGATCATGTCTTACTAACTTAATACATTTTTTTGAACATGGAACTGCAGCTGTAGATCACGTGAAAGCATATGATATGATATACTTAGATTTCCAAAAAGCTTTTGATAAGGTTCCACACCAAAGACTGATCCTCAAATTGGAAGCTGTAGGCATTCAGGGTCATGTAAGTAGATGGATTATGAACTGGTTGATGTATAGGAAACAGATTAGAGGAGTCACTTCTAACTGGAGTGAGGTTGTTAGTGGAGTTCCACAGGGATCAGTACTAGGGCCTTTGCTTTTTCTAATTTATATTAATGATCTGGACTCTGGGATACTTAGCAACCTTGTCAAATTTGCAGATGATACTAAAATAGGTGGCTTAGCAGATACAATCTTGGCAGCACATGCTATTCAGAGGAACTTAGATAAATTCAGTTGTGGGCTGACACCTGGCAAATGAAATTCAATGTGGACAAGTGCAAGGTAATACATGCAGTAAAACAAAAATGTCCACTATAATTACACTATGGGAGGTACAGATCTAGATGAAGTAATGCATGAGAAAGACCTAGGAATCTATGTGGATTCACTTTCTCCATCCAAACAATGTGAGGAAGCAATACAAAAGGCATACAGAATGCTAGGGTATATCGTCAAAAGTGTAGAATTTAAAACAAGGGAAGTAATGTTAAGACTGTACAATGCGCTAGACCTCATCTGGAATACTGTGTACAGTTCTGGGCACCACACTTCAAGAAGGATATTGCTGCTTTAGAGACAGTTCAGAGGAGAGCAACCAGACTTATTCCAGGTCTGAAGGGAAAGTCCTACTCGGAGAGACTGAGGGAACTGAACCTTTTCACCCTGGAACAGAGGAGATTACGTGGGGACTTGATCCAAGTCTTCAAAATCATGAAAGGTTCCTCAAACCAGAGGAGCTTTTCCAGATCAGCAGGGACACACGCACCAGGGGACAACAAATGGAAATTGGGCTTCAAGGCATTCAAGATGGAAAGTGGTAGAAGCTGAAAGTTTGGGAACATTTAAAAATAGACTGGATAGGATCCATGGATCACTTAGATATTAATGGACACCAAACGAGCATGATGGGTCGAATGGCCTCCTCTCGTTTGTAAACTTTCTTATGTTCTTATGTTCTTATGTTCTTATGAATGTTCCCTAAGCATGTTTCAAATGTTCCCTAATTTATGTTACAAATGTGCCTTAGCACCTCTCTCTCTCTCTCTCTCTCTCTCTCTCTGTCTCAATTCAGTGCATTTGTATTGTCAAAGCAATTGGACATGCATACATACATACATACATATATATGGAAAATAAACAATATGTGTACATCTCTGCATTAATGGTGCCCTAACAGATGTGCAAGTTACATGACAGACAGACAGACAGACACTCACACACACTTTCACACACACACACACACACACACTTTCACAGACAGACAGACAGACACACACACACACACACACACACACACACACACACACTTGTATACCTGACACGTATAGAAGACTGGATAGGGAGATATAAATAGCAATGGGGAGACTCTTGTACTTGGTGTGGCTCTATCCATATAGTGGGGCCAGCAGCCACTTAGCAGGTGTAGCAATAGAAGCTCAGCCTGGGGAGACTGGATTTAGCATTTCCTCTCCATTTTGATAAGTATCCATAATCATTTCTGCAAAATACTTCTATGATACCTATGTATGTTTTTTACTTGTACTATATTATACTATCAAGTATCAGTGTACACATACAATGTGACCTGTTACATTAATACAGAGGCCACGGAAGGCCAGATCAGTAATAGCCACTGTCCCCTGATATTACACTTTTTTACAATCACTTTGGCACTCATTTCAGAACCTTGATGTCATTTTTCAAAACTCTAGACACAAAACTCACACCCGATGATCAAAATGCACATTTTTCAATTGCTTGGATACAATACACATCAACCTCAGATCATTTGTTCATTGAACTAAAATGATACAACTTAACGTCAAAGTATTACCATTTCAAAATGCAATTCACACATTACATCTGAGATCACTGTCTATTCATTTCATTACAAAGATCTAACTATCAATTGATACAGCTGCTCAAAATGATAAGTGACTGTTGCATTACTCTTAATTCATAGTTTTATGGAAACTGACGAACAGTATTCCATGTTTCGATCATGAAAGTTTCAGGATAATGAGATCCATTGACACCAATAACCGAGGAGCATGAACCAGTTGGACTACATTATCTATGGATGTAATATTTCATCATCATTCATCATCATGTAGCACTTTTCCACACCATGTTTTCAGTGTGGAAGGAAAGTTAGAAATTCTTTCTCTAATACCTGTTTTTCTCTCTTGTATACTTAAGAAAGATAAGGTCAAGCTAGAAGGTCAGGCCAGAAGGTAGTTTGATTTCTGCTTGTTATTTACGATGAGAATCTTGGAGACAATGTCAAACAGTATGATTGAAGTGCCTGCTCCCTAATCCATGTGTTGATCTATGAACTCTGTCCTATAATGATATAAATTCTGCTTAGCTAACTTTTAAGATAACATAGTAATGACTTTCTGATTATAACCAGCTCTTTGATTTTTGTGTATAAAAGCTCTGACTGTTAAAATGAAGGCAGAGCGACTTTGGGATCTTCTTGAGTCACTGTTCCTCTCCACGCTGCGTGTATTAAAGGCATTGCAACTAACGCTCCAACCTGGTTGAAGATGATTGTTCTTCCACATCAGATTTGACATTACTGTATGTATGCAGGCCCTTGTAATTGCTTTTCCAATACTGCCAACTGGTTATTGATGATTGATTTCACATTGTGGTACGAGTATCGAGTGAAATGAGTGCTATCCACCCGAGCAACACAGTGATAACATGGAGCCGGCAGGTCATCCAGGTCACAATAGAGGTCAAGCAGTGGGAGGAGGAAGACGTGGTGGTCAAAGGAATGGAAGGGGACATGCACCCCTTCTGAGAGGTGGTCGTGGGCCTCGTCATAGAGGAGGGCTTAGGCCTCACCAGAGAGGCAGCCATGGGCCTCATTTGAGAGGTGTTGGGGGAACGTGGTAGAGGACAAGGCCACGGACCAGACAGCGGCAGCAACAGCAAATAGTGTCCAGTGAAATCCGAGAAATAGTTGTAGAGCATGTTGTAAATCATGGCATGACCATGACTGAGGCAGCTACAATGA
Organism: Amia ocellicauda; assembly: GCF_036373705.1. Classification (NCBI taxonomy): domain Eukaryota; kingdom Metazoa; phylum Chordata; class Actinopteri; order Amiiformes; family Amiidae; genus Amia; species Amia ocellicauda. The sequence goes on from NW_027102865.1 coordinate 494,607, forward strand.
TTCAATCAAACCTCAGAATCAACTCAGGATCAGCTGTGGCCTCAATCATCAGAAATTTCCGTACTGAGAAGCGGCAAGTCTTCAGCATGCACTAAACATTAGGCTACTCTCAATTGTCAAATGACTGTATACTGCATACCAATGTGTAGCACAGAGTATAGTGTGCCTTTTGAAAGAAATGCAGACAGAGTGAAGCAGCTGATGACTGAGTATGTTCAGGTATGTTCAGTTTCAAAATGCCTCTTGTGAAAAATGGTTGTGAGAACCTGAACCTGAACACAGGGCTGATGGAAATTTAGAAGTACAGTAATCAATCCTTTGTTTTGCTTTTTACACTAAGCCAGGTGAGGAACACTGCAGTTGACATTTTACTGTAGTTTTGTTCTTTTTTGTAGCTAATTATTGTTGCATGGATTCAAAGAAACCTATGGTGTGATTTGATTGTATTGCATCAATACATTTCAGATTTTGTTCAATGATTCCACTGTGTCTGTAGTATTCTCTCTACTAGTCCTTTTACAGTGATGTATTTATGTGTAGTACCATAATGAAACATGTATCACATATTTTGTACTACAATATTTAATGATTGTACGAACAACTACACAGTGAAACTATCGGTATCTTCTGTGTTACTATGTTACTATGGTATTTCATGATAAATGAGTTATTTGAACCAACAAGTCTGCAAGTGCTAGGTTTCTTTAAATATATGAATGCACAATGCAATGTTTTGAACATTGGACAGCCTGTGTTACAAGTGATGACCGTTTTGAGTTTTGTGTCTAGAGTTTTGAAAAATGACATCAAGGTTCTGAAATTAGTGACAAAGTGATTGTAAAAAACTGTATATTCATCCTATTTAATGTGCTCTTTTAAAATGTACTTTTCTTTTTTATGTTGCCATTTCTGTTCTACCAATGTTTCAGTTGTTAGCCAAAGATTGACAGAGTACATCTCATACACACAGGCCAGACAGCAAAGATTTCTTTTTGAAATTCAATTACAAATGCTGCATGAACTCATCAATACGATTAGAGCTCCTGAAAGCAATATAACTAACTCACTCTACAGCATCTCATTAGCAGTGAAAAGAAACCAAGAAAGTTGGGACAGTCGACTGTTTACCACTATGTAACATCACCTTTTCTTTTAATAACACTTATTAAGCACTTGGGCACTGAAGACACCACTTGGTTAAGTTTAGCAAGCGGGATTTTCCCCCATTCATCCATTATGCATTTCCTCAGCTGCGCAACTGCACAGGGCCTTCGTTGTCTTAATTTGCACTTCATAGTGCGCCACACATTCTCAATTCGGAGACAGGTCAGGACTGCAGGCAGGCCATGCTAGCACCCGCACTCTCTGCCTATGCAACCATGCGCTTGAAATCTGGGCAGAATGTGGTTTGGCGTTATCCTGCTGAAAAATGCAGGTACGTCCCTGGAAAAGACGATGTCTGGATGGCAGCATATGTTGCTCCAAAATGTGTACATCTCTTTCTGCAAAAATGGTGCCCTCACAGATGTGCGAGTTACATGACAGACACTCATACACACTGTCACACCCATACACACACAAACACACACTTTCACAGACAGACACACGCACACACACACACACACACACTTTCACAGACAGACAGACAGACACACACACTTTCACACACAATCACTTTCACAGACAGACACACACACACACTTTCACACAGAGACAGACACACACACACTTACATACATACATACATACATACATACAGTGAGGGAAAAAAGTATTTGATCCCCTGCTGATTTTGTAAGTTTGCCCACTGACAAAGAAATGATCAGTCTATAATTTTAATGGTAGGTGTATTTTAGCAGTGAGAGACAGAATAACAACAAGAAAATCCAGAAAAACGCATTTCAAAAAAGTTATAAATTGATTTGCATGTTAATGAGGGAAATAAGTATTTGATCCCCTATCAATCAGCAAGATTTCTGGCTCCCAGGTGTCTTTCATACAGGTAACGAGCTGAGATTAGGAGCACTCTCTTAAAGGGAGTGCTCCTAATCTCAGCTCGTTACCTGTATAAAAGACACTTGTCCACAGAAGCAATCAATCAATCAGATTCCAAACTCTCCACCATGGCCAAAGAGCTGTCCAAGGATGTCAGGGACAAGATTGTAGACCTACACAAGGCTGGAATGGGCTACAAGACCATCACCAAGCAGCTTGGTGAGAAGGTGACAACAGTTGGTGCGATTATTCGCAAATGGAAGAAACACAAAATAACTGTCAGTCTCCCTCAGTCTGGGGCTCCATGCAAGATCTCACCTCGTGGAGTTTCAATGATCATGAGAACGGTGAGGAATCAGCCCAGAACTACATGGGAGGATCTTGTTAATGATCTCAAGGTAGCTGGGACCATAGTCACCAAGAAAACAATTGGTAACACACTATGCCGTGAAGGACTGAAATCCTGCAGCGCCCGCAAGGTCCCCCTGCTCAAGAAAGCACATGTACAGACCCGTCTGAAGTTTGCCAATGAACATCTGAATGATTCAGAGGAGAACTGGATGAAAGTGGTCTCAGATGAGACCAAAATCAAGCTCTTTGCCATCAACTCAACTCGCCGTGTTTGGAGGAGGAGGAATGACCCCAAGAACACCATTCCCACCATCAAACATGGAGGTGGAAACATTATGCTTTGGGGCTGTTTTTCTGCTAAGGGGACAGGACAACTGCACCGCATCAAAGGGACGATGGACGGGGCCATGTACTGTCAAATCATGGGTGAGAACCCTAAGCCAGGGCATTGAAAATGGGTCAAATACTTATTTCCCTCATTAACATGCAAATCAATTTATAACTTTTTTGAAATGCATTTTTCTGGATTTTCTTGTTGTTATTCTGTCTCTCACTGCTAAAATACACCTACCATTAAAATTATAGACTGATAATTTCTTTGTCAGTGGGCAAACGTACAAAATCAGCAGGGGATCAATTACTTTTTTCCCCCACTGTACATACATATATATGGAAAAGAAACATTACAAGTATAAATCACAATAAGATGTAATAAAGTACAGATAAACAAAGTGTAATAAAATGTGATCTGTTTGAAAATGCAGGGACGTCACTGGAAAAGATGATGTCTGGATGGCAGCATATGTTGCTCCAAAATGTGTACATCTCTTCTGCAAAAATGGTGCCCTCACAGAAGTGCGAGTTACATGACAGACAGACAGACAGACACTCACACACACTGTCACACCCACACACACACTTTCACAGAGAGACATATACACACACACACACACACACACACACACACACTTTCACACAGAGACAGGCACACACACACACACACACACACACACACATACATACATACATATGGAAAAGAAACAATACTTTTATAAATCACAATAAGATGTAATAAAGTACAGAAAAACTAAATGTAAGAAAATGTGATCTTTAATACACACAAATATGTATGGCTGGTCGGATGCGTCTTGGACTCGGGTTCCTCTTCATTACGTATAACGCTTTTGCCTTTTGCTAAAGCTTTCCGTGGAGGGGATCGTGGGTGAGTTTGTACCATTCTTGGGGGGCTCTGCCTTGTTGGGGCGGAGCTGTGATCCAGGTGAACAGCAGATCGGGCATAGGTGGTCATGTGGGCAGAGGAGTAGGAAGGCCGGTCAAGCAAATAAGCTTGCTAAGGTACGCAGCAGCAGCAAGCAGCCCCCCCATCCAGCCAGCCAGCCAGTCTGGCTGGCAGTGACTGAGTGGTTGACAGACGGCAAGCAACGGAATGTACGTGCTCTGTGATGTCATAGCAGTCAGCTGAGAGAGGCTCGTGATGTCATCGCTGAGCTGGCTGGCTGGCTGGCTCTGTGTGTGTGTGTGTCTGTGTCTGTCTGTTTTTCTGTTTGTCAGTCTGTCTGTCTCTCTCTCTCTCTCTCTCTCTCTCTCTCTCTCTCTCCCTCTCAATTCAATTCATTTGTATTGTCAAAGCAATTGGACATACATACATACATACATACATATATGTAGCGTAAGGTACACTTATACATTTCAATTAAAGAAGTGAATTCATAGTATCACCTTATCACGAATCCTGGAGTCTTGTAGAACTCAATTTCTGTAATAATTGGACGCAGACACCAATTCCAAAGATATAAATTGTCAAATTTATTTAAAAACAAAGACTAAATGTAGCACTACACTAATTATACAAAAGGGAAAAACTAATTAAAATTCAACTCTAGATCAACAAATCAAAGACAAATCACTTCCGTGACCAAATCAAAGACCATGGGATCCCATAGGATAACACACAAATCGTTAAACAAAAAAGGTTATAAACACATTGACTACAATACCGGTTAGTAATTCTAGGAATCACTAAGAAACAGTTGAAAGTGCTAAATTGCAGTTTCAGAAGATGAAAAAAAACTGTAACTGATGGGATAATTACTGCAAATATTAAATAAATGTATTGCAGGATTGTTTTTTTTTAAATCATTTTCATATATATATATATATATATATATATATATTCATTTTAAACTCTTTTTCTCTCTGAATACAGCACAAAATAAGAAAGAAAACCGATGGAGCTTCAAGAATTAGATCCCGTCATATTCTACAGACATTTAAAGAGTCCAGTGAAGTTGAGCTACAGCAAAAAGTTAAGCAGCTCGAAAAGGAAAACACAAGACTTAAAAATGAAAACCAATGTCTTCGAAACCGTATGGTTGATGGTAAGTTTTTTTATTTATAGCAAATAATTCCTTACCTTGATAAATGTTATTCTTCAGTAATTTAGATTCCAGAGTAATGTATTATAGTTGATCATACTGAAGTAATCTAGAACCACAATACAGACTCTTAATGTGCACTGTCTAATAGTTTAATAATACTGATTATTAAATAAAGTTTTTCAACATAACTTCATAATCCTACATTAATGACTATATGCATTACATTAGACCTGGTAATTCTTGTATTTTATCTTTTTTATTTTTTTTGTAGCTAATGTTAATGACCCACAAAAAGGTCAGTTTGCCAATAACATAGAGCAAGTCTCTCAAGTATAATTGCAGGCATTGATGGTTTTGTTTTCACTTTGTATTAAATATATTACTAGAAATGATTATCATTTAATACTAAGGTTTTTTTCTCCAGAGATTCCAGACCTTTTGGACAATCTGAAAAAAATTGTAACAAAAGCCACATTTATCAGCAATGAAGACAAAAGTGTGTCACCATCAAGTGGTTCTGACAGCCCCACAGCAAATTGTTCTGAATCTGACAAAGAATCACCAAAACAGGTATAACACTCTTGGTCTACAATATTACAAAGACAAGGTAAAAATATATATATTGAAAACAAATATTGGTTGTAAACAATCTAATGATGCTACATTATCAGTTATATTCATAGTTATAGTTGATAATAAGAATGTAATTGAATTATGGGTGTCACAGATTCACTGACTTTATTATGTCTGTAAATTAATAAACTTAGAATTGAGACATACTGTGGTCTTTAATAACACATTTCTGTAACAAAATCACAGCCTTACTGATAATGTATTCCACTTAACATAATATAAGAATAGTTTGGGGATAAACTTGTTTTTTATTTACCATTGTCTTTTAGGTGGAAATATTCCCAGGCACTGGAGTTTACATTGACAAACTGTCCTGGATCCTTGCAGAGAGGTGCAGCACGAATACGTCATATGCAAGAACCCTGACGGTTGCTGTCTTTGACTTTCCAACATTACTAAAGAGCAATCTTCGTGGTGGTGGCAGCAAGAGAGATCCAACTTCGGAGACATTAAGATCCTCATTGATGTTATTGAGGATCATATACAGCTGCCTTCGGAAGGACACGACGTGTTTCAGTTGCGGGGCTTTGCAGCCCAGCGGGACCCTCTTAATGCCGGACATCAGCTGCCCGAGCCGGTGCGGATGAACGGAGGGACGTTAGACAGCGTTACCTTCCGGGCAGGAGCAGCGAGCGGCAACACCGGGGTGAAAGTGTCGTCTAACACTGTGCCATTAGCCACTAGCTGATTGAGCAGATCAGTGGTTTTTAAGAAGATAACAATGGCAGCAGACTTGATATTTTCACACCCTGCTACCTCCCCAACCGCTAACACACACTGCTCTAGGGGGCAGAACTGCACCGGAGCGATCTTGACTCCATGGCGTCGGGTCAGTTTTTCAAAAGACGCATTCAGGGGGTCCGACCCCCCGACCCGGGAAGAACTACCGGTACTCCCCCCTCCCCTCCCCTGTTCCCCCACAATAAGAAAAGCACTGAAAACAGAAGACAAAATAAACAAACTGAAAAAAGTAAAGCAACAAAAAAACGCAGCCAAAGGACAGAGCTCTCAGCAGCACTCCCGCTCACTGCAGACCCCTCCCACACACTCCCAGCTGAGAGAGAGAGAGAGAGAGAGAGAGAGAGAGAGAGAGTTAGTGTCTGTCTGTCTCTCTCTCTCTGTAGATGCATCATAGGGAACATATGTAACAATCTCTCTTTTTGTTTACCAAAAATGAGAATGAACGTATTTCAAGTGGGTGTTGCCTTGGTTGGAAACGTTTTAAGATTATTTATGAAGTGTAAAGTGGATTTGTCTCAGTTCTCCGTAGTTTTCAATGTATGTGCCATTCAGTAGCGTTCATGTTACAGATGTGCCCTATGCAGTGGTAGGGTCAATAAAATGTCAGTAAAACTTTATTTTAGCAATTATGGAGGGGAAGAACTGCAAATAGAGGGTCCCCACTAATTATCTAACTTACCAACAACGTTTCAAATTAGGTCTTGCGAAGCTGCCAAATAATGCTGTATAATCGTATGTGTCTTCATACACCGGCTGCTATAGTCTGATAGCTTTGATTATATATACATATTTTCTCGTGAACCACAAATGCTATTTGCTTGATTTTTACAGAGTATGTTATAAATACCATTGTTATGAAGCCTGACAAATTGTATGCTGTAATTATGAATATTTTCAAATCATTTGTTTGTTTTTCCTAACATGTTACAAATGTTCCCTATGTGAAAGATGCATTATATCTTAATAACGTCTAAACAATTAAAGATATACAGATTATTATTTTCGGTAAAGTTATAACACATTGCTATTAACTATGTGTGTCAGTAAAAGTTTAAAAAATCCTAATAATTTTTTATTGATCCTGCAAAATAGGTGTTTAGGGAACAAAGCAGCAGCTTTAATTAGCAGCAGCTCCGGCTCCAGCACCGGCACCATGTCGCTGGAAAAGCGCTAAGTGAGCTCACAGTGAGCTCAGTGTAATGTCTGCTCTGGTGAGCTCACAGTGTGACCTAGTCGTGAGTTCACGTCTTCACTGGGTAGTCCTTGACAACTTAATTGACTCAATTCTTGGGCTTAATTGGTCAAAATGACCATTGCAAATCGATTCTGAAAAGCAGAAGTCAGGCCAGCAACACACAGACACAGCCCGGTAAGCTGTACAACCTTAATTAAACATACAGATGGGCTCCAACCAGCACAGAGGAATTGAACAAAGCAATCAGTTCTACAGAAATAACCAACATCATCAACTCTTTCCTCAGCTCACAGTATCAGCCTGACATCTCAGGACTAAATCTGGCCATAAATGATATCAATCAAATATTTCAAATTGCAGCCACACTGTGAGCTCACTTAGCGCTTTTCCAGCGACATGGTGCCGGTGCTGGAGCCGGAGCTGCTGCTCGGCCTGGGATCCAGCTGATCTTTTTTGAACCGGCCCGCTTTTCCACCGGTTTTGACGTCACTGGATGTGGGCGTTCCCAAGCATGGAGTAGAAGTGGAGAAACACAGCAATAGTAATCAGCACTGAGGCGACTGCGTCTTTAAACCCCATTTAACATCACAATCAAACTCATTCCGCGTCTATGGCAAATCGTAACCCTAATGTTACAAATGTTCCCTAAATATGTGTTTTGCAGAATACACAAGCAAACGTTATGGAATATCAGCATTTTATCGACACACATAATAGAACTTATTGTTCTTTAACATTGATGAGAATAATTAACATGAATAAACTTACTGCTGAAGATGTAACCCTTACCCAGTGGCTAACCCTAACTATGTTACAAATGTTCCCTAAACACTTATTTTGCAGGATCAATAAAAAATTGTTAGGATTTTTTAAACTTTTACTGACACACATAGTTAATAGCAATGTGTTATAACTTTACCGAAAATAATAATCTGTATATCTTTAATTGTTTAGACGTTATTAAGATATAATGCATCTTTCACATAGGGAACATTTGTAACATGTTAGGAAAAACAAACAAATGATTTGAAAATATTCATAATCATACAATTTGTCAGGCTTCATAAGAATGGTATTTATAACATACTCTGTAAAAATCAAGCAAATAGCATTTGTGGTTCACGAGAAAATATATATATATAATCAAAGCTATCAGACTATAGCAGCCGGTGTATGAAGACACATACGATTATACAGCATTATTTGGCAGCTTCGCAAGACTTAATTTGAAACGTTGTTGGTAAGTTAGATAATTAGTGGGGACCCTCTATTTGCAGTTCTTCCCCTCCATAATTGCTAAAATAAAGTTTTACTGACATTTTATTGACCCTACCACTGCATAGGGCACATCTGTAACATTAACGCTACTGAATGGCACATACATTGAAAACTACGGAGAACTGAGACAAATCCACTTTACACTTCGTAAATAATCTTAAAACGTTTCCAACCAAGGCAACACCCACTTGAAATACGTTCACTCTCATTTTTGGTAAACAAAAAGAGAGACTGTTACATATGTTCCCTATGATGCATCTACAGAGAGAGAGAGAGAGAGAGAGAGAGAGAGAGAGAGAGGTGCTAAGGCACATTTGTAACATAAATTAGGGAACATTTGAAACATGCTTAGGGAACATTCATAAGAACATAAGAACATAAGAAAGTTTACAAACGAGAGGAGGCCATTCGACCCATCATGCTCGTTTGGTGTCCATTAATATCTAAGTGATCCATGGATCCTATCCAGTCTATTTTTAAATGTTCCCAAACTTTCAGCTTCTACCACTTTCCATCTTGAATGCCTTGAAGCCCAATTTCCATTTGTGTCCCCTGGTGCGTGTGTCCCTGCTGATCTGGAAAAGCTCCTCTGGTTTGAGGAACCTTTCATGATTTTGAAGACTTGGATCAAGTCCCCACGTAATCTCCTCTGTTCCAGGGTGAAAAGGTTCAGTTCCCTCAGTCTCTCCGAGTAGGACTTTCCCTTCAGACCTGGAATAAGTCTGGTTGCTCTCCTCTGAACTGCCTCTAAAGCAGCAATATCCTTCTTGAAGTGTGGTGCCCAGAACTGTACACAGTATTCCAGATGAGGTCTAGCGCATTGTACAGTCTTAACATTACTTCCCTTGTTTTAAATTCTACACTTTTGACGATATACCCTAGCATTCTGTATGCCTTTTGTATTGCTTCCCCACATTGTTTGGATGGAGAAAGTGAATCCACATAGATTCCTAGGTCTTTCTCATGCATTACTTCATCTAGATCTGTACCTCCCATAGTGTAATTATAGTGGACATTTTTGTTTCCTGCATGTATTACCTTGCACTTGTCCACATTGAATTTCATTTGCCAGGTGTCAGCCCACAACTGAATTTATCTAAGTTCCTCTGAATAGCATGTGCTGCCAAGATTGTATCTGCTAAGCCACCTATTTTAGTATCATCTGCAAATTTGACAAGGTTGCTAAGTATCCCAGAGTCCAGATCATTAATATAGATTAGAAAAAGCAAAGGCCCTAGTACTGATCCCTGTGGAACTCCACTAACAACCTCACTCCAGTTAGAAGTGACTCCTCTAATCTGTTTCCTATACATCAACCAGTTCATAATCCATCTACTTACATGACCCTGAATGCCTACAGCTTCCAATTTGAGGATCAGTCTTTGGTGTGGAACCTTATCAAAAGCTTTTTGGAAATCTAAGTATATCATATCATATGCTTTCACGTGATCTACAGCTGCAGTTGCATGTTCAAAAAAATGTATTAAGTTAGTAAGACATGATCTGCCTCGTCTAAACCCATGTTGACTATCTCCAAGAATATGGTTTTCATTGAGATGCTCCTCTATTTTCTGTCTAATCATTTTTTCCAACATTTTACAGGTGATGCAGGTGAGACTGATTGGTCTGTAATTTCCTGGCTCAGTTTTGTCCCCTTTCTTGTGGATTGGTATGAAATTTGCTGTCTTCCAGTCAGTGGGAACATCCCCTGTTCTAAGTGTCATTTGGAATAATCGAGTTAGCGGCCTATACATAATTTCCCTCATTTCTTTAAGTACTGTTGGAAATATCCCATCTGGCCCAGGTGATTTGTTTGATTTTAATTCTGCTAGTTCCTTTAGTACCTCCTCCTTATTTATCCTCATCTCTCTTAGGGTTTGACTGGACTGATTGTCAACCTGTGGAATGTCATCTGTTTTTTCTTTTGTAAAAACCTCTGTGAAATACTCATTTAGAATATTTGCCACATCTTGTTCGTTTTCCAAGATACCTCCATTTTTGCCCTTTATCTGTTTCACCTCCTCCTTAATTGACCGCTTGCTGTTGTAATTTTGAAAAAAGCTCATTGCATTGGTTGTAGCTCCAAGAGCTATGTTTCTTTCTATTTCCCTCTTTGCTTTCCTGATCCCTTTCTTAAGATCTCTTTGCAGCTCAACATATTCTATGTATTTTGTTTCATCACCATCCCTTTTGTATGTGCTATACAACATTTTCTTCCTCTTTATATTTTTTTGCATGCCTCTGGTTTGTATGTATGTATGTATGTATGTATGTATGTATGTGTGGAAGGAAAGTTAGAAATTCTTTTCTCACAACTGTTTTTCTTTCTTGTATACTTAAGAAAGATAAGGTCAAGCTAGAAGGTCAGGACAATGTCAAACAGAATGACCTATGTGCCTGTTCCCTAATACCATGTGTAGACCTATGAACTCTGTTCTATAATGATATATGTTCTGCTTAGTTAGCCTTTAAGATAACATAGTAATGACTTTCTAGCATGTATGTATGTATGTATATATATATATATATATATATATATATATGTATGAATGTATGTATGTCCAATTGCTTTGACAATACAAATGAATTGAGAGGGAGAGAGAGAGACAGACAGACAGATTGACAAACAGAAAAACAGACACACACACAAACACACACACACACAGAGCCAGCCAGCCCGCCAGCCAGCCAGCCAGCCAGCTCAGCCATGACATCACGAGCCTCTCTCAGCTGACTGCTATGACATCACAGAGCACGTACATTCCGTTGCTTGCCGTCTGTCAACCACTAGTCACTGCCAGCCAGACTGGCTGGCTGTCTGGATGGGGGGGCTGCTTGCTGCTGCTGCGTACCTTAGCTAGCTTATTTGCTTGACCGGCCTTCCTACTCCTCTGCCCACATGCCCACCTATGCCCGATCTGCTGTTCACCTGGATCACAGCTCCGCCCCAACAAGGCAGATCCTCCCAAAAATGGTACAAACTGATCCACGTTCCCCTCCACGGAAAACTTTAGCCCAAAATAAGGGACACATTCTGTAACAACATAATGGATGCCCACCCAACCTGTGACAAAACTGAGAAAAAAGAAAAACACTCAGTCCTCCTGGGGGAGGGACACACAGTCACCCTGGCTGCCCAATATGTCAGCGCCTACCACAGCCTGAGGGACACAGTGACACACGAGCACCGGCTGTAAATATAATGTAAATACTCGTTTGTAATGCATGTCGTTGTATTTCAAAAAAGGAATCTGGAAATAGTAAACCTATTTTCTTTATTTGTATGTATTAAAGATATTAAAGAATAAAGATTAAAGATCACATTTTATTACATTTTCTTTTTCTGTACTTGATTACATGATTCATAATTCTATTATTCATTTTCCGTGTATATGTATATATGTATGTATGTGTGTGTATATATATATATATATATATATATATATATATATATATATATATATATATATATATATATATATATATGTATATGTATGTATGTCCAATTGCTTTGACAATACAAATGAATTGAATTGAGAGGGAGAGAGAGAAATAGAGAGAGAGAGAGAGGAATATGAGCTCCTAAAAACATTTGTTTTTATACATAAGCAGATTTAATTTGTCATTTACAAATGAATATATAGCACTATAAACATACACAGAAGACATGGAATAGAAATTCAGAAGAAAAAGTATTCAAAAAATAATAATTTTAAGAAAAACACAAAAAGAAGAAAGCAGAGAGACAGTTCTGGAAGAAAAGTGAGAAAAGAAAAGCTGAAGACAAGAATTGGAGGTAAGACCTTTCACCTATAGAGACAAATTATTAAACAAAACAATATATATTAATAAAATAAATAAGCATTCTCAGTAGTTGACTCAGCCAATGAAAATGCAGAGCTCCGATTTGAATAGAGTGACAGTAGGAGAGAGCCCAACTGCCACTGAGACTGATACAAATCTATCGAACAGCAGTCTGACTGCAGAGCTGCCTTTTGAAATCCGATACCCTGAAGACATTCGCTCTGCACAGGCTAAGAAGGACTACAAACAAGCGGTGATGAGAGCATCTCCTGAGACCCTCATCCTGGACTACACCGGTAAAGGAGAAAACAGGGTCAAGAACAATCTACTGTTCTACACCGCCTTTCACAAAACCCTGTGCCAGACATACCCCAATAACAACAAGAGGGGCATTAGCAGAGGCAGGCAGATCTCAGTGCTGGTAGAGAAAGACACAGACTGTGTGATGCTCACTTTTAATGTATACCACAACGGGACCATCATGGTGCAGGGCAGCGAGAGTAGCCTGGACCAATTATCTCTCGGCTTCCACACCTCAAAGCAGCAGACTGAGGTAGAGAAACGTGCCAGAGCCAGCCACCCTGCAGTCTGCCCCCAGCCACACGGAGCCAGACAGTGCCCCATCTCCCACAGACTGCCCCCCTGTCTACCCAAACTCTCCAGCAACATTAAAACACTAAAGGAATGCCTATCAGTGCTGGAGCTGGAGTTTGCGGAGTTCAGGGAGCAGACCCTGAGCACCCTGGCCCAGACCTCCTTGTGCGATCAGCTCCGGGATGAGATGCACAGACTAAAGATGCAGCACAAGGCTGAGATCCATGAGCTGAGAGCAGCAGTGAGAGACCTGGAGGAGCAGAGACAAACCCTGAGGACGGAGCTGCGCAGAGCGAGGGAGGAGCTGACCAGGACACCCCAGCACAGCCAGCTAAGGAGCCTGCAGAGCCAGCTGGAGGAGCTAAGAGAGGAGCTACACATCACTGGAGCACAGAGACTGCACTGCACTGAACCCACAACACCTCCAACCCCTGACGCACCCACTGATCCACCCACACTCCCCACCACTCCTGACACACCCACTATCACCAGACCTGCCACTAATACACAACCCCCTGAAACGCCACTCCCCCAAAATACACCCGCTGCCCCCACCACTCCCGACGCAAACCCGGAGTGGCAGGTCAACACAGAGGTGGTCATTCTGAGCGACTCCAATGGGAAGTTCCAGGATGAGAGGTGCCTCTTCCCTGGGTGAAAAGTGAAAAAGCTTTGGTGCCCGACAGCACAGAGAGCCCTGGAGCTGCTCTCCAAGAGGAGGCTGTGCCAGGTCAAACACATCCTCATCCACACCGGCACTAACGACCTGAGTGCCCGCAGGGGCGATGTGGCCTCAGCCCTGAGACAGGTGGCAACGAAAGCCACAGAGGAATTCCCAACTGCCAAAATCACCATCTCCACACTGCTGCCCCACACAGACGTGCCCCTGCACATCATCCAGGCCATCAACGCAGAAGTGTCCCGAAGATGTGCCCTCCTCCCCAACGTCCACCTGGCACACCACTGAGACATCCAGCCACATCACCTGTATGACCACATCCACCTCAACAAGACGGGTGTGAGGATCTTCGCAAAGGTCCTCAAGGACACAACCCTGGGCCGAAACCCCACACACCCCCACCCCATATCTTGTTCATTTTCCAAAATACTTCAATTTTTGCCCTCTATCTGTTTCACTTCATCCTTTATTGACCTCTTGCTGTTGTAGTATTGAAAAAAGCTCTTTGCATTCGTTATAGAGCTATGTTTCTTTTTATTTCCCTCTTTGCTTTCCTGATCCCTTTCTTAAGATCTATTTGCAGTTCACCATATTCTTTGTATTTTGTTTAGTCTCTATCCCTTTTGTATGCGCTATACCACATTTTCTCTCTCTTCAAATTTTTTTGCATACTTCCATTAAACCATTTTGGCCAATGTTTTTTGGTCCTCAATTTGCTAAGTTTTGGTATAAATTTCTCCTGAGCCTCAAGTAGTATATTCTTAAATATACCCATCCATTTTCAACTGAATCTGATCCAGTGTGCTCCAGTCTACCTCTTCCAAGTGTCGCCTCATACCTTCAAGGTTTGCTTTTCTAAAATTGTAGACCATTGCTTTAGACTTGGGCCTTGTTTCTAGAAAGAATGCCTCAAAGATGACCATATTGTGATCACAGTTTGCTATTGATTCTATAACTAATGTCCCTCTGACTCTATCTAACATCTCGGTTATTTGAAGGGAAATCTGTCAAGGTCACTGTTAAGGTACAACGCTTCAGTTGAAGCAGCCCTTCGGATCCCAGTGAATCGGGCAGTCAGGCCAGTCAGCGTTTCAGCTACAGGGGAGACTTTTCAGCAGGAGACGAGCGCTCGGGAAGAAAAATGCACAGACACAGAAGTAGTCCGTTCGTTTATCTTCAGTTTATTTAAAGTTTCACACAGCCTTTATACAGTCTAACAAACATCTTCAGTGATAGTTACGGGGCAGTCCCGATATGTAGTTACACACCATAATAGTACTGATTTTGCAGTGTTCCCACAAGCAGGTACACATGTCATGCCTCGTGGGAATGTTATTGTCCGAGGATGTGTGTAACCCATAATATATTTGTGTTTCGGGAAGGGGAAAATGTAGCACATACTGTACGAACAACATGTTTTGTGTCTGCCACAGCTGCTTGGATTACAAGCAGTTCTGCAAGCTATTTCAGCAGTGTGCATAAGACATAGATAATAAGTAAAGTTATGAATAACTCACAGTTCCTAACTAGTAACTTACTGGAAAGTTTCCTATATTTTCTAACAGTTATACAGTGGGTATATACAATACATAGGAGGCAATTTTACCCCAACAGTCACCGTTGACAATTGGAAACAGCTCCTCAGTGGAATATGCCAGTAATGAGGACATAAGTGTACAAACATAAAGAAAGTCCTGCTATTACAAACTGCCAGCAAATGCATGTAATGCATTACTCATCTATTCAAAATACCTAGTTTACGGCATTACTATGATTATTATTATCCAATATAGAAATATATTAACACATTAGTCTCAGTAACGTGCATTTTTCACCTTTAATTGTGTGTAATTTCCAGGAAAATAGTGTTGATACATTTTGAATAGTCAGTGAAACATATCAATTTTCAAAGACTTCATGTCCCTCTTAACAGCCCTAGCAAACAATGCATTTACAGCATATTAATAAATAAAGAATACTTTAAGGGGGATGGTGTAAAACATCCATAGGAACAGCAGAGAAACTGTAAGTTAAACATGAACCTGAGATATTTCCACAATGTTTCTGGGTTAAAAAATAGGATCACCAAATAAATAAGCAAGTAAATCTTAAAGTACAGCTATAGATAATTCATTTTTGTAAGGATATTATACATTATTGACAATGTTTTCTGTACCAGTTGTTAAAACCCCTAAAAAGAGCACATTATAAATGGTCAATGTGATATATTTCCAGCACACAATCCCCAAAGAAATGACAGGAATTTAGGACTGTGTTGTGGAAATACCATTTTAACTTGTATAAAAGGAAAGCTTTAAAGTTAATCTCTACTTTCTTTGGGTCTCAAATATTTAATTCTTAATTCCCCTAACTGGTCTTGGTTTGTATCGTTGAAATGCAATTTGATCACAGAATTTATCTATTTAACATGTCAAACAGTAGGTGGCAGAGTTTACATTACATTATTTGTCATTTAGCAGACGCTCTTATCCAGGGCGACTTACATTTATTATTATTATTATTATTATTATTATTATTATTATTATTATTATTAATATTTTTATTTCTTGGCAGACGCCCTTATCCAGGGCGACTTACAACATAACTGCAAAAATACAGTGAAGTACAATCAATCAATCAATCCATTTTTATTTGTATAGCGCCCTTCGCAGGGTAGCCACAGAGTGCTTTACAGACTGGTAAACATACAACAAACGTACAGCAAAATAAAAAACATAAATACAATAAAATCAAATATAGACCTGTAAACATTTTACATGATCTAGAATAAAGTGAGTGAACATTTAAGTAAATAAAGCATTTAGGAACGGAGGAGAGAAAAACAAGAAAACTCCTAAGGATGGCATGTAGGAGAAAATGAATCTCTGGGGGTCCACGGCCTAGGGCCTAGGCCTAATGGTTGCCTCCCCTCCAGGCAGTATACTTATTACAGCAGCAAGGAGATCAGAAAGTTCTTTATCGGTGCTGCTGGCTGTGGTCTTCCCTGTGGAGGAGGCCTCTCGCTGGCCATCGGGGGTGGAGGGTTTGGACCATCAATAGGCTTTGGGTTGCGATGGCTCATCAAACCTTGGGTGTGGATGCCCCGTTGACCCTCCATTGTGAGGTGCTTCTGGGATGGGTTGTGCCTCATCAGACGGGTAGGGAGGTGCCAGTCCCTTTAGTGCTTTAAATGTTAATAAGAGCACTTTAAAGTCTATCCTGTAGTGCACGGGCAGCCAGTGAAGAGAAGCCAATACTGGAGTGATGTGTTCATGTTTTTATGTTTTTGTTAGGATTCTTGCAGCAGCATTTTGGACTGAAGTGCACAAATAGCTCTGTTTGTGCTGCCTGACAGAATGGCATTACAGTAGTCCAATCTAGATGTAACAAATGCGTGTATCAATTTCTCAGTGTCCTGTAACGAGAGGAATTGTTTTAGTCTAGCAATGTTTCTAAGCTGGAGGAAGGAAGATCTCGACACATTCTGAATGTGTGATTCAAAAGATAGATTATGATCACAGATGACACCCAGGTTTCATGCCATCCCCTTAGGGGAGAAATTAAAGTTATCATTACTCAGTTTTGTTAGTGAATGATGAACAGTTCGATTTTTGTCTCCTAAAATTATGACTTCTGTTTTGTCAGAATTAAGCATAAGAATTTTTTTTCTCATCCATGTTTTAATCTCAGACAGACAACAGATTCGTTTTTCTAGGTCTATGGTGTTGTTAGGATTTACTGACAGATATAATTGTGTGTCGTCTGCGTAACTGTGAAAGTTAATATTATGTCGTCGAATGATATCACCTAAAGGGAGCATGTACAATGAAAAAAGTATAGGTCCGAGGACTGAGCCCTGTGGGACTCCGTACTTAACCTCAGTTAAATTTGAGTGGTTCTCGTTAATCTGTGCATATTGGAGTCTGTTTGACAGATATGATTTAAACCATGAAAGCACATTGCGAGATAGGCCAATACGGTTTTCTAAGCGGTGTATCAAGATTTTGTGGTCGATTGTGTCAAAAGCCGCACTTAAGTCTAATAAAATAATAACACTGGTGTGCCCTACATTGGAGGACTGAAACACGTCATTCAATACTTTTAACAGGGCCGTTTCTGTACTAAGGCCGGAACGGAAGCCTGATTGAAATTCTTCATAAAGATGATTATCGGTTAAAAAAGCTTGCAGTTGGTTTTCAACTACTTTCTCTAGAACCTTAGAAAGGAAGGGAAGGTTTGAGATAGGTCGATAGTGTTTAAGTTGGTTAGGGTCGACACTGGGTTTCTTAAGAAGTGGTTTAATTACAGCTATTTTAAATGATTCAGGAACAGATCCTGAGAATAAAGAGACATTGATAATATTGTGTATTCTGTGAATAATTCATGGCAGAGATTGTTTTAGCAGTTTAGTGCGTATAGGGTCTAGTGCGCAGGTTGTTGTTTTCATTTCCTGTTCTATCTGTTTTCTAATGCTGTTAACTTTGCTATTGAAATGATCCATGAAGTCACTACAGGTGAAATTGGGGGGGATGACCTCTGAAGGCTTTACCTTCTGGTTAGTAAGTGTCGCTATTGTATTAGAAAGAAAACGCGGCTTATTCTTATGCGTCTCTATTAAATTGGAGTAGTAGGCAGACCTAGCAGAGGACAGGGCCTGCTTGTATCTTATTATACTGTCATTCCATGCCATGTGAAGACCTCTAGTTTTGATTCTCTCCATTTACGCTCACATCTACGGCATTCTGTTTTAAGTGAGCGAGTGTGTTCGTCAAACCACGGTGAGTGTTTTGTTGGTTTTTATTTGTCGTGTCCTTAATGGGGCTACTAAAGCAGTGCTTAGTGTATTGTTGAAATTATTTAATAATTCATCTGCAGATCCTTCTTTTGATAAAGCTAGCATTTGGCAACAGGGTAGTGAATTTATGAATAGCAGTGGGATTTAGGCAGCGAGTTTCTATGTTCCTTTCCGTGTGTCTAATTCTACTCCTCCTACAAGGCAATCAATCATTACAAATTAAATTTAGCTAAAACAGCAATTCAAAATAATACATTTTACAATTTTCAATTTACAATTTACACAAGTACAGTAAGTGACATCCTACATCCTTGACAGTGAAAGCTAAGTGCTGTCAAGATGTAGGGTCACAGTCAAGGGCTACGGGAAAGGGAGCAAGGAGGAAAACAATCAAGAACGCGAGAAGCATAATACAACTGTGAAGTGCTATCTAGCAGGGATAGAGGACTAATATTACAAGTGCTGTCGGAAGAGATGCGTCTTGAGTAAGTGCCGGAATGAGGTCAAGGACTCTGCTGTTTTGACTTCGGTGGGCAGGTCGTTCCACCATTTAGGTGCCAGGGATGAGAAGGAGCGGTTCTGGAGGAGGCAGAGTTGGTCTATACAACTGGGTATTTTACTGGAGCAATCTAAGTGAAGTACCTTGCTCAAGGGTACAACAGCACTGCCCCACCTGGGATTTGAACCCAAAACCCACAATATGAGTCCAGAGCCCTAAGCACTACTCCACAGTGTTGCATTAATCACAGACTGTACCAAGGCTCCATGTGATTCTTTATTGCACTTATACTGTTATTATTGTTTATTTGATTTAATTTTAATTATTCACTGATTGAGTCGTGTTCTCAAATTGTTTGTTTTCATTGATTGTATTCAGTGATTGATTGACTTTAATTGATATTCACTATTATTGAACAGGCAGAAGCTTTGATCCCCGATGCGGCGCACCTGTATCACTGA
Source organism: Amia ocellicauda (assembly GCF_036373705.1). Lineage (NCBI taxonomy): Eukaryota > Metazoa > Chordata > Actinopteri > Amiiformes > Amiidae > Amia > Amia ocellicauda. Next base: position 514,031 of record NW_027102865.1, read on the forward strand.
GCAGCGGCCGCCTTCCCTCATGGCCACTACACCTGTGGACACTCAGCTGGAGATAAAGGCTGCCCTGCCAGAACAAAGGGGCACGGCGGAGCACCAGCAGGGACAGTGACTGCGGGACGGGTTACAGAGGAGAGGATATCGGCTGTGAGGGTGCCAGCCGGTAGGCACTAACTCCTCGCAGGGTCGGAGCGGGTCCCTGCAGATCGGGAGCTGCCTGGAGAAACATTAGCCGCTGGACGCAGTGACTCGACAGCGACAAGAGGATCTAAGGGACTATTACTGGCCAGAGACATTGACTTGGCTTCTACAAGACTGTATTCCTGGACTTGCCTTCTTGGCTCTGCGGTTTCCAGCTTCTCGGCGATAGACGGCACTTTGGGGCTCCGGACCAGCAGCCGGAGGGAGAAGCACATAGCGGACGGGTGAGAGGGACGCGCTCAATATCCCTGTGAGCTTGTGATCGCAGCACTTGCCAGTGAGCGAGCGTGTCCTCCTCCTGAGACTGCTCTTTGTCCTGGATTGGGGCTGCTTGTGCGGACGAGCTGCTCGTTTGTGAGGATCTCTAGCCTGGGACGGAACCGGAGGCCGAGCCGGGTTGGGACTGTGTAATTGAGACCATTCTCTCGCCATTCTCCATCGTTTCATACATACGTTTTTTGATTGTGAATATAGGGGGTATTGTCTGGGCTTAGTTTTATTTGGGAATTTAGTATAGTTTATTATATTTTCAGCTTTTGTATAGGTTTCTGTATTTTTATTTTTGCCCAGGTGATTAAAGGCAATTTTAATTGTAAAAAAAACATTGAGAGAACGGTCAGATTTCGTGCCCTGCTAGTTGCCCCTGTTGTATTGTACATGGTGAATTTTATTTAATGGACTAGAATAAGACCTTTCTTATTTACTGGTGACGTCTGTCCTGGGACCTTACCTGCAGGGGGAAATAAGTGAGTGGGAGCGAGTCCCCACCTCGCGTAACTCAGTTGGGATGGCGTAGCGAGACTTCATGCGACCCAGTCAGAGGTGATTCTAGGGTATGTGGGGGCCCCAGGCAAAATAAATCCTGATGGTGAAGCCAGGGAGAGCATGGTGGGGTTTCCCATTTGCGACACCCCTGGACCCACTGTTCACTGCCACTCGTGACAATTTTCAGGTTTTTCTGAATGCTTAAACACTAACAGTGATTCTTGAAGTACTATCTCTGAAATAATTAACACTTTTAGGCAATGTATTTAACAAGTGAGCAATGGGTTCAATCAAATATGAGCTGTTATACTGTTGCAGGTATAATTGGGATATTTTGAGATGGAAACCGGTAAGTGCTGTAGTCTTACTGGTACAGTAATATGTACTGTACTTTCATAATGAGAAGGATCTCTCACTACAGTTTCTCAGTCGTTTATACACTGTGACCGAAAGCATGCACAGAGTGATCCGAGGTTCAAGCTAACATCCCAGAACCACTTCTGCAGGACTATGCACACCTTCACCTTGCTTCAACTCAATTGGTGAGTCCAGTTCACTCATGTTGCAAAACATTACTCGCAACTCTCAATGTGTTGGCACAATTGTCATTGAGAAAACACCTGTACCTTTTGTGCAATACATGAGTCATCAGACAAAACTCAAAGTGCTAATGTACTACAACACACTTCACGTCTGCAAACCCATCCATCCATTTTCAAAACACACAATTCCTGTGAGGGTCGCGGGGCAGCCAGAGCCGATCCCGGCAGTGATAGGGCACAAGGCAGGAATACAACCAGGACAGGATGCCAGGCCATCGCTGGGCAACATATACACAGCAATTTAACATAACCTAAACTGCATGTCTTTGGACAGTGGGAGGAAACTGCAGAGCCTGGAGAAAACCCACACGGCACATGGCAAATAATGCGATTAGACTCAGAGAAATCCAAACGTGTATAATAGAGGATAATGGGATGTTTCAGAACATAGACCATGTTTCAATATCCACTATTGATCGTTTGCTGAGAAGGCACAGGATGAGCATGAAGCAAATATATCGTGTACCATTTGAGAGGAACTCTGATCGTGTGAAAGAGATGTGCTACTTTTACATGCAAGTGAGTATGAAACTGTTTCCAGTACTATTGTGCACTTGGAAGAGACAGAGGTCCAGGAAGTGCAGTAATGCACCATGTTCTAATCACTGTTCCTACATGGTCAGAGAATACTCAAGCTTGATGCCAGCGATGACCACATTGAGTTCATCTATGTGGACGAGGTAGGATTCAAGAGGCGGTGCTGGGGAAGGAACATCATTGGCCAGCGAGCAGGTCCCTGGCCAAAGGGGTGGAAACATAACCATGTGGGCTGCTATCAGTCATTGCATTTTGTTGCTTGTTATATATAAATACATTGATAATTTTTGGGTAGGCAGGATCATCCATGCATCCATCCATTTTCAAAACCACTTAGGGTCGCAGGGAAGCTGGAGCTGATCCTAGCACGCATAGGGTGCAAGGCAGGAACACACCCAGGGCAGGATGCCAGGCCAGCACTGGGCAACACACACACACACATACAGGGCAATTTAGTATGGCCAATTAAGCTAACCCACATGTCGTTGGACGGTGGGAGGAAACCCACATGTACCCGGGGAAAACATGCAAACTCCATACAGACAGGCAACCCAAGCTGGGTCTTGAACCTGGGACCCCTAGAGCTGTAAGGCAACACACCACTGTGCCACGACTGGCCAGGATCAAACATTGTATAATATAAAGTTCTTTACTGTCTGTGTTGATGGATTCTTTTTGTTTTCCTACATGAATCTTCCATTTTGAGGAGAGAGTTTTATTTTTCTAAACACAGTGTATTCTTAATGCTCAGTGTGAGAAACAGATATGATGTATGTGTGTGTGATTCTGACCCAATTCTTTGATTTTGAGGGCTGTGTATATAGTTTTTAGGCCAGAATTTTCCCCTGTGTGTGTTTAGCAGATGTGACTTTTTATTATGGGCATTGTGTTAACAGTTTAGGAGTATTGTGGTATAATAGTGTGTATGCAATTGGGAAAAACTATAAAACCATTCAAATGTTTTTAGAGAACTGCAAGAAAACCAGTATCTGGTCGACTGTTCACCCCAGAGCAGGAAACGCACATTGTAAATATAAAATAACTGCATCACACTCAGAGAACTGCAGGACCACATAATGGCAGATAACACACATTCCACAACATCAACAGAGTGAGTCTCTCGGCACTCTCTCGTCTACTGAAACTTAATAGAATTGGGATGAAGCAGCTATACAGAGTTCCTTTCGAACAAAACTCAGACCGTGTAAAACAACTGAGATATGAATATCTGCACGTAAGCTATACTATCCTATCATTGGTACTGGATCTGGAAGTGCACGGTGCTACATCATATTGACTGATCCCTGTCTTTTCATACTGTGCTACATTGTTTTGTCATGGAGCTAGAAGCAGATTCAGTGCATCGTGAGCTAATATATGTGGACGAGGCAGGTTTCAATCTTGCAAAAACAAGCGGCCACGGCAGAAATATCATCGGACACCGTGCAATCATCAACATCCCAGGACAACGTGGTGGCAACGTAACAATGTGTGCGGTCCTTCACCATCATGCAATCCTTGGCCCATACAACACTGCACACATCATCACATTTCTGGACACCCTCCACAAACAGACTAATCCCTAATGACTGGGTGCCAGAAAAGCCCAGGTACGTTATCATCTGGGACAATGTTAGTTTCCACCGGGCTGCTGTGGTCCGCAATTGGTTCACAGGTCACCCACTTTTCATCAAACTCAATCGCCCCCATAATCTGCGTTCTTGAATCCTATTGAAGAATTCTTCTCTGTATGACGTTGGAAGGTGTATGATCGCCAGCCCCACCAACGCATACCCCTTCTACAGGCAATGGAGGAGGCTTGTGGAGACATCGATCAGGGGTCATGCCAGGCCTGGATATGGCACTCCAAGCGATACTTTCCATGCTGCCTGGCTCAAGACAACATCGCATGTGATGTGGATGAAGTCTTATGGCCAGACCCACAAAGAAGGTGAGATGTAGCCTAATTTTTTCTGTTCTTTTTCCTAGCACAAATGTCTTTTCTTCTACTGCATTTTTGTTGTTTGAGGAGTGTTAGAACATTGAGAGAAAGAAAAAAAAAACATTCCCCTTATTTGTATTGATAATGGGTTACAGTGAGGGAAAAAAGTATTTGATTCCCTGCTGATTTTGTACGTTTAAGAGAGTGCTCCCTTTAAGAGAGTGCTCCTAACCTCAGCTCATTACCTGTATTAAAGACACCTGGGAGCCAGAAATCTTGCTGATTGATAGGGGATCAAATACTTATTTCCCTCATTAACATGCAAATCAATTTATAACTTTTTTGAAATGCGTTTTTCTGGATTTTTTTGTTGTTATTCTGTCTCTCACTGTTAAAATACACCTACCATTAAAATTATAGACTGATCATTTTTTTGTCAGTGGGCAAACGTACAAAATCAGCAGGGGATCAAATACTTTTTTCCCCTCACTGTATGTTCGGGAATACACATTATTAGTATTATTTTTATTTCTTGGCAGACGCTCTTATCCAGGGCGACTTACAAAATAGAAGCGCAATACAAAGTGCAAGAATACAATTCAGTACAAGGCATCAAACATTACAAATTCAAATTTACATTATACAAGGCAATTCAAAACATAATACATTTTACAACTTCCAATTTACACAAGTAAATACAATAAGTAAAGTCATACATCCTGGAAAGTGAAAGCTAAGTGCTGTCAAGATGTTAGGTCCCAGTCAAGGGCTACGGGAAAGGGAGCAAGGGGGAAATCAATAATACAAGTATTAGTAATACAAGGCAAGAAGCATGGTAAAATGTTGTGAAGTGCTACCTTACAGGAGAGTAAAGGGACTAATATTACAACTAATATATCCTTCCGGCGCTAACTCAAGACATCTTTTCAGACAGTACTTGTAATATTAGTCCCTTTAATCCCCGTTAGATAGCACTTCATAGCATTTTGTCATGCTTCTTGGATTATTGATTGATTTTCCTCCTTGCTCCCTTTCCTGTAACCCTTGACTGTACCTTACATCTTGACAGCACTTAGCTTTACTTTCCAGGATGTATGTCCGCACTTACTGCACTTAACTGTATAAATTGGAAGTTGTAAAATGTATTATATCTTGAATTGCTTTGTTTAATGTAAATTTGAATCTGTAATGTTTGATGCCTTGTATTTAACTGTATTCTTGCACTTTGTATTGCACTTATTTTATAAGTCGCCCTGGATAAGGGCGTCTGCCAAGAAATAAAAAAAATAAAAATAATATTGTGTCGGTATCGGGAGCCAGTGGCGGGAGCGGAGCAGTGGAGTAGTGTGTGCGAGGGAAAGAGATTACCAGGCGAGCCGCAGAGTTCTGGATGAGCTGGAGCGGCGGGTAGTAGTTGCAGGCAGGCCGGCCAGGAGGGAGTTGCAGTAGTCCAGGCGGGAGAGGACCAGTGACTGGACGAGCAGCTGAGTCAAGAAGTTGGTGCGGAAGGGACGGATTCGGCGTATGTTGCTCAGGAAGAATCTGCAGGTGCCTGTCAGTGTGGTGATGTGCTGGGTGTAGGAGAGCGCAGGATCAAGAATGACTCCTAGATTTTTAGCGGAAGAAGCAGGAGAAAGTGTGGTGGATTCCAAGGGGATTGAGATGGGGAGATCAGCAGAAGGTGAGGAAGAGTGGGGGAAAAAGAGGAGATCCGATTTAGAGAGGTTGAGCTTGAGGTGGTGTGACTGCATCCAGGCGGAGATAGCAGACAAACAGGAAGAGATGCGAGAAGGGATGAGAGGGTCAGAAGAGGGAAAAGACAGGAAGATCTGGGCATCATCTGCATAGAAGTGGTAGGAGAAACCATGGGATGCGATGAGGGGGCCCAGGGAGCGAGTGTAGAGAGAGAACAGGAGCGGGCCCAGGATGGAGCCTTGGGGTACGTCTATGAGGAGAGGTTGGGGGGTGGATGAGGAACCTTGCCATGTCACTTGGTAGGTCCAGTCGTTGAGGTAGGAGGAGATCCAGGTGAGAGCAGTTCCAGAGATACCGAGGTCAGCGAGGTAGGAGAGGAGGATGGAGTGATCGACAGTGTCAAATGCTGCAGAGAGATCAAGGAGGATGAGGACTGAGGAGAGGGAGGCCGCCCGAGCACACCGGGGGGAGTCAGTGACTGCCAGGAGAGCCGTCTCGGTGGTGATTCTGAGTCTGAGATGTCCAGGGGTGTCACGAAGAGTTGCGAAGGGGAACAGCCTCTAGACAAGATGAGGTCTAACTGGCAGCCTGCTCTGTGAGTGGGTGGAGACGGAGAGAGAGAAGTTAAAGGAGTAAAAGAGAGGAAGAAATCCGGCAGAGTGGGAGGGTTTGGAGAGGATGGTAGGTGAGGACAGCGAGGGGAGGGAGGAGAGAAGAAAGTCGAGTTCATCCAGGAAGGTGGTAAGTGGACCAGGAGGACAGTAGAGAACTAGAAGAAAGAGGTGAGAGGGAATTCAAAGCTGTTGGAGGCGATAGAGGAGAGAGAGGGGGGTGGCACAGAGAATAGCAGAGAAGGGGAGAGCAGGAGCCCTATTCCCCCCCCACCCAGTAAGACAGGGGGAGTGGGACAGGACAAACACAGAGGATAAGGCAGCAGGGGTGGATGAGTTCTCCGGGGAGATCCATGTCTCAGTGAGAGCGAGGAAATCCAGAGAGTGGTGGGAGGCGAAGGCGGAGATGAAGTCGGCCTTGTTGGAAGCATACTTTACACATTTGGATGCCTGTGTGTATGTGTGTTTACTACATGTATGAATAAACTTTATTGCAAACTGCTATGCCCTGTACATGAAAAAGCAAAAGCCACAAGTGTTTTTCATTTATACTATCATTCATGCTTAGTTGGCGCTTTGTGTGCCTATTCAAATAATGGTTTGTGTGTACTGTATTGCATACGCAACCTATCGTTATCTTTCAAGTCGGAAGCACTGCCCAAGGGGGAGGGGTTGCTGTATAACAAAGCCGTCGCAGGGGCGGAGGCAGCGAGCTGATAAGGGAGCCTGCCACGAGGTGCACCGCAAGGGTGCCTAGGCAACACAACTCCAGACAGTTACCTCAGGGATCCCGTAGGGCCGCACCTGAGCCGTCCAGGAGCGAGGACCATAGTCACGCTCTACCGGGAGCTGTCTGCTATCAGCATATACAAAGCGGGGCTACAGAGGTTAACTCTTATGCCCTCCACTTACAAGAACAAGGCCGGCTGCTCTACTAGTGCAGCTAGGAGCGAGGCCGTAATCTACTTGCACAATGTCTGGTGTAGGCAATCAAGCACTTGTGCGGCCTCCGCGCAATATCATGGCAGTGGACCCCTGATCCAATAGGAGCGGGTCACAGACCCAATGAGAAAAATACAATATAATACATAGCTGGCTAATCAGAAAGAGTAGCCGAGCTGAACAATATACAATAAAAACATATCGCATGACAGGAAGACAGGACAGGAAAACTTCGGAGGTTTCAGGAGAAGCATGCAATCTGCCTTAATGTTTCAAAATAGCCCTATTGTAAATATAAACCAAAGATATTAAATGTTGTAATTTCCAAAACAGGGCAGTTGCCATAATATCAGGTACTGTCAAATGTTCTCTAGCCGAAAACTGTTTTTTTCAGTTTGTTATGCCATGGCGTCCAACTCGTAACACCTTTTTTCACTATGTCACCATAGAGACATTTCAAGCCAGGCAGTTTATTAGGTTTACAAATAATAATAAATAATCTAACTGCTGTTTGACGTCTCCCATGTCAGCTTCTCCTTGTACTGCTTCGAGACAGGACAGAAGATTGCTTTAGTTTCTATGTCGCCACAGTTTCAATGAAGGCACTGTTCCTCGGAAGATGTCACAGAAAATATACAGTATCCTCTTGGACTGGGGCTGGTATTGCGAGACCATGACCGTGCAGGCCCCACACCCCCATCTCCACAGCCATACTTCGTCCCAGTCAGCCTCACTGCGGAGACAAAGGAGTCAAGGAAAAACATCCTTGGCAAGAATTCATGAGCTCGGCAGGATGACGCAAAGAAGGAAATACTACAGAGTAACGAAACAATCACCAATCTAGATGTACACGTAATGTCACTTAAGGAAATATTGAAAGTTTAAAGTTTTTAAATACTGATTATCCCCCAGTCCATTATACTGTGGGTGCAAATATTATATTTCCTCATAGTTTACATTTGCTTACAATAGTATGTTTTTCCAAGGTTTTGCATGTAAACAATACATTAGCTGGTCTTCTCTTATAATATTATTATTGTTATACTGTTTAAAGTTATTGGATCCTATAGGGTATAAAGTTAAAAGTCACACATAAAAGAAAACAACAACATGCCAAAAAATGCAACGAAGTATCCCATAACCACAATATGTAATCTTTACATGCAAAAGTTAATAGAAACAAGAATATCGAAGTTGCCATGGTAAGAATACATAATGTCTCCGTATAGAATAGTATTCAAAGTTATACAGTATATCTAACCTTTAATTAGTTATTTTAAATCAAACTTATGTGTAATGATTGTAGGCTATTCATATTGCAGATATTAAACAACTAAAAACATGATCCTAAGTCAAACTCACTAACAAGCCATTCAGCGGTGGTTCTAGCCCCTTTCATCTCGGGGGGCATGGCTGGGGCCAGTTGTAATCGTAGCGGGGCCATCATCGGGGGGGTGTATTGTCCATGATGTTAGTGGTGGGGGGGGTGCTGACAGTGTTTTGTCCACGGTGCCAGTTAGGGGGGCCACAGGGGGTATGTGCCAAATTTGAGGTATGTGCCTATCCTGCGTTTTCTTTTCTTTCTTATTTCTTTTTTTTTTTACATACCAAAGTAAAGCTGTGACCTTATTTGGCAAAGTAGGGTTCAGGATTTAAATTCACAGTGGCTACCTGAACTAACAGTAATGGGGCACACAACAAGTAAACAGAGAAAATAACTACACTATTCCTACCCTCCCAAATCTTACAGGACAGGTGAGATGCCCCTACTCCAAGATACTTATACAATAGAAAAACTATGGTAATAATAATATAGCCCAAGACAAAAAATATTAATCTTTCTAGACTGTATTAAAGTTCAGCACTTCGGAAAAATAGAATTATTTTGTATTTCAATAAAACAAAAATAATTACTGGTATCCACACACCCAACCAATGTAAATGTCACGGACGGTGTTAATTAGCTCCTTAATCACCATTACTTATTATATTTATATTTCACTTCACTTTATGCAATATGGCTTGTGTATTTTGTTTGGTTCTATATTGCCATTATTTTGTGTGGTGATTATCTTTCACTTTATTGTTTAATTTGTTATTCACTTAGTATTATTTTGATTGTTTGCACGTGTGCCTTATTATTTGTGTTTCTTTGAGCCAATCACCACCGCACAACTCACCTGGGTCCACCTGCACTCTTCACACGCGTCCCCACTTAATCACCCTGCCCTGGGAGAGGAGAGGAGGGAGCGTCTGATACGAGCCGCAGAGACCTCCCACATTGGAAAGTGGACTTCAGCAGACAGGAGGGGAGGTGGCAGACCTGGGAGCAGGACCCAGATCAACACGGCGCACAGGGACAGAATAGTGATGTCGTTCGCGAATGTGCCGGGTCCCGTCTGAGAAAGGATGTCTGTTCTTATGTTTTTATTTCTTATAAATGAATACAAGACAGAATAAAAGTATGAATGTTGTGTTGATGTGCTGCGTATGATGACATTGTCCCGGTGCTCCCGTTTGGTGCAGCACACACACCTCAACACAACATTCAGTCAGTGCGAGTGGTGCGGCCGAGCAGTGTGGCGAAAAGTTCATCTTTAATTACGGGTCAGAAAACAAGATGAGTGACAGGCACAAACGAAGTAGCATTTGGATGCATTTTGATAATATAAACAACAAAGGCAGAATGTAAAAATTGTAAAGTATCATATCAAGCAGGGTCTACTAACTGAAGGGGTTCTACATAGAGCCATAAAGGGATCCACCAGAGCGATTACTCGAGGAACCCTTTATGGTTCTGTGCAGAACAATTTCTTCTAAGAGTGTGGAGTGTCGCCACACAATTTCTCTCAGAGGGCTTTTGACCAATGGCAATCCAATCCTGAATGACGTCACCACTATCCTGTTGTACTTTATGGGAGAGATGTATTAAGTAGTTTATAATGAGAAGAATAACAATAATCACCTGTTTTTCATAGTTGCCTATAGGTTTTGTATCCATTGTCTCCTTCATATTAGGAAAGGAAGTTGATCCATAGCCTACTCAGAGACAACTGAGAGTTGGTCTCTGAGCAGCAGCACAAAGGGGTCGAGTCTCTCAATGTCCGTGTGTTGGAGATATTCCACCATATTGGTCCCAGCCTTTAAAACAATGTTAATGAAAGGTACTCACAGTCATTTTAAATATTACATCCTGTAGTGTTTCCTTTCAAAATATAATCTTATTATGACTTGAACTAAATAAATCCTTTGACCCACTAATACCAAATTACAGTTAGGGGGGCCACAGGTGTGATTTGAAAATACGATCTTCCATGTCTTTCTGTTGTGTTTTGACCTGGGGATCTGTAATTGTCCAAGTGGCTACTGCACATGTACTTATTTTATATTAAATGTGTTATTTAATTAGGCTTGGTTCTGGTGAGCATGTACAAGACGTCAGCTTTTTAAATAACTGTGTGTATTGGATCATACACATTTTAGAAATACTCTCTCAAACTTCCCGCATTGGTACCTCACCAGGGAGGTAGAAAAAAGCAATAGCATTGAAAAAGTGTGATTGTAGTTCTGCTCTTCTGCAATATATTTCTACAAGATCAAGAACGGGCTCTGAAAACACTGAGGGTACAGGACGAGGACAGCGAAGCAATGAGCAACACTTGATACAGGATAAGAGCAACGGATACTTAGAATTTATAGGTGTAGGCCCCGTAGTAAAATATTCCCATCCGTTTTCATGGTACAATACTTTGATAATGACCCCCAATAGTCTTTCAAATGCCTGAATATCTGAAAAACATTTTTTTTTTCTGAATTGAAAACCCTAGCTGGCTATGCATTCGTTTGGCACCATCTAACATTTCGGAATCTCTGCATTCTTTACCCTTCCACAGGCGGTACACACTGGCAGCAAAACATAAATTGTTACCTTGGTTTATGTCTATTATTTTACTAAATAAAATACCTTTTAAGCGCCTCCGCGCACCACCACCACCTTGCATATTTCTAATCACAGTGACCGTTATTCGCAAACTCAAATGTGATAGAATTTTGTTGTGACTTTGTAGTAAATTAGCTATGCTCTCTAAGAAATCTGCAGCGTCCAGCTCCCCCACATTTCGCCTCCTCGATTAGAAAGGATTATTTAATGACCCCGAGCTCGGTCTCAGCTGTACAAAATCATTAGGACCCACATTGTGTGATATTTCATTTAGCAATCCTTGCACAGCTCCATGCACAATACAGACAGCATTCATATAAGATTGTACCAGATCCAGGTTCACAAACCTGAATTCTTCATAAAACTCCATACCCCGAAACCTATTAATTTCTCGGTCATAGCGACGAATAATCTCCAAAAACCCCCGAGGAGGGTCCCCGCCAACGCCACCCTCAGCCATTTGTTCATCATTTTCATTATTCATCTCTAACATTGCAGCATCACCACCCCCGATCTGATTATCATTGTTATTAGCTACCGATGCTAGTTCCTTAGATACATCCTGATCTATATATTCCTGAATTTCCAAGTTTACCGGATGGCCTCCCGTCTGGAGAGTGTGCAACAGTGTCTGTGACCGTGCTAATTGTGACACATTTGTTCTAAATTTAAGCCTACGCAGCATTCTTTTCGCAGCATTAATTTTATTTCGCATTACCCCCCTAATTACACAAGCAGACTGACAGATTTTGTGCTTCTCCTTTTTCATTGTTTGTCAATTGTTGTTTTCAGAATTGGTTGTTTTTTGTAACAACCCTTCTCGATCTTGCAGAGACTGATTGATTCACAGTGTGAATTACAGATTCATCAAACTCTCATCAGAAACGGGGCAATTCCCTATTTGTTTTAACAAATTTGTCAAAACATGTATTATGCACTGAGCGGTGTTTAACGCCTCCACAAGCTGACTGCATATCTTGCTAAACACCAGGGTCCTACAATCACCAGGGGTCTGTATGTCAACACAGGGTGATTGATCACATTTCATCTCAGTATCCCCACTAGTGGTGGCTTTAACCGTGCTTTTACCCCGTTTACCTCTTTTTACAGTAGCGGAGCTCGGTCGGTTCACTTTCACACATTGCACCCCCACATCGGTGGTGTCGTGTGCCACCCGGTTTGTCTTACTCAGGGCTTTTCTGGGCGCTGTGTTTCCCCTTTGTGTGACTGGTGGCTGTCTCCCCCGCTGTAGAACGGACCTCCCTTTATCAGCACGATCGGATCTCTTCACCTGTTTTCCACTTGACAAGCCTCTCAAGCAGGGCAATGCAGGCTGTGCCGCATTTTTAGCTATAATAAAACAAACATGTCAATTACACTTTATACAGTGACTTTTCACTACATTTCGAACAAATACAAAATATATTATTATTATTATTATTATTAATAACATTGGTAAAAACGGTGAATGTTACACACCTCCATTCAAAGTTTGCTCTGTGACTTGGGGTGGGTGGGGGAGTGTGTAGTTATGTGGGTTAAACAACTGTCAAATCAAAAAACAAACATTGGTCACATAAATGTACACGATATTATGTTTTAGAAGATGTAATTAATTCATAATATGTAACAACTTGTTCTATGGCATACCATGAAATCTGAATAAAACTGGCCATTAAACACATTGCTTTGGCCCACCTTCAGAACACGTGTCTCCTGCGGTTTGGAAGGCGCTGTTCGGGACGTAGGCGTTGGGGGTTGTGAGTTCCACTCTCCGTGGTCCCCTGCGGGGTGCTCGGCCCGACAGTCTCGGCTCTGTTATTCTGTGCTGTAATATCTCGGTTCTCTCTCACCTTAAATTATACAAACCATGAACTATGCATGATATACTAACACTTTTAAACCCAACTCTATTACTATAAAAAACATTCTTACCATCAATACATGATAACGCATTTACTAGCTCTTCCTCATCAAATGGACCCCAGTCAGATGCCATTATGAAGAGTGTGTCCCTTCATATATTATATTGGATGTGTAAAATTAACTGCTTGGAGCGGCTTATTTATGGGGGGGCAAAATGATATTTCATAATTTTTCTAAGAATCACACAAAATTGTATTCCACATAACATACCAGGAAACCGCCAAAAATGTTGTTCTTATTACAGAATTCAGTTGGGGCGGTATGTTGGGGTGTCTATTTCACTCCGATAAAGTTGATCTCCAACAGACATCTGTATCTATGCGTGCTATGGTCATGGTCTCACGTTCAAAACAACGTGTACACACTGGGTGAGGTGACCATTTGGAGAGATAAATTGTTATCACATATTTGTTATGGACACGAGCCTAATGGGTACAAATGACTGTACCCACGTGGCACCCATACACGCACCCAACTCCGCCCACACTCCTCCTCCTCTGTAGAGCCACTGCCCCCCATTTACCCACGTGTCCCCACACACGCCCCCAACCCCACCCACACCCCGCCTCCTCTGTAGAGCCGCCGGCCACCATTTACAGTATAAAGAGCATGCTGGTAAACACAGAAAACATGTCACCCGTTCGGGACAGAACAGGTCTGCGGTAACTGGTGGAAACCCCCATAGCGCACTATGGCTACACCAGCTAAGAAGACACCCCCTAGCGACCACGCTGCTGATGAAGATGCGGGGGCACCTAACACAAAATTAAGATGGTCGGAAGACAGGGACCCAAAAGAGGTAACACTTTATTTTACTTTAAAAACGTGTTTAGAATATTATTATTAATTTTAAACGTATGCCGGTGTTTACATGCTGTTAGGCCGTATGTGTGTATATATACATTTCAATGCAAAGTGAATTTAAATGCATGTTTTCTTCTTTGTATGTTTATCAAAAGAATAGTGTCAGCGCTCCTCCTCCGAGCCCCAGGGATGCTCTCCCAATGTCTGATGAAGACGAAGGTGTCAACACTGGTGATGAGTCTGAAGATGATGACAAGGACCATGAACATGGCAGGGAGGATAAAACCTCAGACACTGATGATGGAGTTGGACCATCAATGGAAAGAGAGGTAAATATAGAGGTCCTACAACTGTGTATAGTTGTGTACTTCTTTACTGACCGACACACATTACAGTTTTAAGTGTTATTTTATTTTCTCTTCATTAGAATAGTGGAGTACCAGACACCAGTGATATGGATTCCTCTGTCAACTCTTTAAGACCCCGAACAAGATTGAACATTGCATGCTTCTGTTCTTGCCTTGCTAGAACCCACAAGAGTTTTGATTCAGACAGGGAAGTTCCGAGATATAATTGTAAAAACTATGATGATCATGTAACACTAGTGATGACACACACCATAAAGGGCATTATTGCGCTAGTGTTACAACATTGTATTGGCCGTGAATTAGTTGATAAGTGTGAGGCCTGTCTGATAGGTGACCCCAGCCAAGCACAGCATCTCTGTCTAACTTTAGATCACGAGCAAGGGAGTGTCTGGAGTAGTGTCGCTCTTATATGTAACAAAATAAGTGTCACCCACTTTCTAAATGTTGTGTTATGTGTTGCACGTGCCCTATGTGGGCTATGCATCACCAGACAGACTGAGAAAGAAGTGAAATCTCTTTTGCATAGCTTAGAAACATGCACTCTACCTTCGAGATGGTTAAGTGACTTGTTGGAAAGTGTAGATGAGTAAGTGATACAATTAATTGAGAAGGTTATAAATAACAAGCCTTATAAGATGTTTTACAAATTTGTTTTGCAATAAGACATTATATATATTTTTTCCAGAGAAAGAAAACTCCTGCTGCCGTGGGTTTATGTATACGTATGTTTGAGGAATCTCTGCTTGAAGATGCCATCCTCACTCTAATAGCTCACAAGTTTGGTGATTTGTATGACACTGGTAATCCTAATGTGACATTGCTGGTTGAGGATATTGTGAAAACAGTGGATGCCCTCCCCAACATGCTCAAGAGAATGCTGTATAAAGATCCACGTCCTGGTGTACCTGCTTTTACAGCTGTTCAAAAAGTTCTCCAGAGTTCTTTTGGAAACACCATCCCTATCATGACCAAGTCCAATATATATGTGTGTATTTAAAACTTGTATTTTTTAATTTACTAAAACAGTATCATAAGACAATATAACCTTAAAAACACAGTTTATGCTATAAAACATTACACCTCCACACAAGCAGGGTGAGGTACACTCGGACCCTCACCATGATGGATGTCACCCTAGCAAAATGGCTACCATCTTACCAAATGACCTATGACCTTACAAATGGTAACAAAATGGCTCCCATCTTACCAGATGACCTATGACCTTACAAATGGCTGACATCCAATATGGCTGACATCCAATATGGCCGATATCATCCAAGATGGCTGACAAGGGAGGGTAAAAGGGTAACCCTGGGGGTGATGGGAAGGAGAGAGAAGTTCCGGTTCAAAGGTGGGGGTAACCGGAAGGTGAGGTGGGCCTTCCGGTCTATGGTACGTAGGGAGGGCGGGACTTCCGGCTGTCAAAATTGTAAGTGATGCTGCCATCATACCGTTTGACATTGTCTCCAAGGTTCTCATCGTGAATAACAAACAAAATTCAAACTACCTTCTGGCCTGACCTTCTAGCTTGACCTAATCTTTCTTAAGTATACAAGAGAGAAAAACAGGTGTGAGAAAAGAATTTCTAACTTTCCTTCCATACATACATACATACATACATACATACATACATACATACATACATACATACATACGGAAAATAAATAATAGAATTTTGAATCACAATAAGATGTTATCAAGTACAGAAAAAGAAAATGTAATAAAATGTGATCTTAAATACATACAAATAAAGAAAATTGGTTTACTATTTCCAGATTCCTTTTTTGAAATACAATGACATGCATTACAAATGAGCATTTACATTATATTTACAGCCGGTGCTCGTGTGTCACTGTGTCCCTCAGGCTGTGGTAGGCGCTGACATATTGGGCAGCCAGGGTGGCTGTGTGTCCCTCCCCCAGGAGGACTGACCGTTTTTCTTTTTTCTAAGTTTTGTCACAGGTTGGGTGGGCATCCATTATGTTGTTACAGAATGTGTCCCTTATTTTGGGCTAAAGCTTTCCGTGGAGGGGAACGTGGATCAGTTTGTACCATTTTTGGGAAGATCTGCCTTGTTGGGGCGGAGCTGTGATCCAGGTGAACAGCAGATCGGGCATAGGTGGGCATGTGGGCAGAGGAGTAGGAAGGCCGGTCAAGCAAATAAGCTTGCTAAGGTACGCAGCAGCAGCAAGCAGCCCCCCCATCCAGCCAGCCACCCAGTCTGGCTAGCAGTGACTGAGTGGTTGACAGACGGCAAGCAACGGAATGTACGTGCTCTGTGATGTCATAGCAGTCAGCTGAGAGAGGCTCGTGATGTCATCGCTGAGCTGTCTGTCTGTCTGTCTGTCTCTCTCTCTCTCTCTCTCTCTCTCTCTCTCTCTCTCTTCCTCTCAATTCAATTCATTTGTATTGTCAAAGCAATTGGACATACATACATACATACATACATACATATATATATATATATATATATATATATATATATATATATATATATATATACATACATACAAACATCCATACATGCTAGAAAGTCATTACTATGTTATCTTAAAGGCTAACTAAGCAGAACATATATCATTATAGAACAGAGTTCATAGGTCAACACATGGTTTTAGGGAACAGGCTCGTAGGTCATACCGTTTGACATTGTCTCCAAGGTTCTCATCGTAAATAACAAACAGAAATCAAACTATCTTCTGGGCTGACCTTCTAGTTTGACCGTATCTTTCTTAAGTATACAAGAGAGAAAAACAGGTGTAAGAAAATAATTTCTAATTTTCCTTCTACACATATATACATACATACATACATATGTAGCGTTATGTTGGGTGTATTTGGATAAGAGCATTTGGGCTCTGAGCTGAAGCACGGATCTAAAGAAGACCTCTCCCCCCCCCAAAGTTATCAGATTTCCTTAGCTCATCAGCTTGGAACTGGTTTGCATCAAAGTGACAGTTTTGGGGAGGATGGCACCGAGAAGAGGCCAAATAGTTTGGAATTCTGCTATGAGATGTCTGGAGAAAGGGGCCTGTAGGTGATAAAAACTCTTTGAAGTGGATGAGAGCCGAAATCCCGACATAGAGCTACGAACCCAGGCCAACCGGCATTTCCAAAAGATGGCATGGATTGACATCAGTCATAAATCAAGCCCCCCTCCAATAGGACACTGGGGGCTGAAACCGAAATCCAATCTCAAGAACTCAGGGACCAATCACCTACTGATCTGACAGACTTTAAGGAACAGCGGACAGTCTTTCTCTCTCTCTTTCTCTCACCTGAACCAGAAACTCGCTGCCACAGCTCAACCTGTAGCTCTGTTGCCAGAACCGGAATCAGAAACCAACCAAGTCTTTGCCGGCAACAGAAGAGTTAAACTGGGAGAAGGAGATTGAGCCGTACGAAGAATTCTTTTAAAGGAATTTATTAAATAAATAACTTTACAGACCCACCTGATCAGTGGAGTTTTACAGCTGGACAATTGACTAAGTCGACTGAATACGAAAGTGTCAGTCACTTAAATAGCTATTTGAGTCTTAAGAAACTTGACCCTTGGAATAAACAGGGCCCTGCTTTCCTCAAAGACTTTGTCTTCAAGTAACTACGGTGGAACCCTGCTTACAAAGAAGATTTTGTGCACAACCTTGGAGCATTCAAACCAGTGGAAAATCTGTTTGGAAAAGACTCTACATTCCCGAAACCCCAACTTACAGGTGCATCGACTGAGTGGAAGTTCTTGGACAAAGCCGAACCAGACTGCCTTTGTTCCAAACCACACAGACCTCGTGCCGTGTGCTGTTATCTGAGCCCGAAGGCAGAGAGGCCTCTCTGCGACGAAGTTCACATAAGTTTAACAGTTTGGAGTTTGTGATTCATGACATTTGAGAAATCAATTAGAAATGTTAATCTGTGATTCATAACTCTAGAATGTGTAATATCATTTAGTTTTCTTAAATATAAATGTGTGTTGCATTAAACTGTTTTGTTGATAATTTTAGAAATAAAATCTGTCAACCCCGAGAAATATCTTCTCATTCCTGTTTAACTGTTTAGTCTGAAATTGACACAAGTTAATAGACATTAGATTATTGGTGGCCCTGCCTATCCTTAATCATTGAATAATAATCAGTTAAGGGAAATTGTGGTAACAAATAGGATCTTTCTCGGCACCTAAACGTAAATGAGACTGATATATATATAACGAGAAGTTACCCGACATAAATACTAACCTGCGTAGTTATTTAATGTCTGACTAATAATACTAACGAGAGACTCACCTTCGTCTTACTAACCGGTATTGTAGTCAATGTGTTTATAACCTTTTTTGTTTAACGATTTGTTAAACGGAATGTACGTGCTCTGTGCTGTCATAGCAGTAAGCTGAGAGAGGCTCGTCATGTCATCGCTGAGCTGGCTGGCTGGCTCTCTGTGTGTGTGTGTGTGTGTGTGTGTGTGTGTCTCTCTGTCTGTCTGTCTGTCTGTCTCTCTCTCCCTCTCAATTCAATTCATTTGTATTGTCAAAGCAATTGGACATGCATACATACATACATACATATATATGGAAAATAAACAATATGTGTACATCTCTTTCGGCATTAGTGGTGCCCTCACAGATGTGCAAGTTACATGACAGACAGACAGACAGACACACACACACTTTCACACACAGACAGACAGACAGACAGACAGACACACGCATATTATGGGTCTTTGTTGGGTAGTGAAATGGGTAGCATCAGTCGCAGTGTGGGTAATGTCAGGGAGCCAATCATAGTCCCCGTTATTTGCATATCGTGCAAAGCATTCTGGGAAAAGCAACTAAACACGTTTAGTCATGTATTTGTCCATAGTTTACACATGAGATGAACGAGACAGTATGACGTATTGAGCACCTAGGATTCCTCATGTGTATGTGAGGGGCAGAGGAACCGGATCCCAAGTGTGCGTCCCAGGTGCTATAGGTTTCAAAGCATGCAGGGGAATAGGCACCCCACCCTGACACGTATTAAAGATTGGATAGGGAGATATAAATAGCAATGGGGAGACTCTTGTACTTGGTGTGGCTCTATCCATATAGTGGGGCCAGCAGCCACTTAGCAGGTGCAGCAATAGAAGCTCAGCCTGGGGAGACTGGATTTAGCATTTCCTCTCCATTTTGATAACTATCCATAATCATTTCTGCAAAATACTTCTATGATACCTATGTATGTTTTTTACTTGTAATATATTATACTATCAAGTATCAGTGTACACATACAATGTGACCTGTTACATTAATACAGAGGCCACGGAAGGCCAGATCACTAATAGCCACTGTCCCCTGATATTACACTTTTTTACAATCACTTTGGCACTCATTTCAGAACCTTGATGTCATTTTTCAAAACTCTAGACACTAAACTCACACCCGATGATCAAAATGCACATTTTTCAAAACTCTAACACTTTTTTACAATTGCTTGGATACAATACACATCAACCTCAGATCATTTGTTCATTGAACTAAAATGACACAACTTAACATCAAAGTATTACCATTTCAAAATGCAATTCACACATTACATCTGAGATCACTGTCTATTCATTTCATTACAATGATCTAATTATCAATTGATACAGCTGCTCAAAATGATAAGTGACTGTTGCATTACTCTTAATGCATAATTTTATGGAAACTGACAAACAATATTCCATGTTTCGATCATGAAAGTTTCAGGATAATGAGATCCATTGACACCAATAACCGAGGAGCATGAACCAGTTGGACTACATTATCTATGGATGTAATATTTCATCATCATTCATCATCATGTAGCACTTTTCCACACCATGTTTTCAGTGTGGAAGGAAAGTTAGAAATTCTTTCTCTAATACCTGTTTTTCTCTCTTGTATACTTAAGAAAGATAAGGTCAAGCTAGAAGGTCAGGCCAGAAGGTAGTTTGATTTCTGTTTGTTATTTACGATGAGAATCTTGGAGACAATGTCAAACAGTATGATTGAAGTGCCTGCTCCCTAATCCATGTGTTGATCTATGAACTCTGTCCTATAATGATATAAATTCTGCTTAGCTAACTTTTAAGATAACATAGTAATGACTTTCTGATTATAACCAGCTCTTTGATTTTTGTGTATAAAAGCTCTGACTGTTAAAATGAAGGCAGAGCGACTTTGGGATCTACTTGAGTCACTGTTCCTCTCCACGCTGCGTGTATTAAAGGCATTGCAACTAACGCTCCAACCTGGTTGAAGATGATTGTTCTTCCACATCAGATTTGACATTACTGTATGTATGCAGGCCCTTGTAATTGCTTTTCCAATACTGCCAACTGGTTATTGATGATTGATTTCACATTGTGGTACGAGTATCGAGTGAAATGAGTGCGATCCACCCCAGCAACACAGTGATAACATGGAGCCGGCAAGTCATCCAGGTCACAATAGAGGTCAAGCAGTGGGAGGAGGAAGACGTGGTGGTCAAAGGAATGGAAGGGGACATGCACCCCTTCTGAGAGGTGGTCGTGGGCCTCGTCATAGAGGAGGGCTTAGGCCTCACCAGAGAGGCAGCCATGGGCCTCATTTGAGAGGTGTTGGGGGAACGTGGTAGAGGACAAGGCCACGGACCAGACAGCGGCAGCAACAGCAAATAGTGTCCAGTGAAATCCGAGAAATAGTTGTAGAGCATGTTGTAAATCATGGCATGACCATGACTGAGGCAGCTACAATGATTCAATCAAACCTCAGAATCAACTCAGGATCAACTGTGGCCTCAATCATCAGAAATTTCCGTACTGAGAAGCGGCAAGTCTTCAGCATGCACTAAACATTAGGCTACTCTCAATTGTCAAATGACTGTATACTGCATACCAATGTGTAGCACAGAGTATAGTGTGCCTTTTGAAAGAAATGCAGACAGAGTGAAGCAGCTGATGACTGAGTATGTTCAGGTATGTTCAGTTTCAAGATGCCTCTTGTGAAAAATGGTTGTGAGAACCTGAACCTGAACACAGGGCTGATGGAAATTCAGAAGTACAGTAATCAATCCTTTGTTTTACACTAAGCCAGGTGAGGAACACTGCAGTTGACATTTTACTGTAGTTTTGTTCTTTCTTGTAGCTAATTATTGTTGCATGGCTTCAAAGAAACCTATGGTGTGATTTGATTGTATTGCATCAATACATTTCAGATTTTGTTCAATGATTCCACTGTGTCTGTAGTATTCTCTCTACTAGTCCTTTTACAGTGATGTATTTATGTGTAGTACCATAATAAAACATGTATCACATATTTTGTACTACAATATTTAATGATTGTACGAACAACTACACAGTGAAACTATCGGTATCTTCTGTGTTACTATGTTACTATGGTATTTCATGATAAATGAGTTATTTGAACCAACAAGTCTGCAAGTGCAAGGTTTCTTTAAAGATATGAATGCACAATACAATGTTTTGAACATTGGACAGCCTGTGTTACAAGTGATGACCGTTTTGAGTTTTGTGTCTAGTTTTGAAAAATGACATCAAGGTTCTGAAATGAATGACAAAGTGATTGTAAAAAACTGTATATTCATCCTATTTAATGTGCTCTTTTAAAATGTACTTTTCTTTTTTATGTTGCCATTTCTGTTCTACCAATGTTTCAGTTGTTAGCCAAAGATTGACAGAGTACATCTCATACACACAGGCCAGACAGCAAGGATTTCTTTTTGAAATTCAATTACAAATGCTGCATGAATTCATCAATACGATTAGAGCTCATGAAAACTCACTCTACAGCATCTCATTAGCAGTGAAAAGAAACCAAGAAAGTTGGGACAGTCGACTGTTTACCACTATGTAACATCACCTTTTCTTTTAATAACACTTATTAAGCACTTGGGCACTGAAGACACCACTTGGTTAAGTTTAGCAAGTGGGATTTCCCCCCATTCATCCATTATGCATTTCCTCAGCTGCGCAACTGCACAGGGCCTTCGTTGTCTTAATTTGCACTTCATAGTGCGCCACACATTCTCAATTCGGAGACAGGTCAGGACTGCAGGCAGGCCATGCTAGCACCCGCACTCTCTGCCTATGCAACCATGCGCTTGAAATCTGGGCAGAATGTGGTTTGGCGTTATCCTGCTGAAAAATGCAGGTACGTCCCTGGAAAAGACGATGTCTGGATGGCAGCATATGTTGCTCCAAAATGTGTACATCTCTTTCTGCAAAAATGGTGCCCTCACAGATGTGCGAGTTACATGACAGACAGACACTCATACACACTGTCACACCCACACACACACACACACACTTTCACAGACAGACACACGCACACACACACACACACACAACACACACACACTTTCACAGACAGACACACGCACACACACACACACACACACACACACACACACACACTTTCACACAGAGACAGACACACACACACTTACATACATACATACATACATACATACAGTGAGGGAAAAAAGTATTTGATCCCCTGCTGATTTTGTACGTTTGCCCACTGACAAAGAAATGATCAGTCTATAATTTTAATGGTAGGTGTATTTTAGCAGTGAGAGACAGAATAACAACAACAAAATCCAGAAAAACGCATTTCAAAAAAGTTATAAATTGATTTGCATGTTAATGAGGGAAATAAGTATTTGATCCCCTATCAATCAGCAAGATTTCTGGCTCCCAGGTGTCTTTCATACAGGTAACGAGCTGAGATTAGGAGCACTCTCTTAAAGGGAGTGCTCCTAATCTCAGCTCGTTACCTGTATAAAAGACACCTGTCCACAGAAGCAATCAATCAATCAGATTCCAAACTCTCCACCATGGCCAAGACCAAAGAGCTGTCCAAGGATGTCAGGGACAAGATTGTAGACCTACACAAGGCTGGAATGGGCTACAAGACCATCACCAAGCAGCTTGGTGAGAAGGTGACAACAGTTGGTGCGATTATTCGCAAATGGAAGAAACACAAAATAACTGTCAGTCTCCCTCAGTCTGGGGCTCCATGCAACATCTCACCTCGTGGAGTTTCAATGATCATGAGAACGGTGAGGAATCAGCCCAGAACTACATGGGAGGATCTTGTTAATGATCTCAAGGTAGCTGGGACCATAGTCACCAAGAAAACAATTGGTAACACACTACGCCATGAAGGACTGAAATCCTGCAGCGCCCCCGCAAGGTCCCCCTGCTCAAGAAAGCACATGTACAGGCCCGTCTGAAGTTTGCCAATGAACATCTGAATGATTCAGAGGAGAACTGGGTGAAAGTGGTCTCAGATGAGACCAAAATCAAGCTGTTTGCCATCAACTCAACTCGCCGTGTTTGGAGGAGGAGGAATGACCCCAAGAACACCATTCCCACCATCAAACAAGGAGGTGGAAACATTATGCTTTGGGGCTGTTTTTCTGCTAAGGGGACAGGACAACTGCACCGCATCAAAGGGACGATGGACGGGGCCATGTACCGTCAAATCATGGGTGAGAACCTCCTTCCCTAAGCCAGGGCATTGAAAATGGGTCAAATACTTATTTCCCTCATTAACATGCAAATCAATGTATAACTTTTTTGAAATGCATTTTTCTGGATTTTTTGGCTGTTATTCTGTCTCTCACTGTTAAAATACACCTACCATTAAAATTATAGACTGATCATTTCTTTGTCAGTGGGCAAACGTACAAAATCAGCAGGGGATCAAATACTTTTTTCCCCCACTGTACATACATATATATGGAAAAGAAACATTACAAGTATAAATCACAATAAGATGTAATAAAGTACAGATAAACAAAATGTAATAAAATGTGATCTGTTTGAAAATGCAGGGACGTCACTGGAAAAGATGATGTCTGGATGGCAGCATATGTTGCTCCAAAATGTGTACATCTCTTCTGCAAAAATGGTGCCCTCACAGATGTGCGAGTTACATGACAGACAGACAGACAGACACTCACACCCACACACACACACTTTCACAGACAGACATACACACACACACACACACACACTCACTTTCACACAGAGACAGGCACACACACGTACAGACACACACACTCACTTTCACACAGAGACAGACACACACACACACACATACATACATACATACATATGGAAAAGAAACAATACATTTATAAATCACAATAAGATGTAATAAAGTACAGAAAAACTAAATGTAAGAAAATGTGATCTTTAATACACACAAATATGTATGGCTGGTCGGATGCGTCTTGGACTCGGGTTCCTCTTCATTACGTATAACGCTTTTGCCTTTTGCTAAAGCTTTCCGTGGAGGGGATCGTGGGTGAGTTTGTACCATTTTTGGGAGGATCTGCCTTGTTGGGGCGGAGCTGTGATCCAGGTGAACAGCAGATCGGGCATAGGTGGGCATGTGGGCAGAGGAGTAGGAAGGCCGGTCAAGCAAATAAGCTTGCTAAGGTACGCAGCAGCAGCAAGCAGCCCCCCCATCCAGCCAGCCAGCCAGTCTGGCTGGCAGTGACTGAGTGGTTGACAGACGGCAAGCAACGGAATGTACGTGCTCTGTGATGTCATAGCAGTCAGCTGAGAGAGGCTCGTGATGTCATCGCTGAGCTGGCTGGCTGGCTGGCTCTGTGTGTGTGTGTGTCTGTGTCTGTCTGTTTTTCTGTTTGTCAGTCTGTCTGTCTGTCTCTCTCTCTCTCTCCCTCTCAATTCTATTCATTTGTATTGTCAAAGCAATTGGACATACATACATACATACATACATACATATATATATATATATATATATATATATATGTATGTAGCATAAGGTACACTTTTAAATTTCAATTAAAGAAGTGAATTCATAGTATCACCTTATCACGAATCCTGGAGTCTTGTAGAACTCAATTTCTGTAATAATTGGACGCAGACACCAATTCCAAAGATATAAATTGTCAAATTTATTTAAAAACAAAGACTAAATGTAGCACTACACTAATTATACAAAAGGGAAAAACTAATTAAAATTCAACTCTAGATCAACAAATCAAAGACAAATCACTTCCGTGACCAAATCAAAGACCATGGGATCACATAGGATAACACACAAATCGTTAAACAAAAAAGGTTATAAACACATTGACTACAATACCGGTTAGTAATTCTAGGAATCACTAAGAAACAGTTGAAAGTGCTAAATTGCAGTTTCAGAAGATGAAAAAAAACAGTAACTGATGGGATATGTAGTACTTTATACTCGAGTGGTCTATGCGATTACACCCTGTTGGTGTTATTAAGAACGCCAAGTACCAGAATGCAGAGCGGGACTGTTTTTTGTGCCGTGAGTTGTCGGGGGAAAAACGCGCAGAAAAAACGGACGAGAAGGTGAAGGTAGTATGGCGGTGATGCACGCGTTGGTGAAGTGGGAAAGTGGGGTCGACAAAGACTCTTACAGCGTGATTCCCACTGCTTGCTTTCGCAATTTTGATTTATTCAGCATTGCTGATGATGACGAAGAGACGACTCGAAACTTCAGAGCAGAGTGGAGAGACACGAACAAACCTCCAAAAGGTGGATGGCCTGTCCATGAAGCGCAGATCATTATGACTGGTAACAATGTTTATTTAAAAAAAAACATTAAAGTCTTTACATGCTATTTGATATATACAATCACAGTATATTTGAAATGAATGTTTAAGTTATTAATGTGTTGTACTTCTAACATACTCTTATAACATGGTAGGTGGTGGTGAGGGCGCTAAAACTCGTCATACTTGACTGGCATTTGTAAGAACGATTTATTGTGTGTTGTGCTTTACAATAAAATCCCCCAAATCACAAAATAAATTAAACCAGATATAATTTAACTTCAGTTTTGATTCAGTGTTGGCTGTTCATCTTAATTTGTATGGTCAAAGCACAGTATTTTTATGACAAATAAATATAATCCCCAAATATCTGTGGACATAATGCAGGGTTTTATTTATTTTATTTTTATTTTAGGAAAAGAAGGCGAACTAAGAAGAAAACTTAATGACCTAACAAAAATGCCCTGTCCTAAAATGAAGACAGTACCTAAACCAAACAAAAAACTTCAAATTTCAGATGATAGTGACCTTGATGAACCACAGTTACCGGTGAGATAATTACTGCAAATATTAAATAAATGTATTGCAGGATTGTTTTTTTTAAATCATTTTCATTATATATATATATATATATATATATATATATATATATATTCATTTTAAACTCTTTTTCTCTCTGAATACAGCACAAAATAAGAGAAAACCGATGGAGCTTCAAGAATTAGATCCCGTCATATTCTACAGACATTTAAAGAGTCCAGTGAAGTTGAGCTACAGCAAAAAGTTAAGCAGCTCGAAAAGGAAAACACAAGACTTAAAAATGAAAACCAATGTCTTCGAAACCGTATGGTTGATGGTAAGTTTTTTTATTTATAGCAAATAATTCCTTACCTTGATAAATGTTATTCTTCAGTAATTTAGATTCCAGAGTAATGTATTATAGTTGATCATACTGAAGTAATCTAGAACCACAATACAGACTCTTAATGTGCACTGTCTAATAGTTTAATAATACTGATTATTAAATAAAGTTTTTCAACATAACTTCATAATCCTACATTAATGACTATATGCATTACATTAGACCTGGTAATTCTTGTATTTTATCTCTTTTATTTTTTTCGTAGCTAATGTTAATGACCCACAAAAAGGTCAGTTTGCCAATAACATAGAGCAAGTCTCTCAAGTATAATTGCAGGCATTGATGGTTTTGTTTTCACTTTGTATTAAATATATTACTAGAAATGATTATCATTTAATACTAAGGTTTTTTTCTCCAGAGATTCCAGACCTTTTGGACAATCTGAAAAAAATTGTAACAAAAGCCACATTTATCAGCAATGAAGACAAAAGTGTGTCACCATCAAGTGGTTCTGACAGCCCCACAGCAAATTGTTCTGAATCTGACAAAGAATCACCAAAACAGGTATAACACTCTTGGTCTACAATATTACAAAGACAAGGTAAAAATATATATATTGAAAACAAATATTGGTTGTAAACAATCTAATGATGCTACATTATCAGTTATATTCATAGTTATAGTTGATAATAAGAATGTAATTGAATTATGGGTGTCACAGATTCACTGACTTTATTATGTCTGTAAATTAATAAACTTAGAATTGAGACATACTGTGGTCTTTAATAACACATTTCTGTAACAAAATCACAGCCTTACTGATAATGTATTCCACTTAACATAATATAAGAATAGTTTGGGGATAAACTTGTTTTTTATTTACCATTGTCTTTTAGGTGGAAATATTCCCAGGCACTGGAGTTTACATTGACAAACTGTCCTGGATCCTTGCAGAGAGGTGCAGCACGAATACGTCATATGCAAGAACCCTGACGGTTGCTGTCTTTGACTTTCCAACATTACTAAAGAGCAATCTTCGTGGTGGTGGCAGCAAGAGAGATCCAACTTCGGAGACATTAAGATCCTCATTGATGTTATTGAGGATCATATACAGCTGCCTTCGGAAGGACACGACGTGTTTCAGTTGCGGGGCTTTGCAGCCCAGCGGGACCCTCTTAATGCCGGACATCAGCTGCCCGAGCCGGTGCGGATGAACGGAGGGACGTTAGACAGCGTTACCTTCCGGGCAGGAGCAGCGAGCGGCAACACCGGGGTGAAAGTGTCGTCTAACACTGTGCCATTAGCCACTAGCTGATTGAGCAGATCAGTGGTTTTTAAGAAGATAACAATGGCAGCAGACTTGATATTTTCACACCCTGCTACCTCCCCAACCGCTAACACACACTGCTCTAGGGGGCAGAACTGCACCGGAGCGATCTTGACTCCATGGCGTCGGGTCAGTTTTTCAAAAGACGCATTCAGGGGGTCCGACCCCCCGACCCGGGAAGAACTACCGGTACTCCCCCCTCCCCTCCCCTGTTCCCCCACAATAAGAAAAGCACTGAAAACAGAAGACAAAATAAACAAACTGAAAAAAGTAAAGCAACAAAAAAACGCAGCCAAAGGACAGAGCTCTCAGCAGCACTCCCGCTCACTGCAGACCCCTCCCACACACTCCCAGCTGAGAGAGAGAGAGAGTTAGTGTCTGTCTGTCTCTCTCTCTCTGTAGATGCATCATAGGGAACATATGTAACAATCTCTCTTTTTGTTTACCAAAAATGAGAATGAACGTATTTCAAGTGGGTGTTGCCTTGGTTGGAAACGTTTTAAGATTATTTATGAAGTGTAAAGTGGATTTGTCTCAGTTCTCCGTAGTTTTCAATGTATGTGCCATTCAGTAGCGTTCATGTTACAGATGTGCCCTATGCAGTGGTAGGGTCAATAAAATGTCAGTAAAACTTTATTTTAGCAATTATGGAGGGGAAGAACTGCAAATAGAGGGTCCCCACTAATTATCTAACTTACCAACAACGTTTCAAATTAGGTCTTGCGAAGCTGCCAAATAATGCTGTATAATCGTATGTGTCTTCATACACCGGCTGCTATAGTCTGATAGCTTTGAATATATATATATATATTTTCTCGTGAACCACAAATGCTATTTGCTTGATTTTTACAGAGTATGTTATAAATACCATTCTTATGAAGCCTGACAAATTGTATGCTGTAATTATGAATATTTTCAAATCATTTGTTTGTTTTTCCTAACATGTTACAAATGTTCCCTATGTGAAAGATGCATTATATCTTAATAACGTCTAAACAATTAAAGATATACAGATTATTTTTTTTGGTAAAGTTATAATACATTGCTATTAACTATGTGTGTCAGTAAAAGTTTAAATTTCTTAAAGGATTTTTATTGATCTTGCAAAATAAGTGTTTAGGGAACATTTGTAACATAGAGGTGGGTTAGCCACCGGCTACGGGCAGCGGCTCCGGCTCCAGCACCGTCACCATGTCGCTGGAAAAGCGCTAAGTGAGCTCACAGTGAGCTCAGTGTAATGTCTGCTCTGGTGAGCTCACAGTGTGACCTAGTCGTGAGTTCACGTCTTCACTGGGTAGTCCTTGACAACTTAATTGACTCAAATCTTGGGCTTAATTGGTCAAAATGACCATTGGTTGAAGGTACTCAGGGACTGATGTGTAGAGAGACTTATTAAACCTGCAGGATTGTGGTTTTCCCAGATCAGAATTAACCAGATCACCACAAAGGAACATGGTAGGTGCTATTGCAACACAGATTACACAAATACATTGAAATCCAAGTTTGCAGTGGTCCTTGGGCCATTGGGTGGTGATCCAGATCACTTCAGCAGGAATTTTGCAGTGGTCTGGACTACAACTCTCTCTCTCTCTCTCTCTCTCTCTCTCTCTCTCTCTCTCTCTCTCTCTCTCTCTCTCTCTCTCTCTCTCTCTCTCTCTCAATTCAGTGCATTTGAATTGTCAAAGCAATTGGACATGCATACATACATACATACATATACACTCACCTAAAGGATTATTAGGAACACCTGTTCAATTTCTCATTAATGCAATTATCTAACCAACCAATCACATGGCAGTTGCTTCAATGCATTTAGGGGTGTGGTCCTGGTCAAGACAATCTCCTGAACTCCAAACTGAATGTCTGAATGGGAATGAAAGGTGATTTAAGCAATTTTGAGCGTGGCATGGTTGTTGGTGCCAGACGGGCCGGTCTGAGTATTTCACAATCTGCTCAGTTACTGGGATTTTCACGCACAACCATTTCTAGGGTTTACAAAGAATGGTGTGAAAAGGGAAAAACATCCAGTATGCGGCAGTCCTGTGGGCGAAAATGCCTTGTTGATGCTAGAGCTCAGAGGAGAATGGGCCGACTCGATTCAAGCTGATAGAAGAGCAACTTTGACTGAAATAACCACTCGTTACAACCGAGGTATGCAGCAAAGCATTTGTGAAGCCACAACACGTACAACCTTGAGGCGGATGGGCTACAACAGCAGAAGACCCCACTGGGTACCACTCATCTCCACTACAAATAGGAAAAAGAGGCTACAATTTGCACAAGCTCACCAAAATTGGACAGTTGAAGACTGGAAAAATGTTGCCTGGTCTGATGAGTCTCGATTTCAGAGTCAGAATTTGGCGTAAACAGAATGAGAACATGGATCCATCATGCCTTGTTACCACTGTGCAGGCTGGTGGTGGTGGATGTAATGGTGTGGGGGATGTTTTCTTGGCACATTTTAGGCCCCTTAGTGCCAATTGGGCATCGTTTAAATGCCACGGCCCGTTGTTTCTGACCATGTCCATCCCTTTATGACCACCATGTACCCATCCTCTGATGGCTACTTCCTGCAGGATAATGTACCATGTCACAAAGGTCGAATCATTTCAAATTGGTTTCTTGAACATGACAATGAGTTCACTGTACTAAACTGGCCCCCACAGTCACCAGATCTCAACCCAATAGAGCATCTTTGGGATGTGGTGTGTAGCGTTATGTTGGGTGTATTTGGATAAGAGTATTTGGGCTCTGAGCTGAAGCACGGATCTAAAGAAGACCTCTCCCCCCCAAAGTTATCAGATTTCCTTAGCTCATCAGCTTGGAACTGGTTTGCATCAAAGTGACAGTTTTGGGGAGGATGGCACCGAGAAGAGGCCAAATAGTTTGTTATTCTGCTATGAGATGTCTGGAGAAAGGGGCCTGTGGGTGATAAAAACTCTTTGAAGTGGATGAGAGCCGAAATCCCGACATAGAGCTACGAACCCAGGCCAACCGGCATTTCCAAAAGATGGCATGGATTGACATCAGTCATAAATCCAAAGTCACAAAAGATTAAGTCTGTTTTAGTTACTTGTGATAAATTGTTGATATCCTAAGCGTTGGCATTAGAGTCATTAGGTGATTAATCGAGTACTGTTCTGTTGGGTTGTTACTGAATAGCCAAAACAATGATTACCCAAATGTCCCCATGTGAAGCATTGATTGTTAAGGTACCAGGAACAGAGATTCCTGAATTCCTTGGACGCCTAGGCAGTTTGGACTTTGAAGTAGAGTCGCGTCGAACTCAGTTGGTAAACGACACTACGACGCAACTCGAAAAAGAGTCGATAGAGGTGATGAAAGTTATGGCTAGCTTAGCACTTGCGAGCTCAAGGGTAGTGAACTGGATCATAAGCAAGTTTGAAAAACTGAAAAAGCTAGGAGAAAAGTATGCTAAAGCGAAAGAAGAAAGAGCCAAACGGCATGGAATGGTTTTAGAATTTGAAGGAAAGCTAGATACTTGTGGAAAACAAGTCATTGTGTTGAATGCTGAAAAAGAGGACTTAATTGAACAGAGAGAGCAATTAGGAAATGATTTAAGACAATGTCAAGTTGAATTGGAAACAACTCTGATCCAAGTAAAAGGTCTGCAAAATGACAGATGTAAAGCGGTTGAAAATGAAAGGATAGTTTTGAAGGACCGGGATGTTTTGGAAATGCGTCTTTGCAAAACAGTCAGGGAGAAAGATTTGGGCACTGTAAAAATGGAGATACTCGAAGGCGAGGTCATACATTTAAAAAGGGACAGTGAAGAAATGAGGAGAGTAAATCAGGTGCTTAGGGGAGAACTCAAATCAACTGAAGTTGAAAATGAGCGTCTCAAGCAACAAATAGGGGCCCTGAAAGCTGCCTCTTGGTGGGCTGCAAAGCTGACACCTGACAGCATAAAGGAACAGCCGGAACCGGCCAATGCACGGAGTCGCACACCGTCTCCACATTTAGGCCCCAGGTTGCCTCGTCCTGATCGTACCCCTCCCTGTAGTCTTTCTCCACCCAGGGTAAGAAGCTCGTCGCACAGACGAACTTCCTCTCCCGAGAGTCCAGACCGAAAGGTTAACATGCGCCAGTTGAGAGAACTGGCTAAAGATTGTGAAACCTTTAACCCAGCAGACAAGGAAGGAAATGTGGAAGCGTATATTAAGGACATTAAGTATGCTTTGAGTTTCTATCCTGAGGCTACGGAGAAGGAAAAGGTTCTCCTAATCCGCAAAACTACCTCTCGCCAAGTCCATTCTTGGATGGAGAGGCAAGGGTCCATGGTCTGCGATAGGTTTCAACGCTTGTGCAGAGCATTAGTTAGGGACTATTCCAGGTTCATTGATCCAGTGGCAGCAGTGACTGCCACACACCAGATCAAACAGGGTAAGCATGAGTCCCCCCGTGATTACTATGAAAAGCTTAGGAAAACCTATTTTGCGGGTCAAGATCGACCCGGGGCCGAGGAAGAGGTGAGCTTTAAAGGGTTGTTTGTTGCTAATTTGTTCCCAACGATTAAGGAAATGATCATATTACATGCAGACGCAACGTATATGAACATAGCTGAAATTCGAAAAAATGGCACAGAAAGCTTGGGAAAGCAAGTACAATAGCACTTCTGATCGTAAAGATTCAAGCACCCAAGTACTGGCAAGGCGCTCTGAGAGCCCTATTTCTCCACTGGAGTTAGAGGGGACAGAGATTCAAAGAAGGAAAGAACCTCCCAAGGATGGAATCCAAGACACCCAGGCTTACAATAAAAAAAAGAAATCTGCTCCTAGCCTAGGTGGGTTAACTCAGTCTCTGAGCAATGTTGCAGTTTCTGAGCTACTGCTACGCTTAGCTCTGCTCCCTTTGCCCCCTCTTCCCAAACTGGAAGTTAGTAGCCAGGGTAAAGGGCCGGACTCGCCACCTAAGGAATGACTAGCTCTGGAACCACCCCCTGTCCCCGCCTCTGTGTTTTTGATTGGATGTGAGGAACAGCAGGGGGGTTTCTCTGACACATCAGCCCACTGGGACCTCCCAGTGGGGGAAGTTGCCTGCAGGCAAGCTGAACCTTTGGTGATGTTACTGGGTGATCTGACACAGAGAGGCAGAGCCAAGCAAGTTTACATAGAAGTGACCATTGAGAATGTGTGGGAGTGAGGAGCCTTGTTGGACACTGGGGCTGAAATTTGTTTAATGTCTGCCACCACAATGGGCAACCTGAAACAAATTATGGAAACCTCAGACCAACGACTGAAAGTGGAAGCTTGTAGTGTGAACATTACAAGTTACACAGAGACTAAGGCACAGCTCACTCAAAAGGCATTGTTAGAGTTCACCTTTGGGAAGATTAAGTTGGTTCATCCAGTTTATATTTCCAAATTTGAAACAGAGAAGTTGATCATTGGTCAGGATCTATTGAACAGGTTGTGGGCTCAAGTTGAATCACCAAAGCCGGTGGAATTGAATGACAGATATGATACAGCCACCAAGGTACAACTTCCCAATGAGACCATTTTTTGTGCATGTCCCTAAAGGGGGCACCGGCTTACCATGTAAGCCAACCATTCGAACCCAGGTCCCTACCAACTATTATAGACATAGTGAAGGTCAGGTGCCTGAATAACACCTGAATTCCCAGTCACCTCCCTCTGTTAATCAACTTCCACCTATTGGTTACCGTCAGTAACCATACTCAATACTGAGTAATACCAATTGTTTTTTTGTTTTAATGTACTTGTGTTATAATATGTAACCTGTATATGTGCTAGTATAGGATTGTCAATTTGATTGGAATACATTCTGCTTAAATAATGAACTATTAGTTTGTTTTCTTTGATTTCTCGGGGTCATGAATGGTGAAGTCCACTGTTGAATTCTGTTACATAACTTTGAGATGAATGCTTAACGTCTTATTTTGTCTTGAAGGGGATAACGCCCTAGTCGACCTCAGTCCCATTCAAGAAAGGGGGTATGTAGCGTTATGTTGGGTGTATTTGGATAAGAGTATTTGGGCTCTGAGCTGAAGCACGGATCTAAAGAAGACCTCTCCCCCCCAAAGTTATCAGATTTCCTTAGCTCATCAGCTTGGAACTGGTTTGCATCAAAGTGACAGTTTTGGGGAGGATGGCACCGAGAAGAGGCCAAATAGTTTGTTATTCTGCTATGAGATGTCTGGAGAAAGGGGCCTGTAGGTGATAAAAACTCTTTGAAGTGGATGAGAGCCGAAATCCCGACATAGAGCTACGAACCCAGGCCAACCGGCATTTCCAAAAGATGGCATGGATTGACATCAGTCATAAATCAAGCCCCCCTCCAATAGGACACTGGGGGCTGAAACCGAAATCCAATCTCAAGAACTCAGGAACCAATCACCTATTGATCTGATAGACTATAAAGGACAAACACGGCCTTTCTTTCTCTCTCTCTCTCACCTGAACCAGTAACTCGCTGCCACAGCTCAACCTGTAGCTCTGTTGCCCGAACCGGAACCAGAAACCAACCAAGTCTTTGCCGGCAACAGAAGAGTTAAACTGGGAGAAGGAGATTGAGCCGTACAAAGAATTCTTTTAAAGGACTTTATTAAATAAAGAACTTTACAGACTGCGCTGCCCGCCTGTGCCCACCTGATCAGTGGAGTTTTACAGCTGGACAAATGACTAAGTCGACTGAATACGAAAGTGTCAGTCATTTAAATAGCTATTTGAGTTTTAAGAAACTTGACCCTTGGAACAAACAGGGCCCTGCTTTCCTCAATGACTTTGTCTTCAAGTAACTACGGTGGAAACCTGCTTACAAAGAAGATTTTGTGCACAACCTTGGAGCCTTCAAACCAGTGGAAAATCTGTTTGGAAACGACTCTACTTTCGCGAAACCCCAACTTCCAGGTGCATCGACTGAGTGGAAGTTCTTGGACAAAGCCGAACCGGACTGCCTTTGTTCCAAACCACACGGACCTCGTGCCGTGTGCTGTTATCTGAGCCCGAAGCCAGAGAGGCCTCTCTGCGACGAAGTTCAGATAAGTTTAACAGTTTGGAGTTCATGATTCATGACATTTGAGAAATCAATTAGAAATGTTAATCTGTGATTCATAACTCTAGAATGTGTAATATCATTTAGTTTTCTTAAATATAAATGTGTGTTGCATTAAACTGTTTTGTTGATAATTTTAGAAATAAAATCTGTCAACGCCGAGAAATATCTTCTCATTCCTGTTTAACTGTTTAGTCTGAAATTGACACAAGTTAATAGACACCAGATTATAGGTGGCCCTGCCTATCCTTAATCATTGAATAATAATCAGTTAAGGGAAATTGTGGTAACAAGTAATGATAGGGTCTTTCTCTCCACCTAAACGTTAATGAGACTGATATATATATAACGAGAAGTTACCTGACATAAATACTAACCTGCGTAGTTATTTAATGTCTGACTAATAATACTAACAAGAGACTCACCTTCATCTTACTAACTGGTATTGTAGTCAATGTGTTTATAACCTCTTTTGTTTAACGATTTGTGTTATCATATGCGATCCCATGGTCTTTGATTTGGTCACGGAAGTGATTTGTCTTTGATTTGTTGATATAGAGTTGAATTTTAATTAGTTTTTCCCTTTTGTATAATTAGTGTAGTGCTACATTTAGTCTTTGTTTTGAATAAATTTGACAATTTATATCTTTGGAATTGGTGTCTGTGTCCAATTATTACAGAAATTGAGTTCTACAAGATTCCAGGATTCGTGATAAGGTGATACTATAAATTCACTTCTTTAATTGAAATTTATAAGTGTACCTTACACTACAGGTGGAACGGGAGCTTCGTGCCCTGGATGTGCATCCCACAAATCTCCATCAACTGCAAGATGCTATCCTATCAATATGGGCCAACATTTCTAAAGAATGCTTTCAGCACCTTGTTGAATCAATGCCACGTAGAATTAAGGCAGTTCTGAAGGCGAAAGGGGGTCAAACACAGTATTAGTATGGTGTTCCTAATAATCCTTTAGGTGAGTGTATATGGAAAAGGAACAATATGTGTACATCTCTGCATATGGTGCCCTAACAGATGTGCAAGTTACATGACAGACAGACACTCACACACACTTTCAAAGACAGACAGACAGACAGACACTCACACACACTTTCACACACTCACTTTCACAGACAGACAGACACAGACACAGACACACTCACTTTCACACAGAGACAGGCACATTTTCACACAGAGACAGACACACAAACACACACAAACAGACACAGACACATACTTTGACAGACAGACAGACAGACAGACACATGCATATTATGGGTCTTTGTTGGGTAGTGAAATGGGTAGCATCAGTCGCAGTGTGGGTAATGTCAGGGAGCCAATCATAGTCCCCGTTATTTGCATATCGTGGCGCAAAGCATTCTGGGAAAAGCAACTAAACACGTTTAGTCATGTATTTGTCCATAGTTTACACATGAGATGAACGAGACAGTATGACGTATTGAGCACCTAGGATTCCTCATGTGTATGTGAGGGGCAGAGGAACCGGATCCCAAGTGTGCGTCCCAGGTGTTATAGGTTTCAAAGCATGCAGGGGAATAGGCACCCCACCCTGACACGTATATAAGATTGGATAGGGAGATATAAATAGCAATGGGGAGACTCTTGTACTTGGTGTGGCTCTATCCATATAGTGGGGCCAGCAGCCACTTAGCAGGTGCAGCAATAGAAGCTCAGCCTGGGGAGACTGGATTTAGCATTTCCTCTCCATTTTGATAACTATCCAAAATCATTTCTGCAAAATACTTCTATGATACCTATGTATGTTTTTTACTTGTACTATATTATACTATCAAGTATCAGTGTACACATACAATGTGACCTGTTACATTAATACAGAGGCCACGGAAGGCCAGATCAGTAATAGCCACTGTCCCCTGATATTACACTTTTTTACAATCACTTTGGCACTCATTTCAGAACCTTGATGTCATTTTTCAAAACTCTAGACACTAAACTCACACCCGATGATCAAAATGCACATTTTTCAAAACTCTAACACTTTTTTACAATTGCTTGGATACAATACACATCAACCTCAGATCATTTGTTCATTGAACTAAAATGACACAACTTAACATCAAAGTATTACCATTTCAAAATGCAATTCACACATTACATCTGAGATCACTGTCTATTCATTTCATTACAAAGATCTAACTATCAATTGATACAGCTGCTCAAAATGATAAGTGACTGTTGCATTACTCTTAATGCATAGTTTTATGGAAACTGACAAACAGTATTCCATGTTTCGATCATGAAAGTTTCAGGATAATGAGATCCATTGACACCAATAACCGAGGAGCATGGTTTCTGTTTGTGAAGGAACAGGACTGCGTTTTCCTGTCTGGGTTCCCGCAGGCTTAAGTGGGTTTGACCTACTATTAGAAAAAAAAAAAAAAAAGGAGCGCTAATTAATTGTTCAATATCTGATACGCCGGTGATAATATAAAATAACGTGTTTATAGTTTATAGAAGTTTATAGTGTTTATGGTAAATGAAGAAAAGTCATTAAGTTATATACAAGTTCTATAAATGCAAACATTGAAAAGCATGTTTGTTGTTATTCCTATATAGGATTTAGTATTATTTGTGTTTTCTTGTTTTTTGCTATGTTTTCTCCCCTGTCGTTTATTGTTATTTTGCGGGCTTGCACGCCTTGGTTGTTGTGTACAAAACGATACATAGAAAATGGGAAAACGTGTTACTGTGTGGGAACAGCTCTAGTAAGACGGGCGACCCGCCACTTAAAGGTACACATGTAAGGTACATGTATGATAACTATGGAGTGAAGCGGTGCGTTTGACTGGACAATAGGTGACAGAAAATTAAGGTTTCCAGAAGATGGGACTTTTGATTCAGATAGACTTGAGCACCTAAAAACGGTTTTGCAAAATAGGAATACAAAGCATTAAGAAATGAGAAACCAAAGCTAGCTATCTTAAAACATTTGTTAGAGAAAAGAAAGAAAAGACAACAGGCATAATTCAATCTGAATGCCCCGAAGACAAATTAAAAATATATATATACAGTGAGGGAAAAAAGTATTTGATCCCCTGCTGATTTTGTACGTTTGCCCATTGACAAATAAATGATCAGTCTATAATTTTAATGGTAGGTGTATTTTAACAGTGAGAGACAGAATAACAACAACAAAATCCAGAAAAACGCATTTCAAAAAAGTTATAAATTGATTTGCATGTTAATGAGGGAAATAAGTATTTGATCCCCTATCAATCAGCAAGATTTCTGGCTCCCAGGTGTCTTTTATACAGGTAACGAGCTGAGATTAGGAGCACTCTCTTAAAGGGAGTGCTCCTAATCTCAGCTCATTACCTGTATAAAAGACACCTATCCACAGAAGCAATAAATCAATCAGATTCCAAACTCTCCACCATGGCCAAGACCAAAGAGCTGTCCAAGGATGTCAGGGACAAGATTGTAGACCTACACAAGGCTGGAATGGGCTACAAGACCATCGCCAAGCAGCTTGGTGAGAAGGTGACAACAGTTGGTGCGATTATTCGCAAATGGAAGAAACACAAAATAACTGTCAGTCTCCCTCAATCTGGGGCTCCATGCAAGATCTCACCTCGTGGAGTTTCAATGATCATGAGAACGGTGAGGAATCAGCCCAGAACTACA
Source organism: Amia ocellicauda (assembly GCF_036373705.1). Lineage (NCBI taxonomy): Eukaryota > Metazoa > Chordata > Actinopteri > Amiiformes > Amiidae > Amia > Amia ocellicauda. Next base: position 552,800 of record NW_027102865.1, read on the forward strand.
CAGGAGGATCTTGTTAATGATCTCAAGGCAGCTGGGACCATAGTCACCAAGAAAACAATTGGTAACACACTACGCCGTGAAGGACTGAAATCCTGCAGCGCCCGCAAGGTCTTCCTGCTCAAGAAAGCACATGTACAGGCCCGTCTGAAGTTTGCCAATGAACATCTGAATGATTCAGGGGAGAACTGGGTGAAAGTGTTGTGGTCAGATGAGACCAAAATCGAGCTCTTTGGCATCAACTCAACTCGCCGTGTTTGGAGGAGGAGGAATGACCCCAAGAACACCATCCCCACCGTCAAACATGGAGGTGGAAACATTATGCTTTGGGGGTGTTTTTCTGCTAAGGGGACAGGACAACTGCACCGCATCAAAGGGACGATGAACGGGGCCATGTACCGTCAAATCTTGGGTGAGAACCTCCTTCCCTCAGCCAGGGCATTGAAAATGGGTCGTGGATGGGTATTCCAGCATGACAATGACCCAAAACACACAGCCAAGGCAACAAAGGAGTGGCTCAAGAAGAAGCACATTAAGGTCCTGGAGTGGCCTAGCCAGTCTCCAGACCCTAATCCCATAGAAAATCTGTGGAGGGAGCTGAAGGTTCGAGTTGCCAAATATCAGCCTCGAAACCTTAATGACTTGGAGAGGATCTGCAAAGAGGAGTGGGACAAAATCCCTCCTGAGATGTGTGCAAACCTGGTGGCCAACTACAAGAATCGTCTGACCTCTGTGATTGCCAACAAGGGTTTTGCCACCAAGTAATAAGTTGAAGGGCTCAAATACTTATTTCCCTCATTAACATGCAAATCAATTTATAACTTTTTTGAAATGCATTTTTCTGGATTTGTTTGTTGTTATTCTGTCTCTCACTGTTAAAATACACCTACCATTAAAATTATAGACTGATCATTTCTTTGTCAGTGGGCAAACGTACAAAATCAGCAGGGGATCAAATACTTTTTTCCCCCACTGTATATGTTTTTCAGTATAAATGACAGTCCTCAAGATACTGAAGGAAAATTACTAGATAAGTAATAAATAAGGGTAGTTTGAGACACTGCAGGTCAATATAACATGCCAACCAAAACCATGGTATCTGAATTTACTATGGATATAAATTAATATGTGTCTCTTTGTATGTTTGTACGTTTTCAGTTTGCGCAAGGTAAATGTCCATATTTTGACTTTTTCATGTACTGTATAGTCCAGAATATGACTAAGAGAGTCATAAGTCACAAATAGTTACAGAATGATAGCTAAAAAACGCCAGTTAAATATGTTGTAATAACAGACCTACAAGAAAGTCAGCATTTAACTGTACACAGAATGCTATTGCAAACAGAAATAATAATACAAAATTAAGTTATTTAAATAGGTCTTACGAATACAGAAGTTAAAAGTAACATGTTAGAAATGGAATTAGAGCCAAATTTAGAAATAGGAATCCGAGGCAACCACAAACATTCGGTGAAGGTTTCTTACATATTGATAAATAGATAACCAGATACTCCAGGAAATTAACGATGTGCTCATTTGGAAGCTATGAAATCCACAATGAAGAGTTTTTAAATCCCTAGTAATAGATCCCTAAATACAATGTGTAGGTAAGAAATTAACTATTGATCAGTTCAATCTGGATTCGGGAACAGTTCTTCTGAACCTGTACTGGTGTAGATTGGACTTCAATAGGAGGAAGTGACACAATAAAGACATGAGCCGCGCAGGAGGACAGTCTTAGTGCCCACGCAGGTTCTTAGTTGGGGAAATCATTGACTGGACACATTTTTTGAAAATGTGCTTTCCTGAAGTACCTGGACATCATTATTGAGATCAATGAAAAGGCTTATTTTCCAAAGATTAAATACATTCATTAACTACAATAATGTAGTGAAATGTATATAAATAGTAATAATACAAATCGATCAAATATAACTTGCATTTTCTTGTAAGAAATTAGGAATAGGAGAAAGAACAGCTGTTGGGATGCAGTGCGATGTTATCCAAAATTGAAAGCGGTTGAGAAAGGAGAGTTTGTTCTGTGTGAGACAAATGTACTGCCACGAGAGACTCTGATGGTGATTGACTGGAATATGAGGGAAAATAATGAAGTTACTACAGGTATAACTAAAGGTGTAACATAACTAATTTAATGAAACATAGTCATGGCAAGTTATAAAACTGTTTGGAAATAGTCCTTTCACAAACAGAAATACCCTATCAATTAGGAAGAGGGGGGCAGGGGGCAAGGGCCGTATGTGCTCCTCTGCTCCCCCTGTTCGCCTGAGCAGACAAGCAGCCTGAGATGAGAGAGAGAGAGAGAGAGAGAGAGAGAGAGAGAGAGAGAGAGAGAGAGAGAGAGAGAGAGAGAGAGAGAGAGAGAGAGAGAGAGAGAGAGAGAGAGAGAGAGAGAGAGTCAGAGACTGTAAGTACGTGTAAGGGTTCATAACTTATTACAAACAGAGCAAGAGTGTAATGAATGGTAATTTACACTGCTTGTATTAATAATGATAATAATATTGATGTTGATACAGACGAATACATCACATACTAGATGACAACCGCATAAAACTAATAATAATGAAAATAGGAATAATAGGAGTATGGAAATAATTTCAAATTATGGTTTATTGGTAAAAAATGAATTGAGAAACAAAGATTAATAACTGCCATCATTTACCCAACTACTATTAACTATGGTGTTGAAGGAGCTGCTGTAATAGTTATTGTAATGTTCTCAGGTATTTAAGTTAGATAAAAGGACAAAGATAAGCACATTGTTTTGAAACTTTGACAACTCCACACAAAAAGAGTATCTACACTAGGAAGTAAAGCTGATTCAATAAACACAGGAGATATGATGCTGCTGACGACAGCTGAGTGCTGTACTGAAATAATTTGATAAATGAGATAAATTGGAATCAAGATTATTATTATTTTGAATTGTCCCTTTACTAGAAACCTTATAGATTGTGCGAATGTCAACTAATGTGATAGAGATGCCTTTTATAAGGACGATCTCTGATGTTGTGTGAACCACACATTGTGTCTTCAGACTGATTTATTCCACATGGCAGATATGCATATTATGAATCGTGTCCTGAAGGAACCGATGTCTGACCCATATGGAGAAGATGCTGGTGTTCTTGTTGAGACACAGTAGGCCAAGGGCGCGGCTTTAAAGACAGCCTCACAGCAACTTGAACAGACCAATGCTGAGGTCCACTACGCTGAAGTGATGCTTGACTCAGTGGAGAAATAAGTTAAAATACTATAATTAAAGGTTTTCCAGATTATAGGAATCTACAATATATTGTGAAACTGCTCAGATGACGTCCGCAGTAGCACATATTCTTCTATTGATAGTTTAATTTATAATGTACTATTAGTGGAGATGTCACATTATTCAAATGAATAGAATGACAGCCATGAAGTCAGAATCAGTCCATTGCCCTTCACTTAAGATTTGTACAATGTATAATGTTTATAAATCAAAACGCAACAAATATATGTACAATACAGTTTACAAACTGAATTTGTAAAAAAGAATGTTTTGCTGACTTTTGTATTCTCTTTGAAGCAACAAAATGTATGTGTTATGTATGTCGTAACTAGGGTTTGACTTTTATGACCTGGGGCTGGATGAAATTTCATTTGAGATGCACTGTAAAAGCTCCAGGAAATTGCAACTGGCCACTGCACCTTCCATAAGAGAGCTCAAACATTTGCTAATGCATTGGTTGCCTCACAGGCACTCTTTCCCTGGTTTGCCCATGTGGCGCATGGTGTTGGCCACACGGGCAAAGGGGGGATGTGTGCATCAGTCTTTTAAATTGGTTTGCCCCAGGTTTTATAGTAACAGCTTAGCAATATTGTAGAACTTGCCACATTTGTCAAGCTCATAATCCTGCAATATGCAAATAGATTGTGTTCAAGAGCTTAAATGTTGTGGATATGAATATATACTTGTAATAATATATAGGTGTTCTAAATGGGTTGAAGCCTATCCCGTAGGAAGGCTGAAGTAGTAAAAGTAGCAAAAATACAGTTAAGGGATGTTATATGTAGATTTCGCATTCCAGGGAAATTTCCAGTGATAGGAACACTCACTTCACTGGGACAATAGTGCAGGAACTATGCAAAGCCCTGCGAGGTAAACAACATTTTCACTGCCCCATCAGGCTCAGTCAGCTGGAGCAGTGGAGAAACAAAATGGGATATTAAAGAATAAGCTGTCTAATATATGCAAACAAACAGGACTCAAACGTCCAGATCCCCTTCCTATAGTCCTAATGACAATGAAATCGTCAGCAAATTGAGAAAAACAGGTCTTTCTCCGTGTGAGATTATTATGGGATGACTTATGAGACTCTCCATCACTCCTCCATTGTCTGTAAGGGAAATGGACATCCACTTGATGGATGATGCTATGTTGTCTTTTTGTATGGGACTAACACGTGCTTTCGAAGCTGTCCATTCACAGATGAAAGCCGCCCAGACTGAACCATCCCAGCAGGTTTACCACCCCTTCCAGCAAGATGACTGTGTATATCAAAGCACACAAGAGAAAGTCCTCCCAACAGCCCAGGTGGACAGGGCCCTACCAGGTGCTCCTGACCACCCACACAGCTGTGAAGTGCCTAGGAACGACAACATGGATCCACTCCTCACACTGCAAACTTGCCAATCGAGGCGATCAGCACAACCCTGGTGGAGAACAGAGGGATAAAGGAATTGTTCTTCCACATCAGATTTGACATTACTGTATGTATGCAGGCCCTTGTAATTGCTTTTCCAATACTGCCAACTGGTTATTGATGATTGATTTCACATTGTGGTACGAGTATCGAGTGAAATGCGTGCTATCCACCTCAACAACACAGCGATAACATGGAGCCGGCAGGTGATCCAGGTCACAATAGAGGTCAAGCAGTGGGAGGAGGAAGACGTGGTGGTCAAAGGTGTAGCGTAAGGTACACTTATAAAATTCAATTAAAGAAGTGAATTTATAGTATCACCTTATCACGAATCCTGGAATCTTGTAGAACTCATTTTCTGTAATAATTGGATGCAGACACCAATTCCAAAGATATAAATTGTCAAATTTATTCAAAAACAAAGACTAAATGTAGCACTACACTAATTATACAAAAGGGAAAAACTAATTAAAATTCAACTCTAGATCAACAAATCAAAGACAAATCACTTCCGTGACCAAATCAAAGACCATGGGATCGCATATGATAACACACAAATCATTAAACAAAAAAGGTTATAAACACATTGACTACAATACCGGTTAGTAAGACGAAGGTGAGTCTCTCATTAGTATTGTTAGTCAGACATTCAATAACTATGCAGGTTAGTATTTATGTCAGGTAACTTCTCGTTATATATATATCAGTCTCATTAACGTTTAGGTGGAGAGAAAGATCCTATCATTACTTGTTACCACAATTTCCCTTAACTGATTATTATTCAATGATTAAGGATAGGCAGGGCCACCTATAATCTGGTGTCTATTAACTTGTGTCAATTTCAGACTAAACAGTTAAACAGGAATGAGAAGATATTTCTCGGCGTTGACAGATTTTATTTCAAAAATTATCAACAAAACAGTTGAATGCAACACACATTTATGTTTAAGAAAACTAAATGATATTACACATTCTAGAGTTATGAATCACAGATTAACATTTCTAATTGATTTCTCAAATGTCATGAATCACAAACTCCAAACTGTTAAACTTATCTGAACTTCGTCGCAGAGAGGCCTCTCTGGCTTCGGGCTCAGATAACAGCACACGGCACGAGGTCCGTGTGGTTTGGAACAAAGGCAGTCCGGTTCGGCTTTGTCCAAGAACTTCCACTCAGTCGATGCACCTGGAAGTTGGGGTTTCGCGAATGTAGAGTCTTTTCCAAACAGATTTTCCACTGGTTTGAAGGCTCCAAGGTTGTGCACAAAATCTTCTTTGTAAGCAGGGTTCCACCGTAGTTACTTGAAGACAAAGTCTTTGAGGAAAGCAGGGCCCTGTTCGTTCCAAGGGTCAAGTTTCTTAAGACTCAAATAGCTATTTAAATGACTTTCGTATTCAATCGACTTAGTCAATTGTCCAGCTGGATGGCTGGGCACAGGCGGGCAGCGCAGTCTGTAAAGTTCTTTATTTAATAAAGTCCTTTAAAAGAATTCTTCGTACGGCTCAATCTCCTTCTCCCAGTTTAACCCTTCTGTTGCTGGTAAAGACTTAGTTGGTTTCTGGTTCCGGTTCTGGCAACAGAGATACAAGTTGAGCTGTGGCAGCGAGTTACTGGTTTAGGTGAGAGAGAGAGAGAGATGCCGTGCATTACCCTTTATACGCCTGTCAGATCAATAGGTGATTGGTTCTTTAGTTTGTGAGATTGGATTTCGGCTTCAGCCCCCAGTGTCCTATTGGAGGGGGGCTTGATTTATGACTGATGTCAATCCATGCCATCTTTTGGAAATGCCGGTTGGCACGGGTTCGTAGCTCTGTGTCGGGATTTCGGCTCTCGTCCATTTCAAAGAGTTTTTATTTCCTACAGGCCCCCTTCCCCAGACATCTCACAGCAGGGATTCCAAGCTATTTGGCCCATTCTTGGTGCCATCCTCCCAAGACTGTCACTTTGATGTAAACCAGTTCACATGCTGATGAGTTAAGGAAATCTGATAAATTTGGGGGGGAGAGGTCTTCTTTAGATCAGTGCTTCAGCTCAGAGCTAAAATGCTCTTATCAGAATACACCCAACATAACGCTACACTGGTTAATTCTGTTCTGGGAAAACCACAATCCTGCAGGTTTAATAAGTCTCTCTACACATCAGTCCCTGAGTACCTTCAACCAATGGTCATTTTGACCAATTAAGCCCAAGAATTGAGTCAATTAAGTTGTCATGGACTACCCAGTGAAGACGTGAACTCACGACTAGGTCACACTGTGAGCTCACCAGAGCAGACATTACACTGAGCTCATTGTGAGCTCACTTAGCGCTTTTCCAGCGACATGGTGCCGGTGCTGGAGCCGGAGCTGCTGCTCGGCCTGGGATCCAGCTGATCTTTTTTGAACCGGCCCGCTTTTCCACCGGTTTTGACGTCACTGGATGTGGGCGTTCCCAAGCATGGAGTAGAAGTGGAGAAACACAGCAATAGTAATCAGCACCGAGGCGACTGCGTCTTTAAACCCCATTTAACATCACAATCAAACTCATTCCGCGTCTATGGCAAATCGTAACCCTAATGTTACAAATGTTCCCTAAACACCTATTTTGCAGGATCAATAAAAAATTATTAGGATTTTTTAAACTTTTACTGACACACATAGTTAATAGCAATGTGTTATAACTTTACCGAAAATAATATTCTGTATATCTGTAATTGTTTAGACGTTATTAAGATATAATGCATCTTTCACATAGGGATCATTTGTAACATGTTAGGAAAAACAAACAAATGATTTGAAAATATTCATAATTACAGCATACAATTTGTCAGGCTTCATAACAATGGTATTTATAACATACTCTGTAAAAATCAAGCAAATAGCATTTGTGGTTCACGAGAAAATATATATATATATAATCAAAGCTATCAGACTATAGCAGCCGGTGTATGAAGACACATACGATTATACAGCATTATTTGGCAGCTTCGCAAGACCTAATTTTAAACGTTGTTGGTAAGTTAGATAATTAGTGGGGACCCGCTATTTGCAGTTCTTCCCCTCCATAATTGCTAAAATAAAGTTTTACTGACATTTTATTGACCCTACCACTGCATAGGGCACATCTGTAACATGAACGCTACTGAATGGCACATACATTGAAAACTACGGAGAACTGAGACAAATCCACTTTACACTTCATAAATAATCTTAAAACGTTTCCAACCAAGGCAACACCCACTTGAAATACGTTCATTCTCATTTTTGGTAAACAAAAAGAGAGATTGTTACATATGTTCCCTATGATGCATCTACAGAGAGAGAGAGACAGACAGACACTAACACTCTCTCTCTCTCTCTCTCTCTCTCTCTCTCTCAGCTGGGAGTGTGTGGGAGGGGTCTGCAGTGAGCGGGAGTGCTGCTGAGAGCTCTGTCCTTTGGCTGCGTTTTTTTGTTGCTTTACTTTTTTCAGTTTGTTTATTTTGTCTTCTGTTTTCAGTGCTTTTCTTATTGTGGGGGAACAGGGGAGGGGAGGGGGGAGTACCGGTAGTTCTTCCCGGGTCGGGGGGTCGGACCCCCTGAATGCGTCTTTTGAAAAACTGACCCGACGCCATGGAGTCAAGATCGCTCCGGTGCAGTTCTGCCCCCTAGAGCAGTGTGTGTTAGCGGTTGGGGAGGTAGCAGGGTGTGAAAATATCAAGTCTGCTGCCATTGTTATCTTCTTAAAAACCACTGATCTGCTCAATCAGCTAGTGGCTAATGGCACAGTGTTAGACGACACTTTCACCCCGGTGTTGCCGCTCGCTGCTCCTGCCCGGAAGGTAACGCTGTCTAACGTCCCTCCGTTCATCCGCACCGGCTCGGGCAGCTGATGTCCGGCATTAAGAGGGTCCCGCTGGGCTGCAAAGCCCCGCAACTGAAACACGTCGTGTCCTTCCGAAGGCAGCTGTATATGATCCTCAATAACATCAATGAGGATCTTAATGTCTCCGAAGTTGGATCTCTCTTGCTGCCACCACCACGAAGATTGCTCTTTAGTAATGTTGGAAAGTCAAAGACAGCAACCGTCAGGGTTCTTGCATATGACGTATTCGTGCTGCACCTCTCTGCAAGGATCCAGGACAGTTTGTCAATGTAAACTCCAGTGCCTGGGAATATTTCCACCTAAAAGACAATGGTAAATAAAAAACAAGTTTATCCCCAAACTATTCTTATATTATGTTAAGTGGAATACATTATCAGTAAGGCTGTGATTTTGTTACAGAAATGTGTTATTAAAGACCACAGTATGTCTCAATTCTAAGTTTATTAATTTACAGACATAATAAAGTCAGTGAATCTGTGACACCCATAATTCAATTACATTCTTATTATCAACTATAACTATGAATATAACTGATAATGTAGCATCATTAGATTGTTTACAACCAATATTTGATTTCTATATATATATTTTTACCTTGTCTTTGTAATATTGTAGACCAAGAGTGTTATACCTGTTTTGGTGATTCTTTGTCAGATTCAGAACAATTTGCTGTGGGGCTGTCAGAACCACTTGATGGTGACACACTTTTGTCTTCATTGCTGATAAATGTGGCTTTTGTTACAATTTTTTTCAGATTGTCCAAAAGGTCTGGAATCTCTGGAGAAAAAAACCTTAGTATTAAATGATAATCATTTCTAGTAATATATTTAATACAAAGTGAAAACAAAACCATCAATGCCTGCAATTATACTTGAGAGACTTGCTCTATGTTATTGGCAAACTGACCTTTTTGTGGGTCATTAACATTAGCTACGAAAAAAATAAAAGAGATAAAATACAAGAATTACCAGGTCTAATGTAATGCATATAGTCATTAATGTAGGATTATGAAGTTATGTTGAAAAACTTTATTTAATAATCAGTATTATTAAACTATTAGACAGTGCACATTAAGAGTCTGTATTGTGGTTCTAGATTACTTCAGTATGATCAACTATAATACATTACTCTGGAATCTAAATTACTGAAGAATAACATTTATCAAGGTAAGGAATTATTTGCTATAAATAAAAAAACTTACCATCAACCATACGGTTTCGAAGACATTGGTTTTCATTTTTAAGTCTTGTGTTTTCCTTTTCGAGCTGCTTAACGTTTTGCTGTAGCTCAACTTCACTGGACTCTTTAAATGTCTGTAGAATATGACGGGATCTAATTCTTGAAGCTCCATCGGTTTTCTTTCTTATTTTGTGCTGTATTCAGAGAGAAAAAGAGTTTAAAATGAATATATATATATATATATATATATATATATATATATGAAAATGATTTAAAAAACACAATCCTGCAATACATTTATTATCGTCACTGTAATTATCTCACCGGTAACTGTGGTTCATCAAGGTCACTATCATCTGAAATTTGAAGTTTTTTGTTTGGTTTAGGTACTGTCTTCATTTTAGGACAGGGCATTTTTGTTAGGTCATTAAGTTTTCTTCTTAGTTCGCCTTCTTTTCCTAAAATAAAAATAAAATAAATAAAACCCTGCATTATGTCCACAGATATTTGGGGATTATATTTATTTGTCATAAAAATACTGTGCTTTGACCATACAAATTAAGATGAACAGCCAACAGTGAATCAAAACTGAAGTTAAATTATATCTGGTTTAATTTATTTTGTGATTTGGGGGATTTTATTGTAAAGCACAACACACAATAAATCGTTCTTACAAATGCCAGTCAAGTATGACGAGTTTTTAGCGCCCTCACCACCACCTACCATGTTATAAGAGTATGTTAGAAGTACAACACATTAATAACTTAAACATTCATTTCAAATATACTGTGATTGTATATATCAAATAGCATGTAAAGACTTTAATGTTTTTTTTTTTAAATAAACATTGTTACCAGTCATAATGATCTGCGCTTCATGGACAGGCCATCCACCTTTTGGAGGTTTGTTCGTGTCTCTCCACTCTGCTCTGAAGTTTCGAGTCGTCTCTTCGTCATCATCAGCAATGCTGAATAAATCAAAATTGCGAAAGCAAGCAGTGGGAATCACGCTGTAAGAGTCTTTGTCGACCCCGCTTTCCCACTTCACCAACGCGTGCATCACCGCCATACTACCTTCACCTTCTCGTCCGTTTTTTCTGCGCGTTTTTCCCCCGACAAGTCACGGCACAAAAAACAGTCCCGCTCTGCATTCTGGTACTTGGCGTTCTTAATAACACCAACAGGGTGTAATCGCATAGACCACTCGAGTATAAAGTACTACATATCCCATCTGTTACAGTTTTTTTTCTTCTTCTGAAACTGCAAGCGCACTACATAAAGTCTGGCAAATGAAGAAATTTGGATGATGAGTTTACAATCTTATAAACAGTATTTAAGTAAACCTAGATATGCAATTCCAAAAAGAACATCATCGAGATGGAGAAACAGGATACAAAAATAATAATACAATGTTTATACTTTTTGTATTTTAATTACAGTATGTAATTATTGCCTTTTGATTTACATTTACAGAAAAAGAACGGCGGCAAACGTGGACTACCCAACAAGAAGCAACAAAGTTACTAAAATATCAGATTCTCAGGTAAGCTTCATGCAGCCATACATGTATAATTATAAAATCAATCCAAAAAATAGACCTTGTTTACCCTACAACTGATTTGAGTGTTAATTCTATTTAAGATATAAAAAAATATTTTGTTTTCTGAACTAATAATCTGTGAACATTCTATTATCTCTATAATTTTAATTAATACATTTATTTTATTATTGGTGGAACATTATATTTTTCAGCTCAGATGATTTCACGTACCATCAATTTTTCTGTTAATAAATGTGCAAAAACAAATCAGATGGATAGGCCCCTACATATGAACATTAAGTTAAAGGCCTAGAGTGAGTGTTCTTCACTTCCAGTCATGGCGGGCCACAATCCAGCTCTTTGTAACTCATCAACAACCAAAGACCTGGGAAAAGGGTTAAATGGCTTCAGTTAAGCCAATTAGGTAATTAAGAGCTCAACTGGAAAAAAAACAGCAGGCATAGGGGTACTTTAGGACCACAGTCACTGATATAACCTACAATGTTGTTGTAATGAAAATCAGCAGACAGTGGGCCTCCTCCAGGACTAAGGTTGAGAAGCACTGGTCTTGAAGACCACAATAACAATCGACCTCAAGGGCTAGGGATATTCGAGGTGATGCTAAACCAGTCCTGAATGTTTAAATATAATGTTATTTTCTTGTAGTGTGCCGTTGCTGTTAATGCAACCAGTTATATTGAGCCATCAAATACAGAAGCTGACGAAAGACATCAACATGTAAATTTAGTTGTAAATTTAAAGTGTGTGTGAAAAGTATTTTGTATATGGAGATTAACCCATAGTTTCACAGATAAATTGTGGACCAGTGATATTCAGGATCTTCAAAACAAGTCCTGAATGCTCAAACTTAACACTTCTTTTTTTAGAGTGTCGTTGCTATCAATCCAGCCAGTGATGTGGAGCCATCAGATACAGAAGCTGATGAAAAACAACATGTAAATTTCCTAAATTAATATGGTGCATCAAAATACTTATTTAGCACTTTCAACTGTTTCTTTGTGATTCCTAAAATTACTTTACAGGCTGGGGCTGGGGGAAGACACTGCGCCCGCCTGGAGAAGCCTGTACAAGCCCCCCTCAATAAGAGAGCTGGCAATCTGCAGTGGAGGGTGTTACACACCATTATTGCTGTCAATTCTTTTATTACTGTTCTTAACCCTGCTGTGTCCGACGCCTGCCCATTCTGTGCTCAGAGAGAGACCGTGTTTCACTGTTTCAGCACTTGCTCTCGGTTGTCACCCATTTTTAGTCTTTTAACTCGTCTTTTTACTGATCTTAACCTGATTTTTAACACAAAGGTTTTTATTTTAGGGGCGCGATACACCAGAAAGACCAAACATGTGGACCAGCTGGTAAACTTCTTGCTGGGCCAGGCTAAAATGGCCGTCTATAAGACTAGGAAGAACAGAGTGTGTGGGGAGGGCAGTGAGGATGCAGTGAGAGTGTTTGCCATGCTGGTCAAGTGCAGAGTCAGACTAGAGTTTAACTATTACAGGCTGATTAATGATTTGGAGAGTTTTGAACAGGTCTGGTGTATTAATGATGCCCTTTGTGAATTGTATGACGGGGAGTTGGTTTTTATTATGTAATTCATTTATAGGGTTTAGTATTTGATGGTTGTTTTGTTGTGTGTATTGGGTTGCTTTCTTTAAAAGTGTACAGATCAGTGGCGGAGTTAATGCTTGTTGGGGGGAGACAAACAAAGGGGAACACTATTTTTTATTTATTTATTTATTTTCTTTTGTATGAATTATTGCGTGTTGCAAACAGGCAATGAAGTCTGATAAAAGTCAAAAAGTCTCTCTCTCTCTCACACACACACACACAGCCAGCAAGACACACAGAGCCAGCCAGCTCAGCGATGACATCACAAACATCTCTCTCAGGTGACTCCTATGACATCACAGAGCACGTACATTCCGTTGCTTGCCGTCTGTCAACCACTCAGTCACTGCCAGCCAGACTGGCTGGCTGACTGGATGGTGGGGCTGCTTGCTGCTGCTGCGTACCTTAGCAAGCTTATTTGCTTGACCGGCCTTCCTCCTCCGCCCACATGCCCACCTATGTCCGATCTGCTGTTCACCTGGATCACAGCTCCGCCCCAACAAGGCAGAGCCTCCCAAGAATGGTACAAACTCACCCACGATCCCCTCCACGGAAAGCTATAGCAAAAGGCAAAAGCATTATACGTAATGAAGAGGAACCCGAGTCCAAGACGCATCCGACCAGCCATACATATTTGTGTGTATTAAAGATCACATTTTATTACATTTAGATTTTCTGTACTTTATTACATCTTTTTGTGATTTTTAAATGTATTGTTTCTTTTCCTTATGTATGTATGTATGTATGTATGTATGTATGTATGTGTGTGTGTGTCTGTGTGAAAGTGTATGTGTTTGTGTGTCTCTGTGTGAAAGTGAGTGTGTGTGTGTCTGTCTCTGTGTTTGTGTGTCTGTCTCTGTGTGAAAGTGAGTGTGTGTGCGTGTGTCTGTCTGTGAAAGTGTGTGTGTGTGTGTGGGTGTGACAGTGTGTATGAGTGTCTGTCTGTCATGTAACTCGCACATCTGTGAGGGCACCATTTTTGCAGAAAGAGATGTACACATTTTGGAGCAACATATGCTGCCATCCAGACATCGTCTTTTCCAGGGACGTCCCTGCATTTTTCAGCAGGATAACGCCAAACCACATTCTGCCCAGATTACAAGCGCATGGTTGCGTAGGCAGAGAGTGCGGGTGCTAGCATGGCCTGCCTGCAGTCCTGACCTGTCTCCGAATTGAGAATGTGTGGCGCACTATGAAGTGCAAATTAAGACAACGAAGGCCCTGTGCAGTTGCGCAGCTGAGGAAATGCATAATGGATGAATGGGGGGAAATCCCACTTGCTAAACTTAACCAAGTGGTGTCTTCAGTGCCCAAGTGCTTAATAAGTGTTATTAAAAGAAAAGGTGATGTTACATAGTGGTAAACAGTCGACTGTCCCAACTTTCTTGGTTTCTTTTCACTGCTAATGAGATGCTGTAGAGTGAGTTAGTTATATTGCTTTCAGGAGCTCTAATCGTATTGATGAGTTCATGCAGCATTTGTAATTGAATTTCAAAAAGAAATCCTTGCTGTCTGGCCTGTGTGTATGAGATGTACTCTGTCAATCTTTGGCTAACAACTGAAACATTGGTAGAACAGAAATGGCAACATAAAAAAGAAAAGTACATTTTAAAAGAGCACATTAAATAGGATGAATATACAGTTTTTTACAATCACTTTGTCACTAATTTCAGAACCTTGATGTCATTTTTCAAAACTCTAGACACAAAACTCAAAACGGTCATCACTTGTAACACAGGCTGTCCAATGTTCAAAACATTGCATTGTGCATTCATATCTTTAAAGAAACCTTGCACTTGCAGACTTGTTGGTTCAAATAATTCATTTATCATGAAATACCATAGTAACATTTATTTAGATCACCCACACAGAAGATACCGATAGTTTCACTGTGTAGTTGTTCGTACAATCATTAAATATTGTAGTACAAAATATGTGATACATGTTTCATTATGGTACTACACATAAATACATCACTGTAAAAGGACTAGTAGAGAGAATACTACAGACACAGTGGAATCATTGAACAAAATCTGAAATGTATTGATGCAATACAATCAAATCACACCATAGGTTTCTTTGAAGCCATGCAACAATAATTAGCTACAAAAAAGAACAAAACTACAGTAAAATGTCAACTGCAGTGTTCCTCACCTGGCTTAGTGTAAAACAAAGGATTGATTACTGTACTTCTGAATTTCCATCAGCCCTGTGTTCAGGTTCAGGTTCTCACAACCATTTTTCACAAGAGGCATCTTGAAACTGAACATACCTGAACATACTCAGTCATCAGCTGCTTCACTCTGTCTGCATTTCTTTCAAAAGGCACACTATACTCTGTGCTACACATTGGTATGCAGTATACAGTCATTTGACAATTGAGAGTAGCCTAATGTTTAGTGCATGCTGAAGACTTGCCGCTTCTCAGTACGGAAATTTCTGATGATTGAGGCCACAGTTGATCCTGAGTTGATTCTGAGGTTTGATTGAATCATTGTAGCTGCCTCAGTCATGGTCATGCCATGATTTACAACATGCTCTACAACTATTTCTCGGATTTCACTGGACACTATTTGCTGTTGCTGCCGCTGTCTGGTCCGTGGCCTTGTCCTCTACCACGTTCCCCCAACACCTCTCAAATGAGGCCCATGGCTGCCTCTCTGGTGAGGCCTAAGCCCTCCTCTATGACGAGGCCCACGACCACCTCTCAGAAGGGGTGCATGTCCCCTTCCATTCCTTTGACCACCACGTCTTCCTCCTCCCACTGCTTGACCTCTATTGTGACCTGGATGACTTGCCGGCTCCATGTTATCACTGTGTTGCTGGGGTGGATAGCACTCATTTCACTCGATACTCGTACCACAATGTGAAATCAATCATCAATAACCAGTTGGCAGTATTGGAAAAGCAATTACAAGGGCCTGCATACATACAGTAATGTCAAATCTGATGTGGAAGAACAATCATCTTCAACCAGGTTGGAGCGTTAGTTGCAATGCCTTTAATACACGCAGCGTGGAGAGGAACAGTGACTCAAGTAGATCCCAAAGTCGCTCTGCCTTCATTTTAACAGTCAGAGCTTTTATACACAAAAATCAAAGAGCTGGTTATAATCAGAAAGTCATTACTATGTTATCTTAAAAGTTAGCTAAGCAGAATTTATATCATTATAGGACAGAGTTCATAGATCAACACATGGATTAGGGAGCAGGCACTTCAATCATACTGTTTGACATTGTCTCCAAGATTCTCATCGTAAATAACAAACAGAAATCAAACTACCTTCTGGCCTGACCTTCTAGCTTGACCTTATCTTTCTTAAGTATACAAGAGAGAAAAACAGGTATTAGAGAAAAAAATTCTAACTTTCCTTCCACACTGCAAACATGGTGTGGAAAAGTGCTACATGATGATGAATGATGATGAAATATTACATCCATAGATAATGTAGTCCAACTGGTTCATGCTCCTCGTTTATTGATGTCAATGGATCTCATTATCCTGAAACTTTCATGATCGAAACATGGAATATTGTTTGTCAGTTTCCATAAAATTATGCATTAAGAGTAATGCAACAGTCACTTATCATTTTGAGCAGCTGTATCAATTGATAGTTAGATCTTTGTAATGAAATGAATAGACAGTGATCTCAGATGTAATGTGTGAATTGCATTTTGAAATGGTAATACTTTGATGTTAAGTTGTGTCATTTTAGTTCAATGAACAAATGATCTGAGGTTGATGTGTATTGTATCCAAGCAATTGTAAAAAAGTGTTAGAGTTTTGAAAAATGTGCATTTTGATCATCGGGTGTGAGTTTAGTGTCTAGAGTTTTGAAAAATGACATCAAGGTTCTGAAATGAGTGCCAAAGTGATTGTAAAAAAGTGTAATATCAGGGGACAGTGGCTATTAGTGATCTGGCCTTCCGTGGCCTCTGTATTAATGTAACAGGTCACATTGTATGTGTACACTGATACTTGATAGTATAATATAGTACAAGTAAAAAACATACATAGGTATCATAGAAGTATTTTGCAGAAATGATTATGGATAGTTATCAAAATGGAGAGGAAATGCTAAATCCAGTCTCCCCAGGCTGAGCTTCTATTGCTGCACCTGCTAGCCCCACTATATGGATAGAGCCACACCAAGTACAAGAGTCTCCCCATTGCTATTTATATCTCCCTATCCAGTCTTCTATAGGTGTCAGGGTGGGGTGCCTATTCCCCTGCATGCTTTGAAACCTATAGCACCTGGGACGCACACTTGGGATCCGGTTCCTCTGCCCCTCACATACACATGAGGAATCCTAGGTGCTCAACACGTCATACTGTCTCTTTCATCTCATGTGTAAACTATGGACAAATACATGACTAAACGTGTTTAGTTGCTTTTCCCAGAATGCTTTGCGCCACGATATGCAAATAACGGGGACTATGATTGGCTCCCTGACATTACCCACACTGCGACTGATGCTACCCATTTCACTACCCAACAAAGACCCATAATATGCGTGTGTCTGTCTGTCTGTCTGTCAAAGTATGTGTGTGTGTGTCTGTGTGTGTCTGTGTCTGTCTGTCTGTGTGTGAAAGTGTGTGTGTGTCTGTCATGTAACTTGCACATCTGTGAGGGCACCACTAATGCAGAAAGAGATGTACACATATTGTTTATTTTCCATATATATGTATGTATGTATGTATGCATGTCCAATTGCTTTGACAATACAAATGAATTGAATTGAGAGGGAGAGAGAGAGAGTAAGAGAGAGAGAGAGAGAGACAGACAGACAGACAGAGAGACACACACACACACACACACACACACAGAGAGCCAGCCAGCCAGCTCAGCGATGACATGACGAGCCTCTCTCAGCTTACTGCTATGACATCACAGAGCACGTAAATTTCGTTTAACAAATCGTTAAACAAAAAAGGTTATAAACACATTGACTACAATACCGGTTAGTAAGACGAAGGTGAGTCTCTCGTTAGTATTATTAGTCAGACATTAAATAACTACGCAGGTTAGTATTTATGTCAGGTAACTTCTCGTTATATATATATCAGTCTCATTTACGTTTAGGTGCCGAGAAAGATCCTATTTGTTACCACAATTTCCCTTAACTGATTATTATTCAATGATTAAGGATAGGCAGGGCCACCAATAATCTAATGTCTATTAACTTGTGTCAATTTCAGACTAAACAGTTAAACAGGAATGAGAAGATATTTCTCGGCGTTGACAGATTTTATTTCTAAAATTATCAACAAAACAGTTTAATGCAACTCACATTTATATTTAAGAAAACTAAATGATATTACACATTCTAGAGTTATGAATCACAGATTAACATTTCTAATTGATTTCTCAAATGTCATGAATCACAAACTCCAAACTGTTAAACTTATGTGAACTTCGTCGCAGAGAGGCCTCTCTGGCTTCGGGCTCAGATAACAGCACACGGCACGAGGTCCGTGTGGTTTGGAACAAAGGCAGTCCGGTTCGGCTTTGTCCAAGAACTTCCACTCAGTCGATGCACCTGGAAGTTGGGGTTTCGCGAATGTAGAGTCTTTTCCAAACAGATTTTCCATTGGTTTGAAGGCTCCAAGGTTGTGCACAAAATCTTCTTTGTAAGCATGGTTCCACCGTAGTTACTTGAAGACGAAGTCTTTGAGGAAAGCAGGGCCCTGTTTGTTCCAAGGGTCAAGTTTTTTAAGACTCAAATAGCTATTTAAGTGACTGACACTTTCGTATTCAGTCGACTTAGTCAATTGTCCAGCTGTAAAACTCCACTGATCAGGTGGGTCTGTGAAGTTATTTATTTAATAAAGTCCTTTAAAATAATTCTTCGCTCAATCTCCTTCTCCCAGTTTAACTCTTCTGTTGCCGGCAAAGACTTGGTTGGTTTCTGATTCCGGCTCTGGCAACAGAGCTACAGGTTGAGCTGTGGCAGCGAGTTTCTGGTTCAGGTGAGAGAGAGAGAGAGAGAAAGACTGTCCGCTGTTCCTTATAGTCTGTCAGATCAGTAGGTGATTGGTCCCTGAGTTCTTGAGATTGGATTTCGGTTTCAGCCCCCAGTGTCCTATTGGAGGGAGGCTTTATTTATGACTGATGTCAATCCATGCCATCTTTTGGAAATGCCGGTTGGCCTGGGTTCGTAGCTCTATGTCGGGATTTCGGCTCTCATCCACTTCAAAGAGTTTTTATCACCTACAGGCCCCTTTCTCCAGACATCTCATAGCAGAATTCCAAACTATTTGGCCTCTTCTCGGTGCCATCCTCCCCAAAACTGTCACTTTGATGCAAACCAGTTCCAAGCTGATGAGCTAAGGAAATCTGATAACTTTGGGGGGGGAGAGGTCTTCTTTAGATCAGTGCTTCAGCTCAGAGCCCAAATGCTCTTATCCAAATACACCCAACATAACGCTACATATGTATGTATGTATGTATATATGTGTAGAAGGAAAATTAGAAATTATTTTCTTACACCTGTTTTTCTCTCTTGTATACTTAAGAAAGATACGGTCAAGCTAGAAGGTCAGCCCAGAAGATAGTTTGATTTCTGTTTGTTATTTACGATGAGAACCTTGGAGACATTGTCAAACGGTATGACCTACGTGCCTGTTCCTTAAAACCATGTGTTGACCTATGAACTCTGTTCTATAATGATATATGTTCTGCTTAGTTAGCCTTTAAGATAACATTGTAATGACTTTCTAGCATGTATGGATGTATGTATGTATGTATATATATATATATATATATATATATATATATATATGTATGTATGTATGTCCAATTGCTTTGACAATACAAATGAATTGAATTGAGAGGAAGAGAGAGAGAGAGAGAGAGAGACAGACAGACAGACAGACAGACAGACAGCTCAGCGATGACATCACGAGCCTCTCTCAGCTGACTGCTATGACATCACAGAGCACGTACATTCCGTTGCTTGTCGTCTGTCAACCACTCAGTCACTGCTAGCCAGACTGTCCCTAAGACAAAGTGTACAATACTTCAATTATATCTCCTCCAGACAGATAAAGAGTATTAAGAGTTACGATGAAGTTACCCAGGAGACGTAAAAAGCTTGCATCACCTGGTATTTCCTGGAGGTCACCCATCCAAGTACTAACCAGGCCCTGGCCCGTTTAGTTTCCAAGGTCTGACGAGATCGGGCACGTTCAGGACGGTGTGGCCGCAAGCCGAGATGCCTGGCTGCATGATGTCTCTTAAAGGCTGGCGGGTATTGACGGAATTTCCAGCAAAAAATAAAAAATAAAAAAATAAAAAAATGGAGGGAAAAATAACAGTGCAGGAAAGGGTGTTGAAAGTAGCCGGGAACGTGTACAATTCTTCAATTATATCTCCTCCAGACAGAAAGAGAGTATTAAGAGCTACGATGAAGTTACCCAGGAGACGTAAAAAGCTTGCAGCACCTGGTATTTCTAGGAGATCTCCCATCCAAGTACTGACCAGGCCATGCCCCGTTTAGCTTCCGAGATCTGACGAGACGGGGTGCGTCCAGGACGGTGTAGCCGCAAGCCGAGAGGCCTGGCTGCATGATGTCTCTTAAAGGCTGACGGGTGTTGACGGAACTTCCAGCAAATAAAAAAAGAAAAATGGAGGGAAAAATATCAGTTCAGCAAAGGGTGTTGAAAGTAGCCGGGTACGTGTACATTTCTTCAATTATATCTCCTCCAGACAGAAAGAGAGTATTAAGAGCTACGATGAAGTTACCCAGGAGACGTAAAAAGCTTGCAGTACCTAGTTTTTCCAGGAGGTCACCAATCCAAATACTGACCAGGTCCTGCCACGTTTTGCTTCCTAGATCTGACAAGATCGGGCGCGTTCAGGACGGTGTGGCCGCAAGCCAAAAAGCCTGGCTGCATGATGTCTCTTAAAGGCTGGCGGGTATTGACGGAACTTCCAGCAAAAAAAAGAAAAATGGAGGGAAAAATACCAGTGCAGCAATGGGTGTTGAAAGTAGCCGGGTACGTGTAAAATAATTCAATTATATCTCCTCCAGACAGAAAGAGAGTATTAAGAGCTACGATAAACTTACCCAGCAGACGTAAAAAGCTTGCAGCACCTGGTTTTTCCAGGAGGTCTCCCATCCAAGTACTGACCAGGCCCTGCCCCACTCAGTTTCCGAGATCTTACGAGAGCGGACGCGTTCAGGACGGTGTGGCCGCAAGCCGAGCTGCCTGGCTGCATGATGTCTCTTAAAGGCTGGCGGGTATTGACGGATCTGCCAGCAATAAAAAAAAATAGAAATGAAGGGAGAAATACCAGTGCAGCAAAGGGTGTTGAAAGTAGCCGGGTACGTGTACAATACTTGAATTATATCTCCTCCAGACAGAAAGAGAGTATTAAGAGCTACGATGAAGTTACCCAGGAGACGTAAAAGCTTGCAGCACCAGGTATTTCCAGGAGGTCACCCATCCAAGTACTGACCAGGCCTTGCCCCTTTTACCTTCCGAGATCTGACGATATCGGGCGCGTTCAGGACGGTGTGGCCGAAAGCCAAGAGGCCCGGCTGCATGATGTCTCTTTAGGCTGGTGGGTATTGACGGAACTTCCAGCAAAAAAAAAAAAAAAGAAAAACGGAGGGAAAAATATCAGTGCAGCAAAGGATGTTGAAAGTAGCCAGGTACGTGTACAATACTTCAATTATATCTCCTCCAGACAGAAAGAGAGTATTAAGAGCTACGATAAAGTTACCCAGGAGACGTAAAAAGCTTGCAGAACCAGGTATTTCCAGGAGGTCCCACATTCAAGTAATGACCAGGCCCTGCCCCGTTTAGCTTCCGAGATCTGACGAGATGGGGCGCGTTCAGGACGGTGTGGTTGCAAGCCAAGAGGCCTGGCTGTATGATGTCTCTTAAAGGCTGGAGGGTATTGATGGAACTTCCAGCAAAAAAAAAAAAAAAAGAAAAACGGAGGGAAAAATATCAGTGCAGCAAAGGGTGTTGAAAGTAGCCGGGTACGTGTACAATTCTTCAATTATATCTCCTCCAGACTGAAAGAGAGTATTAAGAGCTACGATGAAGTTACACAGGATACGTAAAAAGCTTGCATCACCTGGTATTTCCAGGAGGTCACCCATCCAAGTACTAACCAGGCCCTGGCCCGTTTAGTTTCCAAGGTCTGACGAGATCGGGCGCGTTCAGGACGGTGTGGCCGCAAGCCAAGAGGCCTGGCTGCATGATGTCTCTAAATGGCTGGAGGGTATTGACAGAACTTCCAGCAAAAAAAAATGAAAAAAGAAAAATGGAGGGAAAAATATCAGTGCAGCAAAGGGTGTTAAAAGTAGCCGGGTACGTGTACAATACTTCAATTATATCTCCTCCAGACAGAAAGAGAGTATTAAGAGCTACAATGAAGTTACTCAGGAGACTAAAAAGCTTGCAGCACCAGGTATTTCCAGGAGGTCTCCCATCCAAGTATTGACCAGGCCCTGCCCCGTTCAGCTTCCGAGATCTGACAAGATCGGGCACGTTCAGGTCAGTGTGGCCGCAAGCCTAGAGAGCAGGCTGCATGATGTCTCTTAAAGGCTGGAGGGTATTGACGGAACTTCCGGCAAAAAAAAATAGAAAAAAGAAAAATGGAGGGAAAAATATCAGTGCAGCAAAGGGTGTTGAAAGTAGCCGGGTACGTGTACAATACTTCAATTATATCTCCTCCAGACAGAAAGAGAGTATTAAGAGCTACGATAAAGTTACCCAGGAGACGTAAAAAGCTTGCAGAACCAGGTATTTCCAGGAGGTCCCACATTCAAGTAATGACCAGGCCCTGCCCCGTTCAGCTTACGCGATCTGACGAGATCGAGCGCGTTCAGGACGGTGTGGACACAAGCCGAGAGGCCTGGCTGCATGATGTCTCTTAATGGTTGGCGGGTATTGACGGAACTTCCAGCAAAAAAAAAAAAAAAAGAAAAACGGAGGGAAAAATATCAGTGCAGCAAAGGATGTTGAAAGTAGCCAGGTACGTGTACAATACTTCAATTATATCTCCTCCAGACAGAAAGAGAGTATTAAGAGCTACGATAAAGTTACCCAGGAGACGTAAAAAGCTTGCAGAACCAGGTATTTCCAGGAGGTCCCACATTCAAGTAATGACCAGGCCCTGCCCCGTTTAGCTTCCGAGATCTGACGAGATGGGGCGCGTTCAGGACGGTGTGGTTGCAAGCCAAGAGGCCTGGCTGCATGATGTCTCTAAATGGCTGGAGGGTATTGACAGAACTTCCAGCAAAAAAAAATGAAAAAAGAAAAATGGAGGGAAAAATATCAGTGCAGCAAAGGGTGTTAAAAGTAGCCGGGTACGTGTACAATACTTCAATTATATCTCCTCCAGACAGAAAGAGAGTATAAAGAGCTACGATGAAGTTACCCAGGAGACGTAAAAGCTTGCAGCACCAGGTTTTTCTAGGAGGTCTCACATTCAAGTACTGACCAGGTCCTGCCCCGTTTAGCTTCCGAGATCTGATGAGTTCGGGCGCGTTCAGGACAATGTGTCCGCATGCCAAGAGGCCTGGCTGCATGATGTCTCTTAAAGGCTGGAGGGTATTGACGGAACTTCCAGCAAAATAAAAAAGAAAAAAGAAAAATGGAGGGAAAAATACCACTGCAGCAAAGGGTATTGAAAGTAGTCGGGTACGTGTACAATACTTCAATTATATCTCCTCCAGACAGAAAGAGAGTATAAAGAGCTACGATGAAGTTCCCCAGGTGACGAAAAAAGCTTGCAGCGCCTGGAATTTCCAGAAGGTCTCACATTCAAGTAATGACCAGGCCCTGCCCAGTTTAGCTTCCGAGAGCTGACGAGATGGGGCGCGTTCAGGACGGTGTGGCCGCAAGCCAAGACTCCTGGCTGCATGATGTCTCTTAAAGGTTGGCGGGTATTGACGGAACTTCCAGCAGAAAAAATAAATAATAATAAAAATAAAAAAATTGATGGAAAAATATCAGTGCTGCAAAGGGTGTTGACAGTAGCTGGGTACGTGTACAATACTTCAATTATATCTCCTCCAGACAGAAAGAGAGTATTAAGAGCTACGATAAAGTTACCCAGGAGACGTAAAAGCTTGCAGCACCAGGTATTTCCAGGAGGTCTCACATTCAAGTACTGACCAGGTCTTGCCCCGTTTAGCTTCCGAGATCTGATGAGATCGGGCGCGTTCAGGACGGTGTGGCCGCAAACCTAGAGGCCTGGCTGCATGATGTCTCTAAAAGGCTGGCGGGTATTGACGGAACATCCAAGAAAAAAAAATAAAAAAAAAATAGAAAAATGGAGGGAAAAATATCAGTGCAGCAATGGGTGTTGAAAGTAGCCGGGTACGTGTAAAATACTTCAATTATATCTCCTCCAGACAGAAAGAGAGTATTAAGAGCTACGATAAACTTACCCAGCAGACGTAAAAAGCTTGCAGCACCTGGTATTTCCAGGAGGTCTCCCATCCAAGTACTGACCAGGCCCTGCCCCACTCAGTTTCCGAGATCTTACGAGAGCGGACGCGTTCAGGACGGTGTGGCCGCAAGCCGAGATGCCTGGCTGTATGATGTCTCTTAAAGGCTGGCGGGTATTGACGGATCTGCCAGCAATAAAAAAAAATAGAAATGAAGGGAGAAATACCAGTGCAGCAAAGGGTGTTGAAAGTAGCCGGGTACGTGTACAATACTTGAATTATATCTCCTCCAGACAGAAAGAGAGTATTAAGAGCTACGATGAAGTTACCCAGGAGACGTAAAAGCTTGCAGCACCAGGTATTTCCAGGAGGTCACCCATCCAAGTACTGACCAGGCCTTGCCCCTTTTACCTTCCGAGATCTGACGATATCGGGCGCGTTCAGGACGGTGTGGCCGAAAGCCAAGAGGCCCGGCTGCATGATGTCTCTTTAGGCTGGTGGGTATTGACGGAACTTCCAGCAAAAAAAAAAAAAAAGAAAAACGGAGGGAAAAATATCAGTGCAGCAAAGGATGTTGAAAGTAGCCAGGTACGTGTACAATACTTCAATTATATCTCCTCCAGACAGAAAGAGAGTATTAAGAGCTACGATAAAGTTACCCAGGAGACGTAAAAAGCTTGCAGAACCAGGTATTTCCAGGAGGTCCCACATTCAAGTAATGACCAGGCCCTGCCCCGTTTAGCTTCCGAGATCTGACGAGATGGGGCGCGTTCAGGACGGTGTGGTTGCAAGCCAAGAGGCCTGGCTGTATGATGTCTCTTAAAGGCTGGAGGGTATTGATGGAACTTCCAGCAAAAAAAAAAAAAAAAGAAAAACGGAGGGAAAAATATCAGTGCAGCAAAGGGTGTTGAAAGTAGCCGGGTACGTGTACAATTCTTCAATTATATCTCCTCCAGACTGAAAGAGAGTATTAAGAGCTACGATGAAGTTACACAGGATACGTAAAAAGCTTGCATCACCTGGTATTTCCAGGAGGTCACCCATCCAAGTACTAACCAGGCCCTGGCCCGTTTAGTTTCCAAGGTCTGACGAGATCGGGCGCGTTCAGGACGGTGTGGCCGCAAGCCAAGAGGCCTGGCTGCATGATGTCTCTAAATGGCTGGAGGGTATTGACAGAACTTCCAGCAAAAAAAAATGAAAAAAGAAAAATGGAGGGAAAAATATCAGTGCAGCAAAGGGTGTTAAAAGTAGCCGGGTACGTGTACAATACTTCAATTATATCTCCTCCAGACAGAAAGAGAGTATTAAGAGCTACAATGAAGTTACTCAGGAGACTAAAAAGCTTGCAGCACCAGGTATTTCCAGGAGGTCTCCCATCCAAGTATTGACCAGGCCCTGCCCCGTTCAGCTTCCGAGATCTGACAAGATCGGGCACGTTCAGGTCAGTGTGGCCGCAAGCCTAGAGAGCAGGCTGCATGATGTCTCTTAAAGGCTGGAGGGTATTGACGGAACTTCCGGCAAAAAAAAATAGAAAAAAGAAAAATGGAGGGAAAAATATCAGTGCAGCAAAGGGTGTTGAAAGTAGCCGGGTACGTGTACAATACTTCAATTATATCTCCTCCAGACAGAAAGAGAGTATTAAGAGCTACGATAAAGTTACCCAGGAGACGTAAAAAGCTTGCAGAACCAGGTATTTCCAGGAGGTCCCACATTCAAGTAATGACCAGGCCCTGCCCCGTTCAGCTTACGCGATCTGACGAGATCGAGCGCGTTCAGGACGGTGTGGACACAAGCCGAGAGGCCTGGCTGCATGATGTCTCTTAATGGTTGGCGGGTATTGACGGAACTTCCAGCAAAAAAAAAAAAAAAAGAAAAACGGAGGGAAAAATATCAGTGCAGCAAAGGATGTTGAAAGTAGCCAGGTACGTGTACAATACTTCAATTATATCTCCTCCAGACAGAAAGAGAGTATTAAGAGCTACGATAAAGTTACCCAGGAGACGTAAAAAGCTTGCAGAACCAGGTATTTCCAGGAGGTCCCACATTCAAGTAATGACCAGGCCCTGCCCCGTTTAGCTTCCGAGATCTGACGAGATGGGGCGCGTTCAGGACGGTGTGGTTGCAAGCCAAGAGGCCTGGCTGCATGATGTCTCTAAATGGCTGGAGGGTATTGACAGAACTTCCAGCAAAAAAAAATGAAAAAAGAAAAATGGAGGGAAAAATATCAGTGCAGCAAAGGGTGTTAAAAGTAGCCGGGTACGTGTACAATACTTCAATTATATCTCCTCCAGACAGAAAGAGAGTATAAAGAGCTACGATGAAGTTACCCAGGAGACGTAAAAGCTTGCAGCACCAGGTTTGTCTAGGAGGTCTCACATTCAAGTACTGACCAGGTCCTGCCCCGTTTAGCTTCCGAGATCTGATGAGTTCGGGCGCGTTCAGGACAATGTGTCCGCATGCCAAGAGGCCTGGCTGCATGATGTCTCTTAAAGGCTGGAGGGTATTGACGGAACTTCCAGCAAAATAAAAAAGAAAAAAGAAAAATGGAGGGAAAAATACCACTGCAGCAAAGGGTATTGAAAGTAGTCGGGTACGTGTACAATACTTCAATTATATCTCCTCCAGACAGAAAGAGAGTATAAAGAGCTACGATGAAGTTCCCCAGGTGACGAAAAAAGCTTGCAGCGCCTGGAATTTCCAGAAGGTCTCACATTCAAGTAATGACCAGGCCCTGCCCAGTTTAGCTTCCGAGAGCTGACGAGATGGGGCGCGTTCAGGACGGTGTGGCCGCAAGCCAAGACTCCTGGCTGCATGATGTCTCTTAAAGGTTGGCGGGTATTGACGGAACTTCCAGCAGAAAAAATAAATAATAATAAAAATAAAAAAATTGATGGAAAAATATCAGTGCTGCAAAGGGTGTTGACAGTAGCTGGGTACGTGTACAATACTTCAATTATATCTCCTCCAGACAGAAAGAGAGTATTAAGAGCTACGATAAAGTTACCCAGGAGACGTAAAAGCTTGCAGCACCAGGTATTTCCAGGAGGTCTCACATTCAAGTACTGACCAGGTCTTGCCCCGTTTAGCTTCCGAGATCTGATGAGATCGGGCGCGTTCAGGACGGTGTGGCCGCAAACCTAGAGGCCTGGCTGCATGATGTCTCTAAAAGGCTGGCGGGTATTGACGGAACATCCAAGAAAAAAAAATAAAAAAAAAATAGAAAAATGGAGGGAAAAATATCAGTGCAGCAATGGGTGTTGAAAGTAGCCGGGTACGTGTAAAATACTTCAATTATATCTCCTCCAGACAGAAAGAGAGTATTAAGAGCTACGATAAACTTACCCAGCAGACGTAAAAAGCTTGCAGCACCTGGTATTTCCAGGAGGTCTCCCATCCAAGTACTGACCAGGCCCTGCCCCACTCAGTTTCCGAGATCTTACGAGAGCGGACGCGTTCAGGACGGTGTGGCCGCAAGCCGAGATGCCTGGCTGTATGATGTCTCTTAAAGGCTGGCGGGTATTGACGGATCTGCCAGCAATAAAAAAAAATAGAAATGAAGGGAGAAATACCAGTGCAGCAAAGGGTGTTGAAAGTAGCCGGGTACGTGTACAATACTTGAATTATATCTCCTCCAGACAGAAAGAGAGTATTAAGAGCTACGATGAAGTTACCCAGGAGACGTAAAAGCTTGCAGCACCAGGTATTTCCAGGAGGTCACCCATCCAAGTACTGACCAGGCCTTGCCCCTTTTACCTTCCGAGATCTGACGATATCGGGCGCGTTCAGGACGGTGTGGCCGAAAGCCAAGAGGCCCGGCTGCATGATGTCTCTTTAGGCTGGTGGGTATTGACGGAACTTCCAGCAAAAAAAAAAAAAAAAAAAAAAAAATGGAGGGAGAAATATCAGTGCAGCAAAGGCTGTTGAAAGTAGCCGGGTACGTGTACAATTCTTCAATAATATCTCCTCCAGACTGAAAGAGAGTATTAAGAGCTACGATGAAGTTACCCAGGAGACGTAAAAGCTTGCAGCACCAGGTATTTCCAGGAGGTCACCCATCCAAGTACTGACCAGGCCTTGCCCCTTTTACCTTCCGAGATCTGACGATATCGGGCGCGTTCAGGACGGTGTGGCCGAAAGCCAAGAGGCCCGGCTGCATGATGTCTCTTTAGGCTGGTGGGTATTGACGGAACTTCCAGCAAAAAAAAAAAAAAAAAAAAAAAAATGGAGGGAGAAATATCAGTGCAGCAAAGGCTGTTGAAAGTAGCCGGGTACGTGTACAATTCTTCAATAATATCTCCTCCAGACTGAAAGAGAGTATTAAGAGCTACGATGAAGTTACCCAGGAGACGTATAAAGCTTGCAGCACCAGGTATTTCCAGGAGGTCACCCAACCAAGTACTGGCCAGACCCTGCCCCGTTTAGCTTCCGAGATATGATGAGATCAGGCGCGTTCAGGACGGTGTGGCCGCAAGCCAAGAGACCTGGCTGCATGATGTCTCTTAAAGGCTGGCAAGTATTGACGGAACTTCCAGCAAAAAAAAAAAAAAAAAAAAATAGAAAAAGGGAGGGAAAAATATCAGTGCAGCAAAGGGTGTTGAAAGTAGCCGGGTACATGTACAATTCTTCAATTATATCTCCTGGAGACAGAAAGAGAGTATTAAGAGCTACGATGAAGTTACCCAGGAGACGTAAAAAGCTTGCAGCACCTGGCATTTCCAGGAGGTCACCCATCCAAGTACTGACCAGGCCCTGCCCCGTTTAAATTCCAAGATCTGATGAGATCGGGGGCGTTCAGGACGGTGTGGCTGCAAGCCAAGAGGCCGGGCTGCATGATGTCTCTTAATGGTTGGCGGGTTTTGACGGAACATCCAGCAAAAAAAAAAAAGAGAAATGGAGGGAGAAATACCAGTGCAGCAAAGGGTGTTGAAAGTAGCCGGGTACGTGTACAATTCTTC
Organism: Amia ocellicauda; assembly: GCF_036373705.1. Taxonomy (NCBI): domain Eukaryota; kingdom Metazoa; phylum Chordata; class Actinopteri; order Amiiformes; family Amiidae; genus Amia; species Amia ocellicauda. The sequence continues at coordinate 582,048 of NW_027102865.1, forward strand.
AATTATATCTCCTGCAGACAGAAAGAGAGTATTAAGAGCTACGATGAAGTTACCCAGGAGACGTAAAAAGCTTGCAGCACCTGGTATTTCTAGGAGGTCAGCCATCCAAGTACTGACCAGGCCCTGCCCCGTTTAGCTTCCGAGATCTTACGAGATCGGGCGCATTCAGGACGGTGTGGCCACAAGCCGAGAGGCCTGGCTGCATGATGTCTCTTAAAGGTTGGCGGGTATTGACGGAACTTCCAGCAAAAAAAAAAAAAAAGAAAAATGGATGGAAAAATATCAGTGCAGCAAAGGGTGTTGACAGTAGCTGGGTACGTGTACAATACTTCAATTATGTCTCCTCCAGACAGAAAGAGAGTATTAAGAGCTACGATGAAGTTACCCAGGAGACAAAAAAGCTTGCAGCACCAGGTATTTCCAGGAGGTCACCCATCCAAGTACTGACCAGGCCCTGCCCCTTTTACCTTCCGAGATCTGACGATATCAGGCGCGTTCAGGACGGTGTGGCCGAAAGCCAAGAGGCCCGGCTGCATGATGTCTCTTTAGGCTGGTGGGTATTGACGGAACTTCCAGCAAAAAAAAAAAAAAAAAAAGAAAAATGGAGGGAGAAATATCAGTGCAGCAAAGGCTGTTGAAAGTAGCCGGGTACATGTACAATTCTTCAATTATATCTCCTCCAGACAGATAGAGAGTATTAAGAGCTACGATAAAGTTACCCAGGAGACGTAAAAGCTTGCAGCACCAGGTATTTCCAGGAGGTCACCCATCCAAGTACTGACCAGGCCCTGCCCCTTTTACCTTCCGAGATCTGACGAGATCGGGCGCATTCAGGACGGTGTGGCCACAAGACGGTTTGGCCACAAGCCGAAAGGCCTGGCTGCATGATGTCTCTTAAAGGTTGGCGGGTATTGACGGAACTTCCAGCAAAAAAATAAAATAAAAAAAGAAAAAAGAAAAATGGATGGAAAAATATCAGTGCAGCAAAGGGTGTTGACAGTAGCTGGGTACGTGTACAATACTTCAATTATATCTCCTCCAGACAGATAGAGAGTATTAAGAGCTACGATAAAGTTACCCAGGAGACATAAAAGCTTGCAGCACCAGGTATTTCCAGGAGGTCTCACATTCATGTACCGACCAGGTCCTGCCCCGTTTAGCTTCCAAGATCTGACGAGATCGGGCGAGTTCAGGATGGTGTGGCCGCAAGCCGAGATGCCTGGCTGCATGATGTCTCTTAAAGGCTGGCGGGTATTGATGGAATTTCCAGCAAAAAAAAAAAGAAAAATAGAGGGAAACATACCAGTGCAGCAAAGGGTGTTGAAAGTAGCCGGGTACGTGTACAATTCTTCAATTATATCTCCTGGAGACAGAAAGAGAGTATTAAGAGCTACGATGAAGTTACCCAGGAGACGTAAAAAGCTTGCAGCACCTGGTATTTCTAGGAGGTCTCCCACCCAAGTACTGACCAGGCCCTGCCCCGTTTAGCTTCCGAGATCTGACAAGATCGGGCGCATTCAGGACGGTGTGGCCACAAGCCGAAAGGCCTGGCTGCATGATGTCTCTTAAAGGTTGGCGGGTATTGACGGAACTTCCAGCAAAAAAAAAATAAAAAAAAATAAAAAAGAAAAATGGATGGAAAAATATCAGTGCAGCAAAGGGTGTTGACAGTTGCTGGATACGTGTACAATACTTCAATTATATCTCCTCCAGACAGAGAGAGAGTATTAAGAGCTACGATAAAGTTACCCAGGAGACGTAAAAGCCTGCAGCACTAGGTATTTCCAGGAGGTCTCACTTTCATGTACTGACCAGGTCCTGCACCGTTTAGCTTCCGAGATCTGACAAGATCGGGCGCGTTCAGGATGGTGTGGCCGCAAGCCGAGATGCCTGGCTGCATGATGTCTCTTAAAGGCTGGCGGGTATTGACGGAACTGCCAGCAAAAAAAAAAAGAAAAATAGAGGGAAATATACCAGTGCAGCAAAGGGTGTTGAAAGTAGCCGGGTACGTGTACAATTCTTCAATTATATCTCCTGGAGACAGAAAGAGAGTATTAAGAGCTACGATGAAGTTACCCAGGAGACGTAAAAAGCTTGCAGCACATGGTATTTCTAGGAGGTCTCCTATCCAAGTACTGACCAGGCCCTGCCCCGTTTAGCTTCCGAGATCTGACGAGATCGGGCGCATTTAGGACGGTGTGGCCACAAGCCGAAAGGCCTGGCTGCATGATGTCTCTTAAAGGTTGGCGGGTATTGACGGAACTTCCAGCAAAAAAAAAAAAGAAAAAAAGAAAAAAGAAAAATGGATGGAAAAATATCATTGCAGCAAAGGGTGTTGACAGTAGCTGGATACGTGTACAATACTTCAATTATATCTCCTCCAGACAGAGAGAGAGTATTAAGAGCTACGATAAAGTTACCCAGGAGACGTAAAAGCTTGCAGAACTAGGTATTTCCAGGAGGTCTCACTTTCATGTACTGACCAGGTCCTGCCCCGTTTAGCTTCCGAGATCTGACGAGATCGGGCGCGTTCAGGATGGTGTGGCCGTAAGCCGAGATGCCTGGCTGCATGATGTCTCTTAAAGGCTGGCGGGTATTGACGGAACTGCCAGCAAAAAAAAAAAAGAAAAATAGAGGGAAATATACCAGTGCAGCAAAGGGTGTTGAAAGTAGCCGGGTACGTGTACAATTCTTCAATTATATCTCCTGGAGACAGAAAGAGAGTATTAAGAGCTACGATGAAGTTACCCAGGAGACGTAAAAAGCTTGCAGCACCTGGTATTTCTAGGAGGTCTCCCATCCAAGTACTGACCAGGCCCTGCCCCGTTTAGCTTCCGAGATCTGACGAGATCGGGCGCGTTCAGGATGGTGTGGCCGCAAGCCAAGATGCCTGGCTGCATGATGTCTCTTAAAGGCTGGCGGGTATTGACGGAACTGCCAGGAAAAAAAAAAAGAAAAATAGAGGGAAATATACCAGTGCAGCAAAGGGTGTTGAAAGTAGCCGGGTACGTGTACAATTCTTCAATTATATCTCCTGGAGACAGAAAGAGAGTATTAAGAGCTACGACGAAGTTACCCAGGAGACGTAAAAAGCTTGCAGCACCTGGTATTTCTAGGAGGTCTCCCATCCAAGTACTGACCAGGCCCTGCCCCGTTTAGCTTCCGAGATCTGACGAGATCGGGCGCATTCAGGACGGTGTGGCCACAAGACGGTTTGGCCACAAGCCGAAAGGCCTGGCTGCATGATGTCTCTTAAAGGTTGGCGGGTATTGACGGAACTTCCAGCAAAAAAATAAAATAAAAAAAGAAAAAAGAAAAATGGATGGAAAAATATCAGTGCAGCAAAGGGTGTTGACAGTAGCTGGGTACGTGTACAATACTTCAATTATATCTCCTCCAGACAGATAGAGAGTATTAAGAGCTACGATAAAGTTACCCAGGAGACATAAAAGCTTGCAGCACCAGGTATTTCCAGGAGGTCTCACATTCATGTACCGACCAGGTCCTGCCCCGTTTAGCTTCCAAGATCTGACGAGATCGGGCGAGTTCAGGATGGTGTGGCCGCAAGCCGAGATGCCTGGCTGCATGATGTCTCTTAAAGGCTGGCGGGTATTGATGGAATTTCCAGCAAAAAAAAAAAGAAAAATAGAGGGAAACATACCAGTGCAGCAAAGGGTGTTGAAAGTAGCCGGGTACGTGTACAATTCTTCAATTATATCTCCTGGAGACAGAAAGAGAGTATTAAGAGCTACGATGAAGTTACCCAGGAGACGTAAAAAGCTTGCAGCACCTGGTATTTCTAGGAGGTCTCCCACCCAAGTACTGACCAGGCCCTGCCCCGTTTAGCTTCCGAGATCTGACAAGATCGGGCGCATTCAGGACGGTGTGGCCACAAGCCGAAAGGCCTGGCTGCATGATGTCTCTTAAAGGTTGGCGGGTATTGACGGAACTTCCAGCAAAAAAAAAATAAAAAAAAATAAAAAAGAAAAATGGATGGAAAAATATCAGTGCAGCAAAGGGTGTTGACAGTTGCTGGATACGTGTACAATACTTCAATTATATCTCCTCCAGACAGAGAGAGAGTATTAAGAGCTACGATAAAGTTACCCAGGAGACGTAAAAGCCTGCAGCACTAGGTATTTCCAGGAGGTCTCACTTTCATGTACTGACCAGGTCCTGCACCGTTTAGCTTCCGAGATCTGACAAGATCGGGCGCGTTCAGGATGGTGTGGCCGCAAGCCGAGATGCCTGGCTGCATGATGTCTCTTAAAGGCTGGCGGGTATTGACGGAACTGCCAGCAAAAAAAAAAAGAAAAATAGAGGGAAATATACCAGTGCAGCAAAGGGTGTTGAAAGTAGCCGGGTACGTGTACAATTCTTCAATTATATCTCCTGGAGACAGAAAGAGAGTATTAAGAGCTACGATGAAGTTACCCAGGAGACGTAAAAAGCTTGCAGCACATGGTATTTCTAGGAGGTCTCCTATCCAAGTACTGACCAGGCCCTGCCCCGTTTAGCTTCCGAGATCTGACGAGATCGGGCGCATTTAGGACGGTGTGGCCACAAGCCGAAAGGCCTGGCTGCATGATGTCTCTTAAAGGTTGGCGGGTATTGACGGAACTTCCAGCAAAAAAAAAAAAGAAAAAAAGAAAAAAGAAAAATGGATGGAAAAATATCATTGCAGCAAAGGGTGTTGACAGTAGCTGGATACGTGTACAATACTTCAATTATATCTCCTCCAGACAGAGAGAGAGTATTAAGAGCTACGATAAAGTTACCCAGGAGACGTAAAAGCTTGCAGAACTAGGTATTTCCAGGAGGTCTCACTTTCATGTACTGACCAGGTCCTGCCCCGTTTAGCTTCCGAGATCTGACGAGATCGGGCGCGTTCAGGATGGTGTGGCCGTAAGCCGAGATGCCTGGCTGCATGATGTCTCTTAAAGGCTGGCGGGTATTGACGGAACTGCCAGCAAAAAAAAAAAAGAAAAATAGAGGGAAATATACCAGTGCAGCAAAGGGTGTTGAAAGTAGCCGGGTACGTGTACAATTCTTCAATTATATCTCCTGGAGACAGAAAGAGAGTATTAAGAGCTACGATGAAGTTACCCAGGAGACGTAAAAAGCTTGCAGCACCTGGTATTTCTAGGAGGTCTCCCATCCAAGTACTGACCAGGCCCTGCCCCGTTTAGCTTCCGAGATCTGACGAGATCGGGCGCGTTCAGGATGGTGTGGCCGCAAGCCAAGATGCCTGGCTGCATGATGTCTCTTAAAGGCTGGCGGGTATTGACGGAACTGCCAGGAAAAAAAAAAAGAAAAATAGAGGGAAATATACCAGTGCAGCAAAGGGTGTTGAAAGTAGCCGGGTACGTGTACAATTCTTCAATTATATCTCCTGGAGACAGAAAGAGAGTATTAAGAGCTACGACGAAGTTACCCAGGAGACGTAAAAAGCTTGCAGCACCTGGTATTTCTAGGAGGTCTCCCATCCAAGTAATGACCAGGCGCTGCCCCGTTTAGCTTCCGAGATCTGACGAGATCGGGCGCATTCAGGACGGTGTGGCCACAAGCCGAAAGGCCTGGCTGCATGATGTCTCTTAAAGGCCGGCGGGTATTGACGGAATTTCCAGCAAAAAAAAAAAAAAAAAAAATAGAACAATGTAGGGAAAAATATCAGTGCAGGAAAGGGTGTTGAAAGTAGCCGGGTACGTGTACAATTCTTCAATTATATCTCCTGGAGACAGAAAGAGAGTATTAAGAGCTACGATGAAGTTACCCAGGAGACGTAAAAAGCTTGCAGCACCTGGTATTTCTAGGAAGTCTCCCATCCAAGTACTGATTAGGCCGCGCCCCGTTTAGCTTCCGAGATCTGACGAGATCGGGCGCATTCAGGACGGTGTGGCCACAAGCCGAAAGGCCTGGCTGCATGATGTCTCTTAAAGGCTGGCGGGTATTGACGGAACTTCCAGCAAAAAAAAAAAAAAAAAAAAATAGAAAAATGGAGGGAAAAATATCAGTGCAGGAAAGGGTGTTGAAAGTAGCCGGGTACGTGTACAATTCTTCAATTATATCTCCTCCAGACAGATAGAGAGTATTAAGAGCTACGATAAAGTTACCCAGGAGACATAAAAGCTTGCAGCACCAGGTATTTCCAGGAGGTCTCACATTCATGTACCGACCAGGTCCTGCCCCGTTTAGCTTCCAAGATCTGACGAGATCGGGCGAGTTCAGGATGTTGTGGCCGCAAGCCGAGATGCCTGGCTGCATGATGTCTCTTAAAGGCTGGCGGGTATTGACGGAATTTCCAGCAAAAAAAAAAAAAAAAAAATCGAAAAATGGAGGGAAAAATATCAGTGCAGGAAAGGGTGTTGAAAGTAGCCGGGTACGTGTACAATTCTTCAATTATATCTCCTGGAGACAGAAAGAGAGTATTAAGAGCTACGATGAAGTTACCCAGGAGACGTAAAAAGCTTGCAGCACCTGGTATGTCTAGGAGGTCTCCCATCCAAGTACTGACCAGGCCCTGCCCCGTTTAGCTTTCGAAATCTGACGAGATCGGGCGCATTCAGGACGGTGTGGCCACAAGCCGAAAGGCCTGGCTGCATGATGTCTCCTAAAGGTTGGCGGGTATTGACGGAACTTCCAGCAAAAAAAAAAAAAAATCGATGGAAAAATATCAGTGCAGCAAAGGGTGTTGACAGTAGCTGGGTACGTGTACAATACTTCAATTATATCTCCTCCAGACAGATAGAGAGTATTAAGAGCTACGATAAAGTTACCCAGGAGACGTAAAAGCTTGCAGCACGAGGTATTTCCAGGAGGTCTCACATTCATGTACTGACCAGGTCCTGCCCCGTTTAGCTTCCGAGATCTGACAAGATCGGGCGCGTTCAGGACGGTGTGGCCGCAAGCCGAGATGTCTGGCTGCATGATGTCTCTTAAAGGCTGGCGGGTATTGACGGAATTTCCAGCAAAAAAAAAAAAAAAAAAAAAAAAGAAAAATGGAGGGAAAAATATCAGTGCAGGAAAGGGTGTTGAAAGTAGCCGGGTACGTGTACAATTCTTCAATTATATCTCCTGGAGACAGAAAGAGAGTATTAAGAGCTACGATGAAGTTACCCAGGAGACGTAAAAAGCTTGCAGCACCTGGTATTTCTAGGAGGTCTCCCATCAAAGTACTGACCAGGCCCTGCCCCGTTTAGCATCCGAGATCTGACGAGATCGGGCGCGTTCAGGATGGTGTGGCCGCAAGCCAAGATGCCTGGCTGCATGATGTCTCTTAAAGGCTGGCGGGTATTGACGGAACTGCCAGCGAAAAAAAAAAAGAAAAATAGAGGGAAAAATACCAGTGCAGCAAAGGGTGTTAAAAGTAGCCGGGTACGTGTACAATACTTCAATTATATCTCCTCCAGACAGAAAGAGAGTACTAAGAGCTACGATGAAGTTACCCAGGAGACAAAAAAGCTTGCAGCACCAGGTATTTCCAGGAGGTCACCCATCCAAGTACTGACCAGGCCCTGCTCCTTTTACCTTCCGAGATCTGACGATATCGGGCGCGTTCAGGACGGTGTGGCCGAAAGCCAAGAGGCCCGGCTGCATGATGTCTCTTTAGGCTGGTGGGTATTGACGGAACTTCCAGCAAAAAAAAAAAAAAAAAAGAAAAATGGAGGGAGAAATATCAGTGCAGCAAAGGCTGTTGAAAGTAGCCAGGTACGTGTACAATTCTTGAATTATATCTCCTCCAGACAGAAAGAGAGTACTAAGAGCTACGATAAAGTTACCCAGGAGACGTAAAAGCTTGCAGCACTAGGTATTTCCAGGCGGTCTCACATTCATGTACCGACCAGGTCCTGCCCCGTTTAGCTTCCAAGATCTGACGAGATCGGGCGAGTTCAGGATGTTGTGGCCGCAAGCCGAGATGCCTGGCTGCATGATGTCTCTTAAAGGCTGGCGGGTATTGACGGAATTTCCAGCAAAAAAAAAAAAAAAAAATCGAAAAATGGAGGGAAAAATATCAGTGCAGGAAAGGGTGTTGAAAGTAGCCGGGTACGTGTACAATTCTTCAATTATATCTCCTGGAGACAGAAAGAGAGTATTAAGAGCTACGATGAAGTTACCCAGGAGACGTAAAAAGCTTGCAGCACCTGGTATGTCTAGGAGGTCTCCCATCCAAGTACTGACCAGGCCCTGCCCCGTTTAGCTTCCGAGATATGACGAGATCGGGCGCATTCGGGACGGTGTGGCCACAAGCCGAAAGGCCTGGCTGCATGATGTCTCCTAAAGGTTGGCGGGTATTGACGGAACTTCCAGCAAAAAAAAAAAAAAATGGATGGAAAAATATCAGTGCAGCAAAGGGTGTTGACAGTAGCTGGGTACGTGTACAATACTTCAATTATATCTCCTCCAGACAGATAGAGAGTATTAAGAGCTACGATAAAGTTACCCAGGAGACGTAAAAGCTTGCAGCACGAGGTATTTCCAGGAGGTCTCACATTCATGTACTGACCAGGTCCTGCCCCGTTTAGCTTCCGAGATCTGACAAGATCGGGCGCGTTCAGGACGGTGTGGCCGCAAGCCGAGATGTCTGGCTGCATGATGTCTCTTAAAGGCTGGCGGGTATTGACGGAATTTCCAGCAAAAAAAAAAAAAAAAAAAAATAGAAAAATGGAGGGAAAAATATCAGTGCAGGAAAGGGTGTTGAAAGTAGCCGGGTACGTGTACAATTCTTCAATTATATCTCCTGGAGACAGAAAGAGAGTATTAAGAGCTACGATGAAGTTACCCAGGAGACGTAAAAAGCTTGCAGCACCTGGTATTTCTAGGAGGTCTCCCATCAAAGTACAGACCAGGCCCTGCCCCGTTTAGCTTCCGCGATCTGACGAGATCGGGCGCGTTCAGGATGGTGTGGCCGCAAGCCAAGATGCCTGGCTGCATGATGTCTCTTTAGGCTGGTGGGTATTGACGGAACTTCCAGCAAAAAAAAAAAAAAAAAAATAGAAAAAGGGAGGGAAAAATATCAGTGCAGCAAAGGGTGTTGAAAGTAGCCAGGTACGTGTACAATTCTTCAATTATATCTCCTCCAGACAGATAGAGAGTATTAAGAGCTACGATAAAGTTACCCAGGAGACGTAAAAGCTTGCAGCACTAGGTATTTCCAGGCGGTCTCACATTCATGTACTAACCAGGTCCTGCCCCGTTTAGCTTCCGAGATCTGACGAGATCGGGCGCGTTCAGTATGGTGTGGCCGCAAGCCGAGATGCCTGGCTGCATGATGTCTCTTAAAGGATGGCGGGTATTGACGGAATTTCCAGAAAAAAAAAAAAAAAAAAAATAGAAAAATGGAGGGAAAAATATCAGTGCAGCAAAGGGTGTTGAAAGTAGCCGGGTACGTGTACAATTCTTCAATTATATCTCCTCCAGACAGAAAGAGAGAATTAAGAGCTACGATAAAGTTACCCAGGAGACGTAAAACCTTGCAGCACCAGGTATTTCCAGGAGGTCTCCCATCCAAGTACTGACCAGGTCCTGCCTCGTTTAGCTTTCGAGATCTTACGAGATCGGGCGCATTCAGGACGGTGTGGCCACAAGCCGATAGGCCTGCTGCATGATGTCTCTTAAAGGTTGGCGGGTATTGACGGAACTTCCAGCAAAAAAAAAAAAAAAAAAAAAAAAAAAAAGAAAAATGGATGGAAAAATATCAGTGCAGCAAAGGATGTTGACAGTAGCTGGGTACGTGTAGAGTACTTCAATTATATCTCCTCCAGACAGATAGAGAGTATTAAGAGCTACGATAATGTTACCCAGGAGACGTAAAAAGCTTGCAGCACCTGGTATTTCCAGGAGGTCTCCCATCCAAGTACTGACCAGGCCCTGCCCCGTTTAGCTTCAGAGATCTGACGAGATCGGGCGCATTCAGGACGGTGTGGCCGCAAGCCGAGAGGCCTGGCTGCATGATGTCTCTTAAAGGTTGGCGGGTATTGACGGAACTTCCAGCAAAAAAAAAAAAGAAAAAAGAAAAATGGATGGAAAAATATCAGTGCAGCAAAGGGTGTTGACAGTAGCTGGGTACGTGTACAATACTTCAATTATATCTCCTCCAGACAGAAAGAGAGAATTAAGAGCTACGATAAAGTTACCCAGGAGACGTAAAAGCTTGCAGCACCAGGTATTTCCAGGAGGTCTCACATTCATGTACCGACCAGGTCCTGCCCCGTTTAGCTTCCAAGATCTGACGAGATCGGGCGCATTCAGGACGGTGTGGCCACAAGCCGAAAGGCCTGGCTGCATGATGTCTCTTAAAGGTTGGCGGGTATTGACGGAACTTCCAGCAAAAAAATAAAAATAAAAAAATAAAAAAGAAAAATGGATGGAAAAATATCAGTGCAGCAAAGGGTGTTGACAGTAGCTGGATACGTGTACAATACTTCAATTATATCTCCTCCAGACAGAGAGAGAGTATTAAGAGCTACGATAAAGTTACCCAGGAGACGTAAAAGCTTGCAGCACCAGGTATTTCCAGGAGGTCACCCATCCAATTACTGACCAGGCCCTGCCCAGTTTTTCTTCCGAGATCTGACGAGATCTTGCGTCTTCAGGACAGTGTGGCCGCAAGCCGAGATGCCTGGCTGCATGATGTCTCTTAAAGGTTGGCGGGTATTGACGGAACTTCCAGCAAAAAAAATAAATAAAAAAAGAAAAAAGAAAAATGGATGGAAAAATATCAGTGCAGCAAAGGGTGTTGAAAGTAGCCGGGTACGTGTACAATTCTTCAATTATATCTCCTGCAGACTGAAAGAGAGTATTAAGAGCTACGATAAAGTTACCCAGGAGACGTAAAAGCTTGCAGCACCTGGTATTTCCAGGAGGTCTCACATTCATGTACTGACCAGGTCCTGCCCCGTTTAGCTTCCGAGATCTGACGAGATCGGGCGCGTTCAGGATGGTGTGGCCGCAAGCCGAGATGCCTGGCTGGATGATGTCTCTTAAAGGCTGGCGGGTATTGACGGAACTGCCAGCAAAAAAAAAAAAGAAAAATATAGGGAAATATACCAGTGCAGCAAAGGGTGTTGAAAGTAGCCGGGTACGTGTACAATTCTTCAATTATATCTCCTGGAGACAGAAAGAGAGTATTAAGAGCTACGATGAAGTTACCCAGGAGACTTAAAAAGCTTGCAGCACCTGGTATTTCTAGGAGGTCTCCCATCCAAGTACTGACCAGGCCCTGCCCCGTTTAGCTTCCGAGATCTGACGAGATCAGGCGCGTTCAAGACGGTGTGGCCGCAAGCCAAGAGGCCTGGCTGCATGATGTCTCTTAAAGGCTGGCGGGTATTGACGGAACTTCCAGCAAAAAAAAAAAAAAAAAAAAATAGAAAAATGGAGGGAAAAATATCAGTGCAGGACAGGGTGTTGAAAGTAGCCGGGTACATGTACAATTCTTCAATTATATCTCCTCCAGACTGAATGAGAGTATTAAGAGCTACGCTGAAGTTACCCAGGAGATGTAAAAAGCTTTCAGCACCTGGTATTTCCAGGAGGTCACCCATCCAATTACTGACCAGGCCCTGCCCAGTTTTTCTTCCGAGATCTGACGAGATCTTGCGTCTTCAGGACGGTGTGGCCGCAAGCCAAGATGCCTGGCTACATGATGTCTCTTAAAGGTTGGCGGGTATTGACGGAACTTCCAGCAAAAAAAATATATAAAAAAAGAAAAAAGAAAAATGGATGGAAAAATATCAGTGCAGCAAAGGGTGTTGAAAGTAGCCGGGTACGTGTACAATTCTTCAATTATATCTCCTGCAGACTGAAAGAGAGTATTAAGAGCTACGATAAAGTTACCCAGGAGACGTAAAAGCTTGCAGCACCTGGTATTTCCAGGAGGTCTCACATTCAAGTACTGACCAGGTCCTGCCCCGTTTAGCTTCCGAGATCTAACGATATCATGCGCATTAAGGACGGTGTGGCCGAAAGCCGAGAGGCCAAGCTGCATGATGTCTCTTTAAGGCTGGCGGGTATTGACGGAACTTCCAGCAAAAAAAAAAAGAAAAAAGAAAAATGGAGGGAAAAATATCAGTGCAGCAAAGGGTTTTGAAAGTAGCCGGGTACGTGTACAATTCTTCAATAATATCTCCTACAGACTGAAAGAGAGTATTAAGAGCTATGATGAAGTTACCCAGGAGACGTAAAAAGCTTGCAGCACCTGGTATTTCTAGGAGGTCTCCCATCCAAGTACTGACCAGGCCCTGCCCCGTTAGCTTCCGAGATCTGACGAGATCGGGCGCGTTCAGGATGGTGTGGCCGCAAGCCGAGAGGCCTGGCTGCATGATGTCTCTTAAAGGCTGGCGGGTATTGATGGAACTTCCAGCAAAAAAAAAAAAAAAAAAAATAGAAAAATGGAGGGAAAAATATCAGTGCAGCAAAGGGTTTTGAAAGTAGCCGGGTACGTGTACAATTCTTCAATTATATCTCCTACAGACTGTAAGAGAGTATTAAGAGCTATGATGAAGTTACCCAGGAGACGTCAAAAGCTTGCAGCACCTGGTATTTCCAGGAGGTCACCCATCCAAGTACTGACCAGGCCCTGCCCCGTTAGCTTCCGAGATCTGATGAGATCGGGCGCGTTCAGGACGGTGTGGCCGCAAGCCAAGAGGCCTGGCTGCATGATGTCTCTTAAAGGCTGGCGGGTATTGACGGAACTGCCAGCAAAAAAAAAAAGAGAAATAGAGGGAAATATACCAGTGCAGCAAAGGGTGTTGAAAGTAGCCGGGTACGTGTACAATTCTTCAATTATATCTCCTGGAGACAGAAAGAGAGTATTAAGAGCTACGATGAAGTTACCCAGGAGACGTAAAAAGCTTGCAGCACCTGGTATTTCTAGGAGGTCTCCCATCCGAGTACTGACCAGGCCCTGCCCCGTTTAGCTTCCGACATCTGACGAGATCGGGCGCATTCAGGACGGTGTGGCCACAAGCCGAAAGGCCTGGCTGCATGATGTCTCTTAAAGGTTGGCGGGTATTGACGGAACTTCCAGCAAAAAAAAAAAAAAAAAAAAAATGGAAAATGGAGGGAGAAATATCAATGCAGCAAAGGCTGTTGAAAGTAGCCGGGTACGTGTACAATACTTCAATTATATCTCCTCCAGACAGATACAGAGTATTAGGAGCTACGATGAAGTTTCCCAGGAGACGTAAAAAGCTTGCAGCACCAGGTATTTCCAGGAGGTCTCCCATCCAAGTACTGACGAGGCCCTGCCCCGTTTAGCTTCCGAGATCTGACGAAGTCAGGCGTGTTCAGGACGGTGTGGCCACAAGCCAAGAGGCCGGGCTGCATGATGTCTCTTAAAGGTTGGCGGGTATTGACGGAACTTCCAGCAACAAAAAAAAAAAAAAAGAAAAATGGATGGAAAAATATCAGTGCAGCAAAGGGTGTTGACAGTAGCTGGGTACGTGTACAATACTTCAATTATATCTCCTCCAGACAGATAGAGAGTATTAAGAGCTACGATAAAGTTACCCAGGAGACGTAAAAGCTTGCAGCACCAGGTATTTCCAGGAGGTCTCACATTCATGTACTGACCAGGTCCTGCCCCGTTTAGCTTCCAAGATCTGACGAGATCGGGCGAGTTCAGGATGGTGTGGCCGCAAGCCGAGATGCCTGGCTGCATGATGTCTCTTAAAGGCTGGCGGGTATTGACGGAATTTCCAGCAAAAAAAAAAAAAAAAAAATAGAAAAATGGAGGGAAAAATATCAGTGCAGCAAAGGGTGTTGACAGTAGCTGGGTACGTGTACAATACTTCAATTATATCTCCTCCAGACAGATAGAGAGTATTAAGAGCTACGATAAAGTTACCCAGGAGACATAAAAGCTAGCAGCACCAGGTATTTCTAGGAGGTCTCCCATCCATGTACTGACCAGGCCCTGCCCCGTTTAGCTTCCGAGATCTGACGAGATCGGGCGCATTCAGGACGGTGTGGCCACAAGCCGAAAGGCCTGGCTGCATGATGTCTCTTAAAGGTTGGCGGGTATTGACGGAACTTCCAGCAAAAAAAAAATATATAAAAAGAAATAAGAAAAATGGATGGAAAAATATCAGTGCAGGAAAGGGTGTTGAAAGTAGCCAGGTACGTGTACAATTCTTCAATTATATCTCCTCCAGACTGAAAGAGAGTATTAAGAGCTACGATGAAGTTACCCAGGAGACGTAAAAAGCTTGCAGCACCTGGTATTTCCAGGAGGACACCCATCCATGTACTGACCAGGCCTTGCCCCGTTTAGCCTCCGAGATCTGACGAGATCGGGCGCGTTCAGGATGGTGTGGCCGCAAGCCGAGATGCCTGGCTGCATGATGTCTCTTAAAGGCTGGTGGGTATTGACGGAACAGCCAGCAAAAAAAAAAAAGAGAAATGGAGGGAGAAATACCAGTGCAGCAAAGGGTGTTAAAAGTAGCCAGGTACGTGTACAATTCTTCAATTATATCTCCTGCAGACAGAAAAAGAGTATTAAGAGCTACGATGAAGTTACCCAGGAGACGTAAAAAGCTTGCAGCACCTGTTATTTCTAGGAGGTCAGCCATCCAAGTACTGACCAGGCCCTGCCCCGTTTAGCTTCCGAGATCTTACGAGATCGGGCGCATTCAGGACGGTGTGGCCACAAGCCGAGAGGCCTGGCTGCATGATGTCTCTTAAAGGTTGGCGGGTATTGACGGAACTTCCAGCAAAAAAAAATAAATGGAGGGAAACATATCAGTGCAGCAAAGGGTGTTGTATGTAGCCGGGTACGTGTACAATACTTCAATTATATCTCCTCCAGACAGATAGAGAGAATAAAGAGCTACGATAAAGTTACCCAGGAGACGTAAAAAGCTTGCAGCACAAGGTATTTCCAGGAGTTCTCACATTCAAGTACTGACCAGGCCCTGGCCCGTTTAGCTTCCGAGATCTGATGAGATCGGGCGCGTTCAGGACAATGTGTCCGCAAGCCAAGAGGCCTGGCTGCATAATGTCTTTTAAAGGCTGGACGGTATTGACGGAACTTCCAGCAAAAAAAAAAGAAAAAAGAAAAATGGAGGGAAAAATATCAGTGCAGCAAAGGGTGTTGAAAGTAGCCGGGTACGTGTACAATTCTTCAATTACATCTCTTCCAGACAGAAAGAGAGTATTAAGAGCTACGGTGAAGTTACCCAGCAGACGTAAAAAGCTTGCAGCACCTGGTATTTCCAGCAGGTCTCCCATGCAAGTACTGAACAGGCCCTGCCCCGTTCAGCTTCCGAGGTCTGACGAGATTGGGGGTGTTCAGGGCGGTGTGGCCGCCAGCCGAGAGGCCTGGCTGCATGATATGTCTTAATGGTTGGCAGGTATTGACGGAACTTCCAGCAAAAAAAAAAAAAAAAAGAAAAATGGAGGGAAAAATATCAGTGCAGCAATGGGTGTTGAAAGTAGCCGGGTACGTGTACAATACTTCAATTATATCTCCTCCAGACAGAAAGAGAGTATTAAGAGCTACGGTGAAGTTACCCAGCAGACGTAAAAAGCTTGCAGCACCTGGTATTTCCAGGAGGTCTCCCATCCAAGTACTGACCAGGCCCTGCCCCGTTTAGCTTTCGAGATCTGACGAGATCGGGCGCGTTCAGGATGGTGTGGCCGCAAGCCAAGGCGCCTGGCTGCATGATGTCTCTTAAAGGCTGGCGGGTATTGACGGAACTGCCAGCAAAAAAAAAAAAAAAAAATAGAGGGAAAAATACCAGTGCAGCAAAGGCTGATGAAAGTAGCCGGGTACGTGTACAATTCCTCAATTATAACACCTCCAGACAGATAGAGAGTATTAAGAGCTACGATGAAGTTTCCCAGGAGACGTAAAAAGCTTGCAGCACCAGGTATTTCCTGGAGGTCTCCCATCCAAGTACTGACGAGGCCCTGCCCCGTTTAAATTCCGAGATCTGACGAGATCGGGCGCGTTCAGGACGGTGTGGCTGCAAGCCAAGAGGCCGGGCTGCATGATGTCTCTTAATGGTTGGCGGGTTTTGACGGAACATCCAGCAATAAAAAAAAGAGAAATGGAGAGAGAAAAACCAGTGCAGCAAAGGGTGTTGAAAGTAGCCGGGTACGTGTACAATTCTTCAATTATATCTCCTGCAGACAGAAAGAGAGTATTAAGAGCTACGATGAAGTTACCCAGGAGACGTAAAAAGCTTGCAGCACCTGGTATTTCTAGGAGGTCAGCCATCCAAGTACTGACCAGGCCCTGCCACTTTTACCTTCCGAGATCTGACGAGATCGGGCGCGTTCAGGATGGTGTGGCCACAAGCCAAGAGGCCTGGCTGCATGATGTCTCTTAAAGGCTGGCGGGTGTTGACGGAACTTCCAGCAAAAAAAAACAAAAAAAAAAGGAAAATGGAGGGAAAAATATCAGTGCAGGAAAGGGTGTTGAAAGTAGCCGGGTACGTGTACAATACTTCAATTATATCTGCTCCAGACAGATAGAGAGTATTAAGAGCTACGATGAAGTTTCACAGGAGACGTAAAAAGCTTGCAGCACCAGGTATTTCCAGGAGGTCTCCCATCTAAGTACTGACCAGGCCCTGCCCCGTTTAGCTTCAGAGATCTGACGATATCGTGCGCGTTCAGGACGGTGTGGCCGAAAGCCAAGAGGGCCGGCTGCATGATGTCTCTGTAGGCTGGTGGGTATTGACGGAACTTCCAGCAAAAAAAAAAAAAAAAAAAAGAAAAAGGGAGGGAAAAATATCAGTGCAGCAAAGGGTGTTGAAAGTAGCCGGGTACATGTACAATTCTTCAATTATATCTCCTCCAGACAGATAGAGAGTATTAAGAGCTACGATAAAGTTACCCAGGAGACGTAAAAGCTTGCAGCACTAGGTATTTCCAGGAGGTCTCACATTCATGTACTAACCAGGTCCTGCACCGTTTAGCTTCCGTGATCTGACGAGATCGGGCGCGTTCAGGTTGGTGTGGCCGCAAGCCGAGATGCCTGGCTGCATGATGTCTCTTAAAGGCTGGCGGGTATTGACGGAACTGCCAGCAAAAAAAAAAAAGAAAAATAGAGGGAAAAATACCAGTGCAGCAAAGGGTGTTGAAAGTAGCCGGGTACGTGTACAATTCTTCAATTATATCTTCTCCAGACAGAAAGAGAGTATTAAGAGCTACGGTGAAGTTCCCCAGGAGACGTAAAAAGCTGGCAGCACCTGGTATTTCCAGGAGGTCTCACATTTAAGTACTGACCAGGTCCTGCCCCATTTAGCTTCCGAGATCTGACAAGATCGGGCGCGTTCAGGACGGTGTGGCCGCAAGCCGAGATGTCTGGCTGCATGATGTCTCTTAAAGGCTAGCGGGTATTGACGGAATTTCCACCAAAAAAAAAAAAAAAAAAAAAGAAAAATGGAGGGAAAAATATCAGTGCAGGAAAAGGTGTTGAAAGTAGCCGGGTACGTGTACAATTCTTCAATTATATCTCCTGGCGACAGAAAGAGAGTATTAAGAGCTACGATGAAGTTACCCAGGAGACGTAAAAAGCTTGCAGCACCTGGTATTTCTAGGAGGTCTCCCATCCAAGTACTGACCAGGCCCTGCCCCGTTTAGCTTCCGAGATCTGACGAGATCGGGCGCATTCAGGACGGTGTGGCCACAAGTCAAAAGGCCTGGCTGCATGATGTCTCTTAAAGGTTGGCGGGTATTGACGGAACTTCCAGCAAAAAAAAAAAAAAAAAAAGAAAAATGGATGGAAAAATATCAGTGCAGCAAAGGGTGTTGACAGTAGCTGGGTACGTGTACAATTCTTCAATTATATCTCCTCCAGACAGAAAGAGAGAACTAAGAGCTACGATAAAGTTACCCAGGAGACGTAAAATCTTGCAGCACCAGGTATTTCCAGGAGGTCTCACTTTCATGTACTGACCAGGTCCTGCCCCGTTTAGCTTCCGAGATCTTACGACATCGGGCACGTTCAGGACGGTGTGGCCGCAAGCCGTGAGGCCTGGCTGCATGATGTCTCTTAAAGGTTGGCGGGTATTGACGGAACTTCCAGCAAAAAAAAAAAAAAAAAAAAAAAAAAAAAAGAAAAATGGATGGAAAAATATCAGTGCAGGAAAAGGTGTTGAAAGTAGCCGGGTACGTGTACAATTCTTCAATTATATCTCCTGGAGACAGAAAGAGAGTATTAAGAGCTACGATGAAGTTACCCAGGAGACGTAAAAGCTTGCAGCACTAGGTATTTCCAGGCGGTCTCACATTCATGTACTAACCAGGTCCTGCCCCGTTTAGCTTCCGAGATCTGACGAGATCGGGCGCGTTCAGGATGGTGTGGCCGCAAGCCGAGATGCCTGGCTGCATGATGTCTCTTAAAGGCTGGCGGGTATTGACGGAACTGCCAGCAAAAAAAAAAAAGAAAAATAGAGGGAAATATACCAGTGCAGCAAAGGGTGTTGAAAGTAGCCGGGTACGTGTACAATTCTTCAATTATATCTCCTGGAGACAGAAAGAGAGTATTAAGAGCTACGATGAAGTTACCCAGGAGACGTAAAAAGCTTGCAGCACCTGGTATTTCTAGGAGGTCTCCCATCCAAGTACTGACCAGGCCCTGCCCCATTTAGCTTCCGAGATCTGACAAGATCGGGCGCGTTCAGGATGGTGTGGCCGCAAGCCAAGATTCCTGGCTGCATGATGTCTCTTAAAGGCTGGCGGGTATTGACGGAAATGCCAGCAAAAAAAAAAAGAAAAATAGAGGGAAATATACCAGTGCAGCAAAGGGTGTTGAAAGTAGCCGGGTACGTGTACAATTCTTCAATTATATCTCCTGGAGACAGAAAGAGAGTATTAAGAGCTACGATGAAGTTACCCAGGAGACGTAAAAAGCTTGCAGCACCTGGTATTTCTAGGAGGTCTCCCATCCAAGTACTGACCAGGCCCTGCCCCGTTTAGCTTCCGAGATCTGACGAGATCGGGCGCATTCAGGACGGTGTGGCCACAAGCCGAAAGGCCTGGCTGCATGATGTCTCTTAAAGGTTGGCGGGTATTGACGGAACTTCCAGCAAAAAAAAAAAATAAAAAAAGAAAAAAGAAAAATGGATGGAAAAATATCAGTGCAGCAAAGGGTGTTGACAGTAGCTGGATACGTGTACAATACTTCAATTATATCTCCTCCAGACAGAGAGAGAGTATTAAGAGCTACGATAAAGTTACCCAGGAGACGTAAAAGCTTGCAGCACTAGGTATTTCCAGGAGGTCTCACTTTCACGTACTGACCAGGTCCTGCCCCGTTTAGCTTCCGAGATCTGACGAGATCGGGCGCGTTCAGGATGGTGTGGCCGCAAGCCAAGATGCCTGGCTGCATGATGTCTCTTAAAGGCTGGCGGATATTGACGGAACTGCCAGCAAAAAAAAAAAAGAAAAATAGAGGGAAATATACCAGTGCAGCAAGGGGTGTTGAAAGTAGCCGGGTACGAGTACAATTCTTCAATTATATCTCCTGGAGACAGAAAGAGAGTATTAAGAGCTACGATGAAGTTACCCAGGAGACGTAAAAAGCTTGCAGCACCTGGTATTTCTAGGAGGTCTCCCATCCAAGTACTGACCAGGCCCTGCCCCGTTTCGCTTCCGAGATCTGACGAGATCGGGCGCATTCAGGACGGTGTGGCCGCAAGCCGAGAGGCCTGGCTGCATGATGTCTCTTAAAGGTTGGCGGGTATTGACGGAACTTCCAGCAAAAAAAAAAAAAAAAAAGAAAAATGGATGGAAAAATATCAGTGCAGCAAATGGTGTTGACAGTAGCTGGGTACGTGTACAATACTTCAATTATATCTCCTCCAGACAGATAGAGAGTATTAAGAGCTACGATAAAGTTACCCAGGAGACATAAAAGCTTGCAGCACCAGGTATTTCCAGGAGGTCTCACATTCATGTACTGACCAGGTCCTGCCCCGTTTAGCTTCCGAGATCTGACGAGATCGGGCGCGTTCAGGATGGTGTGGCCGCAAGCCAAGGGGCCTGGCTGCATGATGTCTCTTTAAGGCTGGCGGGTATTGACGGAACTTCCAGCAAAAAAAAAAAGAAAAAAGAAAAATGGAGGGAAAAATATCAGTGCAGCAAAGGGTTTTGAAAGTAGCCGGGTACGTGTACAATACTTCAATTATATCTCCTCCAGACAGAGAGAGAGTATTAAGAGCTACGATAAAGTTACCCAGGAGACGTAAAAGCTTGCAGCACTAGGTATTTCCAGGAGGTCTCACTTTCATGTACTGACCAGGTCCTGCCCCGTTTAGCTTCCGAGATCTGACGAGATCGGGCGCGTTCAGGATGGTGTGGCCGCAAGCCAAGATGCCTGGCTGCATGATGTCTCTTAAAGGCTGGTGGATATTGACGGAACTGCCAGCAAAAAAAAAAAGAAAAAAGAAAAATGGAGGGAAAAATATCAGTGCAGCAAAGGGTTTTGAAAGTAGCCGGGTACGTGTACAATACTTCAATTATATCTCCTCCAGACAGATAGAGAGTATTAAGAGCTACGATGAAGTTTCCCAGGAGACGTAAAAAGCTTGCAGCACCAGGTATTTCCAGGAGGTCTCCCATCCAAGTACTGACGAACCCTTGCCCCGTTTAGCTTCCGAGATCTGATGAGATTGGGCGCGTTCAGGACGGTGTGGCCGCAAGCCAAGAGGCCTGGCTGCATGATGTCTCTTAAAGGCTGACGGGTATTGACGGAACTTCCAGCAAAAAAAAAATGGATAAAGAAAAATGGAGGGAAAAATATCAGTGCAGCAATGGGTGTTGAAAGTAGCCGGGTACGTGTAAAATACTTCAATTATATCTCCTCCAGACAGAAAGAGAGTATTAAGAGCTACGATGAACTCACCTAATGGATTATTAGGAACACCATACTAATATTGTGTTTGACCCCCTTTCGCCTTCAGAACTGCTTTAATTCTACGTGGCATTGATTCAACAAGGTGCTGAAAGCATTCTTTAGAAATGTTGGCCCATATTGATAGGATAGCATCTTGCAGTTGATGGAGATTTGTGTGATGCACATCCAGGGCACGAAGCTCCCGTTCCACCACATCCCAAAGATGCTCTATTGGGTTGAGATCTGGTGACTGTGGGGGCCAGTTTAGTACAGTGAACTCATTGTCATGTTCAAGAAACCAATTTGAAATGATTCGACCTTTGTGACATGGTGCATTATCCTGCTGGAAGTAGCCATCAGAGGATGGGTACATGGTGGTCAAAAAGGGATGGACATGGTCAGAAACAATGCTCAGGTAGGCCGTAGCATTTAAACGATGCCCAATTGGCACTAAGGGGCCTAAAGTGTGCCAAGAAGACATCCCCCACACCATTACACCACCACCACCAGCCAGCACAGTGGTAACAAGACATGATGGATCCATATTCTCATTCTGTTTACGCCAAATTCTGACTCTACCATCTGAATGTCTCAGCTCTTTTTCCTATTTGTAGTGGAGATGAGTGGTACCCGGTGGGGTCTTCTGCTGTTGTAGCCCATCCGCCTCAAGGTTGTACGTGTTGTGGCTTCACAAATGCTTTGCTGCATACCTCGTTTGTAACGAGTGGTTATTTCAGTCAAAGTTGCTCTTCTATCAGCTTGAATCAGTCGGCCCATTCTCCTCTGACCTCTAGCATCAACAAGGCATTTTCGCCCACAGGACTGCCGCATACTGGATGTTTTTCCCTTTTCACACCATTCTTTGTAAACCCTAGAAATGGTTGTGCGTGAAAATCCCAGTAACTGAGCAGATTGTGAAATACTCAGACCGGCCCGTCTGGCACCAACAACCATGCCACGCTCAAAATTGCTTAAATCACCTTTCATTCCCATTCAGACATTCAGTTTGGAGTTCAGGAGATTGTCTTGACCAGGACCACACCCCTAAATGCATTGAAGCAACTGCCATGTGATTGGTTGATTAGATAATTGCATTAATGAGAAATTGAACAGGTGTTCCTAATAATCCTTTAGGTGAGTGTATATGTATGTATGTGTATGTATGTCCAATTGCTTTGACAATACAAATGAAATGAATTGAGAGAGAGAGAGAGAGAGAGAGAGAGAGGAATATGAGCTCCTAAAAAACATTTGTTTTTATACATAAGCGGATTTAATTTGTGATTTACAAATGAATTTATAGCACTATAAACATACACAGAAGACATGGAATAGAAATTCAGAAGAAAAAGTATTCAAAAAATAATAATTTTAAGAGAAAAACAAAAAGAAGAAAGCAGAGAGACAGTTCAGGAAGAAAAGTCAGAAAAGAAAAGCTGAAGACAAGAATTGGAGGTAAGAGACAAATAATTAAACAAAAAAATATGTATTAATAAAATAAATAAGCATTCTCAGTAGTTGACTCAGCCAATGAAAATGCAGAGCTCCGATTTGAATAGAGTGACAGTAGGAGAGAGCCCAACTGCCACTGAGACTGATAGAAATCTATCGAACAGCAGTCTGACTGCAGAGCTGCCTTTTGAAATCCGATACCCTGAAGACATTCGCTCTGCACAGGCTAAGAAGGACTACAAACAAGCTGTGATGAGAGCATCTCCTGAGACCCTCATCCTAGACTACACCGGTAAAGGAGAAAACAGGGTCAAGAACAATCTACTGTTCTACAGCGCCTTTCACAAAACCCTGTGCCAGACATACCCCAATAACAACAAGAGGGGCATTAGCAGAGGCAGGCAGATCTCAGTGCTGGTAGAGAAAGACACAGACAGTGTGATGCTCACTTTTAATGTATACCACAACGGGACCATCATGGTGCAGGGCAGCGAGAGCAGCCTGGACCAATTAGCTCTCGGCTTCCACACCTCAAAGCAGCAGACTGAGGTAGAGAAACAAGAGCCAGAGCCGGCCACCCTGCAGTCTGCCCCCAGCCACACGGAGCCAGACAGTGCCCCATCTCCCACAGACTGCCCCCCTGTCTCCCCAAAACTCTCCAGCAACATTAAAACACTAAAGGAATGCCTATCAGTGCTGGAGCTGGAGTTTGCGGAGTTCAGGGAGCAGACCTTGAGCACCCTGGCCCAGACCTCCTTGTGTGATCAGCTCCGGGATGAGATGCACAGACTAAAGATGCAGCACAAGGCTGAGATCCATGAGCTGAGAGCAGCAGTGAGAGACCTGGAGGAGCAGAGACAAACCCTGAGGACGGAGCTGCGCAGAGCGAGGGAGGAGCTGACCAGGACACCCCAGCACAGCCAGCTAAGGAGCCTGCAGAGCCAGCTGGAGGAGCTAAGAGAGGAGCTACACATCACTGGAGCACAGAGACTGCACTGCACTGACCCCACAACACCTCCAACCCCTGACGCACCCACTGATCCACCCACACTCCCCACCACTCCTGACACACCCACTATCACCAGACCTGCCACTAATACACAACCCCCTGAAACGCCACTCCCCCAAAACACACCCGCTGCCCCCACCACTCCCGACGCAAACCCGGAGTGGCAGGTCAACGCAGAGGTGGTCATTCTGAGCGAATCCAATGGGAAGTTCCTGGTTGAGAGGCGCCTCTTCCCTGGGCGAAAAGTGAAAAAGCTTTGGTGCTCCACAGCACATAGAGCCCTGGAGCTGCTCTCCAAGAGGAGGCTTTGCCAAGTCAAACACATCCTCATCCACACCGGCACTAACGACCTGAGTGCCCGCAGGGGCGATGTGGCCTCAGCCCTGAGACAGGTAGCAACGAAAGCCACAGAGGAATTCCCAACTGCCAAAATTTCCATCTCCACACTGCTGCCCCGCACAGACGTGCCCCTGCACATCATCCAGGCCATCAACGCAGAAGTGTCCCGAAGATGTGCCCTCCTCCCCAACGTCCACCTGGCACACCACTGAGACATCCAGCCACATCACCTGTATGACCACGTCCACCTCAACAAGACGGGTGTGAGGATCATCTCAAAGGTCCTCAAGGACACAACCCTGGGCCGAAACCCCACACACCCCCACCTCGAGACCAGGAGCAAACCCCCCAGCCCCCGGCCACATCCCCAGCCACCGGCTCCACCCCAGCCCCAGCCCCTGAGACCCCGCGGCCCCATTCCCCACCCCCCCATCCCCAGAGGGCCCGTCCAGCACAGCAGAGCGGACAGCCGGGGACCAGCACAGCCACACAGCCACGCAGCAGCGGCTTCCAGAGCCTGGAGGCCCGATGCTGCCCAGCTGGCCCAGATAAGGCAACTCCTCAGTGTCATCTGTACCACACTGCTGAGTTAACTGAGCCTCAACACACATATATATGGTTGTGGAGATGGAGAGTAAGAAAAAATGTGATTTAATTATTCTGATATTTTGATGCAAAGATAAAATCTGTGA
This sequence comes from Amia ocellicauda, assembly GCF_036373705.1. Taxonomy (NCBI): domain Eukaryota; kingdom Metazoa; phylum Chordata; class Actinopteri; order Amiiformes; family Amiidae; genus Amia; species Amia ocellicauda. The sequence continues at coordinate 606,382 of NW_027102865.1, forward strand.
GTGATTATTATTAATATCCATATATAATTATGAATAGTAATATAATATCAGTTGTAGACCACAAATTAAACTTTCTTATGTAGAAGAGACAAGTATAATAAAATATATTAACATGTCCTTTAAAATAAGCAGTTGGAATATGCAGGGTTTACGCTCCTCAACTTTTGGAATGAAGAGCACAGGCCCTGAACTGATCAACACTGTAAATAGTTCAGATGTTTTCATTCTTGTAGAGACTTGGTGCTGTGCAGATATGTCTATACACTGGATGGATACAATGGATACAGGGAGCTGATTGTGCCCTCCTATAAAAAACCCAAAGTCAGGTGTGGCAGGGCCTCGTGGGGGATTATCGTGTGGTACAGGGAGGAGCTCCGAGCAGCCCTATGCCCAGTACAGAGAGGAGACACACACCTGTGGATGAAAATCAGAAAAGACACCCTACAAAATAACACAGATATATACCTATGTGCAATTTATATGCCACCCGCAGACTCCCCCTACTATAATGAGGAAGGCTTTCATGAGCTTCAAAACGAAATCTGCCACTTCCAGACCCTGGGCTCTGTACTGCTGTGTGGCGATCTCAATGCCAGGACTGGCAGAGAGATGGACTACATCAATACGGAGGGGAACACACACCTGTTCGGAGACTCCCCGCTGTGCCACACACACACCTCCACACTGACACAGCCACGACAGCGTGGTAAACAAGAGCAGGAAGCAGGTAGTGCGCCTATGTAAAAGCCTGGGTCTATATATCATCAATGGCAGGACCAGGGGGTACTCTCTGGGGAGATTCACATACTGCTCGGCTCTGGGCAGCAGTGTGGTGGACTACGCCATAACTGACCTGGACCCACAAGCCAACAATGCGTTTATAGTCAGACAACAATCTCCACTATCAGACCACAGCCAAATAACACTTTACCTAAAAAGATCAGCGCAGCCACAAGTCAGAGCCAAACTTCCCACAAAACTGGTCTCCCTGCCACCCAGTTAGAGATGGTCAGAGCCCAGCACAGAGAACTACACAAGAGCCCTGAATAGTGATGAGATTGAAAACATGTTAGACAGATATCAATCCTCACACTATCAAATAAACCAAAACGGAATAAACTCAGCCACCAAAACACTGAATGAAATATTTGAGAGACTGGCTTTAAAATCAAACATTAAAACAATTAAAAACCAAAATATGAAATCGTCTAAAAGAAAAAAAGAACAGTGGTGTGACCAGGAGTGTGAAACTTCTAGGAAACACCTGAGACATCTCTCCAACACTAAACACAGAGAGCCCGACAACCAGGAGGCTCGCCTCAGCTACTGCCAGGCCCTGCGGCACTACAAGCAACTCCTCAGTAAGAAAAAAGACCACTATATGGGCAGAATAAATACCCCAAAAACAAAAAATGAAATACCAATTCAAAATGGAGAAATCTGGAAAACACACTTTGAAAAACTTTACCAAAATGTTGAAAACAATCCAAAGCCAGAACAGGTTAAAATATTAAAAAACCTAAATAAATTGGAAGAAATCATTAAGAATAACCAAAATCCCTTAGATAACCCATTTACAATACAGGAACTAAAACATCAACTCAAAATCCTCAAACCCAGGAAAGCCAGCGGCCCCGACAGCATCAGCCCTGAGATGCTGAAGCACAGCAGCCCGCAGCTGCAGGAGGCTCTGCTCAAACTCTTTAACCTGGTGCTGAGAGCCGGGTGTTTCCCTGAGGTCGGGAATCAAGGATTGATCACCCCGATTTTTAAAAGTGGAGACAAATTAGACCCCAATAACTACTGGGGCAGCTGTGTGAGCAGTAACCTGGGGAAGGTGTTCTGCAGTATCATCAACGCCCAGATACTGGCCTTCCTTACCAAGCACAGTGTCCTGAATAAGAGTCAGATTGGCTTCCTACCAAAACACAGCACAACAGATCATATTTACACTCTACACACCCTCATAAATAAATATACCCAAAACAATAAAGGAAAAATATTTGCCTGTTTTGTAGACTTTAGAAAGGCATTTGACTCAATCTGGCACAAGGGATTATTTTATAAACTTCTACAGAGTGGTGTAGGGGGTAAAGTTTATGACATCATTAAATCAATGTATTCTGAAAACAAATGCGGAGTTCAAATTGGCAACTCAAGAACAGAGTTCTTCACTCAGGGGCGGGGAGTGAGACAGGGCTGCAGTCTGAGTCCAACACTGTTCAACATCTACATCATCGAGTTGGCCACAGTGTTGGAGCAGTCTGACGCCCGCAGCCTAACTCTCCATGACACAGAGATCAAGTTCCTGCTCTATGCAGACGACCTGGTGCTGCTGTCGCCCACAGAGCAGGGGCTTCAGCAGAACCTGGCGCTGCTAGAGCAGTACTGTCAGAAATGGGCCCTGGCAGTCAATCTGGACAAGACCAGAGTTATGGTTTTCCAGAAAAAAGCCCCATCTCAGGGAAACAGGTACCGCTTCACTCTGGGCAGCACTGGATTAGAGCACTGCACCAGATACAACTACCTTGGCCTGACCATCAGTGCGTCAGGGAGCTTCAGCCTGGCTATAAACGCATTAAAAGACAAGGCACGCCGGGCATTTTATGCCATAAAGACACAATTTGGGAAAACAACAATACCAATAACTATTTGGATTAAAATATTAAACTCCATCATCCAACCAATCCTGCTATATGGGAGCGAAGTGTGGGGTCCCCTCATGAACCTCAATAACAACAATTGGGACAAAAGCCCCATGGAAATATTCCACCTAGAATTTAATAAAAACATCTTACACGTACACAGAAACACCCCCACGGCTCTGAGGCTCACAGAGCCCGAACACACAATGACCAAAACAACAACAATTGGGAAAATTGACATGTACCTGAAAAGCAAATACACAAAAGATTAGAGACACGAATTAGAATTACAAAACAAATTGGAATGCTACCGGGCCCTGAATAGAAACATTACATTGGCTGAATACTTAAAAATCCAAAATATAAAAGAGAGACAAAATCTAACTAAATACAGGCTCAGTGACCACAGCCTCGCCATTGAAAAAGGCCGCTACAGAAAATTCTGGGTTGCCAGAGAAGAGCGGCTGTGCAGCCAGTGTGACCTAGGGGAGGTCGAAACACAGGCGCATTTCCTGCTGTCCTGCCCTAAATACACAAAAATCAGGGAGACATACTTTAAAATATTAAAAATGCATATCCCTGAGTTCAGCATGATCCCCGATTGCTGCAAACTCCCCGTCCTGCTGGGAGAGGAGGAGCGCACTGCCTTCTTAGCAGCGCAATATGCATCCACCTGCCACAGCCTGCGAGACAGTGTGTAGACACCAGCCTGTGGCACTCCATTTGCAAAACAAAATAAAAACAGTGATTTTTCTGATGTCATGACACAAATTTTGATACAAACAACAAATATGGTTTATATCCTACTTAATTTTATTTCAATGTGTACTATATTTGTTCCACTGAATCTTGTATTGCAATGTTTTGTCTTGATTGATAGAACATTTGTATCTGCTTTGGCAATATTGTGATAGATCATGCCAATAAAGCACCTTTGAATTGAATTGAAATGAATTGACAGACAGACAGACACACGCACACACACACACACACACACACAGAGCCAGCCAGCCAGACAGCCAGCCAGCTCAGCCATGACATCACGAGCCTCTCTCAGCTGACTGCTATGACATCACAGAGCACGTACATTCCGTTGCTTGCCGTCTGTCAACCACTCAGTCACTGCCAGCCAGACTGGCTGGCTGGCTGGATGGGGGGGCTGCTTGCTGCTGCTGCGTACCTTAGCAAGCTTATTTGCTTGACCGGCCTTCCTACTCCTCTGCCCACATGCCCACCTATGCCCGATCTGCTGTTCACCTGGATCACAGCTCCGCCCCAACAAGGCAGAGCCCCCCAAGAATGGTACAAACTCACCCACGTTCCCCTCCACAGAAAGCTTTAGCCCAAAATAAGGGACACATTCTGCCCAATATGTCAGCGCCAACCACAGCCTGAGGGACACAGTGACACACGAGCACCGGCTGTAAATATAATGTAAATACTCGTTTGTAATGCATGTCATTGTATTTCAAAAAAGGAATCTGGAAATGGTATACCTATTTTCTTTATTTGTATGTATTAAAGATCACATTTTATTACATTTTCTTTTTCTGTACTTCATTACATCTTATTGTGATTCATAATTCTATTATTTATTTTCCGTGTATATGTATGTATGTATGTATTGTGACAAACCAAGGGGCAGGGTCATACATGGCAGATATGTCAGGCCAGGTCTGCTGCAAGGTGTGTACTCTAGGGTAGAATACCGACCCTAGGCAACTACACTCCCCAGAAACCCTCAGGCAGCCATTCTAGCACCTAATGTGGTCACTTGGTGTTACTTCCTCAATTATTCACCAGGTATATAAGGCGGGCCTGAGAGAGAGAGAAGTGAGAGACAATAGGGTGAGTTATCTGGAAAACAGAGGTAGCTCATAAGGAGAAAGCCAAGACTTATTTATTCCAGACTTTGTTTAAAATAGAATGATTATGTAAGATTAGTTACAACTCCAGTGTGAGTTAGGTTTTGTTTTCAGATTTGTTTTGTTTGAAGTAAACATACAGGCACAGCCCTGTATTTGCAACCTCCTCCCTGGGTCATGACTGGTTTTTACTCCTAAGAAGATCACAGAGAAGACCCGCACATGTGTACAGCCAAGGCGTTTTGTCACATTTGGTGTAGAATGCGGGCAGCACCTCATGAAACCCAGACTGGCTGAGTGAATTTTTTTATCCAAAAAAAAAAAAACTACAGGCTGTAATAGCCCAACAGGAAGCGACCAGGGTGCAGCAGGTGGCTCACCAGGATGCTATGCGGATGCATCAGGAAGCACTGCAGGTCCAGCATGATACAAATAAAATGTTTAGAGAAGAGCAGGAAAAGGTGACTAAAGAGCTGAAAGAGAGTGTTGAAGCACTTGCAACCAGGATTGGGCCACAGGGGGCTGCAACCCATTCCACTCCCCGCACCAATCACTTTCTGCAGAAAATGACAAAACAGGACGATGTTGAGGCCTTCCTTATGACCTTTGAGAGGACAGCAGAGAGAGGGATGGCCAAAAGATTCCTGGGCAGGGCTTGTGGCACCTTATCTGGCAGGGGATGCACAGAAAGCGTACTTTGATCTGGAGCTGAAGGACGCCCAGGACTATGATAAATTGAAAGCGGAGATAATGACCCGATTGGGCGTGACCACCGCAGTGAGGGCACATCGGTTTCAGCAGTGGGCCTACCAACCAGGACAACCAATCCGAACGCAGATGTTTGATCTGATCCATCTGGCCAGGAAATGGCTACAGCCAGAGGTCCATTCATCAGCCGAGGTGGTGGAGGCCATAGTCCTTGACAACTACCAACGCTGTTTGCCCAAGGACGTTCGACGCTGGGTTGGCCAGAATGAGGTGCTGTCCGCTGACACCTTGGTGGCCATTGTAGAGCGGTTCTATACAGCCGGAGCAGCAGAGCATGTACCGGAGGTTAAAAACTCGTTCCCCAGGCCATGACGAACCAGCGGACCGGGTAAGATGGTTCCAAAGTACTCTGGGAAACATGACGCGCTGGATTGGAAGAAAAGAGCAAGACTGGGGGGGGCAAAGGTGGGGCCTAAAGCCGAGACTAAGGGTTATAGGGGGTCACCATCACAACCAATTGTCTGCTACAATTGTGACAAAGTAGGACATATTGCGGCCCACTGCCCAGGTAGAGAGGAACCAATGCAATGTAATGTGTGTGATATGGGGAAAGAGAAACCGGTATTTTATGCCTGCCCTGTTGGGACGGATGTTTTCATAGGCGGAGTACCTAATCCAAAACACATGTGTACAGTGATAGTCGATGAGAAAGAAGTGGCTGCTCTACTCGACTCTGGCAGTATGGTTACACTGGTCACAGAAAAATTAGTAGCGACCAACAAGCTGGATAGACATCAGGAGCTCAGTATCACATGCACACATGGTGACACACGCCCCTATCCCACAGCCCTTGTAAACATACAGACAGAGGCCGGGAAACTAGATTACGAAGTCGGTGTGGTACCCAACATGCCATATGATGTGATACTGGGACGATATTTTCCTAATTTTGGAAAACTAGATAGAAAACATAGTAAATTGGAAATGCACACTGAAAACTGTAAGCCAGAAGTTGCCTCGATCCCACAACTAGAGCTAAAAGTAGACCTGGTTCCAGTTGAGTCGACAGTGAAGGTTTTGGTTGGGGAAAATTAAACTGAAAACATAGGGGTGGAATGTAGTGACGTAGATGACCCTATGGAGGGTGAGGAACCCAGCACTAGCAGGGTGGGTGAGAATCCATTCATAGAGACCCCTGAAGCTGACAATGTAGAAGTGTCAGTGTTAGAGGGACTCCCCACTGATTTTGGCAGCGCACAGGTGCGAGATCTCACTCTACACTATGCTAAAGAAAATGTGAAGGTAGTAAATGGGACCCCTATGACTACTGCAGACCCGCCAACAGCTTATCCTTATTTTATGGTAAAAAATGACCTATTGTACCGTGTAAATAAGATAGGGGTGGACATTGTGGAGCAATTGCTAGTTCCCACCCCATTCAGACGAACAGTTCTCAATCTGGCACATGGGCATATCCTGGGGGGACATCTGGGGATGGACAAAACCAAGGATAGACTCCTGAGGAGGTTTTACTGGCCAGGCGTACATGCAGACGTGACAGAACATTGTAGCTCATGTCCTGAATGTCAACTACATGCTCCTAAACCAGCCTTCAGAAGCCCACTGGTCCCTTTGCCCATCATAGAGACCCCCTTTGCTAGGATAGCTATGGATGTGGTGGGACCTCTCCCGAAATCAGCCAGAGGGCATCAGTATATACTGGTTATTTTGGATTATGCCACCAGGTACCCAGAAGCCATTCCACTGCGGACCATGGCTTCAAAAGGTATTGCAAAAGAGCTAATGTTGATGTGTAGTAGGGTGGGGATACCGAGGGAGATATTAACAGATCAGGGCACACCCTTTATGTCTAAGGTTATGACCGATCTGTGTAAATTGTTGCAGGTTAAGCAGTTGAGAACATCAGTCTACCACCCACAAACAGATGGGTTGGTTGAGAGATTTAATAGGACCCTGAAGTCCATGCTAAGAAAGGTAATCGATAAGGATGGGAAAAATTGGGAATTCATGCTGCCCTACTTGATGTCTGCCATTAGGGAAGTCCCACAGGCTTCCCTGGGCTTTTCGCCTTTTGAACTGTTATATGGGAGGCACCCCAGGGGGATATTAGACATAGCCCGTGAAACGTGGGAACACGAGTCCACTCCTTTCCGGAGTGTAGTCGAGCACATCAATGCTATGCAAGAGAGAATAGCCACAGTCACTCCCATTGTGAGAGAGCACCTAAGGCAGGCACAGGAACACCAACAATTCGCCTATAATCGTCAGGCTACACTGAGGGTGTTCCAGCCTGGTGATAGGGTGTTGGTGTTGGTTCCCACTGTAGAATGTAAATTTCTGGCTACGTGGATGGGACCTTATGAGATTATAGAGCGAATACGGGAAGTGAACTATAAGGTTCAGCAACCCGGCCGCCGACCCCCAGAACAAATATATCATGTCAACTTAATAAAAGCCTGTAAGGACAGGGAAGTGTTGATGTTGACTTACCCCCCTCAGCCACTAGGGACACCGAAGGTGAATATTGCAGCTGCCTTGTCACCTGACCAGTTGAAGGAGGTGAACGACTTGATAATACGTAATAGGGAAGTTTTCTCAGGCATACCGGGGCGTACCCATTTAGTCTCTCACAACATTGTGTCTCTCCCAGGAAAGAAGGTAAATATGAGGCCTTACAGGGTACCAGAAGCTCGCAGGAACACTATTAGAAATGAGGTTAAGGAAATGCTGGAGGCAGGGGTTATTGAAGAATCCCACAGTGAGTGGTCCAGCCCTATAGTCATGGTTTCCAAACCTGATGGCTCCTGGAGATTCTGTAATGATTTTAGAAAGGTTAATGAAATTTCAAAGTTTGATGCATACCCAATGCCCCGAGTAGATGAATTGTTAGAGAATATTGGGAATGCTCGCTATATTTCAACTATTGACTTAGCCAAGGGCTACTGGCAGATTCCCTTGACCCCGGGTGCCAAAGAAAAAACAGCCTTTGCAACCCCAGATGGTCTGTTTCACTACACAGTGATGCCCTTTGGCCTGCATGGTGCTCCTGCCACCTTTCAAAGGTTGATGGACCACATACTTAGACCACACAGGACGTATGCGGCAGCATATTTAGATGATGTGGTCATTCACAGTCCAGATTGGGAATCACATTTGTCTCAGCTCCAAGCGGTATTGGATTCAATACATGCAGCAGGCCTGATGGCTAATCCAACCAAATGCAATTTGGGGTTGGAAGAGGCCAAATACTTGGGCTATACAGTAGGGAGGGGTATGGTGAAACCCCAAATATCCAAGGTTGAAGCCATAAACTCTTGGCCTAGGCCTGTCAATAAAAAGCAGGTTAGGGCATTTTTAGGGTTAACTGGGTATTACCGGAGGTTTATTCCCAACTATGCTACCTTAGCGGCCCCTCTGACTGATATGACTAAGGCTACAGAACCCAATATGGTTAGATGGGGTGATACAGCAAACCGGGCTTTCCGGAGCCTACAGGAGGCGCTCTGCCGCAACCCCGTTTTAATGGTACCTGACTTTCAGAAAGAATTTATAGTCCAGACGGACGCCTCTGAGGTGGGGATCGGAGTGGTTTTGTCCCAAAGAATGGGTGATCACGAACACCCGGTGTTGTTCCTTAGCAGAAAGTTGGAATCCAATGAAATAAATTATTTGGTAGTTGAAGAAGAATGTTTGGCAGTGAAGTGGGCTTTGGACAGTCTTCGATACTATTTGTTGGGCAGGCACTTCACCCTGATCACTGACCATGCCCCCCTCACTTGGATGCATCGTTCGAAAGACAGGAATGCCCGTGTGATGAGGTGGTTTTTGAGTCTCCAACATTTTCATTTCACCCTGCAGCACAGGCCAGGGAAGGCCATGGGGAATGTTGATGGGCTGTCCCGGGTGCATGCTTTTTTGCGGCTGTCGCTCGACCTATGGGGTCGCAGCTGGGGGGGAGGATGTGGGACAAACCAAGGGGCAGGGTCATACATGGCAGACATGTCAGGCCAGGTCTGCTGCAAGGTCTGCACTCTAGGGAAGAAAACCGACCCTAGACAACTACACTCCCCAGAAACCCTCAGGCAGCCTAATGTGGTCACTTGGTGCTACTTCCTCAATTATTCACCAAGTATATAAGGCGGAAAGATAGAGTCAAGCTAGAAGGTCAGGCCAGAAGCTAGTTTGATTTCTGTTTGTTATTTACGATGAGAACCTTGGAGACAATGTCAAACGGTATGACCTACGTGCCTGTTCCCTAAAACCATGTGTAGACCTATGGACTCTGTTCTATAATGATATATGTTCTGCTTAGTTAGCCTTTAAGATAACATAGTAATGACTTTCTAGCATGTATGCATGTATGTATGTCCAATTGCTTTGACAATACAAATGAATTGAATTGAGAGGGAGAGAGAGAGAGAGAGAGAGAGAGAGAGAGAGAGAGAGACAGACAGACTGAAAAACAGACAAACAGACACACACACACACACACACAGACATACACACACACACACAGAGCCAGCCAGCCAGCCAGCTCAGCGATGACATCACGAGCCTCTCTCAGCTGACTGCTATGACATCACAGAGCACGTACATTCCGTTGCTTGCCGTCTGACAACCACTCAGTCACTGCCAGCCAGACTGGCTGGCTGGCTGGATGTGGGGGATGCTTGCTGCTGCTGCGTACCTTAGCAAGCTTATTTGCTTGACCGGCCTTCCAACTCCTCTGCCCACATGCCCACCTATGCCCGATCTGCTGTTCACCTGGTCACAGCTCCGCCCCAACAAGGCAGATTCTCCCAAAAATGGTACAAACTGATCCACGTTCCCCTCCACGGAAAGCTTTAGCCCAAAATAAGGGACAAATTCTGTAACAACATAATGGATGCCCACCCAACCTGTGACAAAACTGAGAAAAAAGAAAAACGCCAGTCCTCCTGGGGGAGGGACACACAGCCACCCTGGCTGCCCAATATGTCAGCGCCTACCACAGCCTGAGGGACACAGTGACACACGAGCACCGGCTGTAAATATAATGTAAATACTTGTTTGTTATGCATGTCATTGTATTTCAAAAAAGGAATCTGGAAATAGTAAACCTATTTTCTTTATTTGTATGTATTAAAGATCACATTTTTTTACATTTTCATTTTCTGTACTTCATTACATCTTATTGTGATTCATAATTCTATTATTTATTTTCCGTGTAGATGTATGTATGAATGTATGTATGTATGTATGTATATGTATGTATGTCCAATTGCTTTGACAATACAAATGAATTGAATTGAGAGGGAGAGAGAGAAAGAGAGAGAGAGAGAGAGAGAGAGAGAGAGAGAGAGAGAGGAATATGAGCTCCTAAAAAACATTTGTTTTTATACATAAGCGGATTTAATTTGTCATTTACAAATGAATATATAGCACTATAAACATACACAGAAGACATGGAATAGAAATTCAGAAGAAAAAGTATTCAAAACATAATAATTTTAAGAGAAACACAAAAAGAAGAAAGCAGAGAGACAGTTCAGGAAGAAAAGTCAGAAAAGAAAAGCTGAAGACAAGAATTGGAGGTAAGACCTTTCACCTATAGAGACAAATAATTAAACAAAAAAATATGTATTAATAAAATAAATAAGCATTCTCAGTAGTTGACTCAGCCAATGAAAATGCAGAGCTCCAATTTGAATAGAGTGACAGTAGGAGAGAGCCCAACTGCCACTGAGACTGATACAAATCTATCGAACAGCAGTCTGACTGCAGAGCTGCCTTTTGAAATCCGATACCCTGAAGACATTCGCTCTGCACAGGCTATAAGGACTACAAACAAGCTGTGATGAGAGCATCTCCTGAGACCCTCATCCTAGACTACACCGGTAAAGGAGAAAACAGGGTCAAGAACAATCTACTGTTCTACACTCAGTACCCCACCGCCTTTCACAAAACCCTGTGCCAGACATACCCCAATAACAACAAGAGGGGCATTTGCAGAGGCAGGCAGATCTCAGTGCTGGTAGAGAAAGACACAGACAGTGTGATGCTCACTTTTAATGTATACCACAACGGGACCATCATGGTGCAGGACAGCGAGAGCAGCCTGGACCAATTATCTCTCGGCTTCCACACCTCAAAGCAGCAGACTGAGGTAGAGAAACACGAGCCAAAGCCGGCCACCCTGCAGTCTGCCCCCAGCCACACGGAGCCAGACAGTGCCCCATCTCCCACAGACTGCCCCCCTGTCTCCCCAAAACTCTCCAGCAACATTAAAACACTAAAGGAATGCCTATCAGTGCTGGAGCTGAAGTTTGCGGAGTTCAGGGACTAAAGATGCACCACAAGGCTGAGATCCATAAGCTGAGAGCAGCAGTGAGAGACCAGGAGGAGCAGAGCCAAACCCTGAGGACGGAGCTGCACAGAGCGAGGGAGGAGCTGACCAGGACACCCCAGCACAGCCAGCTGAGGAGCCTGCAGAGCCAGCTGGAGAAGCTAAGAGAGGAGCACAGAGACTGCACTGCACTGACCCCACAACACCTACAACCCCTGACGCACCCACTGACGCACCCACTGATCCACCCACACTCCCCACCACTCCTGACACCCCCACTATCACCAGACCTGCCACTAATACACAAACCCCTGAAACGCCACTCCCCTAAAACACACCCGCTGCCCCCACCACTCCTGACGCAAAACCCGGAGTGGCAGGTCAACACAGAGGTGGTCATTCTGAGCGACTCCAATGGGAAGTTCCTGGATGAGAGGCGCCTCTTCCCTGGGCGAAAAGTGAAAAAGCTTTGGTGCCCGACAGCACAGAGAGCCCTGGAGCTGCTCTCCAAGAGGAGGCTGTGCCAGGTCAAACACATCCTCATCCACACCGGCACTAACGACCTGAGTGCCCGCAGGGGCGATGTGGCCTCAGCCCTGAGACAGGTGGCAAAGAAAGCCACAGAGGAATTCCAAACTGCCAAAATCACCATCTCCACACTGCTGCCCCGCACAGACGTGCCCCTGCACATCATCCAGGCCATCAACGCAGAAGTATCCCGAAGATGTGCCCTCCTCCCCAACGTCCACCTGGCACACCACTGAGACATCCAGCCACATCACCTGTATGACCACGTCCACCTCAACAAGACGGGTGTGAGGAAGGTCCGTTTTTAGTGTTTCTCTGAACACATCCAAGCTTACCTAGGCGCTACATATTATTTTCAATTACCCGTAATTCTGATCTGTATTTTGGCTTGTTAATAGAAGTTATTGAAGTTGGACTCCTAATTCAAAATAACCAATATGTATCTCAACGTAATTTACTGACAGACATCACTCTTTATCACTTTCACTTTTGAAGGAACTGCTTTGTATTCTGTGTATTGTTTTATTGTAGTGCTGCTTCCTTTCTTGGCCAGGTTTTACTTGCAAAAGTGATTTTATTCTCAATGTAAGCTCAAAGTCAAATAGTTTAAATAAGAAAACAATGTATTGAAATGAGAACATCATGAACCTGTGTAATTGTGCTGAAGGACAAGCACTGAAAGCAGAGAGAATTTTGTGTTTGGCATTGAATAGCCTTAAAGAAAACTATGCCGTTTTTGGAAACTTTCATATTTAAGTTGAATGTAGGCAAAAACATTCCAGTCACTCTGAAGAGAGAATACAGTTTACTGTTCGAATAAGTAGCCCCTGAATTGAAGATAAAAATCAAAAGTGCTGTTCGTAATTAGTTTACACTTTTACATCAGATGTCTTGTTTTTGCGTTCCAAATTGAGGAGTTGTGGCATATAATGTAAATGAAGTTACTTCACTAGTAGTGCGATTTTTACGTTGTGTATGTGTGTTTGTATATATGAACTCATACATTTTTTAAAGATTGTATTTGGAAAACAAATTCAGGTATAGCACGTGTCCCCCTTTTGAATGGGTTCTATATATAACATTTTAAAACGAATGGTTCTGTGTAGAACGCTATGTTTGGGGGTTCTTCATGTAACCCCTTTGAAGGGGTTCTACATAGAACCATAAAGGGATCCACCAGAGCGATTACTCGAGGAACCCTTTATGGTTCTGTGCAGAACAATTTCTTCTAAGAGTGTGGAGTGTCGCCACACAATTTCTCTCAGAGGGCTTTTGACCAATGGCAATCCAATCCTGAATGACGTCACCACTATCCTGTTGTACTTTATGCGAGAGATGTATTAAGTAGTTTTTAATGAGAAGAATAACAATAATCACCTGTTTTTCATAGGTTTTGTATCCATGGTCTCCTTCATATTAGGAAAGGAAGTTGATCCATAGCCTACTCAGAGACAACTGAGAGTTGGTCTCTGAGCAGCAGCACAAAGGGGTCGAGTCTCTCAATGTCCGTGTGTTGGAGATATTCCACCATATTGGTCCCAGCCTTTAAAACAATGTTAAAGAAGATGTTAAAGATATTGTAGAAATATATTGCAGAAGAGCAGAACTACAATCACACTTTTTCAATGCTATTGCTGTTTTCTACCTCCCTGGTGAGGTACCAATGCGGGAAGTTTGAGAGAGTATTTCTAAAATGTGTATGATCCAATACACACAGTTATTTAAAAAGCTGACGTCTTGTACATGCTCACCAGAACCAAGCCTAATTAAATAACACATTTAATATTAAATAAGTACATGTGCAGTAGCCACTTGGACAATTACAGATCCCCAGGTCAAAACACAACAGAAAGACATGGAAGATCGTATTTTCAAATCACATCTGTGGCCCCCATAACTGTAATTTGGTATTAGTGGGTCAAAGGATTTATTTGGTTCAAGTGATAATAAGATCATATTTTGAAAACAAACACTACAGGATGTCATATTTAAAATGACTGTGAGTACCTTTCTTTAGTGACGGTTCTCAGGGGGGCAGGGATTAGTTGAGTGTGCTAATTGGAGCTGTGAAGTGTGCAGAGAAAATACAAATGTTTTCTTTTAATATGAAAACAAAGAACTTTTTTTTTAACACCGACCTGGGATTGTGTTTCTTTCCAAGTTTCCTTATTGTTTCTGAGAAGAGACTGTTCACTTGCAAAGTGAACTGGACCCGTGTGACTCGCAGGTAAGGAGAGCCCGTGTTGAACTAAGATGGCTACAGTGAGTTTTCCTGGACAAAGCTCGGGCAAAGGATAGCGCAGAGTGCACCTGCACCTGAGATTGTGTTGAGAAGCTTTGTGATAAGAGCAGGTAAAGAGGGAAAAGAAACACAAGTATTTTCTTTGTTTGAAGAACACATTTTGTTTTAACTGAAACGGGACTACAACTTTTGAAAGGGAAATAGTTGCTAGTGCACTGTATTTTTATTGAGTTTATTAGAAGAAAAAAGCTTATATTTTGGACAGAACGAACTCGTTTGGCATGCAACTAGCAGCAAACGATGTGAAGCAAACAAAACAGTTAGCAAGTTAGCAAGTTACAGTCTGTCCTAGGTCCGGGGGTGCTTATGGTTGTTTATGGGTTCCCTTACCTTAGCCAGTGTCATGTACGGGTGTCCGTACCTTACTGGAGTGTTTGTTTTTATTATAATATATATACATAATATAATATATAATAATGTAATATTTCAGATAAATCGTCACAGTGAGTGACACCAGCATTATTGGTTTTTTGAGAAATAAAAAAACAGAATGTAGAGAAGAAAATGTTGGAAGGAAGTTGGGAGAAAGACTGGTCTCCGAAGGAGCACCGGGACTGGTGGAAGCAACAACAACCAGATAAGACAGAGAAAGGAATTGTGATATTGTGTCAGGTTGGTGAGAATCAAGAAAAGAAAATAACAGAAATGGAAGATCATCATAAACAGTAATGTGAATTGAGAGCAGAAGTTGTGAAAAATACGATAGAATTAATAGAACTACAAGGCAAATTAGAAGGGCAAGAAAAGTGGTCAGAAAAGGTGAAGGTGTAGGTGCGCGATGTGCTGCCGTGTTAGGAGCGCGTCGCGACACAGATCACTCCGAGGACGACAGGCCCGATTGGGATGATTTAGATCGCAAAGCATGGGAATATGAAAAAGGAGGTTTTGCTAGCACTCCTCCCCCATATAATCCGGAATATAAATCAATCACTGATTTTGGTTATAATAATACATTGTATCCAGATCTGACCGCTCTGAAAACGGTCCCAGCTGCACCCATGCAAGTCAAAACTAGACAGAGTAAAGAGGAAGGTCAATCAATAGTCTATACGACTAAAACCCATGTCCCCTTCTCCCCAGGAGAAAAAGAAATGATATGGGCGTCCCTCCCAAAATTAAAACCAAACCAGGGTAACACAACTTTTTGGGATATTCTAGATGAAAAGATGGTTATTCACCTCCTTCACCCGCACGATGTACACATCATCGTGAAGGCTAAATGTCCGCCCAACATTTGGATACAGTTACTACGAGAATATCAGACCGGGGAGTGGGCTAATGTAGCCTCTACAGATGAGGAGGAAATAACAGAACTTTTTCACAATGGATCAAGAAAACTGAGATAGTGAAATAATGAAATAATCGAGTGGGATTATTTGACATTTTATTCTAAATAATCATAAGCTTAAATAATAAGTTATGAGGGCTGTTTGAGACACTGCAGGGTCAATAAAACATGCCACAGATCGGATATCTGAATTATCTTTAGATATCAATGTGTATGTGCTTTGTGTGTTTATGAATATGTATAGTTTGAAGGTGATATAAGGTAAATGTCTATGTTTTGGCAATCATTTTAGAATTATATTTAAAAATGTAACAACAGATTTATCATATTCATGAGGATCTTTGGCTCTATACAGAGTGCCTCAAGCATCAGAAATCAGAAAGAAAGACTATTATAAGAAAAGTAATCCAAAATATACATTGAATAAACAGATGGATAATAATAGTAATACATAAATAGTCATGGTGTCTCCACAAGAAGAACCAGAATTTGTTTGTTAAACATCATGTTATGGACAAGCTCTGTCAAAAGTCAAATTCAAGGAAACGAAAGGCTAGAAGAGAGCCTGGTGCAGCCCTGACAGCCTGTGAAAGCAGGAGAATGTAAACAGTCTGGTGACATGTTACAGTCTTTCAGAAAATGTTTGGTTATTGGTGCCTAGCATATAATACCTGAAATGAAAGTCAAAGTAGACCATGGTTTTAAGATGAGTGATGTAGGAAAAGGGTAAGATACCGCAGAAGTATAAGATTACAACTATAGAATAAGTAAGCTCAAGTAATATAAAATGCTTTACAGGAGAAAAGTAAGAATGGAAAGGAAGAGTAAAAGAGAAGGTGTCCTAGGATTATGGGAATCATTATTGAGATCAATGGCCTATTGGCTAATATTTTGTTAGGTACATATATGACTTCAATAAACGAATAATGGAGTGACATCTGTATAAATATAAATAAAACATATTGATAAAAAAACCTGAATACATTTCTTGTAAGAAATTAAGAATAGGAGAAAGAATAGCTGTTAGAATGCAGAGCAATGTTAACCAAAGTTGAAGAGGGTTTGAGTAAGTTGACGAGGGTCTGAGTAAGTTGATAAGGCTTGGGAAGCAGGAAAAGGCGAGTTTGATGTGTGTGAGACAAATGTGCTGCCACTTTTAGCACAGAGAGCTTCTGATGGTGATTGAATGAAACGTGGGAAAATAAATAAACTTGATGTAGGATAAATGAATAAATAATTGAATGAGATATGAGCCGCAGAGACCTCCCACATTGGAAAGTGGACTACAGCAGATAATCCTCTCCTCTCCCAGGGCAGGGTGATTAAGTGGGGACGCGTGTGAAGAGTGCAGGTGGACCCAGGTGAGTTGTGAAAGAAAGAAGAAACAAAAATAATAAGGCACGCGTGCAAACAATCAAAATAATACTAAGTGAATAACAAATTAAACAATAAAGTGAAAGATAATCAACACACAAAATAATGGCAATATAGAACCAAACAAAATACACAAGCCATATTGCATAAAGTGAAGTGAAATATAAATATAATAAGTAATGGTGATTAAGGAGCTAATTAACACCGTCCGTGACATTTACATTGGTTGGGTGTGTGGATACCAGTAATAATTTTTGTTTTATTGAAATACAAAATAATTCTATTTTTCCGAAGTGCTGAACTTTAATACAGTCTAGAAAGATTAATATTTTTTGTCTTGGGCTATATTATTATTACCATAGTTTTTCTATTGTATAAGTATCTTGGAGTAGAGGCATAGGTGGGCATGTGGGCAGAGGAGTAGGAAGGCCGGTCAAGCAAATAAGCTTGCTAAGGTACGCAGCAGCAGCAAGCAGCCCCCACATCCAGCCAGCCAGCCAGTCTGGCTGGCAGTGACTGAGTGGTTGACAGACGGCAAGCAACGGAATGTACGTGCTCTGTGATGTCATAGCAGTCAGCTGAGAGAGGCTCGTGATGTCATCGCTGAGCTGGCTGGCTGGCTGGCTGGCTGGCGGACTGGCTGGCTCTGTGTGTGTGTGTGTTTGTGTGTGTGTCTGTTTTTCTGTTTGTCAGTCTGTCTGTCTGTCTCTCTCTCCCTCTCAATTCATTTGTATTGTCAAAAGCAATTGGACATACATACATTCATACATATATATATATATATATATATATATATATATATATACATACATACATACATGCTAGAAAGTCATTACTATGTTATCTTAAAGGCTAACTAAGCAGAACATATATCATTATCGAACAGAGTTCATAGGTCTATACATGGTATTAGGGAACAGGCACGTAGGTCATTCTGTTTGACATTGTCTCCAAGGTTCTCATTGTAAATAACAAAGAGAAATCAAACTACCTTATGGCCTCCTGACCTTCTAGCTTGACCTTATCTTTCTTAAGTATACAAGAGAGAAAAACAGTTGTGAGAAAAGAATTTCTAACTTTCCTTCCACACATACATACATACATACATACATACATACATACATACATACATACATACAAACCAGAGGCATGCAAAAAAATATAAAGAGGAAGAAAATGTTGTATAGCACATACAAAAGGGATGGTGATGAAACAAAATACATAGAATATGTTGAGCTGCAAAGAGATCTTAAGAAAGGGATCAGGAAAGCAAAGAGGGAAATAGAAAGAAACATAGCTCTTGGAGCTACAACCAATGCAATGAGCTTTTTTCAAAATTACAACAGCAAGCGGTCAATTAAGGAGGAGGTGAAACAGATAAAGGGCAAAAATGGAGGTATCTTGGAAAACGAACAAGATGTGGCAAATATTCTAAATGAGTATTTCACAGAGGTTTGTACAAAAGAAAAAACAGATGACATGCCACAGGTTGACAATCAATCCAGTCAAACCCTAAGAGAGATCAGGATAAATGAGGAGGAGGTACTAAAGGGACTAGCAGAATTAAAATCAAACAAATCACCTGGGCCAGATGGGATATTTCCAACAGTACTTAAAGAAATGAGGGAAATTATGTATAGGCCGTTAACTCGATTATTTCAAATGACACTTAGAACAGGGGATGTTCCCACTGACTGGAAGACAGCAAATTTCATACCAATCCACAAGAAAGGGGACAAAACTGAGCCAGGAAATTACAGACCAATCAGTCTCACCTGCATCACCTGTAAAATGTTGGAAAAAATGATTAGACAGAAAATAGAGGAGCATCTCAATGAAAACCATATTCTTGGAGATAGTCAACATGGGTTTAGACGAGGCAGATCATGTCTTACTAACTTAATACATTTTTTTGAACATGCAACTGCAGCTGTAGATCACGTGAAAGCATATGATATGATATACTTAGATTTCCAAAAAGCTTTTGATAAGGTTCCACACCAAAGACTGATCCTCAAATTGGAAGCTGTAGGCATTCAGGGTCATGTAAGTAGATGGATTATGAACTGGTTGATGTATAGGAAACAGATTAGAGGAGTCACTTCTAACTGGAGTGAGGTTGTTAGTGGAGTTCCACAGGGATCAGTACTAGGGCCTTTGCTTTTTCTAATCTATATTAATGATCTGGACTCTGGGATACTTAGCAACCTTGTCAAATTTGCAGATGATACTAAAATAGGTGGCTTAGCAGATACAATCTTGGCAGCACATGCTATTCAGAGGAACTTAGATAAATTCAGTTGTGGGCTGACACCTGGCAAATGAAATTCAATGTGGACAAGTGCAAGGTAATACATGCAGTAAAACAAAAATGTCCACTATAATTACACTATGGGAGGTACAGATCTAGATGAAGTAATGCATGAGAAAGACCTAGGAATCTATGTGGATTCACTTTCTCCATCCAAACAATGTGGGGAAGCAATACAAAAGGCATACAGAATGCTAGGGTATATCGTCAAAAGTGTAGAATTTAAGTAATGTTAAGACTGTACAATGCGCTAGACCTCATCTGGAATACTGTGTACAGTTCTGGGCACCACACTTCAAGAAGGATATTGCTGCTTTAGAGACAGTTCAGAGGAGAGCAACCAGACTTATTCCAGGTCTGAAGGGAAAGTCCTACTCGGAGAGACTGAGGGAACTGAACCTTTTCACCCTGGAACAGAGGAGATTACGTGGGGACTTGATCCAAGTCTTCAAAATCATGAAAGGTTCCTCAAACCAGAGGAGCTTTTCCAGATCAGCAGGGACACACGCACCAGGGGACAACAAATGGAAATTGGGCTTCAAGGCATTCAAGATGGAAAGTGGTAGAAGCTGAAAGTTTGGGAACATTTAAAAATAGACTGGATAGGATCCATGGATCACTTAGATATTAATGGACACCAAACGAGCATGATGGGTCGAATGGCCTCCTCTCGTGTGTAAACTTTCTTATGTTCTTATGTTCTTATGTTCTTATGAATGTTCCCTAAGCATGTTTCAAATGTTCCCTAATTTATGTTACAAATGTGCCTTAGCACCTCTCTCTCTCTCTCTCTCTCTCTCTCTCTCTCTCTCTGTCTCAATTCAGTGCATTTGTATTGTCAAAGCAATTGGACATGCATACATACATACATACATATATATGGAAAATAAACAATATGTGTACATCTCTGCATTAATGGTGCCCTAACAGATGTACAAGTTACATGACAGACAGACAGACAGACACTCACACACACTTTCACACACACACACACACACACACTTTCACAGACAGACAGACAGACAGACAGACACACACACACACACACACACACACACTTGTATACCTGACACCTATAGAAGACTGGATAGGGAGATATAAATAGCAATGGGGAGACTCTTGTACTTGGTGTGGCTCTATCCATATAGTGGGGCCAGCAGCCACTTAGCAGGTGTAGCAATAGAAGCTCAGCCTGGGGAGACTGGATTTAGCATTTCCTCTCCATTTTGATAAGTATCCATAATCATTTCTGCAAAATACTTCTATGATACCTATGTATGTTTTTTACTTGTACTATATTATACTATCAAGTATCAGTGTACACATACAATGTGACCTGTTACATTAATACAGAGGCCACGGAAGGCCAGATCAGTAATAGCCACTGTCCCCTGATATTACACTTTTTTACAATCACTTTGGCACTCATTTCAGAACCTTGATGTCATTTTTCAAAACTCTAGACACAAAACTCACACCCGATGATCAAAATGCACATTTTTCAATTGCTTGGATACAATACACATCAACCTCAGATCATTTGTTCATTGAACTAAAATGATACAACTTAACGTCAAAGTATTACCATTTCAAAATGCAATTCACACATTACATCTGAGATCACTGTCTATTCATTTCATTACAAAGATCTAACTATCAATTGATACAGCTGCTCAAAATGATAAGTGACTGTTGCATTACTCTTAATTCATAGTTTTATGGAAACTGACGAACAGTATTCCATGTTTCGATCATGAAAGTTTCAGGATAATGAGATCCATTGACACCAATAACCGAGGAGCATGAACCAGTTGGACTACATTATCTATGGATGTAATATTTCATCATCATTCATCATCATGTAGCACTTTTCCACACCATGTTTTCAGTGTGGAAGGAAAGTTAGAAATTCTTTCTCTAATACCTGTTTTTCTCTCTTGTATACTTAAGAAAGATAAGGTCAAGCTAGAAGGTCAGGCCAGAAGGTAGTTTGATTTCTGCTTGTTATTTACGATGAGAATCTTGGAGACAATGTCAAACAGTATGATTGAAGTGCCTGCTCCCTAATCCATGTGTTGATCTATGAACTCTGTCCTATAATGATATAAATTCTGCTTAGCTAACTTTTAAGATAACATAGTAATGACTTTCTGATTATAACCAGCTCTTTGATTTTTGTGTATAAAAGCTCTGACTGTTAAAATGAAGGCAGAGCGACTTTGGGATCTTCTTGAGTCACTGTTCCTCTCCACGCTGCGTGTATTAAAGGCATTGCAACTAACGCTCCAACCTGGTTGAAGATGATTGTTCTTCCACATCAGATTTGACATTACTGTATGTATGCAGGCCCTTGTAATTGCTTTTCCAATACTGCCAACTGGTTATTGATGATTGATTTCACATTGTGGTACGAGTATCGAGTGAAATGAGTGCTATCCACCCCAGCAACACAGTGATAACATGGAGCCGGCAAGTCATCCAGGTCACAATAGAGGTCAAGCAGTGGGAGGAGGAAGACGTGGTGGTCAAAGGAATGGAAGGGGACAAGCACCCCTTCTGAGAGGTGGTCGTGGGCCTCGTCATAGAGGAGGGCTTAGGCCTCACCAGAGAGGCAGCCATGGGCCTCATTTGAGAGGTGTTGGGGGAACGTGGTAGAGGACAAGGCCACGGACCAGACAGCGGCAGCAACAGCAAATAGTGTCCAGTGAAATCCGAGAAATAGTTGTAGAACATGTTGTAAATCATGGCATGACCATGACTGAGGCAGCAACAATGATTCAATCAAACCTCAGAATCAACTCAGGATCAACTGTGGCCTCAATCATCAGAAATGTCCGTACTGAGAAGCGGCAAGTCTTCAGCATGCACTAAACATTAGGCTACTCTCAATTGTCAAATGACTGTATACTGCATACCAATGTGTAGCACAGAGTATAGTGTGCCTTTTGAAAGAAATGCAGACAGAGTGAAGCAGCTGATGACTGAGTATGTTCAGGTATGTTCAGTTTCAAGATGCCTCTTGTGAAAAATGGTTGTGAGAACCTGAACCTGAACACAGGGCTGATGGAAATTTAGAAGTACAGTAATCAATCCACTGCAGTTGACATTTTACTGTAGTTTTGTTCTTTTTTGTAGCTAATTATTGTTGCATGGATTCAAAGAAACCTATGGTGTGATTTGATTGTATTGCATCAATACATTTCAGATTTTGTTCAATGATTCCACTGTGTCTGTAGTATTCTCTCTACTAGTCCTTTTACAGTGATATATTTATGTGTAGTACCATAATGAAACATGTATCACATATTTTGTACTACAATATTTAATGATTGTACGAACAACTACACAGTGAAACTATCGGTATCTTCTGTGTTACTATGTTACTATGGTATTTCATGATAAATGAGTTATTTGAACCAACAAGTCTGCAATTGCTAGGTTTCTTTAAAGATATGAATGCACAATGCAATGTTTTGAACATTGGACAGCCTGTGTTACAAGTGATGACCGTTTTGAGTTTTGTGTCTAGAGTTTTGAAAAATGACATCAAGGTTCTGAAATTAGTGACAAAGTGATTGTAAAAAACTGTATATTCATCCTATTTAATGTGCTCTTTTAAAATGTACTTTTCTTTTTTATGTTGCCATTTCTGTTCTACCAATGTTTCAGTTGTTAGCCAAAGATTGACAGAGTACATCTCATACACACAGGCCAGACAGCAAGGATTTCTTTTTGAAATTCAATTACAAATGCTGCATGAACTCATCAATACGATTAGAGCTCCTGAAAGCAATATAACTAACTCACTCTACAGCATCTCATTAGCAGTGAAAAGAAACCAAGAAAGTTGGGACAGTCGACTGTTTACCACTATGTAACATCACCTTTTCTTTTAATAACACTTATTAAGCACTTGGGCACTGAAGACACCACTTGGTTAAGTTTAGCAAGCGGGATTTTCCCCCATTCATCCATTATGCATTTCCTCAGCTGCGCAACTGCACAGGGCCTTCGTTGTCTTAATTTGCACTTCATAGTGCGCCACACATTCTCAATTCGGAGACAGGTCAGGACTGCAGGCAGGCCATGCTAGCACCCGCACTCTCTGCCTATGCAACCATGCGCTTGAAATCTGGGCAGAATGTGGTTTGGCGTTATCCTGCTGAAAAATGCAGGTACGTCCCTGGAAAAGACGATGTCTGGATGGCAGCATATGTTGCTCCAAAATGTGTACATCTCTTTCTGCAAAAATGGTGCCCTCACAGATGTGCGAGTTACATGACAGACACTCATACACAATGTCACACCCATACACACACAAACACACACTTTCACAGACAGACACACGCACACACACACACACACACACACACTTTTACAGACAGACAGACAGACACACACACTTTCACACACAATCACTTTCACAGACAGACACACACACACACTTTCACACAGAGACAGACACACACACACTTACATACATACATACATACATACATACAGTGAGGGAAAAAAGTATTTGATCCCCTGCTGATTTTGTACGTTTGCCCACTGACAAAGAAATGATCAGTCTATAATTTTAATGGTAGGTGTATTTTAGCAGTGAGAGACAGAATAACAACAAGAAAATCCAGAAAAACGCATTTCAAAAAAGTTATAAATTGATTTGCATGTTAATGAGGGAAATAAGTATTTGATCCCCTATCAATGAGCAAGATTTCTGGCTCCCAGGTGTCTTTCATACAGGTAACGAGCTGAGATTAGGAGCACTCTCTTAAAGGGAGTGCTCCTAATCTCAGCTCGTTACCTGTATAAAAGACACTTGTCCACAGAAGCAATCAATCAATCAGATTCCAAACTCTCCACCATGGCCAAAGAGCTGTCCAAGGATGTCAGGGACAAGATTGTAGACCTACACAAGGCTGGAATGGGCTACAAGACCATCACCAAGCAGCTTGGTGAGAAGGTGACAACAGTTGGTGCGATTATTCGCAAATGGAAGAAACACAAAATAACTGTCAGTCTCCCTCAGTCTGGGGCTCCATGCAAGATCTCACCTCGTGGAGTTTCAATGATCATGAGAACGGTGAGGAATCAGCCCAGAACTACATGGGAGGATCTTGTTAATGATCTCAAGGTAGCTGGGACCATAGTCACCAAGAAAACAATTGGTAACACACTACGCCATGAAGGACTGAAATCCTGCAGCGCCCCCGCAAGGTCCCCCTGCTCAAGAAAGCACATGTACAGGCCCGTCTGAAGTTTGCCAATGAACATCTGAATGATTCAGAGGAGAACTGGGTGAAAGTGGTCTCAGATGAGACCAAAATCAAGCTCTTTGCCATCAACTCAACTCGCCGTGTTTGGAGGAGGAGGAATGACCCCAAGAACACCATTCCCACCATCAAACATGGAGGTGGAAACATTATGCTTTGGGGCTGTTTTTCTGCTAAGGGGACAGGACAACTGCACCGCATCAAAGGGACGATGGACGGGGCCATGTACCGTCAAATCATGGGTGAGAACCCTAAGCCAGGGCATTGAAAATGGGTCAAATACTTATTTCCCTCATTAACATGCAAATCAATTTATAACTTTTTTGAAATGCATTTTTCTGGATTTTCTTGTTGTTATTCTGTCTCTCACTGCTAAAATACACCTACCATTAAAATTATAGACTGATCATTTCTTTGTCAGTGGGCAAACGTACAAAATCAGCAGGGGATCAATTACTTTTTTCCCCCACTGTACATACATATATATGGAAAAGAAACATTACAAGTATAAATCACAATAAGATGTAATAAAGTACAGATAAACAAAGTGTAATAAATTGTGATCTGTTTGAAAATGCAGGGACGTCACTGGAAAAGATGATGTCTGGATGGCAGCATATGTTGCTCCAAAATGTGTACATCTCTTCTGCAAAAATGGTGCCCTCACAGATGTGCGAGTTACATGACAGACAGACAGACAGACACTCACATACACTGTCACACCCACACACACACTTTCACACAGAGACAGGCACACACACGTACAGACACACACACTAACTTTCACACAGAGACAGACACACACACACACACACACACACACACACATACATACATACATATGGAAAAGAAACAATACTTTTATAAATCACAATAAGATGTAATAAAGTACAGAAAAACTAAATGTAAGAAAATGTGATCTTTAATACACACAAATATGTATGGCTGGTCGGATGCGTCTTGGACTCGGGTTCCTCTTCATTACGTATAACGCTTTTGCCTTTTGCTAAAGCTTTCCGTGGAGGGGATCGTGGGTGAGTTTGTACCATTCTTGGGGGGCTCTGCCTTGTTGGGGCGGAGCTGTGATCCAGGTGAACAGCAGATCGGGCATAGGTGGGCATGTGGGCAGAGGAGTAGGAAGGCCGGTCAAGCAAATAAGCTTGCTAAGGAACGCAGCAGCAGCAAGCAGCCCCCCCATCCAGCCAGCCAGCCAGTCTGGCTGGCAGTGACTGAGTGGTTGACAGACGGCAAGCAACGGAATGTACGTGCTCTGTGATGTCATAGCAGTCAGCTGAGAGAGGCTCGTGATGTCATCGCTGAGCTGGCTGGCTGGCTGGCTCTGTGTGTGTGTGTGTCTGTGTCTGTCTGTTTTTCTGTTTGTCAGTCTGTCTGTCTGTCTCTCTCTCTCTCTCTCTCTCTCTCTCTCTCCCTCTCAATTCAATTCATTTGTATTGTCAAAGCAATTGGACATACATACATACATACATACATATATGTAGCGTAAGGTACACTTATACATTTCAATTAAAGAAGTGAATTCATAGTATCACCTTATCACGAATCCTGGAGTCTTGTAGAACTCAATTTCTGTAATAATTGGACGCAGACACCAATTCCAAAGATATAAATTGTCAAATTTATTTAAAAACAAAGACTAAATGTAGCACTACACTAATTATACAAAAGGGAAAAACTAATTAAAATTCAACTCTAGATCAACAAATCAAAGACAAATCACTTCCGTGACCAAATCAAAGACCATGGGATCCCATAGGATAACACACAAATCGTTAAACAAAAAAGGTTATAAACACATTGACTACAATACCGGTTAGTAATTCTAGGAATCACTAAGAAACAGTTGAAAGTGCTAAATTGCAGTTTCAGAAGATGAAAAAAAAACTGTAACTGACGGGATATGTAGTACTTTATACTCGAGTGGTCTATGCGATTACACCCTGTTGGTGTTATTAAGAACGCCAAGTACCAGAATGCAGAGCGGGACTGTTTTTTGTGCCGTGACTTGTCGGGGGAAAAAGGCGCAGAAAAAACGGACGAGAAGGTGAAGGTAGTATGGCGGTGATGCACGCGTTGGTGAAGTGGGAAAGCGGGGTCGACAAAGACTCTTACAGCGTGATTCCCACTGCTTGCTTTCGCAATTTTGATTTATTCAGCATTGCTGATGATGACGAAGAGACGACTCGAAACTTCAGAGCAGAGTGGAGAGACACGAACAAACCTCCAAAAGGTGGATGGCCTGTCCATGAAGCGCAGATCATTATGACTGGTAACAATGTTTATTTAAAAAAAAAACATTAAAGTCTTTACATGCTATTTGATATATACAATCACAGTATATTTGAAATGAATGTTTAAGTTATTAATGTGTTGTACTTCTAACATACTCTTATAACATGGTAGGTGGTGGTGAGGGCGCTAAAAACTCGTCATACTTGACTGGCATTTGTAAGATCGATTTATTGTGTGTTGTGCTTTACAATAAAATCCCCCAAATCACAAAATAAATTAAACCAGATATAATTTAACTTCAGTTTTGATTCAGTGTTGGCTGTTCATCTTAATTTGTATGGTCAAAGCACAGTATTTTTATGACACATAAATATAATCCCCAAATATCTGTGGACATAATGCAGGGTTTTATTTATTTTATTTTTATTTTAGGAAAAGAAGGCGAACTAAGAAGAAAACTTAATGACCTAACAAAAATGCCCTGTCCTAAAATGAAGAGAGTACCTAAACCAAACAAAAAACTTCAAATTTCAGATGATAGTGACCTTGATGAACCACAGTTACCGGTGAGATAATTACTGCAAATATTAAATAAATGTATTGCAGGATTGTTTTTTTTTTAATCATATTCATATATATATATATTTTCATTTTAAACTCTTTTCCTCTCTGAATACAGCACAAAATAAGAAAGAAAACCGATGGAGCTTCAAGAATTAGATCCCGTCATATTCTACAGACATTTAAAGAGTCCAGTGAAGTTGAGCTACAGCAAAAAGTTAAGCAGCTCGAAAAGGAAAACACAAGACTTAAAAATGAAAACCAATGTCTTCGAAACCGTATGGTTGATGGTAAGTTTTTTTATTTATAGCAAATAATTCCTTACCTTGATAAATGTTATTCTTCAGTAATTTAGATTCCAGAGTAATGTATTATAGTTGATCATACTGAAGTAATCTAGAACCACAATACAGACTCTTAATGTGCACTGTCTAATAGTTTAATAATACTGATTATTAAATAAAGTTTTTCAACATAACTTCATAATCCTACATTAATGACTATATGCATTACATTAGACCTGGTTATTCTTGTATTTTATCTTTTTTATTTTTTTCGTAGCTAATGTTAATGACCCACAAAAAGGTCAGTTTGCCAATAACATAGAGCAAGTCTCTCAAGTATAATTGCAGGCATTGATGGTTTTGTTTTCACTTTGTATTAAATATATTACTAGAAATGATTATCATTTAATACTAAGGTTTTTTTCTCCAGAGATTCCAGACCTTTTGGACAATCTGAAAAAAATTGTAACAAAAGCCACATTTATCAGCAATGAAGACAAAAGTGTGTCACCATCAAGTGGTTCTGACAGCCCCACAGCAAATTGTTCTGAATCTGACAAAGAATCACCAAAACAGGTATAACACTCTTGGTCTACAATATTACAAAGACAAGGTAAAAATATATATATTGAAAACAAATATTGGTTGTAAACAATCTAATGATGCTACATTATCAGTTATATTCATAGTTATAGTTGATAATAAGAATGTAATTGAATTATGGGTGTCACAGATTCACTGACTTTATTATGTCTGTAAATTAATAAACTTAGAATTGAGACATACTGTGGTCTTTAATAACACATTTCTGTAACAAAATCACAGCCTTACTGATAATGTATTCCACTTAACATAATATAAGAATAGTTTGGGGATAAGCTTGTTTTTTATTTACCATTGTCTTTTAGGTGGAAATATTCCCAGGCACTGGAGTTTACATTGACAAACTGTCCTGGATCCTTGCAGAGAGGTGCAGCACGAATACGTCATATGCAAGAACCCTGACGGTTGCTGTCTTTGACTTTCCAACATTATTAAAGAGCAATCTTCGTGGTGGTGGCAGCAAGAGAGATCCAACTTCGGAGAAAAAGACACCTCTGGATCGCTTAAAGGTGGAAGCCATATATGGTATGTAAATGCTGTTGTACAAAATTTCTAACTCTCCTTTTTAACTGTATAGAACACAAAGGGTTAGCATTTGAAATGTTCCTTTGGCCTTTGTTTTAGTTTCAGAGACTAGAGTTAATTTATTAATAAATAATAATACCTTACATGTAGCAGCTGGAAAGATCCCAAAGTGCTCTACAGACTCACTTCACCCACCACCCTCTGGGGTGCAGCCATTTTGTACCAGCAGATTACTACACAGCAGTAAAGGTGGAGTCATAACAAATTTGTTAGACCTGATTGAGGGAAGCCTGACTTAGAATTCAGCCACGTCACTCTTTCAACAACACCTTGTAAATCACCTTGGATTAATGCTTCAGACATATTAATACATAATAATAATGAATAGTGCCATGGGATCCTTGACAATATAAACTTTCATGTCTCATTTAAATTTGACTTTTGAGCAAATACTTCACATTTCAGTCCAGTTGTGCCACATCAATGTAATGCTTAAGCAAGGTATTAATGGAGAAAAGACTGCCTTTGCATAGCTGCTTCGCCAAGTACAGATTTTACTATGAACTAGTGTAAGACAAGTTTAAGAGCATACACCAAAACGTTTAAATACACCCACACACAAAAATGTTGATTTACTGTGGCAATATGTAACTAATGAACCCTTCTCAAAGATATGTGGTATGTTTATTAAAAGATTTTTATATATCTATGTGCAAGTCATTAAATCTATGTGATACATGTTTTTTAGGGGCTACCTTGAAAAAATTGCCCAGTACCCCAAAGAGTGTAATTGGTGGTGCAATTAACAGCAAGATAAATGAACTACGACACAGAATGAAACCAGAGTGAAGATTTGAAGAACCAGATCTGTATTTTTTGTTTTGTTTTCAACAGGGTTGGGGTCAATTCCAATTCAATTTTTAATTCCCTTTTCAATTCAATTCCAATAAAGAATATTCTGTGAATGCAAAAAGTAATTGCAATTTTGAATTGATTTGTAGGAGGAATTGGAATTGAAAAACAGGAATTGACCCCAACCATGGTTTTCAGTGAGTGTTGTACAAATTGATAGGTCAGGGTTTCTGTAAAAACTTAATAGAGGCCAGCAGGCATGCACGATCTGGGAAAAACTGCTCCACTAAAACAGACCTCTTTCCCTTCGTTTTCTCTAAAAACCTCCTGATATCCTTCACTGCAGCTCTGACTCACCGAGGACGAGGAGGCGAGAGAGGAATCCGTGAAGCCGCCCTCACTGTCACTCCGAGCCCGAGGCGTCCCCGGTGGCTGCCGCGATGCTCCAGCGTGTAGCCGGACCTTTCCCCACCAAGCCGCTCGCTACCCCAGCTTCACTACTGTGCCACCACTTCTTTTACTGACACTATTTACCAACACCGTCCGTGCTCCCTCCCAGCACCTTCTTAGTGCGTTTTTTCCACCCGGCGCCTCGGCTTGTACCGCCGAGCCTGGCCCTGCCTCCTCCTCGGCTACACCCTGTGTGTCTGTCCGCCCGTCTGCTGGCTGCTGAGGTTGTTCCTCGTCACTAACCAGTGCCCCGTGCACCGCCTCAACACCATCTCCCCCCGGCGTCTCGGTCGTCACTATCCCCCGCTGCCTCGACCCCGTCCCCCAGCTGTGTGTCATCGCCTCCGGGCAGCTCTTCCCCCGTCACGGCATCAGTGGTACCATCGGTCCGACCGGCGACTGTCTCCTCCGGCGGGGCTCGATCTCTGTCTGCCCGCTGCATCTGTGGCTGCGGGCCGGTGTCTCTATTCCTCCCCGCGTCGCCCCGCTCCTCCTCCCGCTCCCTGTCCTGCTCGGGACAGTTCCTCACGACATTCCCCTCGCTCCCACACCTGAAACACTTCATGGACTCCGAAGTAGCGAACACGACGTAGTCGGTATTGTCGATCTTAAATTTAAAAATGACATTAAGATCCTCATTGATGTTATTGAGGATCATATACAGCTGCCTTCGGAAGGACATGACGTGTTTCAGTTGCGGGGCTTTGCAGCCCAGCGGGACCCTCTTAATGCCGGACATCAGCTGCCCGAGCCGGTGCGGATGAACGGAGGGACGTTAGACAGCGTTACCTTCCGGGCAGGAGCAGCGAGCGGCAACACCGGGGTGAAAGTGTCGTCTAACACTGTGCCATTAGCCACTAGCTGATTGAGCAGATCAGTGGTTTTTAAGAAGATAACAATGGCAGCAGACTTGATATTTTCACACCCTGCTACCTCCCCAACCGCTAACACACACTGCTCTAGGGGGCAGAACTGCACCGGAGCGATCTTGACTCCATGGCGTCGGGTCAGTTTTTCAAAAGACGCATTCAGGGGGTCCGACCCCCCGACCCGGGAAGAACTACCGGTACTCCCCCCTCCCCTCCCCTGTTCCCCCACAATAAGAAAAGCACTGAAAACAGAAGACAAAATAAACAAACTGAAAAAAGTAAAGCAACAAAAAAACGCAGCCAAAGGACAGAGCTCTCAGCAGCACTCCCGCTCACTGCAGACCCCTCCCACACACTCCCAGCTGAGAGAGAGAGAGAGTTAGTGTCTGTCTCTCTCTCTCTCTCTGTAGATGCATCATAGGGAACATATGTAACAATCTCTCTTTTTGTTTACCAAAAATGAGAATGAACGTATTTCAAGTGGGTGTTGCCTTGGTTGGAAACGTTTTAAGATTATTTATGAAGTGTAAAGTGGATTTGTCTCAGTTCTCCGTAGTTTTCAATGTATGTGCCATTCAGTAGCGTTCATGTTACAGATGTGCCCTATGCAGTGGTAGGGTCAATAAAATGTCAGTAAAACTTTATTTTAGCAATTATGGAGGGGAAGAACTGCAAATAGCGGGTCCCCACTAATTATCTAACTTACCAACAACGTTTAAAATTAGGTCTTGCGAAGCTGCCAAATAATGCTGTATAATCGTATGTGTCTTCATACACCGGCTGCTATAGTCTGATAGCTTTGATTATATATATATATATATATATATATATATATATATTTTCTCGTGAACCACAAATGTTATTTGCTTGATTTTTACAGAGTATGTTATAAATACCATTCTTATGAAGCCTGACAAATTGTATGCTGTAATTATGAATATTTTCAAATCATTTGTTTGTTTTTCCTAACATGTTACAAATGTTCCCTATGTGAAAGATGCATTATATCTTAATAACGTCTAAACAATTAAAGATATACAGATTATTATTTTTGGTAAAGTTATAATACATTGCTATTAACTATGTGTGTCAGTAAAAGTTTAAATTTCCTAAAGGATTTTTATTGATCTTGCAAAATAAGTGTTTAGGGAACATTTGTAACATAGAGGTGGGTTAGCCACCGAGTAAGGGCAGCGGCTCCGGCTCCAGCACCGGCACCATGTCGCTGGAAAAGCGCTAAGTGAGCTCACAGTGAGCTCAGTGTAATGTCTGCTCTGGTGAGCTCACAGTGTGACCTAGTCGTGAGTTCACGTCTTCACTGGGTAGTCCTTGACAACTTAATTGACTCAAATCTTGGGCTTAATTGGTCAAAATGACCATTGGTTGAAGGTACTCAGGGACTGATGTGTAGAGAGACTTATTAAACCTGCAGGATTGTGGTTTTCCCAGATCAGAATTAACCAGATCACCACAAAGGAACATGGTATGTGCTATTGCAACACAGATTACACAAATACATTGAAATCCAAGTTTGCAGTGGTCCTTGGGCCATTGTGTGGTGATCCAGATCACTTCAGCAGGAATTTTGCAGTGGTCTGGACTACAACTCTCTCTCTCTCTCTCTCTCTCTCTCTCTCTTTCTCTCTCTCTCTCAATTCAGTGCATTTGAATTGTCAAAGCAATTGGACATGCATACATACATACATACATATACACTCACCTAAAGGATTATTAGGAACACCTGTTCAATTTCTCATTAATGCAATTATCTAACCAACCAATCACATGGCAGTTGCTTCAATGCATTTAGGGGTGTGGTCCTGGTCAAGACAATCTCCTGAACTCCAAACTGAATGTCTGAATGGGAATGAAAGGTGATTTAAGCAATTTTGAGCGTGGCATGGTTGTTGGTGCCAGACGGGCCGCTCTGAATATTTCACAATCTGCTCAGTTACTGGGATTTTCACGCACAACCATTTCTAGGGTTTACAAAGAATGGTGTGAAAAGGGAAAAACATCCAGTATGCGGCAGTCTTGTGGGCGAAAATGCCTTGTTGATGCTAGAGCTCAGAGGAGAATGGGCCGACTCGATTCAAGCTGATAGAAGAGCAACTTTGACTGAAATAACCACTCGCTACAACCGAGGTATGCAGCAAAGCATTTGTGATGCCACAACACGTACAACCTTGAGGCGGATGGGCTACAACAGCAGAAGACCCCACTGGGTACCACTCATCTCCACTACAAATAGGAAAAAGAGGCTACAATTTGCACAAGCTCACCAAAATTGGACAGTTGAAGTCTGGAAAAATGTTGCCTGGTCTGATGAGTCTCGATTTCAGAGTCAGAATTTGGCGTAAACAGAATGAGAACATGGATCCATCATGCCTTGTTACCACTGTGCAGGCTGGTGGTGGTGGTGTAATGGTGTGGGGGATGTTTTCTTGGCACACTTTAGGCCCCTTAGTGCCAATTGGGCATCGTTTAAATGCCACGGCCCGTTGTTTCTGACCATGTCCATCCCTTTATGACCACCATGTACCCATCCTCTGATGGCTACTTCCAGCAGGATAATGTACCATGTCACAAAGGTCGAATCATTTCAAATTGGTTTCTTGAACATGACAATGAGTTCACTGTACTAAACTGGCCCCCACAGTCACCAGATCTCAACCCAATAGAGCATCTTTGGGATGTGGTGTGTAACGTTATGTTGGGTGTATTTGGATAAGAGTATTTGGGCTCTGAGCTGAAGCACGGATCTAAAGAAGACCTCTCCCCCCCAAAGTTATCAGATTTCCTTAGCTCATCAGCTTGGAACTGGTTTGCATCAAAGTGACAGTTTTGGGGAGGATGGCACCGAGAAGAGGCCAAATAGTTTGTTATTCTGCTATGAGATGTCTGGAGAAAGGGGCCTGTGGGTGATAAAAACTCTTTGAAGTGGATGAGAGCCGAAATCCCGACATAGAGCTACGAACCCAGGTCAACCGGCATTTCCAAAAGATGGCATGGATTGACATCAGTCATAAATCCAAAGTCACAAAAGATTAAGTCTGTTTTAGTTACTTGTGATAAATTGTTGATATCCTAAGCGTTGGCATTAGAGTCATTAGGTGATTAATCGAGTACTGTTCTGTTGGGTTGTTACTGAATAGCCAAAACAATGATTACCCAAATGTCCCCATGTGAAGCATTGATTGTTAAGGTGCCAGGAACAGAGATTCCTGAATTCCTTGGACGCCTAGGCAGTTTGGACTTTGAAGTAGAGTCGCGTCGAACTCAGTTGGTAAACGACACTACGACGCAACTCGAAAAAGAGTCGATAGAGGTGATGAAAGTTATGGCTAGCTTAGCACTTGCGAGCTCAAGGGTAGTGAACTGGATCATAAGCAAGTTTGAAAAACTGAAAAAGCTAGGAGAAAAGTATGCTAAAGCGAAAGAAGAAAGAGCCAAACGGCATGGAATGGTTTTAGAATTTGAAGGAAAGCTAGATACTTGTGGAAAACAAGTCATTGTGTTGAATGCTGAAAAAGAGGACTTAATTGAACAGAGAGAGCAATTAGGAAATGATTTAAGACAATGTCAAGTTGAATTGGAAACAACTCTGATCCAAGTAAAAGGTCTGCAAAATGACAGATGTAAAGCGGTTGAAAATGAAAGGATAGTTTTGAAGGACCGGGATGTTTTGGAAATGCGTCTTTGCAAAACAGTCAGGGAGAAAGATTTGGGCACTGTAAAAATGGAGATACTCGAAGGCGAGGTCATACATTTAAAAAGGGACAGTGAAGAAATGAGGAGAGTAAATCAGGTGCTTAGGGGAGAACTCAAATCAACTGAAGTTGAAAATGAGCGTCTCAAGCAACAAATAGGGGCCCTGAAAGCTGCCTCTTGGTGGGCTGCAAAGCTGACACCTGACAGCATAAAGGAACAGCCGGAACCGGCCAATGCACGGAGTCGCACACCGTCTCCACATTTAGGCCCCGGGTTGCCTCGTCCTGATCGTACCCCTCCCTGTAGTCTTTCTCCACCCAGGGTAAGAAGCTCGTCGCACAGACGAACTTCCTCTCCCGAGAGTCCAGACCGAAAGGTTAACATGCGCCAGTTGAGAGAACTGGCTAAAGATTGTGAAACCTTTAACCCAGCAGACAAGGAAGGAAATGTGGAAGCGTATATTAAGGACATTAAGTATGCTTTGAGTTTCTATCCTGAGGCTACGGAGAAGGAAAAGGTTCTCCTAATCCGCAAAACTACCTCTCGCCAAGTCCATTCTTGGATGGAGAGGCAAGGGTCCATGGTCTGCGATAGGTTTCAACGCTTGTGCAGAGCATTAGTTAGGGACTATTCCAGGTTCATTGATCCAGTGGCAGCAGTGACTGCCGCACACCAGATCAAACAGGGTAAGCATGAGTCCCCCCGTGATTACTATGAAAAGCTTAGGAAAACCTATTTTGCGGGTCAAGATCGACCCGGGGCCGAGGAAGAGGTGAGCTTTAAAGGGTTGTTTGTTGCTAATTTGTTCCCAACGATTAAGGAAATGATCATATTACATGCAGACGCAACGTATATGAACATAGCTGAAATTCGAAAAAATGGCACAGAAAGCTTGGGAAAGCAAGTACAATAGCACTTCTGATCGTAAAGATTCAAGCACCCAAGTACTGGCAAGGCGCTCTGAGAGCCCTATTTCTCCACTGGAGTTAGAGGGGACAGAGATTCAAAGAAGGAAAGAACCTCCCAAGGATGGAATCCAAGACACCCAGGCTTACAATAAAAAAAAGAAATCTGCTCCTAGCCTAGGTGGGTTAACTCAGTCTCTGAGCAATGTTGCAGTTTCTGAGCTACTGCTACGCTTAGCTCTGCTCCCTTTGCCCCCTCTTCCCAAACTGGAAGTTAGTAGCCAGGGTAAAGGGCCGGACTCGCCACCTAAGGAATGACTAGCTCTGGAACCGCCCCCTGTCCCCGCCTCTGTGTTTTTGATTGGATGTGAGGAACAGCAGGGGGGTTTCTCTGACACATCAGCCCACTGGGACCTCCCAGTGGGGGAAGTTGCCTGCAGGCAAGCTGAACCTTTGGTGATGTTACTGGGTGATCTGACACAGAGAGGCAGAGCCAAGCAAGTTTACATAGAAGTGACCATTGAGAATGTGTGGGAGTGAGGAGCCTTGTTGGACACTGGGGCTGAAATTTGTTTAATGTCTGCCACCACAATGGGCAACCTGAAACAAATTATGGAAACCTCAGACCAACGACTGAAAGTGGAAGCTTGTAGTGTGAACATTACAAGTTACACAGAGACTAAGGCACAGCTCACTCAAAAGGCATTGTTAGAGTTCACCTTTGGGAAGATTAAGTTGGTTCATCCAGTTTATATTTCCAAATTTGAAACAGAGAAGTTGATCATTGGTCAGGATCTATTGAACAGGTTGTGGGCTCAAGTTGAATCACCAAAGCCGGTGGAATTGAATGACAGATATGATACAGCCACCAAGGTACAACTTCCCAATGAGACCATTTTTTGTGCATGTCCCTAAAGGGGGCACCGGCTTACCATGTAAGCCAACCATTCGAACCCAGGTCCCTACCAACTATTATAGACATAGTGAAGGTCAGGTGCCTGAATAACACCTGAATTCCCAGTCACCTCCCTCTGTTAATCAACTTCCACCTATTGGTTACCGTCAGTAACCATACTCAATACTGAGTAATACCAATTGTTTTTTTGTTTTAATGTACTTGTGTTATAATATGTAACCTGTATATGTGCTAGTATAGGATTGTCAATTTGATTGGAATACATTCTGCTTAAATAATGAACTATTAGTTTGTTTTCTTTGATTTCTCGGGGTCATGAATGGTGAAGTCCACTGTTGAATTCTGTTACATAACTTTGAGATAAATGCTTATCGTCTTATTTTGTCTTGAAGGGGATAACGTCCTAGTCGACCTCAGTCCCATTCAAGAAAGGGGGTATGTAGCGTTATGTTGGGTGTATTTGGATAAGAGTATTTGGGCTCTGAGCTGAAGCACGGATCTAAAGAAGACCTCTCCCCCCCAAAGTTATCAGATTTCCTTAGCTCATCAGCTTGGAACTGGTTTGCATCAAAGTGACAGTTTTGGGGAGGATGGCACCGAGAAGAGGCCAAATAGTTTGTTATTCTGCTATGAGATGTCTGGAGAAAGGGGCCTGTAGGTGATAAAAACTCTTTGAAGTGGATGAGAGCCGAAATCCCGACATAGAGCTACGAACCCAGGCCAACCGGCATTTCCAAAAGATGGCATGGATTGACATCAGTCATAAATCAAGCCCCCCTCCAATAGGACACTGGGGGCTGAAACCGAAATCCAATCTCAAGAACTCAGGAACCAATCACCTATTGATCTGACAGACTATAAAGGACAAACACGGCCTTTCTTTCTCTCTCTCTCTCACCTGAACCAGTAACTCGCTGCCACAGCTCAACCTGTAGCTCTGTTGCCCGAACCGGAACCAGAAACCAACCAAGTCTTTGCCGGCAACAGAAGAGTTAAACTGGGAGAAGGAGATTGAGCCGTACAAAGAATTCTTTTAAAGGACTTTATTAAATAAAGAACTTTACAGACTGCGCTGCCCGCCTGTGCCCACCTGATCAGTGGAGTTTTACAGCTGGACAAATGACTAAGTCGACTGAATACGAAAGTGTCAGTCATTTAAATAGCTATTTGAGTTTTAAGAAACTTGACCCTTGGAACAAACAGGGCCCTGCTTTCCTCAAAGACTTTGTCTTCAAGTAACTACGGTGGAACCCTGCTTACAAAGAAGATTTTGTGCACAACCTTGGAGCCTTCAAACCAGTGGAAAATCTGTTTGGAAACGA
Organism: Amia ocellicauda; assembly: GCF_036373705.1. NCBI lineage: Eukaryota > Metazoa > Chordata > Actinopteri > Amiiformes > Amiidae > Amia > Amia ocellicauda. The sequence continues at coordinate 644,273 of NW_027102865.1, forward strand.
CTCTACTTTCGCGAAACCCCAACTTCCAGGTGCATCGACTGAGTGGAAGTTCTTGGACAAAGCCGAACCGGACTGCCTTTGTTCCAAACCACACGGACCTCGTGCCGTGTGCTGTTATCTGAGCCCGAAGGCAGAGAGGCCTCTCTGCGACGAAGTTCAGATAAGTTTAACAGTTTGGAGTTCATGATTCATGACATTTGAGAAATCAATTAGAAATGTTAATCTGTGATTCATAACTCTAGAATGTGTAATATCATTTAGTTTTCTTAAATATAAATGTGTGTTGCATTAAACTGTTTTGTTGATAATTTTAGAAATAAAATCTGTCAACGCCGAGAAATATCTTCTCATTCCTGTTTAACTGTTTAGTCTGAAATTGACACAAGTTAATAGACACCAGATTATAGGTGGCCCTGCCTATCCTTAATCATTGAATAATAATCAGTTAAGGGAAATTGTGGTAACAAGTAATGATAGGATCTTTCTCTCCACCTAAACGTTAATGAGACTGATATATATATAACGAGAAGTTACCTGACATAAATACTAACCTGCGTAGTTATTGAATGTCTGACTAATAATACTAACAAGAGACTCACCTTCATCTTACTAACTGGTATTGTAGTCAATGTGTTTATAACCTCTTTTGTTTAACGATTTGTGTTATCATATGCGATCCCATGGTCTTTGATTTGGTCACGGAAGTGATTTGTCTTTGATTTGTTGATATAGAGTTTTTAGTTTAGAATTATTTTTTCCCTTTTGTATAATTAGTGTAGTGCTACATTTAGTCTTTGTTTTGAATAAATTTGACAATTTATATCTTTGGAATTGGTGTCTGCGTCCAATTATTACAGAAATTGAGTTCTACAAGATTCCAGGATTCGTGATAAGGTGATACTATAAATTCACTTCTTTAATTGAAATTTATAAGTGTACCTTACGCTACAGGTGGAACGGGAGCTTCGTGCCCTGGATGTGCATCCCACAAATCTCCATCAACTGCAAGATGCTATCCTATCAATATGGGCCAACATTTCTAAAGAATGCTTTCAGCACCTTGTTGAATCAATGCCACGTAGAATTAAGGCAGTTCTGAAGGCGAAAGGGGGTCAAACACAGTATTAGTATGGTGTTCCTAATAATCCTTTAGGTGAGTGTATATGGAAAAGGAACAATATGTGTACATCTCTGCATATGGTGCCCTAACAGATGTGCAAGTTACATGACAGACAGACACTCACACACACTTTCAAAGACAGACAGACAGACAGACACTCACACACACTTTCACACACTCACTTTCACAGACAGACACAGACACAGACACACTCACTTTCACACAGAGACAGGCACATTTTCACACAGAGACAGACACACAAACACACACAAACAGACACAGACACACATACTTTGACAGACAGGCAGACAGACACATGCATATTATGGGTCTTTGTTGGGTAGTGAAATGGGTAGCATCAGTCGCAGTGTGGGTAATGTCAGGGAGCCAATCATAGTCCCCGTTATTTGCATATCGTGGCGCAAAGCATTCTGGGAAAAGCAACTAAACACGTTTAGTCATGTATTTGTCCATAGTTTACACATGAGATGAAAGAGACAGTATGACGTATTGAGCACCTGGGATTCCTCATGTGTATGTGAGGGGCAGAGGAACCGGATCCCAAGTGTGTGTCCCAGGTGCTATAGGTTTCAAAGCATGCAGGGGAAAAGGCACCCCACCCTGACACGTATAGAAGACTGGATAGGGAGATATAAATAGCAATGGGGAGACTCTTGTACTTGGTGTGGCTCTATCCATATAGTGGGGCCAGCAGCCACTTAGCAGGTGCAGCAATAGAAGCTCAGCCTGGGGAGACTGGATTTAGCATTTCCTCTCCATTTTGATAAGTATCCATAATCATTTCTGCAAAATACTTCTATGATACCTATGTATGTTTTTTACTTGTACTATATTATACTATCAAGTATCAGTGTACACATACAATGTGACCTGTTACATTAATACAGAGGCCACGGAAGGCCAGATCACTAATAGCCACTGTCCCCTGATATTACACTTTTTTACAATCACTTTGGCACTCATTTCAGAACCTTGATGTCATTTTTCAAAACTCTAGACACTAAACTCACACCCGATGATCAAAATGCACATTTTTCAAAACTCTAACACTTTTTTACAATTGCTTGGATACAATACACATCAACCTCAGATCATTTGTTCATTGAACTAAAATGACACAACTTAACATCAAAGTATTACCATTTCAAAATGCAATTCACACATTACATCTGAGATCACTGTCTATTCATTTCATTACAAAGATCTAACTATCAATTGATACAGCTGCTCAAAATGATAAGTGACTGTTGCATTACTCTTAATGCATAGTTTTATGGAAACTGACAAACAGTATTCCATGTTTCGATCATGAAAGTTTCAGGATAATGAGATCCATTGACACCAATAACCGAGGAGCATGGTTTCTTAGGGTTACCATAGACTTGACTGTGTCTTCTTGTTTGTGAAGGAACACGACTGTGTTTTCCTGTCTGGGTTCCCGCAGGCTTAAGTGTGTTTGTAAACTGCAGCGTAGGTTTGACCTACTATTAGAAAAAAAAAAAAAAAGGAGCGCTAATTAATTGTTCAATATCTGATACGCCGGTGATAATATAAAATAACGTGTTTATAGTTTATAGAAGTTTATAGTGTTTATGGTAAATGAAGAAAAGTCATTAAGTTATATACAAGTTCTATAAATGCAAACATTGAAAAGCATGTTTGTTGTTATTCCTATATAGGATTTAGTATTATTTGTGTTTTCTTGTTTTTTGCTATGTTTTCTCCCCTGTCGTTTATTGTTATTTTGCGGGCTTGCACGCCTTGGTTGTTGTGTACAAAACGATACATAGAAAATGGGAAAACGTGTTACTGTGTGGGAACAGCTCTAGTAAGACGGGCGACCCGCCACTTAAAGGTACACATGTAAGGTACATGTATGATAACTATGGAGTGAAGCGGTGCGTTTGACTGGACAATAGGTGACAGAAAATTAAGGTTTCCAGAAGATGGGACTTTTGATTCAGATAGACTTGAGCACCTAAAAACGGTTTTGCAAAATAGGAATACAAAGCATTAAGAAATGAGAAACCAAAGCTAGCTATCTTAAAACATTTGTTAGAGAAAAGAAAGAAAAGACAACAGGCATAATTCAATCTGAATGCCCCGAAGACAAATTAAAAATATATATATATATATGTTTTTCAGTATAAATGACAGTCCTCAAGATACTGAAGGAAAATTACTAGATAAGTAATAAATAAGGGTAGTTTGAGACACTGCAGGTCAATATAACATGCCAACCAAAACCATGGTATCTGAATTTACTATGGATATAAATTAATATGTGTCTCTTTGTATGTTTGTACGTTTTCAGTTTGCGCAAGGTAAATGTCCATATTTTGACTTTTTCATGTACTGTATAGTCCAGAATATGACTAAGAGAGTCATAAGTCACAAATAGTTACAGAATGATAGCTAAAAAACGCCAGTTAAATATGTTGTAATAACAGACCTACAAGAAAGTCAGCATTTAACTGTACACAGAATGCTATTGCAAACAGAAATAATAATACAAAATTAAGTTATTTAAATAGGTCTTACGAATACAGAAGTTAAAAGTAACATGTTAGAAATGGAATTAGAGCCAAATTTAGAAATAGGAATCCGAGGCAACCACAAACATTCGGTGAAGGTTTCTTACATATTGATAAATAGATAACCAGATACTCCAGGAAATTAACGATGTGCTCATTTGGAAGCTATGAGTTCCACAATGAAGAGTTTTTAAATCCCTAGTAATAGATCCCTAAATACAATGTGTAGGTAAGAAATTAACTATTGATCAGTTCAATCTGGATTCGGGAACAGTTCTTCTGAACCTGTACTGGTGTAGATTGGACTTCAATAGGAGGAAGTGACACAATAAAGACATGAGCCGCGCAGGAGGACAGTCTTAGTGCCCACGCAGGTTCTTAGTTGGGGAAATCATTGACTGGACACATTTTTTGAAAATGTGCTTTCCTGAAGTACCTGGACATCATTATTGAGATCAATGAAAAGGCTTATTTTCCAAAGATTAAATACATTCATTAACTACAATAATGTAGTGAAATGTATATAAATAGTAATAATACAAATCGATCAAATATAACTTGCATTTTCTTGTAAGAAATTAGGAATAGGAGAAAGAACAGCTGTTGGGATGCAGTGCGATGTTATCCAAAATTGAAAGCGGTTGAGAAAGGAGAGTTTGTTCTGTGTGAGACAAATGTACTGCCACGAGAGACTCTGATGGTGATTGACTGGAATATGAGGGAAAATAATGAAGTTACTACAGGTATAACTAAAGGTGTAACATAACTAATTTAATGAAACATAGTCATGGCAAGTTATAAAACTGTTTGGAAATAGTCCTTTCACAAACAGAAATACCCTATCAATTAGGAAGAGGGGGGCAGGGGGCAAGGGCCGTATGTGCTCCTCTGCTCCCCCTGTTCGCCTGAGCAGACAAGCAGCCTGAGATGAGAGAGAGAGACAGAGAGAGAGAGAGAGAGAGAGAGAGAGAGAGAGAAGTCAGAGACAAGGCAGAGACTGTAAGTACGTGTAAGGGTTCATAACTTATTACAAACAGAGCAAGAGTGTAATGAATGGTAATTTACACTGCTTGTATTAATAATGATAATAATATTGATGTTGATACAGACGAATACGTCACATACTAGATGACAACCGCATAAAACTAATAATAATGAAAATAGGAATAATAGGAGTATGGAAATAATTTCAAATTATGGTTTATTGGTAAAAAATGAATTGAGAAACAAAGATTAATAACTGCCATCATTTACCCAACTACTATTAACTATGGTGTTGAAGGAGCTGCTGTAATAGTTATTGTAATGTTCTCAGGTATTTAAGTTAGATAAAAGGACAAAGATAAGCACATTGTTTTGAAACTTTGACAACTCCACACAAAAAGAGTATCTACACTAGGAAGTAAAGCTGATTCAATAAACACAGGAGATATGATGCTGCTGACGACAGCTGAGTGCTGTACTGAAATAATTTGATAAATGAGATAAATTGGAATCAAGATTATTATTATTTTGAATTGTCCCTTTACTAGAAACCTTATAGATTGTGCGAATGTCAACTAATGTGATAGAGATGCCTTTTATAAGGACGATCTCTGATGTTGTGTGAACCACACATTGTGTCTTCAGACTGATTTATTCCACATGGCAGATATGCATATTATGAATCGTGTCCTGAAGGAACCGATGTCTGACCCATATGGAGAAGATGCTGGTGTTCTTGTTGAGACACAGTAGGCCAAGGGCGCGGCTTTAAAGACAGCCTCACAGCAACTTGAACAGACCAATGCTGAGGTCCACTACGCTGAAGTGATGCTTGACTCAGTGGAGAAATAAGTTAAAATACTATAATTAAAGGTTTTCCAGATTATAGGAATCTACAATATATTGTGAAACTGCTCAGATGACGTCCGCAGTAGCACATATTCTTCTATTGATAGTTTAATTTATAATGTACTATTAGTGGAGATGTCACATTATTCAAATGAATAGAATGACAGCCATGAAGTCAGAATCAGTCCATTGCCCTTCACTTAAGATTTGTACAATGTATAATGTTTATAAATCAAAACGCAACAAATATATGTACAATACAGTTTACAAACTGAATTTGTAAAAAAGAATGTTTTGCTGACTTTTGTATTCTCTTTGAAGCAACAAAATGTATGTGTTATGTATGTCGTAACTAGGGTTTGACTTTTATGACCTGGGGCTGGATGAAATTTAATTTGAGATGCACTGTAAAAGCTCCAGGAAATTGCAACTGGCCACTGCACCTTCCATAAGAGAGCTCAAACATTTGCTAATGCATTGGTTGCCTCACAGGCACTCTTTCCCTGGTTTGCCCATGTGGCGCATGGTGTTGGCCACACGGGCAAAGGGGGGATGTGTGCATCAGTCTTTTAAATTGGTTTGCCCCAGGTTTTATAGTAACAGCTTAGCAATATTGTAGAACTTGCCACATTTGTCAAGCTCATAATCCTGCAATATGCAAATAGATTGTGTTCAAAAGCTTAAATGTTGTGGATATGAATATATACTTGTAATAATATATAGGTGTTCTAAATGGGTTGAAGCCTATCCCGTAGGAAGGCTGAAGTAGTAAAAGTAGCAAAAATACAGTTAAGGGATGTTATATGTAGATTTCGCATTCCAGGGAAATTTCCAGTGATAGGAACACTCACTTCACTGGGACAATAGTGCAGGAACTATGCAAAGCCCTGCGAGGTAAACAACATTTTCACTGCCCCATCAGGCTCAGTCAGCTGGAGCAGTGGAGAAACAAAATGGGATATTAAAGAATAAGCTGTCTAATATATGCAAACAAACAGGACTCAAACGTCCAGATCCCCTTCCTATAGTCCTAATGACAATGAAATCGTCAGCAAATTGAGAAAAACAGGTCTTTCTCCGTGTGAGATTATTATGGGATGACTTATGAGACTCTCCATCACTCCTCCATTGTCTGTAAGGGAAATGGACATCCACTTGATGGATGATGCTATGTTGTCTTTTTGTATGGGACTAACACGTGCTTTCGAAGCTGTCCATTCACAGATGAAAGCCGCCCAGACTGAACCATCCCAGCAGGTTTACCACCCCTTCCAGCAAGATGACTGTGTATATCAAAGCACACAAGAGAAAGTCCTCCCAACAGCCCAGGTGGACAGGGCCCTACCAGGTGCTCCTGACCACCCACACAGCTGTGAAGTGCCTAGGAACGACAACATGGATCCACTCCTCACACTGCAAACTTGCCAATCGAGGCGATCAGCACAACCCTGGTGGAGAACAGAGGGATAAAGGAATTGTTCTTCCACATCAGATTTGACATTACTGTATGTATGCAGGCCCTTGTAATTGCTTTTCCAATACTGCCAACTGGTTATTGATGATTGATTTCACATTGTGGTACGAGTATCGAGTGAAATGCGTGCTATCCACCTCAACAACACAGCGATAACATGGAGCCGGCAGGTGATCCAGGTCACAATAGAGGTCAAGCAGTGGGAGGAGGAAGACGTGGTGGTCAAAGGTGTAGCGTAAGGTACACTTATAAAATTCAATTAAAGAAGTGAATTTATAGTATCACCTTATCACGAATCCTGGAATCTTGTAGAACTCATTTTCTGTAATAATTGGATGCAGACACCAATTCCAAAGATATAAATTGTCAAATTTATTCAAAAACAAAGACTAAATGTAGCACTACACTAATTATACAAAAGGGAAAAACTAATTAAAATTCAACTCTAGATCAACAAATCAAAGACAAATCACTTCCGTGACCAAATCAAAGACCATGGGATCGCATATGATAACACACAAATCATTAAACAAAAAAGGTTATAAACACATTGACTACAATACCGGTTAGTAAGACGAAGGTGAGTCTCTCATTAGTATTGTTAGTCAGACATTCAATAACTACGCAGGTTAGTATTTATGTCAGGTAACTTCTCGTTATATATATATCAGTCTCATTAACGTTTAGGTGGAGAGAAAGATCCTATCATTACTTGTTACCACAATTTCCCTTAACTGATTATTATTCAATGATTAAGGATAGGCAGGGCCACCTATAATCTGGTGTCTATTAACTTGTGTCAATTTCAGACTAAACAGTTAAACAGGAATGAGAAGATATTTCTCGGCGTTGACAGATTTTATTTCTAAAATTATCAACAAAACAGTTTAATGCAACACACATTTATATTTAAGAAAACTAAATGATATTACACATTCTAGAGTTATGAATCACAGATTAACATTTCTAATTGATTTCTCAAATGTCATGAATCATGAACTCCAAACTGTTAAACTTATGTGAACTTCGTCGCAGAGAGGCCTCTCTGGCTTCGGGCTCAGATAACAGCACACGGCACGAGGTCCGTGTGGTTTGGAACAAAGGCAGTCCGGTTCGGCTTTGTCCAAGAACTTCCACTCAGTCGATGCACCTGGAAGTTGGGGTTTCGCGAATGTAGAGTCTTTTCCAAACAGATTTTCCACTGGTTTGAAGGCTCCAAGGTTGTGCACAAAATCTTCTTTGTAAGCAGGGTTCCACCGTAGTTACTTGAAGACAAAGTCTTTGAGAAAAGCAGGGCCCTGTTCGTTCCAAGGGTCAAGTTTCTTAAGACTCAAATAGCTATTTAAGTGACTGACACTTTCGTATTCAGTCGACTTAGTCAATTGTCCAGCTGTAAAACTCCACTGATCAGGTGGGTCTGTGAAGTTATTTATTTAATAAAGTCCTTTAAAATAATTCTTCGCTCAATCTCCTTCTCCCAGTTTAACTCTTCTGTTGCCGGCAAAGACTTGGTTGGTTTCTGATTCCGGTTCTGGCAACAGAGCTACAGGTTGAGCTGTGGCAGCGAGATTCTGGTTCAGGTGAGAGAGAGAGAGAGAGAAAGACTGTCCGCTGTTCCTTATAGTCTGTCAGATCAGTAGGTGATTGGTCCCTGAGTTCTTGAGATTGGATTTCGGTTTCAGCCCCCAGTGTCCTATTGGAGGGAGGCTTTATTTATGACTGATGTCAATCCATGCCATCTTTTGGAAATGCCGGTTGGCCTGGGTTCGTAGCTCTATGTCGGGATTTCGGCTCTCATCCACTTCAAAGAGTTTTTATCACCTACAGGCCCCTTTCTCCAGACATCTCATAGCAGAATTCCAAACTATTTGGCCTCTTCTCGGTGCCATCCTCCCCAAAACTGTCACTTTGATGCAAACCAGTTCCAAGCTGATGAGCTAAGGAAATCTGATAACTTTGGGGGGGGAGAGGTCTTCTTTAGATCAGTGCTTCAGCTCAGAGCCCAAATGCTCTTATCAAAATACACCCAAAATAACGCTACATATGTATGTATGTATGTATATATGTGTAGAAGGAAAATTAGAAATTATTTTCTTACACCTGTTTTTCTCTCTTGTATACTTAAGAAAGATACGGTCAAGCTAGAAGGTCAGCCCAGAAGATAGTTTGATTTCTGTTTGTTATTTACGATGAGAACCTTGGAGACATTGTCAAACGGTATGACCTACGTGCCTGTTCCCTAAAACCATGTGTTGACCTATGAACTCTGTTCTATAATGATATATGTTCTGCTTAGTTAGCCTTTAAGATAACATTGTAATGACTTTCTAGCATGTATGGATGTATGTATGTATGTATATATATATATATATATATATATATGTATGTATGTATGTCCAATTGCTTTGACAATACAAATGAATTGAATTGAGAGGAAGAGAGAGAGAGAGAGAGAGAGAGAGAGAGAGAGAGAGAGAGACAGACAGACAGACAGACAGCTCAGCGATGACATCACGAGCCTCTCTCAGCTGACTGCTATGACATCACAGAGCACGTACATTCCGTTGCTTGTCGTCTGTCAACCACTCAGTCACTGCTAGCCAGACTGTCCCTAAGACAAAGTGTACAATACTTCAATTATATCTCCTCCAGACAGATAAAGAATATTAAGAGCTACGATGAAGTTACCCAGGAGACGTAAAAAGCTTGCATCACCTGGTATTTCCTGGAGGTCACCCATCCAAGTACTGACCAGGCCCTGGCCCGTTTAGCTTCCGAGATCTGACGAGACGGGGTGCGTCCAGGACGGTGTAGCCGCAAGCCGAGAGGCCTGGCTGCATGATGTCTCTTAAAGGCTGGCGGGTATTGACGGAACTTCTAGCAAAAAAAAAAAAAAAAAAAAAAAAAAGAAAAACGGAGGCAAAAATATCAGTGCAGCAAATGGTGTTGAAAGTTGCCGGGTACGTGTACAATACTTCAATTATATCTCCTCCAGACAGATAGAGAGTATTAAGAGCTACGATAAAGTTACCCAGGAGAAGTAAAAAGCTTGCAGCACCTGGTATTTCCAGGAGGTCACCCATCCAAGTACTGACCAGGCCCTGCCCCGTTTAGCTTCCGAGATCTGACAAGATCGGGCGCATTCAGGACGGTGTGGCCACAAGCCGAGACGCCTGGCTGCATGATGTCTCTTAAAGGTTGGTGGGTATTGACGGAACTTCCAGCAAAAAAAAAAAAGAAAAAAGAAAAATGGTGGGAAACATATCAGTGCAGCAAAGTGTGTTGAAAGTAGCCGGGTACGTGTACAATTCTTTAATTATATCTCCTCCAGACTGAAAGAGAGTATTAAGAGCTACGATGAAGTTACCCAGGGGACGTAAAAAGCTTGCAGCACCTGGTATTTCCAGGAGGTCACCCATTCAAGTACTGTCTAGGCCCTGCCCCATTTAGCTTCCGAGATCTGATGAGATCGGGCGCGTTCAGGACGGTGTGGCCGCAAGCCAAGAGGCCTGGCTGCATGATGTCTCTTAAAGGCTGGCGGGTATTGACGGAACTTCCAGCAAAAAAAAAAATAGAAAAATGGAGGGAAAAATATCAGTGCAGGAAAGGGTGTTGAAAGTAGCCGGGTACATGTACAATTCTTCAATTATATCTCCTCCAGACTGAAAGAGAGTATTAAGAGCTACAATGAAGTTACCCAGGAGACGTAAAAAGCTTGCAGCACCTGGTATTTCCAGGAGGTCACCCATCCAAGTACTGAACAGGCCCTGCCCCGTTTAGCTTCCGGGATCTGATGAGATCGGTCGCGCTCAGGACGGTGTGGTCGCAAGCAAGAGGCCTGGCTGCATGATGTCTCTTAAAGGCTGGAGGGTATTGACGGAACTTCCAGCAAAATAAAAAAGAAAAAAGAAAAATGGAGGGAAAAAAATCAGTGCCGCAAAGGGTGTTGAAAGTAGCCAGGTACGTGTACAATTCTTCAATTAAATCTCCTCCAGACAGAAAGAGAGTATTAAAAGCTACGACGAAGTTCCCCAGGTGACGAAAAAAGCTTGCAGCGCCTGGAATTTCCAGAAGGTCTCACATTCAAGTAATGACCAGGCCCTGCCCAGTTTAGCTTCCGAGAGCTGACGAGATGGGGCGCGTTCAGGACGGTGTGGCCGCAAGCCAAGACGCCTGGCTGCATGATGTCTCTTAAAGGTTGGCGGGTATTGACGGAACTTCCAGCAGAAAAAATAAATAATAATAAAAATAAAAAAATTGATGGAAAAATATCAGTGCAGCAAAGGGTGTTGACAGTCGCTGGGTACGTGTACAATACTTCAATTATATCTCCTCCAGACAGAAAGAGAGTAATAAGAGCTACGATAAAGTTACCCAGGAGACGTAAAAGCTTGCAGCACCAGGTATTTCCAGGAGGTCTCACATTCAAGTACTGACCAGGTCTTGCCCCGTTTAGCTTCCGAGATCTGATGAGATCGGGCGCGTTCAGGACGGTGTGGCCGCAAACCTAGAGGCCTGGCTGCATGATGTCTCTAAAAGGCTGGCGGGTAATGACGGAACATCCAAGAGAAAAAAATAAAAAAAAAAATAGAAAAATGGAGGGAAAAATATCAGTGCAGCAAAGGCTGTTGAAAGTAGCCGGGTACGTGTACAATTCTTCAATAATATCTCCTCCAGACTGAAAGAGAGTATTAAGAGCTACGATGAAGTTACCCAGGAGACGTAAAAAGCTTGCAACACCTGGTATTTCCAGGAGGTCACCCAACCAAGTTCTGACCAGACCCTGCCCCGTTTAGCTTCCGAGATATGATGAGATCAGGCGTGTTCAGGACAGTGTGGCCGCAAGCCAAGAGACCTGGCTGCATGATGTCTCTTAAAGGCTGGCTAGTATTGACGGAACTTCCAGCAAAAAAAAAAAAAAAAAAAATAGAAAAAGGGAGGGAAAAATATCAGTGCAGCAAAGGGTGTTGAAAGTAGCCGGGTACATGTACAATTCTTCAATTATATCTCCTCCAGACAGATAGAGAGTATTAAGAGCTACGATAAAGTTACCCAGGAGACGTAAAAACTTGCAGCACTAGGTATTTCCAGGCGGTCTCACATTCATGTACTAACCAGGTCCTGCCCCGTTTAGCTTCCGAGATCTGACGAGATCGGGCGCGTTCAGCATGGTGTGGCCGCAAGCCGAGATGCCTGGCTGCATGATGTCTCTTAAAGGCTGGCGGGTATTGACGGAACTGCCAGCAAAAAAAAAAAAGAAAAATAGAGGGAAATATACCAGTGCAGCAAAGGGTGTTGAAAGTAGCCGGGTACGTGTACAATTCTTCAATTATATCTCCTGGAGACAGAAAGAGAGTATTAAGAGCTACGATGCTGTTACCCAGGAGACGTAAAAAGCTTGCAGCACCTGGTATTTCCAGGAGGTCACACATCCATGTACTGACCAGGCCCTGCCCCGTTTAGCTTCCGAAATCTGATATGATCGGGCGCGTTCAGGACAGTGTGACTACAAGCCAAGAGACCTGGCTGCATGATGTCTCTTAAAGGCTGGCGGATATTGACGGAACTTCCTGCAAAAAAATAAAATAAAAAGAAAAATGGAGGGAAAAATATCAGTGCAGCAAAGGGTGTTGAAAGTAGCCTAGTACGTGTACAATTCTTCAATTATATCTCCTGGAGACAGAAAGAGAGTATTAAGAGCTACGATGAAGTTACCCAGGAGACGAAAAAGGCTTGCAGCACCTGGTATTTCTAGGAGGTCTCCCATCCAAGTACTGACCAGGCCCTGCCCCGTTTAGCTTCCGAGATCTGACGAGATCGGGCGCATTCAGGACGGTATGGCCACAAGCCGAAAGGCCTGGCTGCATAATGTCTCTTAAAGGTTGGCGGGTATTGACGGAACTTCCAGCAAAAAAAAAAAAAAAAAAAAATAGAAAAATGGAGGGAAAAATATCAGTGCAGGAAAGGGTGTTGAAAGTAGCCAGGTACGTGTACAATTCTTCAATTATATCTCCTGCAGACTGAAAGAGAGTATTAAGAGCTACGATAAAGTTACCCAGGAGACGTAAAAGCTTGCAGCACCTGGTATTTCCAGGAGGTCTCACATTCAAGTACTGACCAGGTCCTGCCCCGTTTAGCTTCCGAGATCTGACGATATCATGCGCATTCAGGACGGTGTGGCCGAAAGCCGAGAGGCCCGGCTGCATGATGTCTCTTTAAGGCTGGCGGGTATTGACGGAACTTCCAGCAAAAAAAAAAAGAAAAAAGAAAAATGGAGGGAAAAATATCAGTGCAGCAAAGGGTTTTGAAAGTAGCCGGGTACGTGTACAATTCTTCAATAATATCTCCTACAGACTGAAAGAGAGTATTAAGAGCTATGATGAAGTTACCCAGGAGACGTAAAAGGCTTGCAGCACCTGGTATTTGCAGGAGGTCACCCATCCAAGTACTGACCAGGCCCTGCCCCGTTAGCTTCCGAGATCTGATGAGATCGGGCGCGTTCAGGATGGTGTGGCCGCAAGCCAAGAGGGCTGGCTGCATGATGTCTCTTAAAGGCTGGCGGGTATTGACGGAACTTCCAGCAAAAAAAAAAAAAAAAAAAAAAAAAAAAGAAAAATGGATGGAAAAATATCAGTGCAGCAAAGGGTGTTGACAGTAGCTGGGTACGTGTACAATTCTTCAATTATATCTCCTCCAGACAGAAAGAGAGAATTAAGAGCTACGATAAAGTTACCCAGGAGACGTAAAAGCTTGCAGCACCAGGTATTTCCAGGAGGTCTCACATTCATGTACTGACCAGGTCCTGCCCCGTTTAGCTTCCGAGATCTGACGAGATCGGGCGCGTTCAGGATGGTGTGGCCGCAAGCCGAGATGCCTGGCTGCATGATGTCTCTTTAAGGCTGGCGGGTATTGACGGAACTTCCAGCAAAAAAAAAAAAGAAAAAAAGAAAAAAGAAAAATGGATGGAAAAATATCAGTGCAGCAAAGGGTGTTGACAGTAGCTGGATACGTGTACAATTCTTCAATTATATCTCCTGGAGACAGAAAGAGAGTATTAAGAGCTATGATGAAGTTACCCAGGAGACGTAAAAAGCTTGCAGCACCTGGTATTTCCAGGAGGTCTCACTTTCATGTACTGACCAGGCCCTGCCCCGTTTAGCTTCCGAGATCTGACGAGATCGGGCGCGTTCAGGATGGTGTGGCCGCAAACCAAGATGCCTGGCTGCATGATGTCTCTTAAAGGCTGGCGGGTATTGACGGAACTTCTAGCAGAAAAAAAAAAAAAAAAAAATGGAAAATGGAGGGAAAAATATCAGTGCAGCAAAGGCTGTTGAAAGTAGCCGGGTACGTGTACAATACTTCAATTATATCTCCTCCAGACAGATAGAGAGTATTAAGAGCTACGATGAAGTTTCCCAGGAGACGTAAAAAGCTTGCAGCACCAGGTATTTCCAGGAGGTCTCCCATCCAAGTACTGACGAGGCCCTGCCCCGTTTAGCTTCCGAGATCTGACGAGATCGGGCGTGTTCAGGACGGTGTGGCCACAAGCCAAGAGGCCTGGCTGCATGATGTCTCTTAAAGGCTGGCGGGTATTGACAGAACTTCCAGCAAAAAATAAAAAATAAATAAATAGAAAAATGGAGGGAAAAATATCAGTGCAGGACATGGTGTTGAAAGTAGCCGGGTACATGTACAATTCTTCAATTATATCTCCTCCAGACTGAATGAGAGTATTAAGAGCTACGCTGAAGTTACCCAGGAGACGTAAAAAGCTTGCAGCACCAGGTATTTCCAGGAGGTCTCCCATCCAAGTACTGACGAGGCCCTGCCCCGTTTAGCTTCCGAGATCTGACGAGATCGGGCGCGTTCAGGACGGTGTGGCCGCAAGCCGAGATGTCTGGCTGCATGATGTCTCTTAAAGGCTGGCGGGTATTGACGGAATTTCCAGCAAAAAAAAAAAAAAAAAAAAATAGAAAAATGGAGGGAAAAATATCAGTGCAGAAAAGGGTGTTGAAAGTAGCCGGGTACGTGTACAATTCTTCAATTATATCTCCTGGAGACAGAAAGAGAGTATTAAGAGCTACGATGAAGTTACCCAGGAGACGTAAAAGGCTTGCAGCACCTGGTATTTCTAGGAGGTCTCCCATCCAAGTAGTGACCAGGCCCTGCCCCGTTTAGCATCCGAGATCTGACGAGATTGGGCGCATTCAGGACGGTGTGGCCGCAAGCCAAGAGGCCTGGCTGCATGATGTCTCTTAAAGGTTGGCGGGTATTGACGGAACTTCCAGCAAAAAAAAAAAAAAAAAAAAAAAGAAAAATGGATGGAAAAATATCAGTGCAGGAAAGGGTGTTGACAGTAGCTGGGTACGTGTACAATACTTCAATTATATCTCCTCCAGACAGATAGAGAGTATTAAGAGCTACGATAAAGTTACCAAGGAGACGTAAAAGCTAGCAGCACCAGGTACTTCCAGGAGGTCTCACATTCATGTACTGACCAGGTCCTGCCCCGTTTAGCTTCCGAGATCTGACGAGATCGGGCGCGTTCAGGATGGTGTGGCCGCAAGCCGAGATGCCTGGCTGCATGATGTCTCTTTAAGGCTGGCGGGTATTGACGGAACTGCCAGCAAAAAAAAAAAAGAAAAATAGAGGGAAATATACCAGTGCAGCAAAGGGTGTTGAAAGTAGCCGGGTACGTGTACAATTCTTCAATTATATCTCCTGGAGACAGAAAGAGAGTATTAAGAGCTACGATGAAGTTACCCAGGAGACGTAAAAAGCTTGCAGCACCTGGTATTTCTAGGAGGTCTCCCATCCAAGTACTGACCAGGCCCTGCCCCGTTTAGCTTCCGAGATCTGACGAGATCGGGCGCATTCAGGACGGTATGGCCACAAGCCGAAAGGCCTGGCTGCATAATGTCTCTTAAAGGTTGGCGGGTATTGACGGAACTTCCAGCAAAAAAAAAAAAAAAAAAAAATAGAAAAATGGAGGGAAAAATATCAGTGCAGGAAAGGGTGTTGAAAGTAGCCGGGTACGTGTACAATTCTTCAATTATATCTCCTGCAGACTGAAAGAGAGTATTAAGAGCTACGATAAAGTTACCCAGGAGACGTAAAAGCTTGCAGCACCTGGTATTTCCAGGAGGTCTCACATTCAAGTACTGACCAGGTCCTGCCCCGTTTAGCTTCCGAGATCTGACGATATCATGCGCATTCAGGACGGTGTGGCCGAAAGCCGAGAGGCCCGGCTGCATGATGTCTCTTTAAGGCTGGCGGGTATTGACGGAACTTCCAGCAAAAAAAAAAAGAAAAAAGAAAAATGGAGGGAAAAATATCAGTGCAGCAAAGGGTTTTGAAAGTAGCCGGGTACGTGTACAATTCTTCAATAATATCTCCTACAGACTGAAAGAGAGTATTAAGAGCTACGATGAAGTTACCCAGGAGACGTAAAAGGCTTGCAGCACCTGGTATTTCCAGGAGGTCACCCATCCAAGTACTGACCAGGCCCTGCCCCGTTAGCTTCCGAGATCTGATGAGATCGGGCGCGTTCAGGATGGTGTGGCCGCAAGCCGAGATGCCTGGCTGCATGATGTCTCTTTAAGGCTGGCGGGTATTGACGGAACTTCCAGCAAAAAAAAAAAAGAAAAAAGAAAAAAGAAAAATGGATGGAAAAATATCAGTGCAGCAAAGGGTGTTGACAGTAGCTGGATACGTGTACAATTCTTCAATTATATCTCCTGGAGACAGAAAGAGAGTATTAAGAGCTACGATGAAGTTACCCAGGAGACGTAAAAAGCTTGCAGCACCAGGTATTTCCAGGAGGTCTCCCATCCAAGTACTGACGAGGCCCTGCCCCGTTTAGCTTCCGAGATCTGACGAGATCGGGCGCGTTCAGGACGGTGTGGCCGCAAGCCGAGATGTCTGGCTGCATGATGTCTCTTAAAGGCTGGCGGGTATTGACGGAATTTCCAAAAAAAAAAAAAAAAAAAAAAATAGAAAAATGGAGGGAAAAATATCAGTGCAGGAAAGGGTGTTGAAAGTAGCCGGGTACGTGTACAATTCTTCAATTATATCTCCTGGAGACAGAAAGAGAGTATTAAGAGCTACGATGAAGTTACCCAGGAGACGTAAAAGGCTTGCAGCACCTGGTATTTCTAGGAGGTCTCCCATCCAAGTAGTGACCAGGCCCTGCCCCGTTTAGCATCCGAGATCTGACGAGATCGGGCGCATTCAGGACGGTGTGGCCGCAAGCCAAGAGGCCTGGCTGCATGATGTCTCTTAAAGGTTGGCGGGTATTGACGGAACTTCCAGCAAAAAAAAAAAAAAATAAGAAAAATGGATGGAAAAATATCAGTGCAGCAAAGGGTGTTTACAGTAGCTGGGTACGTGTACAATACTTCAATTATATCTCCTCCAGACAGATAGAGAGTATTAAGAGCTACGATAAAGTTACCCAGGAGACGTAAAAGCTTGCAGCACCAGGTATTTCCAGGAGGTGTCACATTCATGTACTGACCAGGTCCTGCCCCGTTTACCTTCCAAGATCTGACGAGATCGGGCGAGTTCAGGATGGTGTGGCCGCAAGCCGAGATGCCTGGCTGCATGATGTCTCTTAAAGGTTGGCGGGTATTGACGGAACTTCCAGCAAAAAAAAAATATAAAAAAAGAAAAAAGAAAAATGGATGGAAAAATATCAGTGCAGCAAAGGGTGTTGACAGTAGCTGGATACGTGTACAATACTTCAATTATATCTCCTCCAGACAGAGAGAGAGTATTAAGTGCTACGATAAAGTTACCCAGGAGACGTAAAAGCTTGCAGCACTAGGTATTTCCAGGAGGTCTCACATTCATGTACTGACCAGGTCCTGCCCCGTTTAGCTTCCGAGATCTGATGAGATTGGGCGCGTTCAGGACGGTGTGGCCGCAAGCCAAGAGGCCTGGCTGCATGATGTCTCTTAAAAGGCTGGCGGGTATTGACGGAACTTCCAGCAAAAAAAAAAAAAAAAAAAATGGAAAATGGAGGGAAAAATATCAGTGCAGCAAAGGCTGTTGAAAGTAGCCGGGTACGTGTACAATACTTCAATTATATCTCCTCCAGACAGATAGAGAGTATTAAGAGCTACGATGAAGTTTCCCAGGAGACGTAAAAAGCTTGCAGCACCAGGTATTTCCAGGAGGTCTCCCATCCAAGTACTGACGAGGCCCTGCCTCGTTTAGCTTCCGAAATCTGACGAGATCGGGCGTGTTCAGGACGGTGTGGCCGCAAGCCAAGAGGCCGGGCTGCATGATGTCTCTTAAAGGTTTGGCGGGTATTGACGGAACTTCCAGCAAAAAATAAAAAATAAATAAATAGAAAAATGGAGGGAAAAATATCAGTGCAGGACAGGGTGTTGAAAGTAGCCGGGTACATGTACAATTCTTCAATTATATCTCCTCCAGACTGAATGAGAGTATTAAGAGCTACGCTGAAGTTACCCAGGAGATGTAAAAAGCTTTCAGCACCTGGTATTTCCAGGAGGTCACCCATCTAATTACTGACCAGGCCCTGCCCAGTTTTTCTTCCGAGATCTGACGAGATCTTGCGTCTTCAGGACGGTGTGGTCTCAAGCCAAGAGGCCTGGCTGCATGATGTCTCTTAAAGGCTGGAGGGTATTGATGGAACTTCCAGCAAAAAACAAAAGAAAAAAGAAAAATGGAGGGAAAAATATCAGTGCAGCAAAGCGTGTTGAAGGTAGCCGGGTACGTGTACAATTCTTCAATTATATCTCCTCCAGACAGATAGAGAGTATTATGAGCTACGATAAAGTTACCCAGGAGACGTAAAAGCTTGCAGCACCAGGTATTTCCAGGAGGTCTCACATTCAAGTACTGACCAGGTCCTGCCCCGTTTAGCTTCCGAGATCTGACGAGATCGGGCGCGTTCAGGACGGTGTGGCCGCAAGCCGAGATGTCTGGCTGCATGATGTCTCTTAAAGGCTGGCGGGTATTGACGGAATTTCCAAAAAAAAAAAAAAAAAAAAATAGAAAAATGGAGGGAAAAATATCAGTGCAGGAAAGGGTGTTGAAAGTAGCCGGGTACGTGTACAATTCTTCAATTATATCTCCTGGAGACAGAAAGAGAGTATTAAGAGCTACGATGAAGTTACCCAGGAGACGTAAAAGGCATGCAGCACCTGGTATTTCTAGGAGGTCTCCCATCCAAGTACTGACCAGGCCCTGCCCCGTTTAGCTTCCGAGATCTGACGAGATCGGGCGCATTCAGGACGGTGTGGCCGCAAGCCAAGAGGCCTGGCTGCATGATGTCTCTTAAAGGTTGGCGGGTATTGACGGAACTTCCAGCAAAAAAAAAAAAAAAAAAGAAAAATGGATGGAAAAATATCAGTGCAGCAAAGGGTGTTGACAGTAGCTGGGTACGTGTACAATTCTTCAATTATATCTCCTCCAGACAGAAAGAGAGAATTAAGAGCTACGATGAAGTTACCCAGGAGACGAAAAAAGCTTGCAGCACCTGGTATTTCTAGGAGGTCTCCCATCCAAGTACTGACCAGGCCCTGCCCCGTTTAGCTTCCGAGATCTGACGAGATCCGGCGCGTTCAGGATGGTGTGGCCGCAAGCCAAGATGCCTGGCTGCATGATGTCTCTTAAAGGCTGGCGGGTATTGACGGAACTGCCAGCAAAAAAAAAAAGAAAAATAGAGGGAAATATACCAGTGCAGCAAAGGGTGTTGAAAGTAGCCGGGTACGTGTACAATTCTTCAATTATATCTCCTGGAGACAGAAAGAGAGTATTAAGAGCTACGATGAAGTTACCCAGGAGACGTAAAAAGCTTGCAGCACCTGGTATTTCCAGGAGGTCTCACATTCAAGTACTGACCAGGCCCTGCCCCGTTTAGCTTCCGAGATCTGACGAGATCGGGCGCGTTCAGGATGGTGAACGAGATGTCTGTCTGCATGATGTCTCTTAAAGGCTGGCGGGTATTGACGGAATTTCCAGCAAAAAAAAAAAAAAAAAAAATAGAAAAATGGAGGGAAAAATATCAGTGCAGGAAAGGGTGTTGAAAGTAGCCGGGTACGTGTACAATTCTTCAATTATGTCTTCTCCAGACAGAAAGAGAGTATTAAGAGCTACGATGAAGTTCCCCAGGAGACGTAAAAAGCTGGCAGCACCTGGTATTTCCAGGAGGTCACCCATCCAAGTACTGACCAGGACCTGCCCCGTTTTGCTTTCGAGATCTGACGAGATCGGGCGCGTTCAGGCCGGTGTGGCCTCAAGCCAAGAGGCCTGGCTGCATGATGTCTCTTAAAGGCTGGAGGGTATTGACGGAACTTCCAGCAAAATAAAAAAGAAAAAAGAAAAATGGAGGGAAAAATATCAGTGCAGCAAAGGGTGTTGAAAGTAGCCGGGTACGTGTAGAATTCTTCAATAATATCTCCTCCAGACTGAAAGAGAGTACTAAGAGCTACGATGAAGTTACCCAGGAGACGAAAAAGCTTGCTGCACCTGGTATTTCCAGGAGGTCACCCATCCAAGTACTGACCAGGCCCTGCCCCGTTTAGCTTCCGAGATCTGACGAGATCGGGCGCGTTCAGGACGGTGTGGCCGCAAGCCAAGAGGCCTGGCTGCATGATGTCTCTTAAAGGCTGACGGGTATTGACGGAACTTCCAGCAAAAAAAAAATGGATAAAGAAAAATGGAGGGAAAAATATCAGTGCAGCAATGGGTGTTGAAAGTAGCCGGGTACGTGTACAATACTTCAATTATATCTCCTCCAGACAGAAAGAGAGTATTAAGAGCTACGATGAACTCACCTAAAGGATTATTAGGAACACCATACTAATACTGTGTTTGACCCCCTTTCGCCTTCAGAACTGCTTTAATTCTACGTGGCATTGATTCAACAAGGTGCTGAAAGCATTCTTTAGAAATGTTGGCCCATATTGATAGGATAGCATCTTGCAGTTGATGGAGATTTGTGTGATGCACATCCAGGGCACGAAGCTCCCGTTCCACCACATCCCAAAGATGCTCTATTGGGTTGAGATCTGGTGACTGTGGGGGCCAGTTTAGTACAGTGAACTCATTGTCATGTTCAAGAAACCAATTTGAAATGATTCGACCTTTGTGACATGGTGCATTATCCTGCTGGAAGTAGCCATCAGAGGATGGGTACATGGTGGTCAAAAAGGGATGGACATGGTCAGAAACAATGCTCAGGTAGGCCGTAGCATTTAAACGATGCCCAATTGGCACTAAGGGGCCTAAAGTGTGCCAAGAAGACATCCCCCACACCATTACACCACCACCACCAGCCTGCACAGTGGTAACAAGACATGATGGATCCATGTTCTCATTCGGTTTACGCCAAATTCTGACTCTACCATCTGAATGTCTCACCTCTTTTTCCTATTTGTAGTGGAGATGAGTGGTACCCGGTGGGGTCTTCTGCTGTTGTAGCCCATCCGCCTCAAGGTTGTACGTGTTGTAGCTTCACAAATGCTTTGCTGCATACCTCGTTTGTAACGAGTGGTTATTTCAGTCAAAGTTGCTCTTCTATCAGCTTGAATCAGTCGGCCCATTCTCCTCTGACCTCTAGGATCAACAAGGCATTTTCGCCCACAGGACTGCCGCATACTGGATGTTTTTCCCTTTTCACACCATTCTTTGTAAACCCTAGAAATGGTTGTGCATGAAAATCCCAGTAACTGAGCAGATTGTGAAATACTCAGACCGGCCCGTCTGGCACCAACAACCATGCCACGCTCAAAATTGCTTAAATCACCTTTCATTCCCATTCAGACATTCAGTTTGGAGTTCAGGAGATTGTCTTGACCAGGACCACACCCCTAAATGCATTGAAGCAACTGCCATGTGATTGGTTGATTAGATAATTGCATTAATGAGAAATTGAACAGGTGTTCCTAATAATCCTTTAGGTGAGTGTATATGTATGTATGTGTATGTATGTCCAATTGCTTTGACAATACAAATGAAATGAATTGAGAGAGAGAGAGAGAGAGAGAGAGAGAGAGAGAGAGAGAGGAATATGAGCTCCTAAAAAACATTTGTTTTTATACATAAGCGGATTTAATTTGTGATTTACAAATGAATATATAGCACTATAAACATACACAGAAGACATGGAATAGAAATTCAGAAGAAAAAGTATTCAAAAAATAATAATTTTAAGAGAAACACAAAAAGAAGAAAGCAGAGAGACAGTTCAGGAAGAAAAGTCAGAAAAGAAAAGCTGAAGACAAGAATTGGAGGTAAGAGACAAATAATTAAACAAAAAAATATGTATTAATAAAATAAATAAGCATTCTCAGTAGTTGACTCAGCCAATGAAAATGCAGAGCTCCGATTTGAATAGAGTGACAGTAGGAGAGAGCCCAACTGCCACTGAGACTGATAGAAATCTATCGAACAGCAGTCTGACTGCAGAGCTGCCTTTTGAAATCCGATACCCTGAAGACATTCGCTCTGCACAGGCTAAGAAGGACTACAAACAAGCTGTGATGAGAGCATCTCCTGAGACCCTCATCCTAGACTACACCGGTAAAGGAGAAAACAGGGTCAAGAACAATCTACTGTTCTACAGCGCCTTTCACAAAACCCTGTGCCAGACATACCCCAATAACAACAAGAGGGGCATTAGCAGAGGCAGGCAGATCTCAGTGCTGGTAGAGAAAGACACAGACAGTGTGATGCTCACTTTTAATGTATACCACAACGGGACCATCATGGTGCAGGGCAGCGAGAGCAGCCTGGACCAATTAGCTCTCGGCTTCCACACCTCAAAGCAGCAGACTGAGGTAGAGAAACAAGAGCCAGAGCCGGCCACCCTGCAGTCTGCCCCCAGCCACACGGAGCCAGACAGTGCCCCATCTCCCACAGACTGCCCCCCTGTCTCCCCAAAACTCTCCAGCAACATTAAAACACTAAAGGAATGCCTATCAGTGCTGGAGCTGGAGTTTGCGGAGTTCAGGGAGCAGACCTTGAGCACCCTGGCCCAGACCTCCTTGTGTGATCAGCTCCGGGATGAGATGCACAGACTAAAGATGCAGCACAAGGCTGAGATCCATGAGCTGAGAGCAGCAGTGAGAGACCTGGAGGAGCAGAGACAAACCCTGAGGACGGAGCTGCGCAGAGCGAGGGAGGAGCTGACCAGGACACCCCAGCACAGCCAGCTAAGGAGCCTGCAGAGCCAGCTGGAGGAGCTAAGAGAGGAGCTACACATCACTGGAGCACAGAGACTGCACTGCACTGACCCCACAACACCTCCAACCCCTGACGCACCCACTGATCCACCCACACTCCCCACCACTCCTGACACACCCACTATCACCAGACCTGCCACTAATACACAACCCCCTGAAACGCCACTCCCCCAAAACACACCCGCTGCCCCCACCACTCCCGACGCAAACCCGGAGTGGCAGGTCAACGCAGAGGTGGTCATTCTGAGCGAATCCAATGGGAAGTTCCTGGTTGAGAGGCGCCTCTTCCCTGGGCGAAAAGTGAAAAAGCTTTGGTGCTCCACAGCACATAGAGCCCTGGAGCTGCTCTCCAAGAGGAGGCTTTGCCAAGTCAAACACATCCTCATCCACACCGGCACTAACGACCTGAGTGCCCGCAGGGGCGATGTGGCCTCAGCCCTGAGACAGGTAGCAACGAAAGCCACAGAGGAATTCCCAACTGCCAAAATTTCCATCTCCACACTGCTGCCCCGCACAGACGTGCCCCTGCACATCATCCAGGCCATCAACGCAGAAGTGTCCCGAAGATGTGCCCTCCTCCCCAACGTCCACCTGGCACACCACTGAGACATCCAGCCACATCACCTGTATGACCACGTCCACCTCAACAAGACGGGTGTGAGGATCATCTCAAAGGTCCTCAAGGACACAACCCTGGGCCGAAACCCCACACACCCCCACCTCGAGACCAGGAGCAAACCCCCCAGCCCCCGGCCACATCCCCAGCCACCGGCTCCACCCCAGCCCCAGCCCCTGAGACCCCGCGGCCCCATTCCCCACCCCCCCATCCCCAGAGGGCCCGTCCAGCACAGCAGAGCGGACAGCCGGGGACCAGCACAGCCACACAGCCACGCAGCAGCGGCTTCCAGAGCCTGGAGGCCCGATGCTGCCCAGCTGGCCCAGATAAGGCAACTCCTCAGTGTCATCTGTACCACACTGCTGAGTTAACTGAGCCTCAACACACATATATATGGTTGTGGAGATGGAGAGTAAGAAAAAATGTGATTTAATTATTCTGATATTTTGATGCAAAGATAAAATCTGTGAGTGATTATTATTAATATCCATATATAATTATGAATAGTAATATAATATCAGTTGTAGACCACAAATTAAACTTTCTTATGTAGAAGAGACAAGTATAATAAAATATATTAACATGTCCTTTAAAATAAGCAGTTGGAATATGCAGGGTTTACGCTCCTCAACTTTTGGAATGAAGAGCACAGGCCCTGAACTGATCAACACTGTAAATAGTTCAGATGTTTTCATTCTTGTAGAGACTTGGTGCTGTGCAGATATGTCTATACACTGGATGGATACAATGGATACAGGGAGCTGATTGTGCCCTCCTATAAAAAACCCAAAGTCAGGTGTGGCAGGGCCTCGTGGGGGATTATCGTGTGGTACAGGGAGGAGCTCCGAGCAGCCCTATGCCCAGTACAGAGAGGAGACACACACCTGTGGATGAAAATCAGAAAAGACACCCTACAAAATAACACAGATATATACCTATGTGCAATTTATATGCCACCCGCAGACTCCCCCTACTATAATGAGGAAGGCTTTCATGAGCTTCAAAACGAAATCTACCACTTCCAGACCCTGGGCTCTGTACTGCTGTGTGGCGATCTCAATGCCAGGACTGGCAGAGAGATGGACTACATCAATACGGAGGGGAACACACACCTGTTCGGAGACTCCCCGCTGTGCCACACACACACCTCCACACTGACACAGCCACGACAGCGTGGTAAACAAGAGCAGGAAGCAGGTAGTGCGCCTATGTAAAAGCCTGGGTCTATATATCATCAATGGCAGGACCAGGGGGTACTCTCTGGGGAGATTCACATACTGCTCGGCTCTGGGCAGCAGTGTGGTGGACTACGCCATAACTGACCTGGACCCACAAGCCAACAATGCGTTTATAGTCAGACAACAATCTCCACTATCAGACCACAGCCAAATAACACTTTACCTAAAAAGATCAGCGCAGCCACAAGTCAGAGCCAAACTTCCCACAAAACTGGTCTCCCTGCCACCCAGTTAGAGATGGTCAGAGCCCAGCACAGAGAACTACACAAGAGCCCTGAATAGTGATGAGATTGAAAACATGTTAGACAGATATCAATCCTCACACTATCAAATAAACCAAAACGGAATAAACTCAGCCACCAAAACACTGAATGAAATATTTGCGAGACTGGCTTTAAAATCAAACATTAAAACAATTAAAAACCAAAATATGAAATCGTCTAAAAGAAAAAAAGAACAGTGGTGTGACCAGGAGTGTGAAACTTCTAGGAAACACCTGAGACATCTCTCCAACACTAAACACAGAGAGCCCGACAACCAGGAGGCTCGCCTCAGCTACTGCCAGGCCCTGCGGCACTACAAGCAACTCCTCAGTAAGAAAAAAGACCACTATATGGGCAGAATAAATACCCCAAAAACAAAAAATGAAATACCAATTCAAAATGGAGAAATCTGGAAAACACACTTTGAAAAACTTTACCAAAATGTTGAAAACAATCCAAAGCCAGAACAGGTTAAAATATTAAAAAACCTAAATAAATTGGAAGAAATCATTAAGAATAACCAAAATCCCTTAGATAACCCATTTACAATACAGGAACTAAAACATCAACTCAAAATCCTCAAACCCAGGAAAGCCAGCGGCCCCGACAGCATCAGCCCTGAGATGCTGAAGCACAGCAGCCCGCAGCTGCAGGAGGCTCTGCTCAAACTCTTTAACCTGGTGCTGAGAGCCGGGTGTTTCCCTGAGGTCGGGAATCAAGGATTGATCACCCCGATTTTTAAAAGTGGAGACAAATTAGACCCCAATAACTACTGGGGCAGCTGTGTGAGCAGTAACCTGGGGAAGGTGTTCTGCAGTATCATCAACGCCCAGATACTGGCCTTCCTTACCAAGCACAGTGTCCTGAATAAGAGTCAGATTGGCTTCCTACCAAAACACAGCACAACCGATCATATTTACACTCTACACACCCTCATAAATAAATATACCCAAAACAATAAAGGAAAAATATTTGCCTGTTTTGTAGACTTTAGAAAGGCATTTGACTCAATCTGGCACAAGGGATTATTTTATAAACTTCTACAGAGTGGTGTAGGGGGTAAAGTTTATGACATCATTAAATCAATGTATTCTGAAAACAAATGCGGAGTTCAAATTGGCAACTCAAGAACAGAGTTCTTCACTCAGGGGCGGGGAGTGAGACAGGGCTGCAGTCTGAGTCCAACACTGTTCAACATCTACATCATCGAGTTGGCCACAGTGTTGGAGCAGTCTGACGCCCGCAGCCTAACTCTCCATGACACAGAGATCAAGTTCCTGCTCTATGCAGACGACCTGGTGCTGCTGTCGCCCACAGAGCAGGGGCTTCAGCAGAACCTGGCGCTGCTAGAGCAGTACTGTCAGAAATGGGCCCTGGCAGTCAATCTGGACAAGACCAGAGTTATGGTTTTCCAGAAAAAAGCCCCATCTCAGGGAAACAGGTACCGCTTCACTCTGGGCAGCACTGGATTAGAGCACTGCACCAGATACAACTACCTTGGCCTGACCATCAGTGCGTCAGGGAGCTTCAGCCTGGCTATAAACGCATTAAAAGACAAGGCACGCCGGGCATTTTATGCCATAAAGACACAATTTGGGAAAACAACAATACCAATAACTATTTGGATTAAAATATTAAACTCCATCATCCAACCAATCCTGCTATATGGGAGCGAAGTGTGGGGTCCCCTCATGAACCTCAATAACAACAATTGGGACAAAAGCCCCATGGAAATATTCCACCTAGAATTTAATAAAAACATCTTACACGTACACAGAAACGCCCCCACGGCTCTGAGGCTCACAGAGCCCGAACACACAATGACCAAAACAACAACAATTGGGAAAATTGACATGTACCTGAAAAGCAAATACACAAAAGATTAGAGACACGAATTAGAATTACAAAACAAATTGGAATGCTACCGGGCCCTGAATAGAAACATTACATTGGCTGAATACTTAAAAATCCAAAATATAAAAGAGAGACAAAATCTAACTAAATACAGGCTCAGTGACCACAGCCTCGCCATTGAAAAAGGCCGCTACAGAAAATTCTGGGTTGCCAGAGAAGAGCGGCTGTGCAGCCAGTGTGACCTAGGGGAGGTCGAAACACAGGCGCATTTCCTGCTGTCCTGCCCTAAATACACAAAAATCAGGGAGACATACTTTAAAATATTAAAAATGCATATCCCTGAGTTCAGCATGATCCCCGATTGCTGCAAACTCCCCGTCCTGCTGGGAGAGGAGGAGCGCACTGCCTTCTTAGCAGCGCAATATGTATCCACCTGCCACAGCCTGCGAGACAGTGTGTAGACACCAGCCTGTGGCACTCCATTTGCAAAACAAAATAAAAACAGTGATTTTTCTGATGTCATGACACAAATTTTGATACAAACAACAAAAATGGTTTATATCCTACTTAATTTTATTTCAATGTGTACTATATTTGTTCCACTGAATCTTGTATTGCAATGTTTTGTCTTGATTGATAGAACATTTGTATCTGCTTTGGCAATATTGTGATAGATCATGCCAATAAAGCACCTTTGAATTGAATTGAAATGAATTGACAGACAGACAGACACACGCACACACACACACACACACACACACACACACACACAGAGCCAGCCAGCCAGACAGCCAGCCAGCTCAGCCATGACATCACGAGCCTCTCTCAGCTGACTGCTATGACATCACAGAGCACGTACATTCCGTTGCTTGCCGTCTGTCAACCACTCAGTCACTGCCAGCCAGACTGGCTGGCTGGCTGGATGGGGGGGCTGCTTGCTGCTGCTGCGTACCTTAGCAAGCTTATTTGCTTGACCGGCCTTCCTACTCCTCTGCCCACATGCCCACCTATGCCCGATCTGCTGTTCACCTGGATCACAGCTCCGCCCCAACAAGGCAGAGCCCCCCAAGAATGGTACAAACTCACCCACGATCCCCTCCACGGAAAGCTTTAGCCCAAAATAAGGGACACATTCTGCCCAATATGTCAGCGCCAACCACAGCCTGAGGGACACAGTGACACACGAGCACCGGCTGTAAATATAATGTAAATACTCGTTTGTAATGCATGTCATTGTATTTCAAAAAAGGAATCTGGAAATGGTATACCTATTTTCTTTATTTGTATGTATTAAAGATCACATTTTATTACATTTTCTTTTTCTGTACTTCATTACATCTTATTGTGATTCATAATTCTATTATTTATTTTCCGTGTATATGTATGTATGTATGTATTGTGACAAACCAAGGGGCAGGGTCATACATGGCAGATATGTCAGGCCAGGTCTGCTGCAAGGTGTGTACTCTAGGGTAGAATACCGACCCTAGGCAACTACACTCCCCAGAAACCCTCAGGCAGCCATTCTAGCACCTAATGTGGTCACTTGGTGTTACTTCCTCAATTATTCACCAGGTATATAAGGCGGGCCTGAGAGAGAGAGAAGTGAGAGACAATAGGGTGAGTTATCTGGAAAATAGAGGTAGCTCATAAGGAGAAAGCCAAGACTTATTTATTCCAGACTTTGTTTAAAATAGAATGATTATGTAAGATTAGTTACAACTCCAGTGTGAGTTAGGTTTTGTTTTCAGATTTGTTTTGTTTGAAGTAAACATACAGGCACAGCCCTGTATTTGCAACCTCCTCCCTGGGTCATGACTGGTTTTTACTCCTAAGAAGATCACAGAGAAGACCCGCACATGTGTACAGCCAAGGCGTTTTGTCACATTTGGTGTAGAATGCGGGCAGCACCTCATGAAACCCAGACTGGCTGAGTGAATTTTTTTATCCAAAAAAAAAAAAACTACAGGCTGTAATAGCCCAACAGGAAGCGACCAGGGTGCAGCAGGTGGCTCACCAGGATGCTATGCGGATGCATCAGGAAGCACTGCAGGTCCAGCATGATACAAATAAAATGTTTAGAGAAGAGCAGGAAAAGGTGACTAAAGAGCTGAAAGAGAGTGTTGAAGCACTTGCAACCAGGATTGGGCCACAGGGGGCTGCAACCCATTCCACTCCCCGCACCAATCACTTTCTGCAGAAAATGACAAAACAGGACGATGTTGAGGCCTTCCTTATGACCTTTGAGAGGACAGCAGAGAGAGGGATGGCCAAAAGATTCCTGGGCAGGGCTTGTGGCACCTTATCTGGCAGGGGATGCACAGAAAGCGTACTTTGATCTGGAGCTGAAGGACGCCCAGGACTATGATAAATTGAAAGCGGAGATAATGACCCGATTGGGCGTGACCACCGCAGTGAGGGCACATCGGTTTCAGCAGTGGGCCTACCAACCAGGACAACCAATCCGAACGCAGATGTTTGATCTGATCCATCTGGCCAGGAAATGGCTACAGCCAGAGGTCCATTCATCAGCCGAGGTGGTGGAGGCCATAGTCCTTGACAACTACCAACGCTGTTTGCCCAAGGACGTTCGACGCTGGGTTGGCCAGAATGAGGTGCTGTCCGCTGACACCTTGGTGGCCATTGTAGAGCGGTTCTATACAGCCGGAGCAGCAGAGCATGTACCGGAGGTTAAAAACTCGTTCCCCAGGCCATGACGAACCAGCGGACCGGGTAAGATGGTTCCAAAGTACTCTGGGAAACATGACGCGCTGGATTGGAAGAAAAGAGCAAGACTGGGGGGGGCAAAGGTGGGGCCTAAAGCCGAGACTAAGGGTTATAGGGGGTCACCATCACAACCAATTGTCTGCTACAATTGTGACAAAGTAGGACATATTGCGGCCCACTGCCCAGGTAGAGAGGAACCAATGCAATGTAATGTGTGTGATATGGGGAAAGAGAAACCGGTATTTTATGCCTGCCCTGTTGGGACGGATGTTTTCATAGGCGGAGTACCTAATCCAAAACACATGTGTACAGTGATAGTCGATGAGAAAGAAGTGGCTGCTCTACTCGACTCTGGCAGTATGGTTACACTGGTCACAGAAAAATTAGTAGCGACCAACAAGCTGGATAGACATCAGGAGCTCAGTATCACATGCACACATGGTGACACACGCCCCTATCCCACAGCCCTTGTAAACATACAGACAGAGGCCGGGAAACTAGATTACGAAGTCGGTGTGGTACCCAACATGCCATATGATGTGATACTGGGACGATATTTTCCTAATTTTGGAAAACTAGATAGAAAACATAGTAAATTGGAAATGCACACTGAAAACTGTAAGCCAGAAGTTGCCTCGATCCCACAACTAGAGCTAAAAGTAGACCTGGTTCCAGTTGAGTCGACAGTGAAGGTTTTGGTTGGGGAAAATTAAACTGAAAACATAGGGGTGGAATGTAGTGACGTAGATGACCCTATGGAGGGTGAGGAACCCAGCACTAGCAGGGTGGGTGAGAATCCATTCATAGAGACCCCTGAAGCTGACAATGTAGAAGTGTCAGTGTTAGAGGGACTCCCCACTGATTTTGGCAGCGCACAGGTGCGAGATCTCACTCTACACTATGCTAAAGAAAATGTGAAGGTAGTAAATGGGACCCCTATGACTACTGCAGACCCGCCAACAGCTTATCCTTATTTTATGGTAAAAAATGACCTATTGTACCGTGTAAATAAGATAGGGGTGGACATTGTGGAGCAATTGCTAGTTCCCACCCCATTCAGACGAACAGTTCTCAATCTGGCACATGGGCATATCCTGGGGGGACATCTGGGGATGGACAAAACCAAGGATAGACTCCTGAGGAGGTTTTACTGGCCAGGCGTACATGCAGACGTGACAGAACATTGTAGCTCATGTCCTGAATGTCAACTACATGCTCCTAAACCAGCCTTCAGAAGCCCACTGGTCCCTTTGCCCATCATAGAGACCCCCTTTGCTAGGATAGCTATGGATGTGGTGGGACCTCTCCCGAAATCAGCCAGAGGGCATCAGTATATACTGGTTATTTTGGATTATGCCACCAGGTACCCAGAAGCCATTCCACTGCGGACCATGGCTTCAAAAGGTATTGCAAAAGAGCTAATGTTGATGTGTAGTAGGGTGGGGATACCGAGGGAGATATTAACAGATCAGGGCACACCCTTTATGTCTAAGGTTATGACCGATCTGTGTAAATTGTTGCAGGTTAAGCAGTTGAGAACATCAGTCTACCACCCACAAACAGATGGGTTGGTTGAGAGATTTAATAGGACCCTGAAGTCCATGCTAAGAAAGGTAATCGATAAGGATGGGAAAAATTGGGAATTCATGCTGCCCTACTTGATGTCTGCCATTAGGGAAGTCCCACAGGCTTCCCTGGGCTTTTCGCCTTTTGAACTGTTATATGGGAGGCACCCCAGGGGGATATTAGACATAGCCCGTGAAACGTGGGAACACGAGTCCACTCCTTTCCGGAGTGTAGTCGAGCACATCAATGCTATGCAAGAGAGAATAGCCACAGTCACTCCCATTGTGAGAGAGCACCTAAGGCAGGCAC
Source organism: Amia ocellicauda (assembly GCF_036373705.1). Lineage (NCBI taxonomy): Eukaryota > Metazoa > Chordata > Actinopteri > Amiiformes > Amiidae > Amia > Amia ocellicauda. Next base: position 676,045 of record NW_027102865.1, read on the forward strand.
AGGAACACCAACAATTCGCCTATAATCGTCAGGCTACACTGAGGGTGTTCCAGCCTGGTGATAGGGTGTTGGTGTTGGTTCCCACTGTAGAATGTAAATTTCTGGCTACGTGGATGGGACCTTATGAGATTATAGAGCGAATACGGGAAGTGAACTATAAGGTTCAGCAACCCGGCCGCCGACCCCCAGAACAAATATATCATGTCAACTTAATAAAAGCCTGTAAGGACAGGGAAGTGTTGATGTTGACTTACCCCCCTCAGCCACTAGGGACACCGAAGATGAATATTGCAGCTGCCTTGTCACCTGACCAGTTGAAGGAGGTGAACGACTTGATAATACGTAATAGGGAAGTTTTCTCAGGCATACCGGGGCGTACCCATTTAGTCTCTCACAACATTGTGTCTCTCCCAGGAAAGAAGGTAAATATGAGGCCTTACAGGGTACCAGAAGCTCACAGGAACACTATTAGAAATGAGGTTAAGGAAATGCTGGAGGCAGGGGTTATTGAAGAATCCCACAGTGAGTGGTCCAGCCCTATAGTCATGGTTTCCAAACCTGATGGCTCCTGGAGATTCTGTAATGATTTTAGAAAGGTTAATGAAATTTCAAAGTTTGATGCATACCCAATGCCCCGAGTAGATGAATTGTTAGAGAATATTGGGAATGCTCGCTATATTTCAACTATTGACTTAGCCAAGGGCTACTGGCAGATTCCCTTGACCCCGGGTGCCAAAGAAAAAACAGCCTTTGCAACCCCAGATGGTCTGTTTCACTACACAGTGATGCCCTTTGGCCTGCATGGTGCTCCTGCCACCTTTCAAAGGTTGATGGACCACATACTTAGACCACACAGGACGTATGCGGCAGCATATTTAGATGATGTGGTCATTCACAGTCCAGATTGGGAATCACATTTGTCTCAGCTCCAAGCGGTATTGGATTCAATACATGCAGCAGGCCTGATGGCTAATCCAACCAAATGCAATTTGGGGTTGGAAGAGGCCAAATACTTGGGCTATACAGTAGGGAGGGGTATGGTGAAACCCCAAATATCCAAGGTTGAAGCCATAAACTCTTGGCCTAGGCCTGTCAATAAAAAGCAGGTTAGGGCATTTTTAGGGTTAACTGGGTATTACCGGAGGTTTATTCCCAACTATGCTACCTTAGCGGCCCCTCTGACTGATATGACTAAGGCTACAGAACCCAATATGGTTAGATGGGGTGATACAGCAAACCGGGCTTTCCGGAGCCTACAGGAGGCGCTCTGCCGCAACCCCGTTTTAATGGTACCTGACTTTCAGAAAGAATTTATAGTCCAGACGGACGCCTCTGAGGTGGGGATCGGAGTGGTTTTGTCCCAAAGAATGGGTGATCACGAACACCCGGTGTTGTTCCTTAGCAGAAAGTTGGAATCCAATGAAATAAATTATTTGGTAGTTGAAGAAGAATGTTTGGCAGTGAAGTGGGCTTTGGACAGTCTTCGATACTATTTGTTGGGCAGGCACTTCACCCTGATCACTGACCATGCCCCCCTCACTTGGATGCATCGTTCGAAAGACAGGAATGCCCGTGTGATGAGGTGGTTTTTGAGTCTCCAACATTTTCATTTCACCCTGCAGCACAGGCCAGGGAAGGCCATGGGGAATGTTGATGGGCTGTCCCGGGTGCATGCTTTTTTGCGGCTGTCGCTCGACCTATGGGGTCGCAGCTGGGGGGGAGGATGTGGGACAAACCAAGGGGCAGGGTCATACATGGCAGACATGTCAGGCCAGGTCTGCTGCAAGGTCTGCACTCTAGGGAAGAAAACCGACCCTAGACAACTACACTCCCCAGAAACCCTCAGGCAGCCTAATGTGGTCACTTGGTGCTACTTCCTCAATTATTCACCAAGTATATAAGGCGGAAAGATAGAGTCAAGCTAGAAGGTCAGGCCAGAAGCTAGTTTGATTTCTGTTTGTTATTTACGATGAGAACCTTGGAAACAATGTCAAACGGTATGACCTACGTGCCTGTTCCCTAAAACCATGTGTAGACCTATGGACTCTGTTCTATAATGATATATGTTCTGCTTAGTTAGCCTTTAAGATAACATAGTAATGACTTTCTAGCATGTATGCATGTATGTATGTCCAATTGCTTTGACAATACAAATGAATTGAATTGAGAGGGAGAGAGAGAGAGAGAGAGAGAGAGAGAGAGAGAGAGACAGACAGACTGAAAAACAGACAAACAGACACACACACACACACACAGACATACACACACACACACAGAGCCAGCCAGCCAGCCAGCTCAGCGATGACATCACGAGCCTCTCTCAGCTGACTGCTATGACATCACAGAGCACGTACATTCCGTTGCTTGCCGTCTGACAACCACTCAGTCACTGCCAGCCAGACTGGCTGGCTGGCTGGATGTGGGGGATGCTTGCTGCTGCTGCGTACCTTAGCAAGCTTATTTGCTTGACCGGCCTTCCAACTCCTCTGCCCACATGCCCACCTATGCCCGATCTGCTGTTCACCTGGTCACAGCTCCGCCCCAACAAGGCAGATTCTCCCAAAAATGGTACAAACTGATCCACGTTCCCCTCCACGGAAAGCTTTAGCCCAAAATAAGGGACAAATTCTGTAACAACATAATGGATGCCCACCCAACCTGTGACAAAACTGAGAAAAAAGAAAAACGCCAGTCCTCCTGGGGGACACACAGCCACCCTGGCTGCCCAATATGTCAGCGCCTACCACAGCCTGAGGGACACAGTGACACACGAGCACCGGCTGTAAATATAATGTAAATACTTGTTTGTTATGCATGTCATTGTATTTCAAAAAAGGAATCTGGAAATAGTAAACCTATTTTCTTTATTTGTATGTATTAAAGATCACATTTTTTTACATTTTCATTTTCTGTACTTCATTACATCTTATTGTGATTCATAATTCTATTATTTATTTTCCGTGTAGATGTATGTATGTATGTATGTATGTATGTATGTATGTATGTATGTATGTATGTATGTATGTATGTATGTATATGTATGTATGTCCAATTGCTTTGACAATACAAATGAATTGAATTGAGAGGGAGAGAGAGAAAGAGAGAGAGAGAGAGAGAGAGAGAGAGAGGAATATGAGCTCCTAAAAAACATTTGTTTTTATACATAAGCGGATTTAATTTGTCATTTACAAATGAATATATAGCACTATAAACATACACAGAAGACATGGAATAGAAATTCAGAAGAAAAAGTATTCAAAAAATAATAATTTTAAGAGAAACACAAAAAGAAGAAAGCAGAGAGACAGTTCAGGAAGAAAAGTTAGAAAAGAAAAGCTGAAGACAAGAATTGGAGGTAAGACCTTTCACCTATAGAGACAAATAATTAAACAAAAAAATATGTATTAATAAAATAAATAAGCATTCTCAGTAGTTGACTCAGCCAATGAAAATGCAGAGCTCCGATTTGAATAGAGTGACAGTAGGAGAGAGCCCAACTGCCACTGAGACTGATACAAATCTATCGAACAGCAGTCTGACTGCAGAGCTGCCTTTTGAAATCCGATACCCTGAAGACATTCGCTCTGCACAGGCTATAAGGACTACAAACAAGCTGTGATGAGAGCATCTCCTGAGACCCTCATCCTAGACTACACCGGTAAAGGAGAAAACAGGGTCAAGAACAATCTACTGTTCTACACCGCCTTTCACAAAACCCTGTGCCAGACATACCCCAATAACAACAAGAGGGGCATTAGCAGAGGCAGGCAGATCTCAGTGCTGGTAGAGAAAGACACAGACAGTGTGATGCTCACTTTTAATGTATACCACAACGGGACCATCATGGTGCAGGACAGCGAGAGCAGCCTGGACCAATTATCTCTCGGCTTCCACACCTCAAAGCAGCAGACTGAGGTAGAGAAACACGAGCCAGAGCCGGCCACCCTGCAGTCTGCCCCCAGCCACACGGAGCCAGACAGTGCCCCATCTCCCACAGACTGCCCCCCTGTCTCCCCAAAACTCTCCAGCAACATTAAAACACTAAAGGAATGCCTATCAGTGCTGGAGCTGAAGTTTGCGGAGTTCAGGGACTAAAGATGCACCACAAGGCTGAGATCCATAAGCTGAGAGCAGCAGTGAGAGACCAGGAGGAGCAGAGCCAAACCCTGAGGACGGAGCTGCACAGAGCGAGGGAGGAGCTGACCAGGACACCCCAGCACAGCCAGCTGAGGAGCCTGCAGAGCCAGCTGGAGAAGCTAAGAGAGGAGCACAGAGACTGCACTGCACTGACCCCACAACACCTACAACCCCTGACGCACCCACTGACGCACCCACTGATCCACCCACACTCCCCACCACTCCTGACACCCCCACTATCACCAGACCTGCCACTAATACACAAACCCCTGAAACGCCACTCCCCTAAAACACACCCGCTGCCCCCACCACTCCCGACGCAAAACCCGGAGTGGCAGGTCAACACAGAGGTGGTCATTCTGAGCGACTCCAATGGGAAGTTCCTGGATGAGAGGCGCCTCTTCCCTGGGCGAAAAGTGAAAAAGCTTTGGTGCCCGACAGCACAGAGAGCCCTGGAGCTGCTCTCCAAGAGGAGGCTGTGCCAGGTCAAACACATCCTCATCCACACCGGCACTAATGACCTGAGTGCCCGCAGGGGCGATGTGGCCTCAGCCCTGAGACAGGTGGCAAAGAAAGCCACAGAGGAATTCCAAACTGCCAAAATCACCATCTCCACACTGCTGCCCCGCACAGACGTGCCCCTGCACATCATCCAGGCCATCAACGCAGAAGTATCCCGAAGATGTGCCCTCCTCCCCAACGTCCACCTGGCACACCACTGAGACATCCAGCCACATCACCGGTATGACCACGTCCACCTCAACAAGACGGGTGTGAGGAAGGTCCGTTTTTAGTGTTTCTCTGAACACATCCAAGCTTACCTAGGCGCTACATATTATTTTCAATTACCCGTAATTCTGATCTGTATTTTGGCTTGTTAATAGAAGTTATTGAAGTTGGACTCCTAATTCAAAATAACCAATATGTATCTCAACGTAATTTACTGACAGACATCACTCTTTATCACTTTCACTTTTGAAGGAACTGCTTTGTATTCAGTGTATTGTTTTATTGTAGTGCTGCTTCCTTTCTTGGCCAGGTTTTACTTGCAAAAGTGATTTTATTCTCAATGTAAGCTCAAAGTCAAATAGTTTAAATAAGAAAACAATGTATTGAAATGAGAACATCATGAACCTGTGTAATTGTGCTGAAGGACAAGCACTGAAAGCAGAGAGAATTTTGTGTTTGGCATTGAATAGCCTTAAAGAAAACTATGCCGTTTTTGGAAACTTTCATATTTAAGTTGAATGTAGGCAAAAACATTCCAGTCACTCTGAAGAGAGAATACAGTTTACTGTTCGAATAAGTAGCCCCTGAATTGAAGATAAAAATCAAAAGTGCTGTTCGTAATTAGTTTACACTTTTACATCAGATGTCTTGTTTTTGCGTTCCAAATTGAGGAGTTGTGGCATATAATGTAAATGAAGTTACTTCACTAGTAGTGCGATTTTTACGTTGTGTATGTGTGTTTGTATATATGAACTCATACATTTTTTAAAGATTGTATTTGGAAAACAAATTCAGGTATAGCACGTGTCCCCCTTTTGAATGGGTTCTATATATAACATTTTAAAACGAATGGTTCTGTGTAGAACGCTATGTTTGGGGGTTCTTCATGTAACCCCTTTGAAGGGGTTCTACATAGAACCATAAAGGGATCCACCAGAGCGATTACTCGAGGAACCCTTTATGGTTCTGTGCAGAACAATTTCTTCTAAGAGTGTGGAGTGTCGCCACACAATTTCTCTCAGAGGGCTTTTGACCAATGGCAATCCAATCCTGAATGACGTCACCACTATCCTGTTGTACTTTATGGGAGAGATGTATTAAGTAGTTTATAATGAGAAGAATAACAATAATCACCTGTTTTTCATAGGTTTTGTATCCATGGTCTCCTTCATATTAGGAAAGGAAGTTGATCCATAGCCTACTCAGAGACAACTGAGAGTTGGTCTCTGAGCAGCAGCACAAAGGGGTCGAGTCTCTCAATGTCCGTGTGTTGGAGATATTCCACCATATTGGTCCCAGCCTTTAAAACAATGTTAAAGAAGATGTTAAAGATATTGTAGAAATATATTGCAGAAGAGCAGAACTACAATCACACTTTTTCAATGCTATTGCTGTTTTCTACTTCCCTGGTGAGGTACCAATGCGGGAAGTTTGAGAGAGTATTTCTAAAATGTGTATGATCCAATACACACAGTTATTTAAAAAGCTGACGTCTTGTACATGCTCACCAGAACCAAGCCTAATTAAATAACACATTTAATATTAAATAAGTACATGTGCAGTAGCCACTTGGACAATTACAGATCCCCAGGTCAAAACACAACAGAAAGACATGGAAGATCGTATTTTCAAATCACATCTGTGGCCCCCATAACTGTAATTTGGTATTAGTGGGTCAAAGGATTTATTTGGTTCAAGTGATAATAAGATCATATTTTGAAAACAAACACTACAGGATGTCATATTTAAAATGACTGTGAGTACCTTTCTTTAGTGACGGTTCTGAGGGGGGCAGGGATTAGTTGAGTGTGCTAATTGGAGCTGTGAAGTGTGCAGAGAAAATACAAATGTTTTCTTTTAATATGAAAACAAAGAACTTTTTTTAACACCGACCTGGGATTGTGTTTCTTTCCAAGTTTCCTTACTGTTTCTGAGAAGAGATTGTTCACTTGCAAAGTGAACTGGACCCGTGTGACTCGCAGGTAAGGAGAGCCCGTGTTGAACTAAGATGGCTACAGTGAGTTTTCCTGGACAAAGCTCGGGCAAAGGATAGCGCAGAGTGCACCTGCACCTGAGATTGTGTTGAGAAGCTTTGTGATAAGAGCAGGTAAAGAGGGAAAAGAAACACAAGTATTTTCTTTGTTTGAAGAACACATTTTGTTTTAACTGAAACGGGACTACAACTTTTGAAAGGGAAATAGTTGCTAGTGCACTGTATTTTTATTGAGTTTATTAGAAGAAAAAAGCTTATATTTTGGACAGAACGAACTCGTTTGGCATGCAACTAGCAGCAAACGATGTGAAGCAAACAAAACAGTTAGCAAGTTAGCAAGTTACAGTCTGTCCTAGGTCCGGGGGTGCTTATGGTTGTTTATGGGTTCCCTTACCTTAGCCAGTGTCATGTACGGGTGTCCGTACCTTACTGGAGTGTTTGTTTTTATTATAATATATATACATAATATAATATATAATAATGTAATATTTCAGATAAATCGTCACAGTGAGTGACACCAGCATTATTGGTTTTTTGAGAAATAAAAAAACAGAATGTAGAGAAGAAAATGTTGGAAGGAAGTTGGGAGAAAGACTGGTCTCCGAAGGAGCACCGGGACTGGTGGAAGCAACAACAACCAGATAAGACAGAGAAAGGAATTGTGATATTGTGTCAGGTTGGTGAGAATCAAGAAAAGAAAATAACAGAAATGGAAGATCATCATAAACAGTAATGTGAATTGAGAGCAGAAGTTGTGAAAAATACGATAGAATTAATAGAACTACAAGGCAAATTAGAAGGGCAAGAAAAGTGGTCAGAAAAGGTGAAGGTGTAGGTGCGCGATGTGCTGCCGTGTTAGGAGCGCGTCGCGACACAGATCACTCCGAGGACGACGGGCCCGATTGGGATGATTTAGATCGCAAAGCATGGGAATATGAAAAAGGAGGTTTTGCTAGCACTCCTCCCCCATATAATCCGGAATATAAATCAATCACTGATTTTGGTTATAATAATACATTGTATCCAGATCTGACCGCTCTGAAAACGGTCCCAGCTGCACCCATGCAAGTCAAAACTAGACAGAGTAAAGAGGAAGGTCAATCAATAGTCTATACGACTAAAACCCATGTCCCCTTCTCCCCAGGAGAAAAAGAAATGATATGGGCGTCCCTCCCAAAATTAAAACCAAACCAGGGTAACACAACTTTTTGGGATATTCTAGATGAAAAGATGGTTATTCACCTCCTTCACCCGCACGATGTACACATCATCGTGAAGGCTAAATGTCCGCCCAACATTTGGATACAGTTACTACGAGAATATCAGACCGGGGAGTGGGCTAATGTAGCCTCTACAGATGAGGAGGAAATAACAGAACTTTTTCACAATGGATCAAGAAAACTGAGATAGTGAAATAATGAAATAATCGAGTGGGATTATTTGACATTTTATTCTAAATAATCATAAGCTTAAATAATAAGTTATAAGGGCTGTTTGAGACACTGCAGGGTCAATAAAACATGCCACAGATCGGATATCTGAATTATCTTTAGATATCAATGTGTATGTGCTTTGTGTGTTTATGAATATGTATAGTTTGAAGGTGATATAAGGTAAATGTCTATGTTTTGGCAATCATTTTAGAATTATATTTAAAAATGTAACAACAGATTTATCATATTCATGAGGATCTTTGGCTCTATACAGAGTGCCTCAAGCATCAGAAATCAGAAAGAAAGACTATTATAAGAAAAGTAATCCAAAATATACATTGAATAAACAGATGGATAATAATAGTAATACATAAATAGTCATGGTGTCTCCACAAGAAGAACCAGAATTTGTTTGTTAAACATCATGTTATGGACAAGCTCTGTCAAAAGTCAAATTCAAGGAAACGAAAGGCTAGAAGAGAGCCTGGTGCAGCCCTGACAGCCTGTGAAAGCAGGAGAATGTAAACAGTCTGGTGACATGTTACAGTCTTTCAGAAAATGTTTGGTTATTGGTGCCTAGCATATAATACCTGAAATGAAAGTCAAAGTAGACCATGGTTTTAAGATGAGTGATGTAGGAAAAGGGTAAGATACCGCAGAAGTATAAGATTACAACTATAGAATAAGTAAGCTCAAGTAATATAAAATGCTTTACAGGAGAAAAGTAAGAATGGAAAGGAAGAGTAAAAGAGAAGGTGTCCTAGGATTATGGGAATCATTATTGAGATCAATGGCCTATTGGCTAATATTTTGTTAGGTACATATATGACTTCAATAAACGAATAATGGAGTGACATCTGTATAAATATAAATAAAACATATTGATAAAAAAACCTGAATACATTTCTTGTAAGAAATTAAGAATAGGAGAAAGAATAGCTGTTAGAATGCAGAGCAATGTTAACCAAAGTTGAAGAGGGTTTGAGTAAGTTGACGAGGGTCTGAGTAAGTTGATAAGGCTTGGGAAGCAGGAAAAGGCGAGTTTGATGTGTGTGAGACAAATGTGCTGCCACTTTTAGCACAGAGAGCTTCTGATGGTGATTGAATGAAACGTGGGAAAATAAATAAACTTGATGTAGGATAAATGAATAAATAATTGAATGAGATATGAGCCGCAGAGACCTCCCACATTGGAAAGTGGACTACAGCAGATAATCCTCTCCTCTCCCAGGGCAGGGTGATTAAGTGGGGACGCGTGTGAAGAGTGCAGGTGGACCCAGGTGAGTTGTGAAAGAAAGAAGAAACAAAAATAATAAGGCACGCGTGCAAACAATCAAAATAATACTAAGTGAATAACAAATTAAACAATAAAGTGAAAGATAATCAACACACAAAATAATGGCAATATAGAACCAAACAAAATACACAAGCCATATTGCATAAAGTGAAGTGAAATATAAATATAATAAGTAATGGTGATTAAGGAGCTAATTAACACCGTCCGTGACATTTACATTGGTTGGGTGTGTGGATACCAGTAATAATTTTTGTTTTATTGAAATACAAAATAATTCTATTTTTCCGAAGTGCTGAACTTTAATACAGTCTAGAAAGATTAATATTTTTTGTCTTGGGCTATATTATTATTACCATAGTTTTTCTATTGTATAAGTATCTTGGAGTAGAGGCATAGGTGGGCATGTGGGCAGAGGAGTAGGAAGGCCGGTCAAGCAAATAAGCTTGCTAAGGTACGCAGCAGCAGCAAGCAGCCCCCACATCCAGCCAGCCAGCCAGTCTGGCTGGCAGTGACTGAGTGGTTGACAGACGGCAAGCAACGGAATGTACGTGCTCTGTGATGTCATAGCAGTCAGCTGAGAGAGGCTCGTGATGTCATCGCTGAGCTGGCTGGCTGACTGGCTGGCTGGCGGGCTGGCTGGCTCTGTGTGTGTGTGTGTTTGTGTGTGTGTCTGTTTTTCTGTTTGTCAGTCTGTCTGTCTGTCTGTCTCTCTCTCTCTCTCTCTCCCTCTCAATTCATTTGTATTGTCAAAAGCAATTGGACATACATACATTCATACATATATATATATATATATATATATATATACATACATACATACATACATGCTAGAAAGTCATTACTATGTTATCTTAAAGGCTAACTAAGCAGAACATATATCATTATCGAACAGAGTTCATAGGTCTATACATGGTATTAGGGAACAGGCACGTAGGTCATTCTGTTTGACATTGTCTCCAAGGTTCTCATTGTAAATAACAAAGAGAAATCAAAATACCTTATGGCTCCTGACCTTCTAGCTTGACCTTATCTTTCTTAAGTATACAAGAGAGAAAAACAGTTGTGAGAAAAGAATTTCTAACTTTCCTTCCACACATACATACATACATACATACATACATACATACATACATACATACAAACCAGAGGCATGCAAAAAAATATAAAGAGGATGAAAATGTTGTATAGCACATACAAAAGGGATGGTGATGAAACAAAATACATAGAATATGTTGAGCTGCAAAGAGATCTTAAGAAAGGGATCAGGAAAGCAAAGAGGGAAATAGAAAGAAACATAGCTCTTGGAGCTACAACCAATGCAATGAGCTTTTTTCAAAATTACAACAGCAAGCGGTCAATTAAGGAGGAGGTGAAACAGATAAAGGACAAAAATGGAGGTATCTTGGAAAACGAACAAGATGTGGCAAATATTCTAAATGAGTATTTCACAGAGGTTTGTACAAAAGAAAAAACAGATGACATGCCACAGGTTGACAATCAATCCAGTCAAACCCTAAGAGAGATCAGGATAAATGAGGAGGAGGTACTAAAGGGACTAGCAGAATTAAAATCAAACAAATCACCTGGGCCAGATGGGATATTTCCAACAGTACTTAAAGAAATGAGGGAAATTATGTATAGGCCGTTAACTCGATTATTTCAAATGACACATAGAACAGGGGATGTTCCCACTGACTGGAAGACAGCAAATTTCATACCAATCCACAAGAAAGGGGACAAAACTGAGCCAGGAAATTACAGACCAATCAGTCTCACCTGCATCACCTGTAAAATGTTGGAAAAAATGATTAGACAGAAAATAGAGGAGCATCTCAATGAAAACCATATTCTTGGAGATAGTCAACATGGGTTTAGACGATGCAGATCATGTCTTACTAACTTAATACATTTTTTTGAACATGCAACTGCAGCTGTAGATCACGTGAAAGCATATGATATGATATACTTAGATTTCCAAAAAGCTTTTGATAAGGTTCCACACCAAAGACTGATCCTCAAATTGGAAGCTGTAGGCATTCAGGGTCATGTAAGTAGATGGATTATGAACTGGTTGATGTATAGGAAACAGATTAGAGGAGTCACTTCTAACTGGAGTGAGGTTGTTAGTGGAGTTCCACAGGGATCAGTACTAGGGCCTTTGCTTTTTCTAATCTATATTAATGATCTGGACTCTGGGATACTTAGCAACCTTGTCAAATTTGCAGATGATACTAAAATAGGTGGCTTAGCAGATACAATCTTGGCAGCACATGCTATTCAGAGGAACTTAGATAAATTCAGTTGTGGGCTGACACCTGGCAAATGAAATTCAATGTGGACAAGTGCAAGGTAATACATGCAGTAAAACAAAAATGTCCACTATAATTACACTATGGGAGGTACAGATCTAGATGAAGTAATGCATGAGAAAGACCTAGGAATCTATGTGGATTCACTTTCTCCATCCAAACAATGTGGGGAAGCAATACAAAAGGCATACAGAATGCTAGGGTATATCGTCAAAAGTGTAGAATTTAAGTAATGTTAAGACTGTACAATGCGCTAGACCTCATCTGGAATACTGTGTACAGTTCTGGGCACCACACTTCAAGAAGGATATTGCTGCTTTAGAGACAGTTCAGAGGAGAGCAACCAGACTTATTCCAGGTCTGAAGGGAAAGTCCTACTCAGAGAGACTGAGGGAACTGAACCTTTTCACCCTGGAACAGAGGAGATTACGTGGGGACTTGATCCAAGTCTTCAAAATCATGAAAGGTTCCTCAAACCAGAGGAGCTTTTCCAGATCAGCAGGGACACACGCACCAGGGGACAACAAATGGAAATTGGGCTTCAAGGCATTCAAGATGGAAAGTGGTAGAAGCTGAAAGTTTGGGAACATTTAAAAATAGACTGGATAGGATCCATGGATCACTTAGATATTAATGGACACCAAACGAGCATGATGGGTCGAATGGCCTCCTCTCGTGTGTAAACTTTCTTATGTTCGTATGTTCTTATGAATGTTCCCTAAGCATGTTTCAAATGTTCCCTAATTTATGTTACAAATGTGCCTTAGCACCTCTCTCTCTCTCTCTCTCTCTCTGTCTCAATTCAGTGCATTTGTATTGTCAAAGCAATTGGACATGCATACATACATACATACATATATATGGAAAATAAACAATATGTGTACATCTCTGCATTAATGGTGCCCTAACAGATGTGCAAGTTACATGACAGACAGACAGACAGACACTCACACACACTTTCACACACACACACACACACACTTTCACAGACAGACAGACAGACAGACACACACACACACACACACACACACACACACTTGTATACCTGACACGTATAGAAGACTGGATAGGGAGATATAAATAGCAATGGGGAGACTCTTGTACTTGGTGTGGCTCTATCCATATAGTGGGGCCAGCAGCCACTTAGCAGGTGTAGCAATAGAAGCTCAGCCTGGGGAGACTGGATTTAGCATTTCCTCTCCATTTTGATAAGTATCCATAATCATTTCTGCAAAATACTTCTATGATACCTATGTATGTTTTTTACTTGTACTATATTATACTATCAAGTATCAGTGTACACATACAATGTGACCTGTTACATTAATACAGAGGCCACGGAAGGCCAGATCAGTAATAGCCACTGTCCCCTGATATTACACTTTTTTACAATCACTTTGGCACTCATTTCAGAACCTTGATGTCATTTTTCAAAACTCTAGACACAAAACTCACACCCGATGATCAAAATGCACATTTTTCAATTGCTTGGATACAATACACATCAACCTCAGATCATTTGTTCATTGAACTAAAATGATACAACTTAACGTCAAAGTATTACCATTTCAAAATGCAATTCACACATTACATCTGAGATCACTGTCTATTCATTTCATTACAAAGATCTAACTATCAATTGATACAGCTGCTCAAAATGATAAGTGACTGTTGCATTACTCTTAATTCATAGTTTTATGGAAACTGACGAACAGTATTCCATGTTTCGATCATGAAAGTTTCAGGATAATGAGATCCATTGACACCAATAACCGAGGAGCATGAACCAGTTGGACTACATTATCTATGGATGTAATATTTCATCATCATTCATCATCATGTAGCACTTTTCCACACCATGTTTTCAGTGTGGAAGGAAAGTTAGAAATTCTTTCTCTAATACCTGTTTTTCTCTCTTGTATACTTAAGAAAGATAAGGTCAAGCTAGAAGGTCAGGCCAGAAGGTAGTTTGATTTCTGCTTGTTATTTACGATGAGAATCTTGGAGACAATGTCAAACAGTATGATTGAAGTGCCTGCTCCCTAATCCATGTGTTGATCTATGAACTCTGTCCTATAATGATATAAATTCTGCTTAGCTAACTTTTAAGATAACATAGTAATGACTTTCTGATTATAACCAGCTCTTTGATTTTTGTGTATAAAAGCTCTGACTGTTAAAATGAAGGCAGAGCGACTTTGGGATCTTCTTGAGTCACTGTTCCTCTCCACGCTGCGTGTATTAAAGGCATTGCAACTAACGCTCCAACCTGGTTGAAGATGATTGTTCTTCCACATCAGATTTGACATTACTGTATGTATGCAGGCCCTTGTAATTGCTTTTCCAATACTGCCAACTGGTTATTGATGATTGATTTCACATTGTGGTACGAGTATCGAGTGAAATGAGTGCTATCCACCCGAGCAACACAGTGATAACATGGAGCCGGCAGGTCATCCAGGTCACAATAGAGGTCAAGCAGTGGGAGGAGGAAGACGTGGTGGTCAAAGGAATGGAAGGGGACATGCACCCCTTCTGAGAGGTGGTCGTGGGCCTCGTCATAGAGGAGGGCTTAGGCCTCACCAGAGAGGCAGCCATGGGCCTCATTTGAGAGGTGTTGGGGGAACGTGGTAGAGGACAAGGCCACGGACCAGACAGCGGCAGCAACAGCAAATAGTGTCCAGTGAAATCCGAGAAATAGTTGTAGAGCATGTTGTAAATCATGGCATGACCATGACTGAGGCAGCTACAATGATTCAATCAAACCTCAGAATCAACTCAGGATCAACTGTGGCCTCAATCATCAGAAATGTCCGTACTGAGAAGCGGCAAGTCTTCAGCATGCACTAAACATTAGGCTACTCTCAATTGTCAAATGACTGTATACTGCATACCAATGTGTAGCACAGAGTATAGTGTGCCTTTTGAAAGAAATGCAGACAGAGTGAAGCAGCTGATGACTGAGTATGTTCAGGTATGTTCAGTTTCAAGATGCCTCTTGTGAAAAATGGTTGTGAGAACCTGAACCTGAACACAGGGCTGATGGAAATTTAGAAGTACAGTAATCAATCCTTTGTTTTGCTTTTTACACTAAGCCAGGTGAGGAACACTGCAGTTGACATTTTACTGTAGTTTTGTTCTTTTTTGTAGCTAATTATTGTTGCATGGATTCAAAGAAACCTATGGTGTGATTTGATTGTATTGCATCAATACATTTCAGATTTTGTTCAATGATTCCACTGTGTCTGTAGTATTCTCTCTACTAGTCCTTTTACAGTGATGTATTTATGTGTAGTACCATAATGAAACATGTATCACATATTTTGTACTACAATATTTAATGATTGTACGAACAACTACACAGTGAAACTATCGGTATCTTCTGTGTTACTATGTTACTATGGTATTTCATGATAAATGAGTTATTTGAACCAACAAGTCTGCAAGTGCTAGGTTTCTTTAAATATATGAATGCACAATGCAATGTTTTGA
Source organism: Amia ocellicauda (assembly GCF_036373705.1). Taxonomy (NCBI): domain Eukaryota; kingdom Metazoa; phylum Chordata; class Actinopteri; order Amiiformes; family Amiidae; genus Amia; species Amia ocellicauda. Next base: position 691,435 of record NW_027102865.1, read on the forward strand.
ACATTGGACAGCCTGTGTTACAAGTGATGACCGTTTTGAGTTTTGTGTCTAGAGTTTTGAAAAATGACATCAAGGTTCTGAAATTAGTGACAAAGTGATTGTAAAAAACTGTATATTCATCCTATTTAATGTGCTCTTTTAAAATGTACTTTTCTTTTTTATGTTGCCATTTCTGTTCTACCAATGTTTCAGTTGTTAGCCAAAGATTGACAGAGTACATCTCATACACACAGGCCAGACAGCAAAGATTTCTTTTTGAAATTCAATTACAAATGCTGCATGAACTCATCAATACGATTAGAGCTCCTGAAAGCAATATAACTAACTCACTCTACAGCATCTCATTAGCAGTGAAAAGAAACCAAGAAAGTTGTGACAGTCGACTGTTTACCACTATGTAACATCACCTTTTCTTTTAATAACACTTATTAAGCACTTGGGCACTGAAGACACCACTTGGTTAAGTTTAGCAAGCGGGATTTTCCCCCATTCATCCATTATGCATTTCCTCAGCTGCGCAACTGCACAGGGCCTTCGTTGTCTTAATTTGCACTTCATAGTGCGCCACACATTCTCAATTCGGAGACAGGTCAGGACTGCAGGCAGGCCATGCTAGCACCCGCACTCTCTGCCTATGCAACCATGCGCTTGAAATCTGGGCAGAATGTGGTTTGGCGTTATCCTGCTGAAAAATGCAGGTACGTCCCTGGAAAAGACGATGTCTGGATGGCAGCATATGTTGCTCCAAAATGTGTACATCTCTTTCTGCAAAAATGGTGCCCTCACAGATGTGCGAGTTACATGACAGACACTCATACACACTGTCACACCCACACACACACAAACACACACTTTCACAGACAGACACACGCACACACACACACACACACACACACTTTCACAGACAGACAGACAGACACACACACTTTCACACACAATCACTTTCACAGACAGACACACACACACACTTTCACACAGAGACAGACACACACACACTTACATACATACATACATACATACATACAGTGAGGGAAAAAAGTATTTGATCCCCTGCTGATTTTGTACGTTTGCCCACTGACAAAGAAATGATCAGTCTATAATTTTAATGGTAGGTGTATTTTAGCAGTGAGAGACAGAATAACAACAAGAAAATCCAGAAAAACGCATTTCAAAAAAGTTATAAATTGATTTGCATGTTAATGAGGGAAATAAGTATTTGATCCCCTATCAATCAGCAAGATTTCTGGCTCCCAGGTGTCTTTCATACAGGTAACGAGCTGAGATTAGGAGCACTCTCTTAAAGGGAGTGCTCCTAATCTCAGCTCGTTACCTGTATAAAAGACACTTGTCCACAGAAGCAATCAATCAATCAGATTCCAAACTCTCCACCATGGCCAAAGAGCTGTCCAAGGATGTCAGGGACAAGATTGTAGACCTACACAAGGCTGGAATGGGCTACAAGACCATCACCAAGCAGCTTGGTGAGAAGGTGACAACAGTTGGTGCGATTATTCGCAAATGGAAGAAACACAAAATAACTGTCAGTCTCCCTCAGTCTGGGGCTCCATGCAAGATCTCACCTCGTGGAGTTTCAATGATCATGAGAACGGTGAGGAATCAGCCCAGAACTACATGGGAGGATCTTGTTAATGATCTCAAGGTAGCTGGGACCATAGTCACCAAGAAAACAATTGGTAACACACTACGCCATGAAGGACTGAAATCCTGCAGCGCCCCCGCAAGGTCCCCCTGCTCAAGAAAGCACATGTACAGGCCCGTCTGAAGTTTGCCAATGAACATCTGAATGATTCAGAGGAGAACTGGGTGAAAGTGGTCTCAGATGAGACCAAAATCAAGCTGTTTGCCATCAACTCAACTCGCCGTGTTTGGAGGAGGAGGAATGACCCCAAGAACACCATTCCCACCATCAAACAAGGAGGTGGAAACATTATGCTTTGGGGCTGTTTTTCTGCTAAGGGGACAGGACAACTGCACCGCATCAAAGGGACGATGGACGGGGCCATGTACCGTCAAATCATGGGTGAGAACCCTAAGCCAGGGCATTGAAAATGGGTCAAATACTTATTTCCCTCATTAACATGCAAATCAATTTATAACTTTTTTGAAATGCATTTTTCTGGATTTTCTTGTTGTTATTCTGTCTCTCACTGCTAAAATACACCTACCATTAAAATTATAGACTGATCATTTCTTTGTCAGTGGGCAAACGTACAAAATCAGCAGGGGATCAATTACTTTTTTCCCCCACTGTACATACATATATATGGAAAAGAAACATTACAAGTATAAATCACAATAAGATGTAATAAAGTACAGATAAACAAAGTGTAATAAAATGTGATCTGTTTGAAAATGCAGGGACGTCACTGGAAAAGATGATGTCTGGATGGCAGCATATGTTGCTCCAAAATGTGTACATCTCTTCTGCAAAAATGGTGCCCTCACAGATGTGCGAGTTACATGACAGACAGACAGACAGACACTCACACACACTGTCACACCCACACACACACTTTCACAGAGAGACATATACACACACACACACACACACACACACTTTCACACAGAGACAGGCACACACACGTACAGACACACACACTAACTTTCACACAGAGACAGACACACACACACACACACACATACATACATACATATGGAAAAGAAACAATACTTTTATAAATCACAATAAGATGTAATAAAGTACAGAAAAACTAAATGTAAGAAAATGTGATCTTTAATACACACAAATATGTATGGCTGTTCGGATGCGTCTTGGACTCGGGTTCCTCTTCATTACGTATAACGCTTTTGCCTTTTGCTAAAGCTTTCCATGGAGGGGATCGTGGGTGAGTTTGTACCATTCTTGGGGGGCTCTGCCTTGTTGGGGCGGAGCTGTGATCCAGGTGAACAGCAGATCGGGCATAGGTGGGCATGTGGGCAGAGGAGTAGGAAGGCCGGTCAAGCAAATAAGCTTGCTAAGGTACGCAGCAGCAGCAAGCAGCCCCCCCATCCAGCCAGCCAGCCAGTCTGGCTGGCAGTGACTGAGTGGTTGACAGACGGCAAGCAACGGAATGTACGTGCTCTGTGATGTCATAGCAGTCAGCTGAGAGAGGCTCGTGATGTCATCGCTGAGCTGGCTGGCTGGCTGGCTCTGTGTGTGTGTGTGTCTGTGTCTGTCTGTTTTTCTGTTTGTCAGTCTGTCTGTCTGTCTCTCTCTCTCTCTCTCTCTCTCTCTCTCTCTCTCTCTCACTCTCAATTCAATTCATTTGTATTGTCAAAGCAATTGGACATACATACATACATACATACATATATGTAGCGTAAGGTACACTTATACATTTCAATTAAAGAAGTGAATTCATAGTATCACCTTATCACGAATCCTGGAGTCTTGTAGAACTCAATTTCTGTAATAATTGGACGCAGACACCAATTCCAAAGATATAAATTGTCAAATTTATTTAAAAACAAAGACTAAATGTAGCACTACACTAATTATACAAAAGGGAAAAACTAATTAAAATTCAACTCTAGATCAACAAATCAAAGACAAATCACTTCCGTGACCAAATCAAAGACCATGGGATCCCATAGGATAACACACAAATCGTTAAACAAAAAAGGTTATAAACACATTGACTACAATACCGGTTAGTAATTCTAGGAATCACTAAGAAACAGTTGAAAGTGCTAAATTGCAGTTTCAGAAGAAGAAAAAAAACTGTAACTGATGGGATATGTAGTACTTTATACTCGAGTGGTCTATGCGATTACACCCTGTTGGTGTTATTAAGAATGCCAAGTACCAGAATGCAGAGCGGGACTGTTTTTTGTGCCGTGACTTGTCGGGGGAAAAAGGCGCAGAAAAAACGGACGAGAAGGTGAAGGTAGTATGGCGGTGATGCACGCGTTGGTGAAGTGGGAAAGCGGGGTCGACAAAGACTCTTACAGCGTGATTCCCACTGCTTGCTTTCGCAATTTTGATTTATTCAGCATTGCTGATGATGACGAAGAGACGACTCGAAACTTCAGAGCAGAGTGGAGAGACACGAAAAAACCTCCAAAAGGTGGATGGCCTGTCCATGAAGCGCAGATCATTATGACTGGTAACAATGTTTATTTAAAAAAAAAACATTAAAGTCTTTACATGCTATTTGATATATACAATCACAGTATATTTGAAATGAATGTTTAAGTTATTAATGTGTTGTACTTCTAACATACTCTTATAACATGGTAGGTGGTGGTGAGGGCGCTAAAAACTCGTCATACTTGACTGGCATTTGTAAGAACGATTTATTGTGTGTTGTGCTTTACAATAAAATCCCCCAAATCACAAAATAAATTAAACCAGATATAATTTAACTTCAGTTTTGATTCAGTGTTGGCTGTTCATCTTAATTTGTATGGTCAAAGCACAGTATTTTTATGACACATAAATATAATCCCCAAATATCTGTGGACATAATGCAGGGTTTTATTTATTTTATTTTTATTTTAGGAAAAGAAGGCGAACTAAGAAGAAAACTTAATGACCTAACAAAAATGCCCTGTCCTAAAATGAAGAGAGTACCTAAACCAAACAAAAAACTTCAAATTTCAGATGATAGTGACCTTGATGAACCACAGTTACCGGTGAGATAATTACTGCAAATATTAAATAAATGTATTGCAGGATTGTTTTTTTTTAATCATATTCATATATATATATATTTTCATTTTAAACTCTTTTCCTCTCTGAATACAGCACAAAATAAGAAAGAAAACCGATGGAGCTTCAAGAATTAGATCCCGTCATATTCTACAGACATTTAAAGAGTCCAGTGAAGTTGAGCTACAGCAAAAAGTTAAGCAGCTCGAAAAGGAAAACACAAGACTTAAAAATGAAAACCAATGTCTTCGAAACCGTATGGTTGATGGTAAGTTTTTTTATTTATAGCAAATAATTCCTTACCTTGATAAATGTTATTCTTCAGTAATTTAGATTCCAGAGTAATGTATTATAGTTGATCATACTGAAGTAATCTAGAACCACAATACAGACTCTTAATGTGCACTGTCTAATAGTATAATAATACTGATTATTAAATAAAGTTTTTCAACATAACTTCATAATCCTACATTAATGACTATATGCATTACATTAGACCTGGTAATTCTTGTATTTTATCTTTTTTATTTTTTTCGTAGCTAATGTTAATGACCCACAAAAAGGTCAGTTTGCCAATAACATAGAGCAAGTCTCTCAAGTATAATTGCAGGCATTGATGGTTTTGTTTTCACTTTGTATTAAATATATTACTAGAAATGATTATCATTTAATACTAAGGTTTTTTTCTCCAGAGATTCCAGACCTTTTGGATAATCTGAAAAATTTTTTAACAAAAGCCACATTTATCAGCGATGAAGACAAAAGTGTGTCACCATCAAGTGGTTCTGACAGCCCCACAGCAAATTGTTCTGAATCTGACAAAGAATCACCAAAACAGGTATAACACTCTTGGTCTACAATATTACAAAGACAAGGTAAAAATATATATATAGAAATCAAATATTGGTTGTAAACAATCTAATGATGCTACATTATCAGTTATATTCATAGTTATAGTTGATAATAAGAATGTAATTGAATTATGGGTGTCACAGATTCACTGACTTTATTATGTCTGTAAATTAATAAACTTAGAATTGAGACATACTGTGGTCTTTAATAACACATTTCTGTAACAAAATCACAGCCTTACTGATAATGTATTCCACTTAACATAATATAAGAATAGTTTGGGGATAAACTTGTTTTTTATTTACCATTGTCTTTTAGGTGGAAATATTCCCAGGCACTGGAGTTTACATTGACAAACTGTCCTGGATCCTTGCAGAGAGGTGCAGCACGAATACGTCATATGCAAGAACCCTGACGGTTGCTGTCTTTGACTTTCCAACATTATTAAAGAGCAATCTTCGTGGTGGTGGCAGCAAGAGAGATCCAACTTCGGAGAAAAAGACACCTCTGGATCGCTTAAAGGTGGAAGCCATATATGGTATGTAAATGCTGTTGTACAAAATTTCTAACTCTCCTTTTTAACTGTATAGAACACAAAGGGTTAGCATTTGAAATGTTCCTTTGGCCTTTGTTTTAGTTTCAGAGACTAGAGTTAATTTATTAATAAATAATAATACCTTACATGTAGCAGCTGGAAAGATCCCAAAGTGCTCTACAGACTCACTTCACCCACCACCCTCTGGGGTGCAGCCATTTTGTACCAGCAGATTACTACACAGCAGTAAAGGTGGAGTCATAACAAATTTGTTAGACCTGATTGAGGGAAGCCTGACTTAGAATTCAGCCACGTCACTCTTTCAACAACACCTTGTAAATCACCTTGGATTAATGCTTCAGACATATTAATACATAATAATAATGAATAGTGCCATGGGATCCTTGACAATATAAACTTTCATGTCTCATTTAAATTTGACTTTTGAGCAAATACTTCACATTTCAGTCCAGTTGTGCCACATCAATGTAATGCTTAAGCAAGGTATTAATGGAGAAAAGACTGCCTTTGCATAGCTGCTTCGCCAAGTACAGATTTTACTATGAACTAGTGTAAGACAAGTTTAAGAGCATACACCAAAACGTTTAAATACACCCACACACAAAAATGTTGATTTACTGTGGCAATATGTAACTAATGAACCCTTCTCAAAGATATGTGGTATGTTTATTAAAAGATTTTTATATATCTATGTGCAAGTCATTAAATCTATGTGATACATGTTTTTTAGGGGCTACCTTGAAAAAATTGCCCAGTACCCCAAAGAGTGTAATTGGTGGTGCAATTAACAGCAAGATAAATGAACTACGACACAGAATGAAACCAGAGTGAAGATTTGAAGAACCAGATCTGTATTTTTTGTTTTGTTTTCAACAGGGTTGGGGTCAATTCCAATTCAATTTTTAATTCCCTTTTCAATTCAATTCCAATAAAGAATATTCTGTGAATGCAAAAAGTAATTGCAATTTTGAATTGATTTGTAGGAGGAATTGGAATTGAAAAACAGGAATTGACCCCAACCATGGTTTTCAGTGAGTGTTGTACAAATTGATAGGTCAGGGTTTCTGTAAAAACTTAATAGAGGCCAGCAGGCGTGCACGATCTGGGAAAAACTGCTCCACTACAACAGACCTCTTTCCCTTCGTTTTCTCTAAAAACCTCCTGATATCCTTCACTGCAGCTCTGACTCACCGAGGACGAGGAGGCGAGAGAGGAATCCGTGAAGCCGCCCTCACTGTCACTCCGAGCCGCGATGCTCCAGCGTGTAGCCGGACCTTTCCCCACCAAGCCGCTCGCTACCCCAGCTTCACTACTGTGCCACCACTTCTTTTACTGCCACTATTTACCAACACCGTCCGTGCTCCCTCCCAGCACCTTCTTAGTGCGTTTTTTCCACCCGGCGCCTCGGCTTGTACCGCCGAGCCTGGCCCTGCCTCCTCCTCGGCTACACCCTGTGTGTCTGTCCGCCCGTCTGCTGGCTGCTGAGGTTGTTCCTCGTCACTAACCAGCGCCCCGTGCACCGCCTCAACACCATCTCCCCCCGGCGTCTCGGTCGTCACTATCCCCCGCTGCCTCGACCCCGTCCCCCAGCTGTGCGTCATCGCCTCCGGGCAGCTCTTCCCCCGTCACGGCATCAGTGGTACCATCGGTCCGACCGGCGACTGTCTCCTCCGCCGGGGCTCGATCTCTGTCTGCCCGCTGCATCTGTGGCTGCGGGCCGGTGTCTCTATTCCTCCCCGCGTCGCCCCGCTCCTCCTCCCGCTCCCTGTCCTGCTCGGGACAGTTCCTCACGACATGCCCCTCGCTCCCACACCTGAAACACTTCATGGACTCCGAAGTAGCGAACACGACGTAGTCGGTATTGTCGATCTTAAATTTAAAAATGACATTAAGATCCTCATTGATGTTATTGAGGATCATATACAGCTGCCTTCGGAAGGACACGACGTGTTTCAGTTGCGGGGCTTTGCAGCCCAGCGGGACCCTCTTAATGCCGGACATCAGCTGCCCGAGCCGGTGCGGATGAACGGAGGGACGTTAGACAGCGTTACCTTCCGGGCAGGAGCAGCGAGCGGCAACACCGGGGTGAAAGTGTCGTCTAACACTGTGCCATTAGCCACTAGCTGATTGAGCAGATCAGTGGTTTTTAAGAAGATAACAATGGCAGCAGACTTGATATTTTCACACCCTGCTACCTCCCCAACCGCTAACACACACTGCTCTAGGGGGCAGAACTGCACCGGAGCGATCTTGACTCCATGGCGTCGGGTCAGTTTTTCAAAAGACGCATTCAGGGGGTCCGACCCCCCGACCCGGGAAGAACTACCGGTACTCCCCCCTCCCCTCCCCTGTTCCCCCACAATAAGAAAAGCACTGAAAACAGAAGACAAAATAAACAAACTGAAAAAAGTAAAGCAACAAAAAAACGCAGCCAAAGGACAGAGCTCTCAGCAGCACTCCCGCTCACTGCAGACCCCTCCCACACACTCCCAGCTGAGAGAGAGAGAGAGAGTTAGTGTCTGTCTGTCTCTCTCTCTCTGTAGATGCATCATAGGGAACATATGTAACAATCTCTCTTTTTGTTTACCAAAAATGATAATGAACGTATTTCAAGTGGGTGTTGCCTTGGTTGGAAACGTTTTAAGATTATTTATGAAGTGTAAAGTGGATTTGTCTCAGTTCTCCGTAGTTTTCAATGTATGTGCCATTCAGTAGCGTTCATGTTACAGATGTGCCCTATGCAGTGGTAGGGTCAATAAAATGTCAGTAAAACTTTATTTTAGCAATTATGGAGGGGAAGAACTGCAAATAGCGGGTCCCCACTAATTATCTAACTTACCAACAACGTTTCAAATTAGGTCTTGCGAAGCTGCCAAATAATGCTGTATAATCGTATGTGTCTTCATACACCGGCTGCTATAGTCTGATAGCTTTGATTATATATATATATTTTCTCGTGAACCACAAGTGCTATTTGCTTGATTTTTACAGAGTATGTTATAAATACCATTGTTATGAAGCCTGACAAATTGTATGCTGTAATTATGAATATTTTCAAATCATTTGTTTGTTTTTCCTAACATGTTACAAATGTTCCCTATGTGAAAGATGCATTATATCTTAATAACGTCTAAACAATTAAAGATATACAGATTATTATTTTCGGTAAAGTTATAACACATTGCTATTAACTATGTGTGTCAGTAAAAGTTTAAAAAATCCTAACAATTTTTTATTGATCCTGCAAAATAAGTGTTTAGGGAACATTTGTAACATAGTTAGGGTTAGCCACTGGGTAAGGGTTACATCTTCAGCAGTAAGTTTATTCATGTTAATTATTCTCATCAATGTTAAAGAACAATAAGTTCTATCATGTGTGTCGATAAAATGCTGATATTCCATAACGTTTGCTTGTGTATTCTGCAAAACACATATTTAGGGAACATTTGTAACATTAGGGTTACGATTTGCCATAGACGCGGAATGAGTTTGATTGTGATGTTAAATGGGGTTTAAAGACGCAGTCGCCTCGGTGCTGATTACTATTGCTGTGTTTCTCCACTTCTACTCCATGCTTGGGAACGCCCACATCCAGTGACGTCAAAACCGGTGGAAAAGCGGGCCGGTTCAAAAAAGATCAGCTGGATCCCAGGCCGAGCAGCAGCTCCGGCTCCAGCACCGGCACCATGTCGCTGGAAAAGCGCTAAGTGAGCTCACAGTGAGCTCAGTGTAATGTCTGCTCTGGTGAGCTCACAGTGTGACCTAGTCGTGAGTTCACGTCTTCACTGGGTAGTCCTTGACAACTTAATTGACTCAAATCTTGGGCTTAATTGGTCAAAATGACCATTGGTTGAAGGTACTCAGGGACTGATGTGTGGAGAGACTTATTAAACCTGCAGGATTGTGGTTTTCCCAGAACAGAATTAACCAGTGTAGCGTTATGTTGGGTGTATTCTGATAAGAGCATTTTAGCTCTGAGCTGAAGCACTGATCTAAAGAAGACCTCTCCCCCCCAAATTTATCAGATTTCCTTAACTCATCAGCATGTGAACTGGTTTACATCAAAGTGACAGTCTTGGGAGGATGGCACCAAGAATGGGCCAAATAGCTTGGAATCCCTGCTGTGAGATGTCTGGGGAAGGGGGCCTGTAGGAAATAAAAACTCTTTGAAATGGACGAGAGCCGAAATCCCGACACAGAGCTACGAACCCGTGCCAACCGGCATTTCCAAAAGATGGCATGGATTGACATCAGTCATAAATCAAGCCCCCCTTAATCGTTTGACTTAATGACTTAAATGACTTAATCGTTTCTCCAGATAGGCAGGAATTGTTTCTGTTAACGAGCGATTGACACTAGGTAAATGACGACCGTGGGATCGCATCTTCCTAGTGCACATCAAAGACGGACATCTGCTTTGGATCCATCACCTCTTCACGGGAGGACAGATCATAAAACGGACCCGGACCTGTATCTTCTGATTGGATGAACGGCCATAAGATGTTACGTCATTTTCCTATAAAGCTGCACTCATGTTGGTAAACATTAAGTTCTCACTGAAGGAATTATTCCTGACGTGGGGCTTCCGAGCGGCTCGATTAAAGTTCTATTTGCTTTATCTCCATGATTTCTCCACTTATTTCCCACACGGTTCTACACCATATAATCACAGTTTAAACGATATTAAATCAAATCGCAGCCAATCAGTTTTTCTTCATTTTGAAATCATTTAATGAGAGCATTACATTTATTTTGGTAAGACTAAATTAGAATGCATATTTCCTGTAACCAACTAAACACATTTATACATTTTGCTACAAGTAAGACTTTAAAAATAGATCATGTAGTACTGTATACCCGCTGCTACAGCCATCACTGTGATTCTCTCTCCGTCACAAGAGGCACGTCATCAGGGGCCCAGTTGATAAGGACAGTACAGGAACCTAAAACATGCACTGCAGCAGTCACATGATTCACAGCAAAAAAAATGTTACAATACAGCTTCATGTGAAACCCTCAAAACCCAGCACAGAAGACTGGTGAATAATCATGTACTGGCACTAGGAAACACATGAAAACAAAAAACAATAAGCTCGTACCTTATCCATATTAAGATCTCTTTGTAGTGGCCTTACATAGATCATGGCAGAGCCAATGTGGATTTCTGGGTCCCTTCAATATTTCATGAGTACCCCTCATCAGGGCAAGGAATAACATCCAAGATCCTGAAATCTTCATGAGTTCAAATCCAGCCCCTCACTCAGTTTAGGATACGATTCCAAGAACTGATTTCTGAATCCTTCACAACTGCGCTCACATCCTGACATGAAATACAACTCAAATGTGAATCTAATGAACATCTTACTCACTAATAGACAACCTTGGATTCACAATAGGTTTCTATTCTTTTCATTTGTATAGCATGTGCACGTAGAACAAGCGAATGGATCACAAACGGGCAAATATTCCCGATCTGAATTCCACACATTTCATTAGGAGAGGCATCTGAAAGGATTTGGGGAGCTTTCAAATTGTAATAGTTGATGATATTTCAGTAGCACAGGACAGTGCTTTAATAAAACGTCTAAAATATCCAAGGTACATATAACATTACATGTCACTCATATAGCTGTCTTGTTTTCCCAATGTTTCTTGTGCTGTGCAGTATATGTACAACTAAATAACACTTTATAAGATCTGTCTTCTAGTTGTTTTACGGTGCTGCTCCGGTTGCGCTGCGGGTTAAACGCCCAGAGCATCAGAGCGGCGGCGTCGGAGCAGCACTGGGCCCCCAAACAGCGCGGCTCGAAACCTACATAGAGCCAAACATTTTAACCTTTTGACTTGTCCATTATAACCTCAATTAAATCATTAATATCATATATAACTCTTTTAATAATCATTATTGTAATGATCGCTTCACTGCACCGGCTCTTTTCATGCTGTATTACAGCAGTGCTCTGTTCACACAATCTCTCTCTCTCTCTCTCAATTCAATTCAATTCAATTCAAGGGTGCTTTATTAGCATGACAAACAGTTTCGTAGTGTTGCCAAAGCAGTTAATATTATATACATAAATTGAAAAATAATAAAAGGTAAGAAAAATAATGTATAAATAAAATCTTAATAGACATGTACATTTACTTTATTTATACTTAACAAGTTTACAGCTGGTGCTCCTGTATGTTTTCACAGTGAGCCCCTCAGGCTGTGGCAGGCGGCTACATATTGGGCGGCCAGGGGGGCAGTGTGTCCCTCCCCCAGGAGGATAGCTATTTGTTTTTCATGTATCAATTCAGAAAATGATTTTACAATATTTATGAATTTATTAAAGAATGTGTCCCTTATTTTGGCATATTTATTGCAGTGGAGGAGGAAGTGCATCTCTGTCTGGACCTCTCCTGTCTCGCAGTGACCACAGCGCCGCTCCTCTCTGGGCAGCCAGCTCTGCCTGTGTCGGCCTGTCTCTATGGCCAGGCTGTGATCACTGAGCCTGTACTTGGTCAGGATGCGTCTCTGCTTCGTATCTCTGACAGTGAAGAGATACTCTGTCAGGGTGTTTTCTCTGTTTAGGGCCCGATAGCAATCCAGTTTACTTTGGGAATTTGGTTTCATTGTTCCAATGTTCCAGATAGGAGGTTTTGATTATCTTTATGATTTGGTTGACTCTAATTGGGGGCAGGTAAGCAGTGCTGACCTGAAGCTGGTCTCTGTTCGCAGTATTAGCGGGGGTCAGTGCCGTGAGCTTCAGGGCCAGCTGACTCAGGGGACTCTTTTCAGGGCTGAACTCTTGGGTTTGGAGGACCTTGTACTGCAGTGAGTCTGACTCACTTTTCTTCAGGTGCACCAGAATTGCAGTGCTCTTTTCTTTATATTAATGAGAGTTGGGTAGCGGCCTAATTCTGCCCTGCATGCGTGGTTTGGTGTGTTCTTCTTCTGATTGTGTAGAAAGCTCTTCTTGTTTTGTCTTTGAGTGCCTTCACTGCCAGGTTAAAGTCAGGGGTGCTGAGGACCATGTTGAACAATTTAAGCTCAGCCTCCTGCAGTTGTGCGCTGCTGTGTTTGAGCATCTCAGTGCTGATGCTGTCCGGGATGCAGGCTTTTCTGGGTGGAAGTGCCTGGAGCTTTTTAGATATTTCCTGTAGGGTGATTGGAGCATCAGTTGGGTTTTGATTATTTTTAATTGATTGTTCGAGTAATTTCAGTTTTTCCCTGGGTTCAATTTGTTTGTGTGTCAGATCATTTTGTTGGATATCTTTATAAAGCTTTTCAAAGTATTTTTTCCAAATGGTTCCATTTTGTATTGCCAATTCTTGTTGTTTTGTTGAATTTAAATTGTTCCACATTTCCCAGAACTGGATGTTTTTGATTGGATAGGTGCCTTAAATTTGTTCGTATTGATTTACACTCATCATCAAACCATGTCTGTGTGTGTGTGTGATTCTGGTTTATCTTTTTCTTTGTCTTTTTAAGATTTGCCATTGTGGCTGCAATTTGAAATATTTGATTGATATCATTTATGGCCAGATTTAGTCCTGAGATGTCAGGCTGATATTGTGAGCTGAGGAAAGAGTTGATGATGTTGGTTATTTCTGTAGAACTGATTGCTTTGTTAAATTCCTCTGTGCTGTTTGGAGCCCATCTGTATGTTTAATTAAGGTTGTACAGCTTACCGGGCTGTGTCTGTGTGTTGCTGGCCTGACTTCTGCTTTTCAGAATCGATTTGCAATGGTCATTTTGACCAATTAAGCCCAAGAATTGAGTCAATTAAGTTGTCAAGGACTACCCAGTGAAGACGTGAACTCACGACTAGGTCATACTGTGAGCTCACCAGAGCAGACATTACACTGAGCTCACTGTGAGCTCACTTAGCGCTTTTCCAGCGACATGGTGCCGGTGCTGGAGCCGGAGCTGCTGCTCGGCCTGGGATCCAGCTGATCTTTTTTGAACCGGCCCGCTTTTCCACCGGTTTTGACGTCACTGGATGTGGGCGTTCCCAAGCATGGAGTAGAAGTGGAGAAACACAGCAATAGTAATCAGCACTGAGGCGACTGCGTCTTTAAACCCCATTTAACATCACAATCAAACTCATTCCGCGTCTATGGCAAATCGTAACCCTAATGTTACAAATGTTCCCTAAATATGTGTTTTGCAGAATACACAAGCAAACGTTATGGAATATCAGCATTTTATCGACACACATAATAGAACTTATTGTTCTTTAACATTGATGAGAATAATTAACATGAATAAACTTACTGCTGAAGATGTAACCCTTACCCAGTGGCTAACCCTAACTATGTTACAAATGTTCCCTAAACACTTATTTTGCAGGATCAATAAAAAATTGTTAGGATTTTTTAAACTTTTACTGACACACATAGTTAATAGCAATGTGTTATAACTTTACCGAAAATAATAATCTGTATATCTTTAATTGTTTAGACGTTATTAAGATATAATGCATCTTTCACATAGGGAACAATTGTAACATGTTAGGAAAAACAAACAAATGATTAGAAAATATTCATAATTACAGCATACAATTTGTCAGGCTTCATAAGAATGGTATTTATAACATACTCTGTAAAAATCAAGCAAATAGCATTTGTGGTTCACGAGAAAATATATATATATAATCAAAGCTATCAGACTATAGCAGCCGGTGTATGAAGACACATACGATTATACAGCATTATTTGGCAGCTTCGCAAGACCTAATTTGAAACGTTGTTGGTAAGTTAGATAATTAGTGGGGACCCTCTATTTGCAGTTCTTCCCCTCCATAATTGCTAAAATAAAGTTTTACTGACATTTTATTGACCCTACCACTGCATAGGGCACATCTGTAACATTAACGCTACTGAATGGCACATACATTGAAAACTACGGAGAACTGAGACAAATCCACTTTACACTTCGTAAATAATCTTAAAACGTTTCCAACCAAGGCAACACCCACTTGAAATACGTTCACTCTCATTTTTGGTAAACAAAAAGAGAGACTGTTACATATGTTCCCTATGATGCATCTACAGAGAGAGAGAGAGAGAGAGAGAGAGAGAGAGAGGTGCTAAGGCACATTTGTAACATAAATTAGGGAACATTTGAAACATGCTTAGGGAACATTCATAAGAACATAAGAACATAAGAACATAAGAAAGTTTACAAACGAGAGGAGGCCATTCGACCCATCATGCTCGTTTGGTGTCCATTAATATCTAAGTGATCCATGGATCCTATCCAGTCTATTTTTAAATGTTCCCAAACTTTCAGCTTCTACCACTTTCCATCTTGAATGCCTTGAAGCCCAATTTCCATTTGTGTCCCCTGGTTTGTGTGTCCCTGCTGATCTGGAAAAGCTCCTCTGGTTTGAGGAACCTTTCATGATTTTGAAGACTTGGATCAAGTCCCCACGTAATCTCCTCTGTTCCAGGGTGAAAAGGTTCAGTTCCCTCAGTCTCTCCGAGTAGGACTTTCCCTTCAGACCTGGAATAAGTCTGGTTGCTCTCCTCTGAACTGCCTCTAAAGCAGCAATATCCTTCTTGAAGTGTGGTGCCCAGAACTGTACACAGTATTCCAGATGAGGTCTAGCGCATTGTACAGTCTTAACATTACTTCCCTTGTTTTAAATTCTACACTTTTGACGATATACCCTAGCATTCTGTATGCCTTTTGTATTGCTTCCCCACATTGTTTGGATGGAGAAAGTGAATCCACATAGATTCCTAGGTCTTTCTCATGCATTACTTCATCTAGATCTGTACCTCCCATAGTGTAATTATAGTGGACATTTTTGTTTCCTGCATGTATTACCTTGCACTTGTCCACATTGAATTTCATTTGCCAGGTGTCAGCCCACAACTGAATTTATCTAAGTTCCTCTGAATAGCATGTGCTGCCAAGATTGTATCTGCTAAGCCACCTATTTTAGTATCATCTGCAAATTTGACAAGGTTGCTAAGTATCCCAGAGTCCAGATCATTAATATAGATTAGAAAAAGCAAAGGCCCTAGTACTGATCCCTGTGGAACTCCACTAACAACCTCACTCCAGTTAGAAGTGACTCCTCTAATCTGTTTCCTATACATCAACCAGTTCATAATCCATCTACTTACATGACCCTGAATGCCTACAGCTTCCAATTTGAGGATCAGTCTTTGGTGTGGAACCTTATCAAAAGCTTTTTGGAAATCTAAGTATATCATATCATATGCTTTCACGTGATCTACAGCTGCAGTTGCATGTTCAAAAAAATTTATTAAGTTAGTAAGACATGATCTGCCTCGTCTAAACCCATGTTGACTATCTCCAAGAATATGGTTTTCATTGAGATGCTCCTCTATTTTCTCCACTTTCTTGTGGATTGGTATGAAATTTGCTGTCTTCCAGTCAGTGGGAACATCCCCTGTTCTAAGTGTCATTTGGAATAATCGAGTTAGCGGCCTATACATAATTTCCCTCATTTCTTTAAGTACTGTTGGAAATATCCCATCTGGCCCAGGTGATTTGTTTGATTTTAATTCTGCTAGTCCCTTTAGTACCTCCTCCTTATTTATCCTCATCTCTCTTAGGGTTTGACTGGACTGATTGTCAACCTGTGGCATGTCATCTGTTTTTTCTTTTGTAAAAACCTCTGTGAAATACTCATTTAGAATATTTGCCACATCTTGTTCGTTTTCCAAGATACCTCCATTTTTGCCCTTTATCTGTTTCACCTCCTCCTTAATTGACCGCTTGCTGTTGTAATTTTGAAAAAAGCTCATTGCATTGGTTGTAGCTCCAAGAGCTATGTTTCTTTCTATTTCCCTCTTTGCTTTCCTGATCCCTTTCTTAAGATCTCTTTGCAGCTCAACATATTCTATGTATTTTGTTTCATCACCATCCCTTTTGTATGTGCTATACAACATTTTCTTCCTCTTTATATTTTTTTGCATGCCTCTGGTGTATGTATGTATGTATGTATGTATGTATGTATGTATGTATGTGTGGAAGGAAAGTTAGAAATTATTTTCTCACAACTGTTTTTCTTTCTTGTATACTTAAGAAAGATAAGGTCAAGCTAGAAGGTCAGGACAATGTCAAACAGAATGACCTATGTGCCTGTTCCCTAATACCATGTGTAGACCTATGAACTCTGTTCTATAATGATATATGTTCTGCTTAGTTAGCCTTTAAGATAACATAGTAATGACTTTCTAGCATGTATGTATGTATGTATATATATATATATATATGTATGAATGTATGTATGTCCAATTGCTTTGACAATACAAATGAATTGAGAGGGAGAGAGAGAGAGAGAGACAGACAGACAGACTGACAAACAGAAAAACAGACACACACACAAACACACACACACACAGAGCCAGCCAGCCCGCCAGCCAGCCAGCCAGCCAGCTCAGCCATGACATCACGAGCCTCTCTCAGCTGACTGCTATGACATCACAGAGCACGTACATTCCGTTGCTTGCCGTCTGTCAACCACTCAGTCACTGCCAGCCAGACTGGCTGGCTGTCTGGATGGGGGGGCTGCTTGCTGCTGCTGCGTACCTTAGCTAGCTTATTTGCTTGACCGGCCTTCCTACTCCTCTGCCCACATGCCCACCTATGCCCGATCTGCTGTTCACCTGGATCACAGCTCCGCCCCAACAAGGCAGATCCTCCCAAAAATGGTACAAACTGATCCACGTTCCCCTCCACGGAAAACTTTAGCCCAAAATAAGGGACACATTCTGTAACAACATAATGGATGCCCACCCAACCTGTGACAAAACTGAGAAAAAAGAAAAACACTCAGTCCTCCTGGGGGAGGGACACACAGCCACCCTGGCTGCCCAATATGTCAGCGCCTACCACAGCCTGAGGGACACAGTGACACACGAGCACCGGCTGTAAATATAATGTAAATACTCGTTTGTAATGCATGTCGTTGTATTTCAAAAAAGGAATCTGGAAATAGTAAACCTATTTTCTTTATGTGTATGTATTAAAGATATTAAAGATTAAAGATTAAAGATCACATTTTATTACATTTTCTTTTTCTGTACTTGATTACATGATTCATAATTCTATTATTCATTTTCCGTGTATATGTATATATGTATGTATATGTGTGTATATATATGTATATGTATGTATGTCCAATTGCTTTGACAATACAAATGAATTGAATTGAGAGGGAGAGAGAGAAATAGAGAGAGAGAGAGAGGAATATGAGCTCCTAAAAACATTTGTTTTTATACATAAGCAGATTTAATTTGTCATTTACAAATGAATATATAGCACTATAAACATACACAGAAGACATGGAATAGAAATTCAGAAGAAAAAGTATTCAAAAAATAATAATTTTAAGAAAAACACAAAAAGAAGAAAGCAGAGAGACAGTTCTGGAAGAAAAGTGAGAAAAGAAAAGCTGAAGACAAGAATTGGAGGTAAGACCTTTCACCTATAGAGACAAATTATTAAACAAAACAATATATATTAATAAAATAAATAAGCATTCTCAGTAGTTGACTCAGCCAATGAAAATGCAGAGCTCCGATTTGAATAGAGTGACAGTAGGAGAGAGCCCAACTGCCACTGAGACTGATACAAATCTATCGAACAGCAGTCTGACTGCAGAGCTGCCTTTTGAAATCCGATACCCTGAAGACATTCGCTCTGCACAGGCTAAGAAGGACTACAAACAAGCTGTGATGAGAGCATCTCCTGAGACCCTCATCCTAGACTACACCGGTAATGGAGAAAACAGGGTCAAGAACAATCTACTGTTCTACACCGCCTTTCACAAAACCCTGTGCCAGACATACCCCAATAACAACAAGAGGGGCATTAGCAGAGGCAGGCAGATCTCAGTGCTGGTAGAGAAAGACACAGACAGTGTGATGCTCACTTTTAATGTATACCACAACGGGACCATCATGGTGCAGGGCAGCGAGAGTAGCCTGGACCAATTATCTCTCGGCTTCCACACCTCAAAGCAGCAGACTGAGGTAGAGAAACGTGCCAGAGCCAGCCACCCTGCAGTCTGCCCCCAGCCACACGGAGCCAGACAGTGCCCCATCTCCCACAGACTGCCCCCCTGTCTACCCAAACTCTCCAGCAACATTAAAACACTAAAGGAATGCCTATCAGTGCTGGAGCTGGAGTTTGCGGAGTTCAGGGAGCAGACCTTGAGCACCCTGGCCCAGACCTCCTTGTGCGATCAGCTCCGGGATGAGATGCACAGACTAAAGATGCAGCACAAGGCTGAGATCCATGAGCTGAGAGCAGCAGTGAGAGACCTGGAGGAGCAGAGCCAAACCCTGAGGACGGAGCTGCGCAGAGCGAGGGAGGAGCTGACCAGGACACCCCAGCACAGCCAGCTAAGGAGCCTGCAGAGCCAGCTGGAGGAGCTAAGAGAGGAGCTACACATCACTGGAGCACAGAGACGGCACTGCACTGACCCCACAACACCTCCAACCCCTGACACCTCCAACACTGATGCACCCACTGATCCACCCACACTCCCCACCACTCCTGACACCCCCACTATCACCAGACCTGCCACTAATACACAAACCCCTGAAACGCCACTCCCCCAAAACACACCCGCTGCCTCCACCACTCCCGACGCAAACCCGGAGTGGCAGGTCAACACAGAGGTGGTCATTCTGAGCGACTCCAATGGGAAGTTCCTGGATGAGAGGTGCCTCTTCCCTGGGTGAAAAGTGAAAAAGCTTTGGTGCCCGACAGCTCAGAGAGCCCTGGAGCTGCTCTCCAAGAGGAGGCTGTGCCAGGTCAAACACATCCTCATCCACACCGGCACTAACGACCTGAGTGCCCGCAGGGGCGATGCGGCCTCAGCCCTGAGACAGGTGGCAACGAAAGCCACAGAGGAATTCCCAACTGCCAAAATCACCATCTCCACACTGCTGCCCCGCACAGACGTGCCCCTGCACATCATCCAGGCCATCAACGCAGAAGTGTCCCGAAGATGTGCCCTCCTCCCCAACGTACACCTGGCACACACTGAGACATCCAGCCACATCACCTGTATGACCACGTCCACCTCAACAAGACGGGTGTGAGGATCTTCGCAAAGGTCCTCAAGGACACAACCCTGGGCCGAAACCCCACACACCCCCACCCCATATCTTGTTCATTTTCCAAAATACTTCAATTTTTGCCCTCTATCTGTTTCACTTCATCCTTTATTGACCTCTTGCTGTTGTAGTATTGAAAAAAGCTCTTTGCATTCGTTATAGAGCTATGTTTCTTTCTATTTCCCTCTTTGCTTTCCTGATCCCTTTCTTAAGATCTATTTGCAGTTCACCATATTCTTTGTATTTTGTTTAGTCTCTATCCCTTTTGTATGCGCTATACCACATTTTCTCTCTCTTCAATTTTTTTTGCATACTTCCATTAAACCATTTTGGCCAATGTTTTTTGGTCCTCAATTTGCTAAGTTTTGGTATAAATTTCTCCTGAGCCTCAAGTAGTATATTCTTAAATATACCCATCCATTTTCAACTGAATCTGATCCAGTATGCTCCAGTCTACCTCTTCCAAGTGTCGCCTCATACCTTCAAGGTTTGCTTTTATAAAATTGTAGACCATTGCTTTAGACTTGGGCCTTGTTTCTAGAAAGAATGCCTCAAAGATGACCATATTGTGATCACAGTTTGCTATTGATTCTATAACTAATGTCCCTCTGACTCTATCTAACATCTCGGTTATTTGAAGGGAAATCTGTCAAGGTCACTGTTAAGGTACAACGCTTCAGTTGAAGCAGCCCTTCGGATCCCAGTGAATCGGGCAGTCAGGCCAGTCAGCGTTTCAGCTACAGGGGAGACTTTTCAGCAGGAGACGAGCGCTCGGGAAGAAAAATGCACAGACACAGAAGTAGTCCGTTCGTTTATCTTCAGTTTATTTAAAGTTTCACACAGCCTTTATACAGTCTAACAAACATCTTCAGTGATAGTTACGGGGCAGTCCCGATATGTAGTTACACACCATAATAGTACTGATTTTGCAGTGTTCCCACAAGCAGGTACACATGTCATGCCTCGTGGGAATGTTATTGTCCGAGGATGTGTGTAACCCATAATATATTTGTGTTTCGGGAAGGGGAAAATGTAGCACATACTGTACGAACAACATGTTTTGTGTCTGCCACAGCTGCTTGGATTACAAGCAGTTCTGCAAGCTATTTCAGCAGTGTGCATAAGACATAGATAATAAGTAAAGTTATGAATAACTCACAGTTCCTAACTAGTAACTTACTGGAAAGTTTCCTATATTTTCTAACAGTTATACAGTGGGTATATACAATACATAGGAGGCAATTTTACCCCAACAGTCACCGTTGACAATTGGAAACAGCTCCTCAGTGGAATATGCCAGTAATGAGGACATAAGTGTACAAACATAAAGAAAGTCCTGCTATTACAAACTGCCAGCAAATGCATGTAATGCATTACTCATCTATTCAAAATACCTAGTTTACTGCATTACTATGATTATTATTATCCAATATAGAAATATATTAACACATTAGTCTCAGTAACGTGCATTTTTCACCTTTAATTGTGTGTAATTTCCAGGAAAATAGTGTTGATACATTTTGAATAGTCAGTGAAACATATCAATTTTCAAAGACTTCATGTCCCTCTTAACAGCCCTAGCAAACAATGCATTTACAGCATATTAATAAATAAAGAATACTTTAAGGGGGATGGTGTAAAACATCCATAGGAACAGCAGAGAAACTGTAAGTTAAACATGAACCTGAGATATTTCCACAATGTTTCTGGGTTAAAAAATAGGATCACCAAATAAATAAGCAAGTAAATCTTAAAGTACAGCTATAGATAATTCATTTTTGTAAGGATATTATACATTATTGACAATGTTTTCTGTATCAGTTGTTAAAACCCCTAAAAAGAGCACATTATAAATGGTCAATGTGATATATTTCCAGCACACAATCCCCAAAGAAATGACAGGAATTTAGGACTGTGTTGTGGAAATACCATTTTAACTTGTATAAAAGGAAAGCTTTAAAGTTAATCTCTACTTTCTTTGGGTCTCAAATATTTAATTCTTAATTCCCTTAACTGGTCTTGGTTTGTATCGTTGAAATGCAATTTGATCACAGAATTTATCTATTTAACATGTCAAACAGTAGGTGGCAGAGTTTACATTACATTATTTGTCATTTAGCAGACGCTCTTATCCAGGGCGACTTACATTTATTATTATTATTATTATTATTATTATTATTATTATTAATATTTTTATTTCTTGGCAGACGCCCTTATCCAGGGTGACTTACAACATAACTGCAAAAATACAGTGAAGTACAATCAATCAATCAATCCATTTTTATTTGTATAGCGCCCTTCGCAGGGTAGCCACAGAGTGCTTTACAGACTGGTAAACATAAAACAAACGTACAGCAAAATAAAAAACATAAATACAATAAAATCAAATATAGACCTGTAAACATTTTACATGATCTAGAATAAAGTGAGTGAACATTTAAGTAAATAAAGCATTTAGGAACGGAGGAGAGAAAAACAAGAAAACTCCTAAGGATGGCATGTAGGAGAAAATGAATCTCTGGGGGTCCACGGCCTAGGGCCTAGGCCTAATGGTTGCCTCCCCTCCAGGCAGTATACTTATTACAGCAGCAAGGAGATCAGAAAGTTCTTTATCGGTGCTGCTGGCTGTGGTCTTCCCTGTGGAGGAGGCCTCTCGCTGGCCATCGGGGGTGGAGGGTTTGGACCATCAATAGGCTTTGGGTTGCGATGGCTCATCAAACCTTGGGTGTGGATGCCCCGTTGACCCTCCATTGTGAGGTGCTTCTGGGATGGGTTGTGCCTCATCAGACGGGTAGGGAGGTGCCAGTCCCTTTAGTGCTTTAAATGTTAATAAGAGCACTTTAAAGTCTATCCTGTAGTGCACGGGCAGCCAGTGAAGAGAAGCCAATACTGGAGTGATGTGTTCATGTTTTTATGTTTTTGTTAGGATTCTTGCAGCAGCATTTTGGACTGAAGTGCACAAATAGCTCTGTTTGTGCTGCCTGACAGAATGGCATTACAGTAGTCCAATCTAGATGTAACAAATGCGTGTATCAATTTCTCAGTGTCCTGTAACGAGAGGAATTGTCTTAGTCTAGCAATGTTTCTAAGCTGGAGGAAAGAAGATCTCGACACATTCTGAATGTGTGATTCAAAAGATAGATTATGATCACAGATGACACCCAGGTTTCATGCCATCCCCTTAGGGGAGAAATTAAAGTTATCATTACTCAGTTTTGTTAGTGAATGATGAACAGTTCGATTTTTGTCTCCTAAAATTATGACTTCTGTTTTGTCAGAATTAAGCATAAGAATTTTTTTTCTCATCCATGTTTTAATCTCAGACAGACAGCAGATTCGTTTTTCTAGGTCTATGGTGTTGTTAGGATTTACTGACAGATATAATTGTGTGTCGTCTGCATAACTGTGAAAGTTAATATTATGTCGTCGAATGATATCACCTAAAGGGAGCATGTACAATGAAAAAAGTATAGGTCCGAGGACTGAGCCCTGTGGGACTCCGTACTTAACCTCAGTTAAATTTGAGTGGTTCTCGTTAATCTGTGCATATTGGAGTCTGTTTGACAGATATGATTTAAACCATGAAAGCACATTGCGAGATAGGCCAATACGGTTTTCTAAGCGGTGTATCAAGATTTTGTGGTCGATTGTGTCAAAAGCCGCACTTAAGTCTAATAAAATAATAACACTGGTGTGCCCTACATTGGAGGACTGAAACACATCATTCAATACTTTTAACAGGGCCGTTTCTGTACTAAGGCCGGAACGGAAGCCTGATTGAAATTCTTCATAAAGATGATTATCGGTTAAAAAAGCTTGCAGTTGGTTTTCAACTATTTTCTCTAGAACCTTAGAAAGGAAGGGAAGGTTTGAGATAGGTCAATAGTGTTTAAGTTGGTTAGGGTCGACACTGGGTTTCTTAAGAAGTGGTTTAATTACAGCTATTTTAAATGATTCAGGAACAGATCCTGAGAATAAAGAGACATTGATAATATTGTGTATTCTGTGAATAATTCATGGCAGAGATTGTTTTAGCAGTTTAGTGCGTATAGGGTCTAGTGCGCAGGTTGTTGTTTTCATTTTAGTAATTAAGGAGACCAATTCCTGGTGATTTACTACGTTAAACGAGTCCAAGGTAGGCAGGGGCTGTGAAGGACTGCATGTGTCAGCTATAGTATCTGTGTATGTTTCCTGTTCTATCTGTTTTCTAATGCTGTTAACTTTGCTATTGAAATGATCCATGAAGTCACTACAGGTGAAATTGGGGGGGATGACCTCTGAAGGCTTTACCTTCTGGTTAGTAAGTGTCGCTATTGTATTAGAAAGAAAATGCGGGTTATTCTTATGCGTCTCTATTAAATTGGAGTAGTAGGCAGACCTAGCAGAGGACAGGGCCTGCTTGTATCTTATTATACTGTCATTCCATGCCATGTGAAGACCTCTAGTTTTGATTCTCTCCATTTACGCTCACATCTACGGCATTCTGTTTTAAGTGAGCGAGTGTGTTCGTCAAACCACGGTGAGTGTTTTGTTGGTTTTTATTTGTCGTGTCCTTAATGGGGCTACTAAAGCAGTGCTTAGTGTATTGTTGAAATTATTTAATAATTCATCTGCAGATCCTTCTTTTGATAAAGCTAGCATTTGGCAACAGGGTAGTGAATTTATGAATAGCAGTGGGATTTAGGCAGCGAGTTTCTATGTTCCTTTCCGTGTGTCTAATTCTACTCCTCCTACAAGGCAATCAATCATTACAAATTAAATTTAGCTAAAACAGCAATTCAAAATAATACATTTTACAATTTTCAATTTACAATTTACACAAGTACAGTTAGTGACATCCTACATCCTTGACAGTGAAAGCTAAGTGCTGTCAAGATGTAGGGTCACAGTCAAGGGCTACGGGAAAGGGAGCAAGGAGGAAAATAATCAAGAACGCGAGAAGCATAATACAACTGTGAAGTGCTATCTAGCAGGGATAGAGGACTAATATTACAAGTGCTGTCGGAAGAGATGCGTCTTGAGTAAGTGCCGGAATGAGGTCAAGGACTCTGCTGTTTTGACTTCGGTGGGCAGGTCGTTCCACCATTTAGGTGCCAGGGATGAGAAGGAGCGGTTCTGGAGGAGGCAGAGTTGGTCTATACAACTGGGTATTTTACTGGAGCAATCTAAGTGAAGTACCTTGCTCAAGGGTACAACAGCACTGCCCCACCTGGGATTTGAACCCAAAACCCACAATATGAGTCCAGAGCCCTAAGCACTACTCCACAGTGTTGCATTAATCACAGACTGTACCAAGGCTCCATGTGATTCTTTATTGCACTTATACTGTTATTATTGTTTATTTGATTTAATTTTAATTATTCACTGATTGAGTCGTGTTCTCAAATTGTTTGTTTTCATTGATTGTATTCACTGATTGATTGACTTTAATTGATATTCACTATTATTGAACAGGCAGAAGCTTTGATCCCCGATGCGGCGCACCTGTATCACTGAGCAGCGGCCGCCTTCCCTCATGGCCACTACACCTGTGGACACTCAGCTGGAGATAAAGGCTGCCCTGCCAGAACAAAGGGGCACGGCGGAGCACCAGCAGGGACAGTGACTGCGGGACGGGTTACAGAGGAGAGGATATCGGCTGTGAGGGTGCCAGCCGGTAGGCACTAACTCCTCGCAGGGTCGGAGCGGGTCCCTGCAGATCGGGAGCTGCCTGGAGAAACATTAGCCGCTGGACGCAGTGACTCGACAGCGACAAGAGGATCTAAGGGACTATTACTGGCCAGAGACATTGACTTGGCTTCTACAAGACTGTATTCCTGGACTTGCCTTCTTGGCTCTGCGGTTTCCAGCTTCTCGGCGATAGACGGCACTTTGGGGCTCCGGACCAGCAGCCGGAGGGAGAAGCACATAGCGGACGGGTGAGAGGGACGCGCTCAATATCCCTGTGAGCTTGTGATCGCAGCACTTGCCAGTGAGCGAGCGTGTCCTCCTCCTGAGACTGCTCTTTGTCCTGGATTGGGGCTGCTTGTGCGGACGAGCTGCTCGTTTGTGAGGATCTCTAGCCTGGGACGGAACCGGAGGCCGAGCCGGGTTGGGACTGTGTAATTGAGACCATTCTCTCGCCATTCTCCATCGTTTCATACATACGTTTTTTGATTGTGAATATAGGGGGTATTGTCTGGGCTTAGTTTTATTTGGGAATTTAGTATAGTTTATTATATTTTCAGCTTTTGTATAGGTTTCTGTATTTTTATTTTTGCCCAGGTGATTAAAGGCAATTTTAATTGTAAAAAAAACATTGAGAGAACGGTCAGATTTCGTGCCCTGCTAGTTGCCCCTGTTGTATTGTACATGGTGAATTTTATTTAATGGACTAGAATAAGACCTTTCTTATTTACTGGTGACGTCTGTCCTGGGACCTTACCTGCAGGGGGAAATAAGTGAGTGGGAGCGAGTCCCCACCTCGCGTAACTCAGTTGGGATGGCGTAGCGAGACTTCATG
Organism: Amia ocellicauda; assembly: GCF_036373705.1. NCBI lineage: Eukaryota > Metazoa > Chordata > Actinopteri > Amiiformes > Amiidae > Amia > Amia ocellicauda. The sequence continues at coordinate 718,108 of NW_027102865.1, forward strand.
CGACCCAGTCAGAGGTGATTCTAGGGTATGTGGGGGCCCCAGGCAAAATAAATCCTGATGGTGAAGCCAGGGAGAGCATGGTGGGGTTTCCCATTTGCGACACCCCTGGACCCACTGTTCACTGCCACTCGTGACAATTTTCAGGTTTTTCTGAATGCTTAAACACTAACAGTGATTCTTGAAGTACTATCTCTGAAATAATTAACACTTTTAGGCAATGTATTTAACAAGTGAGCAATGGGTTCAATCAAATATGAGCTGTTATACTGTTGCAGGTATAATTGGGATATTTTGAGATGGAAACCGGTAAGTGCTGTAGTCTTACTGGTACAGTAATATGTACTGTACTTTCATAATGAGAAGGATCTCTCACTACAGTTTCTCAGTCGTTTATACACTGTGACCGAAAGCATGCACAGAGTGTTCCGAGGTTCAAGCTAACATCCCAGAACCACTTCTGCAGGACTATGCACACCTTCACCTTGCTTCAACTCAATTGGTGAGTCCAGTTCACTCATGTTGCAAAACATTACTCGCAACTCTCAATGTGTTGGCACAATTGTCATTGAGAAAACACCTGTACCTTTTGTGCAATACATGAGTCATCAGACAAAACTCAAAGTGCTAATGTACTACAACACACTTCACGTCTGCAAACCCATCCATCCATTTTCAAAACACACAATTCCTGTGAGGGTCGCGGGGCAGCCAGAGCCGATCCCGGCAGTGATAGGGCACAAGGCAGGAATACAACCAGGACAGGATGCCAGGCCATCGCTGGGCAACATATACACAGCAATTTAACATAACCTAAACTGCATGTCTTTGGACAGTGGGAGGAAACTGCAGAGCCTGGAGAAAACCCACACGGCACATGGCAAATAATGCGATTAGACTCAGAGAAATCCAAACGTGTATAATAGAGGATAATGGGATGTTTCAGAACATAGACCATGTTTCAATATCCACTATTGATCGTTTGCTGAGAAGGCACAGGATGAGCATGAAGCAAATATATCGTGTACCATTTGAGAGGAACTCTGATCGTGTGAAAGAGATGTGCTACTTTTACATGCAAGTGAGTATGAAACTGTTTCCAGTACTATTGTGCACTTAGAAGAGACAGAGGTCCAGGAAGTGCAGTAATGCACCATGTTCTAATCACTGTTCCTACATGGTCAGAGAATACTCAAGCTTGATGCCAGCGATGACCACATTGAGTTCATCTATGTGGACGAGGTAGGATTCAAGAGGCGGTGCTGGGGAAGGAACATCATTGGCCAGCGAGCAGGTCCCTGGCCAAAGGGGTGGAAACATAACCATGTGGGCTGCTATCAGTCATTGCATTTTGTTGCTTGTTATATATAAATACATTGATAATTTTTGGGTAGGCAGGATCATCCATGCATCCATCCATTTTCAAAACCACTTAGGGTCGCAGGGAAGCTGGAGCTGATCCTAGCACGCATAGGGTGCAAGGCAGGAACACACCCAGGGCAGGATGCCAGGCCAGCACTGGGCAACACACACACACACATACAGGGCAATTTAGTATGGCCAATTAAGCTAACCCACATGTCGTTGGACGGTGGGAGGAAACCCACATGTACCCGGGGAAAACATGCAAACTCCATACAGACAGGCAACCCAAGCTGGGTCTTGAACCTGGGACCCCTAGAGCTGTAAGGCAACACACCACTGTGCCACGACTGGCCAGGATCAAACATTGTATAATATAAAGTTCTTTACTGTCTGTGTTGATGGATTCTTTTTGTTTTCCTACATGAATCTTCCATTTTGAGGAGAGAGTTTTATTTTTCTAAACACAGTGTATTCTTAATGCTCAGTGTGAGAAACAGATATGATGTATGTGTGTGTGATTCTGACCCAATTCTTTGATTTTGAGGGCTGTGTATATAGTTTTTAGGCCAGAATTTTCCCCTGTGTGTGTTTAGCAGATGTGACTTTTTATTATGGGCATTGTGTTAACAGTTTAGGAGTATTGTGGTATAATAGTGTGTATGCAATTGGGAAAAACTATAAAACCATTCAAATGTTTTTAGAGAACTGCAAGAAAACCAGTATCTGGTCGACTGTTCACCCCAGAGCAGGAAACGCACATTGTAAATATAAAATAACTGCATCACACTCAGAGAACTGCAGGACCACATAATGGCAGATAACACACATTCCACAACATCAACAGAGTGAGTCTCTCGGCACTCTCTCGTCTACTGAAACTTAATAGAATTGGGATGAAGCAGCTATACAGAGTTCCTTTCGAACAAAACTCAGACCGTGTAAAACAACTGAGATATGAATATCTGCACGTAAGCTATACTATCCTATCATTGGTACTGGATCTGGAAGTGCACGGTGCTACATCATATTGACTGATCCCTGTCTTTTCATACTGTGCTACATTGTTTTGTCATGGAGCTAGAAGCAGATTCAGTGCATCGTGAGCTAATATATGTGGACGAGGCAGGTTTCAATCTTGCAAAAACAAGCGGCCACGGCAGAAATATCATCGGACACCGTGCAATCATCAACATCCCAGGACAACGTGGTGGCAACGTAACAATGTGTGCGGTCCTTCACCATCATGCAATCCTTGGCCCATACAACACTGCACACATCATGAAATGCGTTTTTCTGGATTTTTTTGTTGTTATTCTGTCTCTCACTGTTAAAATACACCTACCATTAAAATTATAGACTGATCATTTTTTTGTCAGTGGGCAAACGTACAAAATCAGCAGGGGATCAAATACTTTTTTCCCCTCACTGTATGTTCGGGAATACACATTATTAGTATTATTTTTATTTCTTGGCAGACGCTCTTATCCAGGGCGACTTACAAAATAGAAGCGCAATACAAAGTGCAAGAATACAATTCAGTACAAGGCATCAAACATTACAAATTCAAATTTACATTATACAAGGCAATTCAAAACATAATACATTTTACAACTTCCAATTTACACAAGTAAATACAATAAGTAAAGTCATACATCCTGGAAAGTGAAAACTAAGTGCTGTCAAGATGTTAGGTCCCAGTCAAGGGCTACGGGAAAGGGAGCAAGGGGGAAATCAATAATACAAGTATTAGTAATACAAGGCAAGAAGCATGGTAAAATGTTGTGAAGTGCTACCTTACAGGAGAGTAAAGGGACTAATATTACAACTAATATATCCTTCCGGCGCTAACTCAAGACATCTTTTCAGACAGTACTTGTAATATTAGTCCCTTTAATCCCCGTTAGATAGCACTTCATAGCATTTTGTCATGCTTCTTGGATTATTGATTGATTTTCCTCCTTGCTCCCTTTCCTGTAACCCTTGACTGTACCTTACATCTTGACAGCACTTAGCTTTACTTTCCAGGATGTATGTCAGCACTTACTGCACTTAACTGTATAAATTGGAAGTTGTAAAATGTATTATATCTTGAATTGCTTTGTTTAATGTAAATTTGAATCTGTAATGTTTGATGCCTTGTATTTAACTGTATTCTTGCACTTTGTATTGCACTTATTTTATAAGTCGCCCTGGATAAGGGCGTCTGCCAAGAAATAAAAAAAATAATAATAATATTGTGTCGGTATCGGGAGCCAGTGGCGGGAGCGGAGCAGTGGAGTAGTGTGTGCGAGGGAAAGAGATTACCAGGCGAGCCGCAGAGTTCTGGATGAGCTGGAGCGGCGGGTAGTAATTGCAGGCAGGCCGGCCAGGAGGGAGTTGCAGTAGTCCAGGCGGGAGAGGACCAGTGACTGGACGAGCAGCTGAGTCAAGAAGTTGGTGCGGAAGGGACGGATTCGGCGTATGTTGCTCAGGAAGAATCTGCAGGTGCCTGTCAGTGTGGTGATGTGCTGGGTGTAGGAGAGCGCAGGATCAAGAATGACTCCTAGATTTTTAGCAGAAGAAGCAGGAGAAAGTGTGGTGGATTCCAAGGGGATTGAGATGGGGAGATCAGCAGAAGGTGAGGAAGAGTGGGGGAAAAAGAGGAGATCCGATTTAGAGAGGTTGAGCTTGAGGTGGTGTGACTGCATCCAGGCGGAGATAGCAGACAAACAGGAAGAGATGCGAGAAGGGATGAGAGGGTCAGAAGAGGGAAAAGACAGGAAGATCTGGGCATCATCTGCATAGAAGTGGTAGGAGAAACCATGGGATGCGATGAGGGGGCCCAGGGAGCGAGTGTAGAGAGAGAACAGGAGCGGGCCCAGGATGGAGCCTTGGGGTACGTCTATGAGGAGAGGTTGGGGGGTGGATGAGGAACCTTGCCATGTCACTTGGTAGGTCCAGTCGTTGAGGTAGGAGGAGATCCAGGTGAGAGCAGTTCCAGAGATACCGAGGTCAGCGAGGTAGGAGAGGAGGATGGAGTGATCGACAGTGTCAAATGCTGCAGAGAGATCAAGGAGGATGAGGACTGAGGAGAGGGAGGCCGCCCGAGCACACCGGGGGGAGTCAGTGACTGCCAGGAGAGCCGTCTCGGTGGTGATTCTGAGTCTGAGATGTCCAGGGGTGTCACGAAGAGTTGCGAAGGGGAACAGCCTCTAGACAAGATGAGGTCTAACTGGCAGCCTGCACTGTGAGTGGGTGGAGACGGAGAGAGAGAAGTTAAAGGAGTAAAAGAGAGGAAGAAATCCGGCAGAGTGGGAGGGTTTGGAGAGGATGGTAGGTGAGGACAGCGAGGGGAGGGAGGAGAGAAGAAAGTCGAGTTCATCCAGGAAGGTGGTGAGTGGACCAGGAGGACAGTAGAGAACTAGAAGAAAGAGGTGAGAGGGAATTCAAAGCTGTTGGAGGCGATAGAGGAGAGAGAGGGGGGTGGCACAGAGAATAGCAGAGAAGGGGAGAGCAGGAGCCCTATTCCCCCCCCACCCAGTAAGACAGGGGGAGTGGGACAGGACAAACACAGAGGATAAGGCAGCAGGGGTGGATGAGTTCTCCGGGGAGATCCATGTCTCAGTGAGAGCGAGGAAATCCAGAGAGTGGTGGGAGGCGAAGGCGGAGATGAAGTCGGCCTTGTTGGAAGCATACTTTACACATTTGGATGCCTGTGTGTATGTGTGTTTACTACATGTATGAATAAACTTTATTGCAAACTGCTATGCCCTGTACATGAAAAAGCAAAAGCCACAAGTGTTTTTCATTTATACTATCATTCATGCTTAGTTGGCGCTTTGTGTGCCTATTCAAATAATGGTTTGTGTGTACTGTATTGCATACGCAACCTATCGTTATCTTTCAAGTCGGAAGCACTGCCCAAGGGGGAGGGGTTGCTGTATAACAAAGCCGTCGCAGGGGCGGAGGCAGCGAGCTGATAAGGGAGCCTGCCACGAGGTGCACCGCAAGGGTGCCTAGGCAACACAACTCCAGACAGTTACCTCAGGGATCCCGTAGGGCCGCACCTGAGCCGTCCAGGAGCGAGGACCATAGTCACGCTCTACCGGGAGCTGTCTGCTATCAGCATATACAAAGCGGGGCTACAGAGGTTAACTCTTATGCCCTCCACTTACAAGAACAAGGCCGGCTGCTCTACTAGTGCAGCTAGGAGCGAGGCCGTAATCTACTTGCACAATGTCTGGTGTAGGCAATCAAGCACTTGTGCGGCCTCCGCGCAATATCATGGCAGTGGACCCCTGATCCAATAGGAGCGGGTCACAGACCCAATGAGAAAAATACAATATAATACATAGCTGGCTAATCAGAAAGAGTAGCCGAGCTGAACAATATACAATATAAACATATCGCATGACAGGAAGACAGGACAGGAAAACTTCAGAGGTTTCAGGAGAAGCATGCAATCTGCCTTAATGTTTCAAAATAGCCCTATTGTAAATATAAACCAAAGATATTAAATGTTGTAATTTCCAAAACAGGGCAGTTGCCATAATATCAGGTACTGTCAAATGTTCTCTAGCCGAAAACTGTTTTTTTCAGTTTGTTACGCCATGGCGTCCAACTCGTAACACCTTTTTTCACTATGTCACCATAGAGACATTTCAAGCCAGGCAGTTTATTAGGTTTACAAATAATAATAAATAATCTAACTGCTGTTTGACGTCTCCCATGTCAGCTTCTCCTTGTACTGCTTCGAGACAGGACAGAAGATTGCTTTAGTTTCTATGTCGCCACAGTTTCAATGAAGGCACTGTTCCTCGGAAGATGTCACAGAAAATATACAGTATCCTCTTGGACTGGGGCTGGTATTGCGAGACCATGACCGTGCAGGCCCCACACCCCCATCTCCACAGCCATACTTCGTCCCAGTCAGCCTCACTGCGGAGACAAAGGAGTCAAGGAAAAACATCCTTGGCAAGAATTCATGAGCTCGGCAGGATGACACAAAGAAGGAAATACTACAGAGTAACGAAACAATCACCAATCTAGATGTACACGTAATGTCACTTAAGGAAATATTGAAAGTTTAAAGTTCTTAAATACTGATTATCCCCCAGTCCATTATACTGTGGGTGCAAATATTATATTTCCTCATAGTTTACATTTGCTTACTATAGTATGTTTTTCCAAGGTTTTGCATGTAAACAATACATTAGCTGGTCTTCTCTTATAATATTATTATTGTTATACTGTTTAAAGTTATTGGATCCTATAGGGTATAAAGTTAAAAGTCACACATAAAAGAAAACAACAACATGCCAAAAAATGCAACGAAGTATCCCATAACCACAATATGTAATCTTTACATGCAAAAGTTAATAGAAACAAGAATATCGAAGTTGCCATGGTAAGAATACATAATGTCTCCGTATAGAATAGTATTCAAAGTTATACAGTATATCTAACCTTTAATTAGTTATTTTAAATCAAACTTATGTGTAATGATTGTAGGCTATTCATATTGCAGATATTAAACAACTAAAAACATGATCCTAAGTCAAACTCACTAACAAGCCATTCAGCGGTGGTTCTAGCCCCTTTCATCTCGGGGGGCATGGCTGGGGCCAGTTGTAATCGTAGCGGGGCCATCATCGGGGGGGTGTATTGTCCATGATGTTAGTGGTGGGGAGGGGTGCTGACAGTGTTTTGTCCACGGTGCCAGTTAGGGGGGCCACAGGGGGTATGTGCCAAATTTGAGGTATGTGCCTATCCTGCGTTTTCTTTTCTTTCTTATTTCTTTTTTTTTACATACCAAAGTAAAGCTGTGACCTTATTTGGCAAAGTAGGGTTCAGGATTTAAATTCACAGTGGCTACCTGAACTAACAGTAATGGGGCACACAACAAGTAAACAGAGAAAATAACTACACTATTCCTACCCTCCCAAATCTTACAGGACAGGTGAGATGCCCCTACTCCAAGATACTTATACAATAGAAAAACTATGGTAATAATAATATAGCCCAAGACAAAAAATATTAATCTTTCTAGACTGTATTAAAGTTCAGCACTTCGGAAAAATAGAATTATTTTGTATTTCAATAAAACAAAAATAATTACTGGTATCCACACACCCAACCAATGTAAATGTCACGGACGGTGTTAATTAGCTCCTTAATCACCATTACTTATTATATTTATATTTCACTTCACTTTATGCAATATGGCTTGTGTATTTTGTTTGGTTCTATATTGCCATTATTTTGTGTGTTGATTATCTTTCACTTTATTGTTTAATTTGTTATTCACTTAGTATTATTTTGATTGTTTGCACGCGTGCCTTATTATTTGTGTTTCTTTGAGCCAATCACCACCGCACAACTCACCTGGGTCCACCTGCACTCTTCACACGCGTCCCCACTTAATCACCCTGCCCTGGGAGAGGAGAGGAGGGAGCGTCTGATACGAGCCGCAGAGACCTCCCACATTGGAAAGTGGACTTCAGCAGACAGGAGGGGAGGTGGCAGACCTGGGAGCAGGACCCAGATCAACACGGCGCACAGGGACAGAATAGTGATGTCGTTCGCGAATGTGCCGGGTCCCGTCTGAGAAAGGATGTCTGTTCTTATGTTTTTATTTCTTATAAATGAATACAAGACAGAATAAAAGTATGAATGTTGTGTTGATGTGCTGCGTATGATGACATTGTCCCGGTGCTCCCGTTTGGTGCAGCACACACACCTCAACACAACATTCAGTCAGTGCGAGTGGTGCGGCCGAGCAGTGTGGCGAAAAGTTCATCTTTAATTACGGGTCAGAAAACAAGATGAGTGACAGGCACAAACGAAGTAGCATTTGGATGCATTTTGATAATATAAACAACAAAGGCAGAATGTAAAAATTGTAAAGTATCATATCAAGCAGGGTCTACTAACAACCTTCACAGACACATTAGAATTATAAATCCATCAATGCAGTTGGAAGAAAACAGGCAAGCTAGCATGCCTGCTACTGAAAATGAAAATACCTGTGCGATTACTGGAACCATTGCTGCTGCAGTGCTCACAGCCACCCCTCAGGCATCAGGTACTGCGACCTATTGCAACCCATAGTTCTATAAGCCAATTTATGCCGAAGGCCATGACCCCAGCAAGACCAAACACAATTGATGAGGTATTGGCTAAAATTATTGCAAGGGAATTCCAACCATTCTCAGTCGTGGAGGACAAGGGATTTAGAAGCTACACCCATGCTCTCAATCCAATGTATGTTCTTCCAAGCAGGAAAACACTCTCCCAAACAACTATTCCAAGACTGTATGACAGACAATGTGCTTCACTGCAAGAAAGGGTTAAAAAGGCTACAGCAGTTTGCCTGACAACTGACTGCTGGACATCCAGAGCCACCACTTCCTTCATGTCTGCTACATGTCACTTCATTGAAAATTATAAAAAATGGTGTCCAATCTTCTGGACTGTTTTGAGTTTAGTGGCAGACACACTTCAGATAACTTGGCAGAGGGACTGCTAAGAGTGCAAAAAAAGGGTGGCAAGTAGAAAACAAAGTGGATTGCTGTGTTACTGACAACGCAGCTAACATCACCAAAGCTTTTTAACATCTTGAAATGGACCCACCACCCATGTCTCGTGCACACAATCAACCTGGTTGTAAGAGATGCCCTGAAGGTGATGAAGCCCACTGTGAACAAAGTGAAGGCGATGCGGGAATTCTTCCATAAGAGCACACGAGCCACAGAGAAGCTGAAGTCTTCTCAACGCCAGATGGGTATGCCTGAGCTGAGGTCCAAACAAGAAGGTGGAATTCAACATTTCATATGCTGAAACGGGTTCTGGAGTCCAAGGATGCAATCATCTCTACCTTGGCCATTATCAATGCACCTGTTGATGCTCTGAGCCAAGAAGAGTGGGAGGAAGTGCGAGAGACATGCACTGTTCAGGAACCCTTTGAGCAGTCACTGTGGAGATCAGTGCAGACAGGTACAATGGACAACTGTTTTTACATTAGTATTACATAATTGCATATTTGAGGTGCATATTAGAGGGGAATGGCAGTAATAATAGACAAGAATAAACTGAACAAAGTCCATATACCACATAATAAAACAAAGCATAATTCTGAGTTTTCTCTTTTTTTTCAGCTACGTGACAGCCTCCAAAATGCTACTCCTGTGCAAGGGTCTGCAGAGAATAACAGCCCACCACCAGACAGGAGGAACAGTAACCAAAGGGAAAGAGAGAGAGTTGGTGACTGCTCTCTGTGCATCTATGGAAAGAAAGTTCCACAGAATGGAATACAATACTGTTCTCTCAGAAACCACCATACTGGACCCAAGGTTCAAACAGCTGTCCTTCAATGACAACAGAGCTGTTGATGAGGCACCTCAAAGAGTAACAGCAGCAGCAAGATGCAGCCCCAGCAGCCAGCAGGCTACACCACTAGGAGGCCAAGAGGGAGAAGAGGGAGCAGGGGCACTAGAAGTGGAGCCACAAACGTCTGCTGTTTGGAGGTTCTTTGATGAAAGAGCAACAGGAGACACTGCAAGAAGGAATCCCACAGCAGATGCTATACTGGAAGTAAGATCCTATCTTGAAGAGCCCCTTATCCAAAGAGCCACAGACCCGCTGAGCTGGTGGGAGACCGAGGCTTCAGTCTACCCACGACTGGTCAAGGTGATGGCAGGGAGACTCTGCATCGTAGCAACATCAGTCCCTTCAGAAAGAATCTTCTCCAAAACAGGGCAGATAATAACAGAAACCGGATCAGCCCCTGTAAGCTGAGGCACTTAGACTTTCTTAATGCCAGTCTGCACTAAAGACAAGGTCACTGGTAATATATACATCTAGAACTGTTGGATGCTGCCGTTATGCGCATTGTAATTCATTTTTTATTTGTTATATGGTTCCATTTTGAGTGTGGTTTGCTTGGAATGGTTTGTGTTTTGGATAGTTCAATATAAATAAAACGTTCAATACACGTGTAATAGGGTTTGATGTTTTCACATGATTTACGTTTTTTTTTTAATACAAAACATGTAAATTATGGTATTCTGGAAATTATAAGATTAAGTATAATTACATTGAATAAGTGATGTATGTGCACACATACCAATCATAGGTCCAAACATTGCTAAATTTGCCTGAATTATAAAAGCCAGAAGTGGTACTAAATGAAGAGCCATTTGGGAGCCGAAAGAGCCGGCTCTTATTGCTGAATTGAGCCAAATGGTCTGGCTCACTGAAACCAGCCGGAATTCCCATCACTAGGACAGAAGCAGAGAGAGATGGATTCCTCTGGAGGCTACAGTGAGTGCACCTTTGGTTTCGCTGATTTCCATGGAGTGTGGAAACGTAGAGAAGTTTAAGACGCCAAGCTGCGAGTGATTTCCTGCTGTGCCCACCCCTCTCCCCTCCTTGGATTATAAGCGATCGAGGAAAGACATTGAACATTACAGTGTCTGTTTACATACTGGACCTACTAACCTGGGCGCTGTGTTGCTTGGGTATTCCTCCATGCAGTGGGCAGGGCAGCTGGAAACCAGCAAACAGGGAAACCGGCAAACAGAGAAAGCGAGAAGAGGGTTAACATTAACGTTAACGAGGCTGACCCGGCAGTCCACTGTCCAGATTCCGCCCTGCAGTGAGATGGTGCTGTGGGCACAGGTGCCAGAGTTCCCCCACATAGCGGAATACTGTGTCCTGATCGAGGCTTGGGATGAGGAGCGAGAGCGGCAGGTGGCACGGACCATCACGTGGGTATGCCAGGGTAGGGTCCCGTTGCCAGTGTTAAATCTTTTCCCCTACCCTGTAGATGTGCCCCAGCGCTGCCCACTGGCTAGACTCTCCCGTATAGACCAGCAGGACATTATCACTGAGGATGAGGCGACATTCCAGTTCCGATATCCAGACATGGTAGAAGTGGGGGTCCGTCCGGTCCAGACACAGGGGGTGACAGGGACCGTGGACTGGACAGGGGGAGCCACCGACTTGTCCAGGGAGCAGTGAGGATGGTTAGGCCCTGTTGCAAAAGTGGTGTTGCGTCTAGTAATGTAACCATTCCTTATATCCCAGGACATTAGTTTATAGACACTGTTGCACCGTTTGTAGTAGAACACTTGCATTTACTCATAAGGCAGTTCCCTAATCTCAATCCCTTACACTGGTTTATTTATGGACTTCCTTCCTAATTGATAGGGTATTACTGTTTGTGAAAGAACTATTTCCATACAGTCAAAGTTTCATGACATTAGACTTTAAACTAACTCATATCTCATTCAATTATTTATTCATTTATTCTACATCAAGTTATATCTTCAGTAACGTCCGTATTTTCCCACGTTTCATTCAATCACCATCAGAAGCTCTCTGTGCTAAAAGTGGCAGCACATTTGTCTCACACACATCAAACTCGCCTTTTCCTGCTTCCCAAGCCTTATCAACTTACTCAGACCCTCGTCAACTTACTCAAACCCTCTTCAACTTTGGTCAACATTGCTCTGCATTCTAACAGCTATTCTTTCTCCTATTCTTAATTTCTTACAAGAAATGTATTCAGGTTTTTTTATCAATATGTTTTATTTATATTTATACAGATGTCACTCCATTATTCGTTTATTGAAGTCATATATGTACCTAACAAAATATTAGCCAATAGGCCATTGATCTCAATAATGATTCCCATAATCCTAGGACACCTTCTCTTTTACTCTTCCTTTCCATTCTTACTTTTCTCCTGTAAAGCATTTTATATTACTTGAGCTTACTTATTCTATAGTTGTAATCTTATACTTCTGCGGTATCTTACCCTTTTCCTACATCACTCATCTTAAAACCATGGTCTACTTTGACTTTCATTTCAGGTATTATATGCTAGGCACCAATAACCAAACATTTTCTGAAAGACTGTAACATGTCACCAGACTGTTTACATTCTCCTGCTTTCACAGGCTGTCAGGGCTGCACCAGGCTCTCTTCTAGCCTTTCGTTTCCTTGAATTTGACTTTTGACAGAGCTTGTCCATAACATGATGTTTAACAAACAAATTCTGGTTCTTCTTGTGGAGACACCATGACTATTTATGTATTACTATTATTATCCATCTGTTTATTCAATGTATATTTTGGATTACTTTTCTTATAATAGTCTTTCTTTCTGATTTCTGATGCTTGAGGCACTCTGTATAGAGCCAAAGATCCTCATGAATATGATAAATCTGTTGTTACATTTTTAAATAAAATTCTAAAATGATTGCCAAAACATAGACATTTACCTTATATCACCTTCAAACTATACATATTCATAAACACACAAAGCACATACACATTGATATCTAAAGATAATTCAGATATCCGATCTGTGGCATGTTTTATTGACCCTGCAGTGTCTCAAACAGCCCTTATAACTTATTATTTAAGCTTATGATTATTTAGAATAAAATGTCAAATAATCCCACTCGATTATTTCATTATTTCACTATCTCAGTTTTCTTGATCCATTGTGAAAAAGTTCTGTTATTTCCTCCTCATCTGTAGAGGCTACATTAGCCCACTCCCCGGTCTGATATTCTCGTAGTAACTGTATCCAAATGTTGGGCGGACATTTAGCCTTCACGATGATGTGTACATCGTGCGGGTGAAGGAGGTGAATAACCATCTTTTCATCTAGAATATCCCAAAAAGTTGTGTTACCCTGGTTTGGTTTTAATTTTGGGAGGGACGCCCATATCATTTCTTTTTCTCCTGGGGAGAAGGGGACATGGGTTTTAGTCGTATAGACTATTGATTGACCTTCCTCTTTACTCTGTCTAGTTTTGACTTGCATGGGTGCAGCTGGGACCGTTTTCAGAGCGGTCAGATCTGGATACAATGTATTATTATAACCAAAATCAGTGATTGATTTATATTCCGGATTATATGGGGGAGGAGCGCTAGCAAAACCTCCTTTTTCATATTCCCATGCTTTGCGATCTAAATCATCCCAATCGGGCCTGTCGTCCTCGGAGTGATCTGTGTCGCGACGCGCTCCTAACACGGCAGCACATCGCGCACCTACACCTTCACCTTTTCTGACCACTTTTCTTGCCCTTCTAATTTGCCTTGTAGTTCTATTAATTCTATCGTATTTTTCACAACTTCTGCTCTCAATTCACATTACTGTTTATGATGATCTTCCATTTCTGTTATTTTCTTTTCTTGATTCTCACCAACCTGACACAATATCACAATTCCTTTCTCTGTCTTATCTGGTTGTTGTTGCTTCCACCAGTCCCGGTGCTCCTTCGAAGACCAGTCTTTCTCCCAACTTCCTTCCAACATTTTCTTCTCTACATTCTGTTTTTTTATTTCTCAAAAAACCAATAATGCTGGTGTCACTCATTGTGACGATTTATCTGAAATATTACATTATTATATATTATATATATATATATATATATATATTATAATAAAAACAAACACTCTAGTAAGGTACGGACACCCGTACATGACACTGGCTAAGGTAAGGGAACCCATAAACAACCATAAGCACCCCCGGACCTAGGACAGCCTGTAACTTGCTAACTTGCTGTTTTGTTTGCTTCTCATCGTTTGCTGCTAGTTGCATGCCAAACGAGTTCGTTCTGTCCAAAATATAAGCTTTTTTTCTTCTAATAAACTCAATACAAATACAGTGCACTAGCAACTATTTCCCTTTCAAAAGTTGTAGTCCCGTTTCAGTTAAAACAAAATGTGTGCTTCAAAGAAAGAAAATACTATTGCTGCTGACTTGTGTTTCTTTTCCCTCTTTACCTGCTCTTATCACAAAGCTTCTCAACACAATCTCAGGTGCAGGTGCACTCTGCGCTATCCTTTGCCCGAGCTTTGTCCAGGAAAACTCACTGTAGCCATCTTAGTTCAACACGGGCTCTCCTTACCTGCGAGTCACACGGGTCCAGTTCACTTTGCAAGTGAACAGTCTCTTCTCAGAAACAATAAGGAAACTTGGAAAGAAACACAATCCCAGGTCGGTGTTAAAAAAAAGTTCTTTGTTTTCATATTAAAAGAAAACATTTGTATTTTCTCTGCACACTTCACAGCTCCAATTAGCACACTCAACTAATCCCTGCCCCCCTCAGAACCGTCACTAAAGAAAGGTACTCACAGTCATTTTAAATATGACATCCTGTAGTGTTTCATTTCAAAATATGATCTTATTATCACTTGAACCAAATAAATCCTTTGACCCACTAATACCAAATTACAGTTAGGGGGGCCACAGGTGTGATTTGAAAATACGATCTTCCATGTCTTTCTGTTGTGTTTTGACCTGGGGATCTGTAATTGTCCAAGTGGCTACTGCACATGTACTTATTTAATATTAAATGTGTTATGTAATTAGGCTTGGTTCTGGTGAGCATGTACAAGACGTCAGCTTTTTAAATAACTGTGTGTATTGGATCATACACATTTTAGAAATACTAGGTAGAAAGGTAGAAAACAGCAATAGCATTGAAAAAGTGTGATTGTAGTTCTGCTCTTCTGCAATATATTTCTACAAGATCTTTAACATCTTCTTTAACATTGTTTTAAAGGCTGGGACCAATATGGTGGAATATCTCCAACACACGGACATTGAGAGACTCGACCCCTTTGTGCTGCTGCTCAGAGACCAACTCTCAGTTGTCTCTGAGTAGGCTATGGATCAACTTCCTTTCCTAATATGAAGGAGACAATGGATACAAAACCTATGAAAAACAGGCGATTATTGTTATTCTTCTCATTATAAACTACTTAATACATCTCTCGCATAAAGTACAACAGGATAGTGGTGACGTCATTCAGGATTGGATTGCCATTGGTCAAAAGCCCTCTGAGAGAAATTGTGTGGCGACACTCCACACTCTTAGAAGAAATTGTTCTGCACAGAACCATAAAGGGTTCCTCGAGTAATCGCTCTGGTGGATCCCTTTATGGTTCTATGTAGAACCCCTTCAAAGGGGTTACATGAAGAACCCCCAAACATAGCGTTCTACACAGAACCATTCGTTTTAAAATGTTATATATAGAACCCATTCAAAAGGGGGACACGTGCTATACCTGAATTTGTTTTCCAAATACAATCTTTAAAAAATGTATGAGTTCATATATACAAACACACATACACAACGTAGAAATCACACTACTAGTGAAGTAACTTCATTTACATTATATGCCACAACTCCTCAATTTGGAAAGCAAAAACAAGACATCTGATGTAAAAGTGTAAACTAATTACGAACAGCACTTTTGATTTTTATCTTCAATTCAGGGGCTACTTATTCGCACAGTAAACTGTATTCTCTCTTCAGAGTGACTGGAATGTTTTTGCCTACATTCAACTTAAATATGAAAGTTTCCAAAAACGGCATAGTTTTCTTTAAGGCTATTCAATGCCAAACACAAAATTCTCTCTGCTTTCAGTGCTTGTCCTTCAGCACAATTACACAGGTTCATGATGTTCTCATTTCAATACATTGTTTTCTTATTTAAACTATTTGACTTTGAGCTTACATTGAGAATAAAATCACTTTTGCAAGTAAAACCTGGCCAAGAAAGGAAGCAGCACTACAATAAAACAATACACAGAATACAAAGCAGTTCCTTCAAAAGTGAAAGTGATAAAGAGTGATGTCTGTCAGTAAATTACGTTGAGATACATATTGGTTATTTTGAATTAGGAGTCCAACTTCAATAACTTCTATTAACAAGCCAAAATACAGATCAGAATTACGGGTAATTGAAAAGAATATGTAGCGCCTAGGTAAGCTTGGATGTGTTCAGAGAAACACTAAAAACGGATTGGCTTTATTTGTGGAATGCAATCCTGAAGAGTATTTGATATTTTGGGTAATAAGCTGACCGAAAATATTAGGAGAGCCATATGCACAAAATAGTATAGTCTCCTAGTGCACGTCACCGCCCTCTATTGCATAATCTACAACACCTTATACATCAAACCCAATTTACTAATATTATTGTTATGCATTCATTTGTCACATCTGCCTTTGCTGGTAAGGATAACAGTACAGGATCATCAATATGTACTGTAACGAAACCTGTCCTAGTAAGGTCGTGTCCTAACTGGATTTGACAGAGGAGCGTGTAGCTGCCACCACCTTTGGTTTACCGGACGGTCCGGTCGAATAACCCTGGAAGCTAAAATTAGTGATGTTAAAGGGAGAGTGAAAAGCCAAGAGGAAGTATATAACCAAGTCTTTTTAATAACCAATTTAATACGCTGGGTACACAATGTGCAATTTAGGCAAATAGAATAACAATCACAGTATCACTAAACAATCCATAAAAAGTCAATATCCATTAAACAGTTAAGTTAATTTCTCCCTCAAATACATACGACCAATTAATATAATAAAACCGCAATTGACCTTCATTAAAGAAATACTAAAATAAACCATACAATAAACACCAATGTAAGTGAAAAGAAACCACAATATAAACATCAGATAAACCATACAATAAACACACCAATATAAGTTACCACAATTACAACAGCAATTTCAACTATAAAAGCAAAATACAAACTCTTCAATGTAAAGCCAAAAAAAAAAAAAAAAAACGGGTTAATTGCTGTTTTAGATCAATTGATTGGAATATAGCTAATAGGATCAGCACAATCCAATCAATCAATCAATCACTCACTTGGCCCCGTTACACAGACTGATTAATAGCAGTATGTTTAAGTCTAACCATAAATTCATAAATTAGAGCAAAGAAACTGTTACTATGTTTAAACTTGGTTTTATACAAGTCCTTGCCCAATGAAAACATGTAATCAAATACACATAATCCCACAAACAAACACATATAGATTTAAAATAGAGTCAGAGAGCTCCCGTCAACTGAACAGCTCCCCAGCATTTGGCGCACACTGCACACTGCACACTGCACACTGCACACTGCACACTGCACACTGCACACTGCACACTGCACACTGCACACTGCACACTGCACACTGCACATGTAAAAACAAGCAGCCCCCTATTATCTGCACACAAACCAACACAAGCAATGCTAGCCGTAGAAAGAGTCTCTCTTGTGTCTTCTGAGCACTGCTTATATCCCCATCTGCTCCCGGTATGACATCCCGTGATTGGTCGCAATGCTCAGTCCAATTAGGGTTAATAAGAGCCAATTCAATCAGTGACAGAGCCGACTGGCTCATCACAGTACTACTATATTTACAGCATGACATAACAGCGCGGCGCTGGAGCGGGAAAGTGCGCTTCTTTTTGCACATCGTCTACATGCGCGAAAAGCCTGGACACTTGGGCTAAAAAAAAGACAAACATAGAAAGTGTGAAATATGAACGTTAACATTGTAGCGCAAACATTGGGCTTCGAGCCACGTGTAACAGACAGTGCGATTCAGAACAAAGTCAAAAATAGCTTCTGCACAACAATACAACTCTTAGCTAGTAAATTCATGTGGAAAATGGACGCCCCGTCTACAGGGCTGCGGCAAGTCGTGGCCTATTTGTTGGGGAAGGATGTTGAGCTCGGTTTTCCAAACGAGCCGCTGCATATTGACCTATGTCTATTGTCTAAATGTCTATTTATTTATTGATGTATTCATTTATTTATTTCAACATGTATTGATTCATTGATGATTTTCTCTGTGTATTCATTTTTAATTCTGGCATGGATTATCCTGCATACAAAAGCAAAGGCCCGGGACAGTGCGAGCATGACTTATACAGCGCAGTGCAATCATGGTCGCTGCTTGACATCGTCCTGCAAATAAAAAAACATTGGCTGGATGTCAAGTCACACATTGCAGGGCCAGACCTCGAACCCGGATCCTCCGGATCGTCACCCTGCTGCTCTCCAGCTGAGCTACTCCGGCAACGGAGCATCGGCGCGGAAGGGCGCTATTAACTGTGCGCTGTTTCTGCCGTCACTCATCTCCTGCAATGCCGTGTTTATGTGAGAGCTGTGACGCGCTGTAGCAGCAACTACATGTTTACTACATCTCATCTCCTCTGGGGTTTCAGTGTTTGTGAGACGGTGACACTAAACGCTGAAGTATAATGTCGGCCAATAAGCGCACTGGACACCGCCCACTGGCTGTGATTGACACAGCGGGCTTGTATGACGTCATTCACTGCTACAATGATCGAGCGCAGAAATACACCGTGGTCGTGCAAAAATGCTTTTTCTACTCTTGCGGTTTTTATTTTACACTACAGGAATAAATAACTAAACCAATATTAAATACATAGATACATGTCCCTGCCGATTCATTGAACATGTAGCACTATTTGCACATGCATGTATTTATTGTCTCACATTAGAGATGAGATGTAGAAAACATGTAGTTGCTGCTACAGCGCGTCACAGCTCTCACATAAACACGGCATTGCACATGCCTGTAGCCAAAGTCCGTTTTTTTGTCTTCATTAAAATGATCCTTTACAGGAGTATTACATGCGAAGCCAAGGCCGGCCCTATCGGAATAGGCAAATGCTAGGGGCGCCCGAAAGAGTGAACATTTGTACGGAGGTTTGTTGCACTCAGTGCTTGTTATTGTGTGGAACCAAGTCACAGCAATTCCTGGTTATTAGCCAATAGGATGTGAGTGTTAATATGGGATGTCCTGTATAGAGCTGCTGTTAGGGAGTCAGTCAGTGAGTTGCACTGGGCAACAGCGGCACTTTGTACTGTCAAAAACAACACAAACACAGCTATTGGGTTTTGCTGATTTCTATACATAAGCAGCTCAAATTGGACATTGTCAACCTCGCCTCTAAAATATAAAAGTGCGCACACGACCGGGGGTCACGGTGCCATAGCTTGTGTTCACCTAGAAACTCGTCCGGCAGCGGCGGACGCAGCGGATTTCAGTGCAGACGCGTTTCAGCAGCGACACGTTTCCATCACACCCACCGGCACCGCGTCCAGTTTGCATATATAATGTTGCTTGATATGGGATTTTCCGCTGCTGATGTGTGGTTGTGAAGCAAAGATATGTTTGAGTCCAAATCTGCCTGATTTCATGGAGATTTTGAGCTGTTTTTTGACTTGTCTCCAGTTGTTAACATCTTCCCCAGAACCCGCACCCTGAATTACTCAATCGTCTTCGCCCTCATTTTTCAACACTAATTTTGTGCAGTGCACAGTGGGACAAAGGGAAATGGTACAGACTTTAATCTAATAAGACACAAAATGCTTGAAAGTTTCTATTATGTTTATCTATATGACTACAATAATCTTTAACAAATTAAAATGTAAGTGGTCTGAAACCGTTTTAATACAAATATATACATTTATTTAACCAGTTGATTTTTGTACTTTGTGAAATGAATGTACTAAATATAAGCAACGGGGTAAATGACTAATTCACAGATTTAGTCCATGTCTGGACCTTGACTATACCTTGACCAAGAAATGTGGACCCTGACACAACATAATTGACTACCCCTGCTGTAGAACATTGCTACATTATGCATATTGCACTAAGGTGTCTGTAATATCGTTTTTTCGTGCAATACTTTTTTAATACTGTATTTATAATTCATTTTATGTCACTTGTTTCTTTAATACTGTTTTTATACTGTTTGTGTGGGGGTTTTGTTTCTAAAATAAAGAAGATCTCAAAGACATAAAGCTATGCAGTCTGTGAGTGTATGAACACAATGACCCTGCGATGCAGGGGGCACCACTTAAAATCTTGCCTAGGGCACCAAATTGGCCCTGTGCGCAGCAACTGACGTTATGCAAACGACATCAAGCTGGATAGTGAGTATGGGGTGAAAAGAGCAGGAGAGACGGGAGAGAAAGCAGGCAGCAGCGTCATTGTCGCAGAATATTGAACATATGTTCAAAAACACTGCCAAACAGGGTAAGGTTGTTATATTTACTACCTAATCTAACAGTTGAGATAGATAACGCTAACTACATGCTAGCAAACAGTCGTCAACTCCACGCAGAAGGTAGCTAATGTTTTTACTCGTGTGTGTCTGTGTCTGTCAGATTACACAAAAACTACAAGACCGATTTTCACGAAACTCAGTGGAGGGGTGTAGCATGGGTCAAGGAAGAACACAGTAAATTCTGACCATTATCCATCCAGTGGGACTAGCTAGCTACAGTGACCGATTCAGAAGATTTTTACCCTGAATATGTGTGATGTGTCGGCGCTCCATTCACGTGTGTGTGTGTGTGTGTGCGCATGTGTCTGTGTGTCTGCGTGCGTGCATGCGTGTGTTTGGACTGAAAAAGGTGGTACATGATCTTGGTAAGCAATTTGACAACATTGTAGTAAATATTTTCGGTGCATCAAAAAGCGTCCTCGTTAAGATAGCAGCAGACAAGCTAATCCAGCACAAATTAGTGCATAAAAAGTAACCAAAATGAAGTATTTAAACCTCATAATTGAATACAAAATGAGGGGAAAAACTGCAAAAAGGTCCACTTTTTGAAAAAAAGAACCCCCCTTCCACTAGGCTGGCTACGGGCCTGTTGCAGGAGATGAGTGACAGCAGAAACAGCGCACAGTTAATAGCGCTCTTCCGGGTCTTTCCGGAGTTGCCCGAGTAGCTCAGTCGGGAGCGCGTCAGACTGAAGGTATGAAGCCCCAGGTCCGATCCCTGGCTCTGGCAATGAGCTACACTGTTTCCACTTCCACACTTTTACTCTGCACAACAATCTGACGCAGAGCAACCATGATTTTACAGCAAAGTGAAATCATGGTCACTCTGCTTCAGATTGTTCTGCAAAGTAAAAGCTTTCATTTCATGTTGTGTAAAAAAAGTGCAAAAGTCCAAAAGTGTCTTGACAAGTGTTGAAATTAAAGCTAGACCCACGCTAACGCGATTCTTTAAATCCCAGACGATATTTAAAATGGTGGGCTGCTCACATTTAACGACAGGCAGGATTTCACGGAATTTAGGTCTTTTGCATCATGATGCCCCAAAACAACTATTGTTATTTGAGGTATTTGAATCAATACTTATGAAAGTCAAAATCAAAAACTCAAAATAATGTAACTTGTTTTCGTGGATGTGCTCGACTCTCATTGGCTGCTGCCGGTCTCGGACCCGAGTCGCATCTTTAATATGAATTGTGTTGGATCTACTCGCCTGCCTGGCGAGCTGCAGGTTTGAGCAGAGGGCAGCGGCTCATCGGTTAGGCCCCGACCTGCTGCTTTCTGTTCAACCGGACACTCAATGACTCCATTGAATGAACAACCGGCTTAGATTGTACTTTTCAAATTGTGTAAAAAATAGTTGGTTCTTTAATATGTTATTCATACAATTCTATGCTTAACTTAAACCCTCTACAGTTAAAAATAATGAAAATGCTCTGATTAAGGTTCAATTAAGCAATCGAGAGCTGTGTTGGAACAGATACCACAGGCAGTGCCCATCTTGCCCATCTTGCCAAAGACTATCAACATCAATATTATTAGCATTAGTAATGTAACTATTCTCAATTTCCCAGCTGAGCTCACAGACACTTTCACTGACCCCCCCTCCTTCCTGGGGGGTGAATCCCTTCCTAATTGATAGGGTATTTCTGTTAGTGAAAGGACTATTTCCATACAATATCATGCCTTTAGACTTTAAACTATATCTCATTCAATGATTTATTTATTTTACATTAAGTTATACCTTCAGTAACTTCCTTATTTTCCCTCATATTCCATTCAACCACCTTCACAACTCTCATGCTGAAAGTGGCAGCACATGTCTTTCACACATATCAAACTCCCTTTTTCCAGCTTCCCAAGCCTTATCAACTCTTAAACCCCTCGTCAACTTCCTCAAACCTTCCTCAACATCGCTCAGACCCACTAAATTGCTCTGTATCCTAAAAGCTGTTCTTTCTCCTTTTCCTAATTTCTTACAAGAAAATTCAAGTTATATTTATTGACATGTATTATTACTATTTATACACACATTTCACTCCATTATTTTAACTAAAATATTTACTTAACAAAATATCTTTTAGAAAATAAGCATTTTAATTGATTTCAATAATGATTCCCAGGTACCTCAGGAAAACAAAGTTTCAAAAAATGTGTCCAGTCAATGATTTCCCCAATGAAGAGTTTGCGTGGGCACTAAGACTGTCCACCTGCGCGGCTCATATGTCCTTATTGTGTCAACTTCCTCCTATTGAAGTCCAATCTACACCGGTACATGTTCAGAAGAACTGTTCCCGAAACTAGGTTGAACTGATCAATAGTTAATTTCTTACCTACACATTGTATTTAGGGATCTTATATCTGGGAATTTCAAAAACTCTTCATTGTGGAACTCACAGCTACCAAACGACCCTTTAATTTCCTGGAGTATCTGGTTATCTATTGAAGACTCTGTATAGGAAGTTGAAGAAAGTGTTTTGTGATAATTATATAATGTTTTATATTAATACTAGCATTAGAAGTAGTTTGTATACAGACTGAGCAGATTAGATTTAGCAGCACAAGTAAAGGGTCAACAAGGTTGGTTTGTTAGAAACTCCTGTCAGAAATGAAAGATCACACAGTGCCGAAATAGCCTACAGATGTCTGCTGAGAATTTGTTTATGACTTAATCGTTTCTCCAGATAGGCAGGAATTGTTTCTGTTAACGAGCGATTGACACTAGGTAAATGACGACCGTGGGATCGCATCTTCCTAGTGCACATCAAAGACGGACATCTGCTTTGGATCCATCACCTCTTCACGGGAGGACAGATCATAAAACGGACCCGGACCTGTATCTTCTGATTGGATGAACGGCCATAAGATGTTACGTCATTTTCCTATAAAGCTGCACTCATGTTGGTAAACATTAAGTCTCACTGAAGGAATTATTCCTGACGTGGGGCTTCCGAGCGGCTCGATTAAAGTTCTATTTGCTTTATCTCCACGATTTCTCCACTTATTTCCCACACGGTTCTACATCTATGTATTCATATCTTCACCATATTTTACTGTTTCCTCAGATTCCCATTTCAGAAATTAGCTCAAATTCAATTTTCAACATTTTATTTTGTATTTCTGGGTTGTAAAATAGTATTTTATTTTTATTTTCTCCTTTAAATGGTTCAATGTTAATTTAGCTCACTTCTTCAATGCTTGTCATTTTATATTTCTGTAGTATCCTTCAAATTCGTACCCTTTGACTACTTCACTCATCTTAAATCCAAGGTCTAATTTATTTCAGGTATTTTATGCTGGCCCCAAACATTTTCTGAAAATAAGACTATAATATATCACTATTCTGTTTACATTCTCCTGCCTGGATTTTACATCAGGCTGTCAGGGCTGCACCAGAGTGCTGCTCCTGTGGATGTCAGCCTTTCATTTCCCTTTAATTTGACTTTATAGAATTTGTCCATAATATGATTTTTAACAAACAAATCCTTGTCCTTCTGGGTCTTAGACGACACCATTACTATTTATTTACTTTATTATTACTTTATTTTTATTATTTAGTGTATATTGTGTATTACTTTAACATTATTCTCATAATAGAATATATAATTTATTTATAATTTGTGATGCCTTATGCACTCTATATGCACTCTATATACAGTTAAATGTTTAGATCCAGCCTGGAGCTGAACCTCTGGAGCCACTGGGGAGCTGTTCAGTTGACGGGAGCTCTCTGACTCTATTTTAAATCTATATGTGTTTGTTTGTGGGATTATGTGTATTTGATTACATGTTTTCATTGTTTAAACTTGGTTTTATACAAGTCCTTGGCCATAGTAACAGTTTCTTTGCTTTAATTTATGAATTTATGGTTAGACTTAAACATTAATCAGTCTGTGTAACAGGGCCAAGTGAGTGATTGATTGATTGGATTTTGCTGATCCTATTAGCTATATTCCAATCAATTGATCTAAAACAGCAATTAACCCGTTTTTTGTTTTTTTTTGGCTTGTTGTGAATTTTGGCTTTACATTGAAGAGTTTGTATTGTGTGCTTTTATAGTTGAAATTGCTGTTGTAATTGTGGTAACTTATATTGGTGTGTTTATTGTATGGTTTATCTGATGTTTATATTGTGGTTTCTTTTCACTTACATTGGTGTTTATTGTATGGTTTATTTTAGTATTTCTTTAATGAAGGTCAATTGCGGTTTTATTATAATAATTGGTCGTATGTATTTGAGGGAGAAATTAACTTAACTGTTTAATGGATATTGACTTTTTATGGATTGTTTAGTGATACTGTGATTGTTATTCTATTTGCCTAAATTGCACATTGTGTACCCAGCGTATTAAATTGGTTATTAAAAAGACTTGGTTATATACTTCCTCTTGGCTTTTCACTCTCCCTTTAACATCACTAATTTTAGCTTCCAGGGTTATTGGACCGGACCGTCCGGTAAACCAAAGGTGGTGGCAGCTACACGCTCCTCTGTCAAATCCAGTTAGGACACGACCTTACTAGGACAGGTTTCGTTTCAGTACATATTGATGATCCTGTACTGTTATCCTAACCAACAAAGGCAGATGTGACAAATGAATGCATAACAATAATATTAGTAAATTGGGTTTGATGTATAAGGTGTTGTAGATTATGCAATAGAGGGCGGTGACGTGCACTAGGAGACTATACTATTTTGTGCATATGGCTCTCCTAATATTTTCGGTCAGCTTATTACCCAAAATATCAAATACTCTTCAGGATTGCATTCCACAAATAAAGCCAATCCGTTTTTAGTGTTTCTCTGAACACATCCAAGCTTACCTAGGCGCTACATATTCTTTTCAATTACCCGTAATTCTGATCTGTATTTTGGCTTGTTAATAGAAGATATTGAAGTTGGACTCCTAATTCAAAATAACCAATATGTATCTCAACGTAATTTACTGACAGACATCACTCTTTATCACTTTCACTTTTGAAGGAACTGCTTTGTATTCTGTGTATTGTTTTATTGTAGTGCTGCTTCCTTTCTTGGCCAGGTTTTACTTGCAAAAGTGATTTTATTCTCAATGTAAGCTCAAAGTCAAATAGTTTAAATAAGAAAACAATGTATTGAAATGAGAACATCATGAACCTGTGTAATTGTGCTGAAGGACAAGCACTGAAAGCAGAGAGAATTTTGTGTTTGGCATTGAATAGCCTTAAAGAAAACTATGCCGTTTTTGGAAACTTTCATATTTAAGTTGAATGTAGGCAAAAACATTCCAGTCACTCTGAAGAGAGAATACAGTTTACTGTTCGAATAAGTAGCCCCTGAATTGAAGATAAAAATCAAAAGTGCTGTTCGTAATTAGTTTACACTTTTACATCAGATGTCTTGTTTTTGCGTTCCAAATTGAGGAGTTGTGGCATATAATGTAAATGAAGTTAGTTCACTAGTAGTGCGATTTCTACGTTGTGTATGTGTGTTTGTATATATGAACTCATACATTTTTTAAAGATTGTATTTGGAAAACAAATTCAGGTATAGCACGTGTCCCCCTTTTGAATGGGTTCTATATATAACATTTTAAAACGAATGGTTCTGTGTAGAACGCTATGTTTGGGGGTTCTTCATGTAACCCCTTTGAAGGGGTTCTACATAGAACCATAAAGGGATCCACCAGAGCGATTACTCGAGGAACCCTTTATGGTTCTGTGCAGAACAATTTCTTCTAAGAGTGTGGAGTGTCGCCACACAATTTCTCTCAGAGGGCTTTTGACCAATGGCAATCCAATCCTGAATGACGTCACCACTATCCTGTTGTACTTTATGCGAGAGATGTATTAAGTAGTTTATAATGAGAAGAATAACAATAATCACCTGTTTTTCATAGTTGCCTATAGGTTTTGTATCCATTGTCTCCTTCATATTAGGAAAGGAAGTTGATCCATAGCCTACTCAGAGACAACTGAGAGTTGGTCTCTGAGCAGCAGCACAATGGGGTCGAGTCTCTCAATGTCCGTGTGTTGGAGATATTCCACCATATTGGTCCCAGCCTTTAAAACAATGTTAATGAAAGGTATTCACAGTCATTTTAAATATTACATCCTGTAGTGTTTCCTTTCAAAATATAATCTTATTATCACTTGAACTAAATAAATCCTTTGACCCACTAATACCAAATTACAGTTAGGGGGGCCACAGGTGTGATTTGAAAATACGATCTTCCATGTCTTTCTGTTGTGTTTTGACCTGGGGATCTGTAATTGTCCAAGTGGCTACTGCACATGTACTTATTTAATATTAAATGTGTTATTTAATTAGGCTTGGTTCTGGTGAGCATGTACAAGACGTCAGCTTTTTAAATAACTGTGTGTATTGGATCATACACATTTTAGAAATACTCTCACAAACTTCCCGCATTGGTACCTCACCAGGGAGGTAGAAAACAGCAATAGCATTGAAAAAGTGTGATTGTAGTTCTGCTCTTCTGCAATATATTTCTACAAGATCAAGAACGGGCTCTGAAAACACTGAGGGTACAGGACGAGGACAGCGAAGCAATGAGCAACACTTGATACAGGATAAGAGCAACGGATACTTAGAATTTATAGGTGTAGGCCCCGTAGTAAAATATTCCCATCCGTTTTCATGGTACAATACTTTGATAATGACCCCCAATAGTCTTTCAAATGCCTGAATATCTGATAAACATTTTTTTTTCTGAATTGAAAACCCTAGCTGGCTATGCATTCGTTTGGCACCATATAACATTTCGGAATCTGTGCATTCTTTACCCTTCCACAGGCGGTACACACTGGCAGCAAAACGTAAATTGTTACCTTGGTTTATGTCTATTATTTTACTAAATAATATACCTTTTAAGCGCCTCCGCGCACCACCACCACCTTGCATATTTCTAATCACAGTGACCGTTATTCGCAAACTCACATGTGATAGAATTTTGTTGTGACTTTGTAGTAAATTAGCTATGCTCTCTAAGAAATCTGCAGCGTCCAGCTCCCCCACATTTCGCCTCCTCGATTAGAAAGGATTATTTAATGACCCCGAGCTCGGTCTCAGCTGTACAAAATCATTAGGACCCACATTGTGTGATATTTCATTTAGCAATCCTTGCACAGCTCCATGCACAATACGGACAGCATTCATATAAGATTGTACCAGATCCAGGTTCACAAACCTGAATTCTTCATAAAACTCCATAGCCCGAAACCTATTAATTTCTCGGTCATAGCGACGAATAATCTCCAAAAACCCCCAAGGAGGGTCCCCGCCAACGCCACCCTCAGCCATTTGTTCATCATTTTCATTATTCATCTCTAACATTGCAGCATCACCACCCCCGAACTGATTATCATTGTTATTAGCTACCGATGCTAGTTCCTTAGATACATCCTGATCTATATATTCCTGAATTTCCAAGTTTACCGGATGGCCTCCCGTCTGGAGAGTGTGCAACAGTGTCTGTGACCGTGCTAATTGTGACACATTTGTTCTAAATTTAAGCCTACGCAGCATTCTTTTCGCAGCATTAATTTTATTTCGCATTACCCCCCTAATTACACAAGCAGACTGACAGTTTTTGTGCTTCTCCTTTTTCATTGTTTGTCAATTGTTGTTTTCAGAATTGGTTGTTTTTTGTAACAACCCTTCTCGATCTTGCAGAGACTGATTGATTCACAGTGTGAATTACAGATTCATCAAACTCTCATCAGAAACGGGTCAATTCCCTATTTGTTTTAACAAATTTGTCAAAACATGTATTTTGCACTGAGCGGTGTTTAACGCCTCCACAAGCTGACTGCATATCTTGCTAAACACCAGGGCCCTACAATCACCAGGGGTCTGTATGTCAACACAGGGTGATTGATCACATTTCATCTCAGTATCCCCACTAGTGGTGGCTTTAACCGTGCTTTTACCCCGTTTACCTCTTTTTACAGTAGCGGAGCTCGGTCGGTTCACTTTCACACATTGCACCCCCACATCGGTGGTGTCGTGTGCCACCCGGTTTGTCTTACTCAGGGCTTTTCTGGGCGCTGTGTTTCCCCTTTGTGTGACTGGTGGCTGTCTCCCCCGCTGTAGAACGGACCTCCCTTTATCAGCACGATCGGATCTCTTCAGCTGTTTTCCACTTGACACGCCTCTCAAGCAGGGCAATGCAGGCTGTGCCGCATTTTTAGCTATAATAAAACAAACATGTCAATTACACTTTATACAGTGACTTTTCACTACATTTCGAACAAATACAAAATATAATATTATTATTATTATTATTATTAATAACATTGGTAAAAACGGTGAATGTTACACACCTCCATTCAAAGTTTGCTCTGTGACTTGGGGTGGGTGGGGGAGTGTGTAGTTATGTGGGTTAAACAACTGTCAAATCAAAAAACAAACATTGGTCACATAAATGTACACGATATTATGTTTTAGAAGATGTAATTAATTCATAATATGTAACAACTTGTTCTATGGCATACCATGAAATCTGAATAAAACTGGCCATTAAACACATTGCTTTGGCCCACCTTCAGAACACGTGTCTCCTGCGGTTTGGAAGGCGCTGTTCGGGACGTAGGCGTTGGGGGTTGTGAGTTCCACTCTCCGTGGTCCCCTGCGGGGTGCTCGGCCCGACAGTCTCGGCTCTGTTATTCTGTGCTGTAATATCTCGGTTCTCTCTCACCTTAAATTATACAAACCATGAACTATGCATGATATACTAACACTTTTAAACCCAACTCTATTACTATAAAAAACATTCTTACCATCAATACATGATAACGCATTTACTAGCTCTTCCTCATCAAATGGACCCCAGTCAGATGCCATTATGAAGAGTGTGTCCCTTCATATATTATATTGGATGTGTAAAATTAACTGCTTGGAGCGGCTTATTTATGGGGGGGCAAAATGGTATTTCATAATTTTTCTAAGAATCACACAAAATTGTATTCCACATAACATACCAGGAAACCGCCAAAAATGTTGTTCTTATTACAGAATTCAGTTGGGGCGGTATGTTGGGGTGTCTATTTCACTCCGATAAAGTTGATCTCCAACAGACATCTGTATCTATGCGTGCTATGGTCATGGTCTCACGTTCAAAACAACGTGTACACACTGGGTGAGGTGACCATTTGGAGAGATAAATTGTTATCACATATTTGTTATGGACACGAGCCTAATGGGTACAAATGACTGTACCCACGTGGCACCCATACACGCACCCAACTCCGCCCACACTCCTCCTCCTCTGTAGAGCCACTGCCCCCCATTTACCCACGTGTCCCCACACACGCCCCCAACCCCACCCACACCCCGCCTCCTCTGTAGAGCCGCCGGCCACCATTTACAGTATAAAGAGCATGCTGGTAAACACAGAAAACATGTCACCCGTTCGGGACAGAACAGGTCTGCGGTAACTGGTGGAAACCCCCATAGCGCACTATGGCTACACCAGCTAAGAAGACACCCCCTAGCGACCACGCTGCTGATGAAGATGCGGGGGCACCTAACACAAAATTAAGGTGGTCGGAAGACAGGGACCCAAAAGAGGTAACACTTTATTTTACTTTAAAAACGTGTTTAGAATATTATTATTAATTTTAAACGTATGCCGGTGTTTACATGCTGTTAGGCCGTATGTGTGTATATATAAATTTCAATGCAAAGTGAATTTAAATGCATGTTTTCTTCTTTGTATGTTTATCAAAAGAATAGTGTCAGCGCTCCTCCTCCGAGCCCCAGGGATGCTCTCCCAATGTCTGATGAAGACGAAGGTGTCAACACTGGTGATGAGTCTGAAGATGATGACAAGGACCATGAACATGGCAGGGAGGATAAAACCTCAGACACTGATGATGGAGTTGGACCATCAATGGAAAGAGAGGTAAATATAGAGGTCCTACAACTGTGTATAGTTGTGTACTTCTTTACTGACCGACACACATTACAGTTTTAAGTGTTATTTTCTTTTCTCTTCATTAGAATAGTGGAGTACCAGACACCAGTGATATGGATTCCTCTGTCAACTCTTTAAGACCCCGAACAAGATTGAACATTGCATGCTTCTGTTCTTGCCTTGCTAGAACCCACAAGAGTTTTGATTCAGACAGGGAAGTTCCGAGATATAATTGTAAAAACTATGATGATCATGTAACACTAGTGATGACACACACCATAAAGGGCATTATTGCGCTAGTGTTACAACATTGTATTGGCCGTGAATTAGTTGATAAGTGTGAGGCCTGTCTGATAGGTGACTCCAGCCAAGCACAGCATCTCTGTCTAACTTTAGATCATGAGCAAGGGAGTGTCTGGAGTAGTGTCGCTCTTATATGTAACAAAATAAGTGTCACCCACTTTCTAAATGTTGTGTTATGTGTTGCACGTGCCCCATGTGGGCTATGCATCACCAGACAGACTGAGAAAGAAGTGAAATCTCTTTTGCATAGCTTAGAAACATGCACTACGGAATTAATGTTTAGTTCCCCCCCCCCGCTGTACCGAACCCATAACGAACCGAGACTTCAAAACCGAGGTACGTACCGAACTGTCAGTTTTGTGTACCGTAACGTTACACCCCTAACAAATGCTGTTAAACGGCATATTTGAAACAATACATTTTTGGGAAACAGTCGCGGCTATCTAAGTTTATTTATTCAACGTTGCAGAACCTGAAGGGGAGGGAGTCATATCTCAAAGGAGATCTGATAACACTTTATTTTAAGGGGCCAGAAGTATGCATTAGTTAAGCACAAACACACTCGTAATTAATTTTTAACTTTACATATTAGTCATTATTTATTAAACATTTGAAGGATCCACATTCATGCAATGAATAAACATAAACCTAGTAATTAATGATTAACCGAATGCACAGTAAATGCATTTTAGCCATTATTTACAACTTAGCAAACCATATATTATTGTAGTGTTATGTTGGGTGTATTTTGATAAGAGCATTTTATCTCTGAGCTGAAGCACTGATCTAAAGAAGACTTCTCCCCCCACCAAAAGTTATCAGAGTTCCTTAACTCATCAGCTTGGAACTGGTTTACATCAAAGTGACAGTTTTGGGGAGGATGGCACCGAGAATAGGCCAAATAGTTTGGAATCCTGCTATGAGATAGGAGAAAGGGGCCTGTAGGTAATAAAAACTCTTTGAAGTGGACGAGAGCCGAAATCCCGACATAGAGCTACGAACCCGGGCCAACCGGCATTTCCAAAAGATGGCATGGATTGACATCAGTCATAAATCAAGCCCCCCTCCAATAGGACACTGGGGGCTGAAACCGAAATCCAATCTAAAAAAATCAAGAACCAATCACCTATTGATCTGACAGACTATAAAGAACAGCGCACGGTCTCTCTCTCTTACTCTCTCTCTCACCTGAACCAGAAACTCGCAACCTGTAGCTCTGTTGCCAGAACCGGAACCAGAAACCAACCAAGTCTTTGCCGGCAACAGAAGAATTAAACTGGGAGAAGGAGATTGAGCCGTACGAAGAATTCTTTTAAAGGACTTTATTAAATAAATAACTTTACAGACCCACCTGATCAGTGGAGTTTTACAGCTGGACAATTGACTAAGTCGACTGAATACGAAAGTGTCAGTCATTTAAATAGCTATTTGAGTCTTAAGAAACTTGACCCTTGGAACAAACAGGGCCCTGCTTTCCTCAAAGACTTTGTCTTCAAGTAACTACGGTGGAACCCTGCTTACAAAGAAGATTTTGTGCACAACCTTGGAGCCTTCAAACCAATGGAAAATCTGCTTGGAAAAGACTCTACATTCGCGAAACCCCAACTTCCAGGTGCATCGACTGAGTGGAAGTTCTTGGACAAAGCCGAACCGGACTGCCTTTGTTCCAAACCACACGGACCTCGTGCCGTGTGCTGTTATCCTATCCTTAATCATTGAATAATAATCAGTTAAGGGAAATTGTGGTAACAAGTAATGATAGGATCTTTCTCTGTACCTAAACGTTAATGAGACTGATATATATATATATATATAACGAGAAGTTACCTGACATAAATACTAACCTGCGTAGTTATTTAATGTCTGACTAACAATACTAATGAGAGACTCACCTTCGTCTTACTAACCGGTATTGTAGTCAATGTGTTTATAACCTTTTTTGTTTAACGATTTGTTAAACGGAATGTACGTGCTCTGTGATGTCATAGCAGTAAGCTGAGAGAGGCTCGTCATGTCATCGCTGAGCTGGCTGGCTGGCTGGCTGGCTCTCTGTGTGTGTGTGTGTGTGTGTATGTGTGTCTCTCTGTCTGTCTGTCTGTCTCTCTCTCTCTCTCTCTCCCTCTCAATTCAATTCATTTGTATTGTCAAAGCAATTGGACATGCATACATACATACATACATATATATGGAAAATAAACAATATGTGTACATCTCTTTCGGCATTAGTGGTGCCCTCACAGATGTGCAAGTTACATGACAGACAGACAGACAGACACACACACACTTTCACACACAGACAGACAGACAGACACAGACACACACAGACACACACACACATACTTTGACAGACAGACAGACAGACAGACAGACACACGCATATTATGGGTCTTTGTTGGGTAGTGAAATGGGTAGCATCAGTCGCAGTGTGGGTAATGTCAGGGAGCCAATCATAGTCCCCGTTATTTGCATATCGTGGCGCAAAGCATTCTGGGAAAAGCAACTAAACACGTTTAGTCATGTATTTGTCCATAGTTTACACATGAGATGAAAGAGACAGTATGACGTATTGAGCACCTGGGATTCCTCATGTGTATGTGAGGGGCAGAGGAACCGGATCCCAAGTGTGCGTCCCAGGTGCTATAGGTTTCAAAGCATGCAGGGGAATAGGCACCCCACCCTGACACGTATAGAAGACTGGATAGGGAGATATAAATAGCAATGGGGAGACTCTTGTACTTGGTGTGGCTCTATCCATATAGTGGGGCCAGCAGCCACTTAGCAGGTGCAGCAATAGAAGCTCAGCCTGGGGAGACTGGATTTAGCATTTCCTCTCCATTTTGATAACTATCCATAATCATTTCTGCAAAATACTTCTATGATACCTATGTATGTTTTTTACTTGTACTATATTATACTATCAAGTATCAGTGTACACATACAATGTGACCTGTTACATTAATACAGAGGCCACGGAAGGCCAGATCACTAATAGCCACTGTCCCCTGATATTACACTTTTTTACAATCACTTTGGCACTCATTTCAGAACCTTGATGTCATTTTTCAAAACTCTAGACACCCGATGATCAAAATGCACATTTTTCAAAACTCTAACACTTTTTTACAATTGCTTGGATACAATACACATCAACCTCAGATCATTTGTTCATTGAACTAAAATGACACAACTTAACATCAAAGTATTACCATTTCAAAATGCAATTCACACATTACATCTGAGATCACTGTCTATTCATTTCATTACAAAGATCTAACTATCAATTGATACAGCTGCTCAAAATGATAAGTGACTGTTGCATTACTCTTAAGGCATAATTTTATGGAAACTGACAAACAATATTCCATGTTTCGATCATGAAAGTTTCAGGATAATGAGATCCATTGACATCAATAACCGAGGAGCATGGTTTCTTAGGGTTACCATAGACTTGACTGTGTCTTCTTGTTTGTGAAGGAACAGGACTGTGTTTTCCTGTCTGGGTTCCGCAGGCTTAAGTGTGTTTGTAAACTGCAGCGTAGGTTTGACCTACTATTAGAAAAAAAAAAAAAAAGGAGCGCTAATTAATTGTTCAATATCTGATACGCCGGTGATAATATAAAATAACATGTTTATAGTTTATAGAAGTTTATAGTGTTTATGGTAAATGAAGAAAAGTCATTAAGTTATATACAAGTTCTATAAATGCAAACATTGAAAAGCATGTTTGTTGTTATTCCTATATAGGATTTAGTATTATTTGTGTTTTCTTGTTTTTTGCTATGTTTTCTCCCCTGTCGTTTATTGTTATTTTGCGGGCTTGCACGCCTTGGTTGTTGTGTACAAAACGATACATAGAAAATGGGAAAACGTGTTACTGTGTGGGAACAGCTCTAGTAAGACGGGCGACCCGCCACTTAAAGGTACACATGTAAGGTACATGTATGATAACTATGGAGTGAAGCGGTGCGTTTGACTGGACAATAGGTGACAGAAAATTAAGGTTTCCAGAAGATGGGACTTTTGATTCAGATAGACTTGAGCACCTAAAAACGGTTTTGCAAAATAGGAATACAAAGCATTAAGAAATGAGAAACCAAAGCTAGCTATCTTAAAACATTTGTTAGAGAAAAGAAAGAAAAGACAACAGGCATAATTCAATCTGAATGCCCCGAAGACAAATTAAAAATATATATATATGTTTTTCAGTATAAATGACAGTCCTCAAGATACTGAAGGAAAATTACTAGATAAGTAATAAATAAGGGTAGTTTGAGACACTGCAGGTCAATATAACATGCCAACCAAAACCATGGTATCTGAATTTACTATGGATATAAATTAATATGTGTCTCTTTGTATGTTTGTACGTTTTCAGTTTGCGCAAGGTAAATGTCCATATTTTGACTTTTTCATGTACTGTATAGTCCAGAATATGACTAAGAGAGTCATAAGTCACAAATAGTTACAGAATGATAGCTAAAAAACGCCAGTTAAATATGTTGTAATAACAGACCTACAAGAAAGTCAGCATTTAACTGTACACAGAATGCTATTGCAAACAGAAATAATAATACAAAATTAAGTTATTTAAATAGGTCTTACGAATACAGAAGTTAAAAGTAACATGTTAGAAATGGAATTAGAGCCAAATTTAGAAATAGGAATCCGAGGCAACCACAAACATTCGGTGAAGGTTTCTTACATATTGATAAATAGATAACCAGATACTCCAGGAAATTAACGATGTGCTCATTTGGAAGCTATGAGTTCCACAATGAAGAGTT
Source organism: Amia ocellicauda (assembly GCF_036373705.1). Classification (NCBI taxonomy): domain Eukaryota; kingdom Metazoa; phylum Chordata; class Actinopteri; order Amiiformes; family Amiidae; genus Amia; species Amia ocellicauda. The sequence continues at coordinate 753,361 of NW_027102865.1, forward strand.
TTTAAATCCCTAGAAATAGATCCCTAAATACAATGTGTAGGTAAGAAATTAACTATTGATCAGTTCAATCTGGATTCGGGAACAGTTCTTCTGAACCTGTACTGGTGTAGATTGGACTTCAATAGGAGGAAGTGACACAATAAAGACATGAGCCACGCAGGAGGACAGTCTTAGTGCCCACGCAGGTTCTTAGTTGGGGAAATCATTGACTGGACACATTTTTTGAAAATGTGCTTTCCTGAAGTACCTGGACATCATTATTCAGATCAATGAAAAGGCTTATTTTCCAAAGATTAAATACATTCATTAACTACAATAATGTAGTGAAATGTATATAAATAGTAATAATACAAATCGATCAAATATAACTTGCATTTTCTTGTAAGAAATTAGGAATAGGAGAAAGAACAGCTGTTGGGATGCAGTGCGATGTTATCCAAAATTGAAAGCGGTTGAGAAAGGAGAGTTTGTTCTGTGTGAGACAAATGTACTGCCACGAGAGACTCTGATGGTGATTGACTGGAATATGAGGGAAAATAATGAAGTTACTACAGGTATAACTAAAGGTGTAACATAACTAATTTAATGAAACATAGTCATGGCAAGTTATAAAACTGTTTGGAAATAGTCCTTTCACAAACAGAAATACCCTATCAATTAGGAAGAGGGGGGCAGGGGGCAAGGGCCGTATGTGCTCCTCTGCTCCCCCTGTTCGCCTGAGCAGACAAGCAGCCTGAGATGAGAGAGAGAGAGAGAGAGAGAGAGAGAGAGAGAGAGAGAGAGAGAGAGAAGTCAGAGACAAGGCAGAGACTGTAAGTACGTGTAAGGGTTCATAACTTATTACAAACAGAGCAAGAGTGTAATGAATGGTAATTTACACTGCTTGTATTAATAATGATAATAATATTGATGTTGATACAGACGAATACATCACATACTAGATGACAACCGCATAAAACTAATAATAATGAAAATAGGAATAATAGGAGTATGGAAATAATTTCAAATTATGGTTTATTGGTAAAAAATGAATTGAGAAACAAAGATTAATAACTGCCATCATTTACCCAACTACTATTAACTATGGTGTTGAAGGAGCTGCTGTAATAGTTATTGTAATGTTCTCAGGTATTTAAGTTAGATAAAAGGACAAAGATAAGCACATTGTTTTGAAACTTTGACAACTCCACACAAAAAGAGTATCTACACTAGGAAGTAAAGCTGATTCAATAAACACAGGAGATATGATGCTGCTGACGACAGCTGAGTGCTGTACTGAAATAATTTGATAAATGAGATAAATTGGAATCAAGATTATTATTATTTTGAATTGTCCCTTTACTAGAAACCTTATAGATTGTGCGAATGTCAACTAATGTGATAGAGATGCCTTTTATAAGGACGATCTCTGATGTTGTGTGAACCACACATTGTGTCTTCAGACTGATTTATTCCACATGGCAGATATGCATATTATGAATCGTGTCCTGAAGGAACCGATGTCTGACCCATATGGAGAAGATGCTGGTGTTCTTGTTGAGACACAGTAGGCCGAGGGCGCGGCTTTAAAGACAGCCTCACAGCAACTTGAACAGACCAATGCTGAGGTCCACTACGCTGAAGTGATGCTTGACTCAGTGGAGAAATAAGTTAAAATACTATAATTAAAGGTTTTCCAGATTATAGGAATCTACAATATATTGTGAAACTGCTCAGATGACGTCCGCAGTAGCACATATTCTTCTATTGATAGTTTAATTTATAATGTACTATTAGTGGAGATGTCACATTATTCAAATGAATAGAATGACAGCCATGAAGTCAGAATCAGTCCATTGCCCTTCACTTAAGATTTGTACAATGTATAATGTTTATAAATCAAAACGCAACAAATATATGTACAATACAGTTTACAAACTGAATTTGTAAAAAAGAATGTTTTGCTGACTTTTGTATTCTCTTTGAAGCAACAAAATGTATGTGTTATGTATGTCGTAACTAGGGTTTGACTTTTATGACCTGGGGCTGGATGAAATTTAATTTGAGATGCACTGTAAAAGCTCCAGGAAATTGCAACTGGCCACTGCACCTTCCATAAGAGAGCTCAAACATTTGCTAATGCATTGGTTGCCTCACAGGCACTCTTTCCCTGGTTTGCCCATGTGGCGCATGGTGTTGGCCACACGGGCAAAGGGGGGATGTGTGCATCAGTCTTTTAAATTGGTTTGCCCCAGGTTTTATAGTAACAGCTTAGCAATATTGTAGAACTTGCCACATTTGTCAAGCTCATAATCCTGCAATATGCAAATAGATTGTGTTCAAAAGCTTAAATGTTGTGGATATGAATATATACTTGTAATAATATATAGGTGTTCTAAATGGGTTGAAGCCTATCCCGTAGGAAGGCTGAAGTAGTAAAAGTAGCAAAAATACAGTTAAGGGATGTTATATGTAGATTTCGCATTCCAGGGAAATTTCCAGTGATAGGAACACTCACTTCACTGGGACAATAGTGCAGGAACTATGCAAAGCCCTGCGAGGTAAACAACATTTTCACTGCCCCATCAGGCTCAGTCAGCTGGAGCAGTGGAGAAACAAAATGGGATATTAAAGAATAAGCTGTCTAATATATGCAAACAAACAGGACTCAAACGTCCAGATCCCCTTCCTATAGTCCTAATGACAATGAAATCGTCAGCAAATTGAGAAAAACAGGTCTTTCTCCGTGTGAGATTATTATGGGATGACTTATGAGACTCTCCATCACTCCTCCATTGTCTGTAAGGGAAATGGACATCCACTTGATGGATGATGCTATGTTGTCTTTTTGTATGGGACTAACACGTGCTTTCGAAGCTGTCCATTCACAGATGAAAGCCGCCCAGACTGAACCATCCCAGCAGGTTTACCACCCCTTCCAGCAAGGTGACTGTGTATATCAAAGCACACAAGAGAAAGTCCTCCCAACAGCCCAGGTGGACAGGGCCCTACCAGGTGCTCCTGACCACCCACACAGCTGTGAAGTGCCTAGGAACGACGACATGGATCCACTCCTCACACTGCAAACTTGCCAATCGAGGCGATCAGCACAACCCTGGTGGAGAACAGAGGGATAAAGGAATTGTTCTTCCACATCAGATTTGACATTACTGTATGTATGCAGGCCCTTGTAATTGCTTTTCCAATACTGCCAACTGGTTATTGATGATTGATTTCACATTGTGGTACGAGTATCGAGTGAAATGCGTGCTATCCACCTCAACAACACAGCGATAACATGGAGCCGGCAGGTGATCCAGGTCACAATAGAGGTCAAGCAGTGGGAGGAGGAAGACGTGGTGGTCAAAGGTGTAGCGTAAGGTACACTTATAAAATTCAATTAAAGAAGTGAATTTATAGTATCACCTTATCACGAATCCTGGAATCTTGTAGAACTCAATTTCTGTAATAATTGGACGCAGACACCAATTCCAAAGATATAAATTGTCAAATTTATTCAAAAACAAAGACTAAATGTAGCACTACACTAATTATACAAAAGGGAAAAACTAATTAAAATTCAACTCTAGATCAACAAATCAAAGACAAATCACTTCCGTGACCAAATCAAAGACCATGGGATCGCATATGATAACACACAAATCATTAAACAAAAAAGGTTATAAACACATTGACTACAATACCGGTTAGTAAGACGAAGGTGAGTCTCTCATTAGTATTGTTAGTCAGACATTCAATAACTATGCAGGTTAGTATTTATGTCAGGTAACTTCTCGTTATATATATATCAGTCTCATTAACGTTTAGGTGGAGAGAAAGATCCTATCATTACTTGTTACCACAATTTCCCTTAACTGATTATTATTCAATGATTAAGGATAGGCAGGGCCACCTATAATCTGGTGTCTATTAACTTGTGTCAATTTCAGACTAAACAGTTAAACAGGAATGAGAAGATATTTCTCGGCGTTGACAGATTTTATTTCTAAAATTATCAACAAAACAGTTGAATGCAACACACATTTATATTTAAGAAAACTAAATGATATTACACATTCTAGAGTTATGAATCACAGATTAACATTTCTAATTGATTTCTCAAATGTCATGAATCACAAACTCCAAACTGTTAAACGTATGTGAACTTCGTCACAGAGAGGCCTCTCTGGCTTCGGGCTCAGATAACAGCACACGGCACGAGGTCCGTGTGGTTTGGAACAAAGGCAGTCCGGTTCGGCTTTGTCCAAGAACTTCCACTCAGTCGATGCACCTGGAAGTTGGGGTTTCGCGAATGTAGAGTCGTTTCCAAACAGATTTTCCACTGGTTTGAAGGCTCCAAGGTTGTGCACAAAATCTTCTTTGTAAGCAGGGTTCCACCGTAGTTACTTGAAGACAAAGTCTTTGAGGAAAGCAAGGCCCTGTTCGTTCCAAGGGTCAAGTTTCTTAAGACTCAAATAGCTATTTAAATGACTTTCGTATTCAGTCGACTTAGTCAATTGTCCAGCTGGATGGCTGGGCACAGGCGGGCAGCGCAGTCTGTAAAGTTCTTTATTTAATAAAGTCCTTTAAAAGAATTCTTCGTACGGCTCAATCTCCTTCTCCCAGTTTAACCCTTCTGTTGCTGGTAAAGACTTAGTTGGTTTCTGGTTCCGGTTCTGGCAACAGAGATACAAGTTGAGCTGTGGCAGCGAGTTACTGGTTTAGGTGAGAGAGAGAGAGAGATGCCGTGCGTTACCCTTTATACGCCTGTCAGATCAATAGGTGATTGGTTCTTTAGTTTGTGAGATTGGATTTCGGCTTCAGCCCCCAGTGTCCTATTGGAGGGGGGCTTGATTTATGACTGATGTCAATCCATGCCATCTTTTGGAAATGCCGGTTGGCACGGGTTCGTAGCTCTGTGTCGGGATTTCGGCTCTCGTCCATTTCAAAGAGTTTTTATTTCCTACAGGCCCCCTTCAACAGACATCTCACAGCAGGGATTCCAAGCTATTTGGCCCATTCTCGGTGCCATCCTCCCAAGACTGTCACTTTGATGTAAACCAGTTCACATGCTGATGAGTTAAGGAAATCTGATAAATTTGGGGGGGAGAGGTCTTCTTTAGATCAGTGCTTCAGCTCAGAGCTAAAATGCTCTTATCAGAATACACCCAACATAACGCTACACTGGTTAATTCTGTTCTGGGAAAACCACAATCCTGCAGGTTTAATAAGTCTCTCTACACATCAGTCCCTGAGTACCTTCAACCAATGGTCATTTTGACCAATTAAGCCCAAGAATTGAGTCAATTAAGTTGTCATGGACTACCCAGTGAAGACGTGAACTCACGACTAGGTCACACTGTGAGCTCACCAGAGCAGACATTACACTGAGCTCACTGTGAGCTCACTTAGCGCTTTTCCAGCGACATGGTGCCGGTGCTGGAGCCGGAGCTGCTGCTCGGCCTGGGATCCAGCTGATCTTTTTTGAACCGGCCCGCTTTTCCACCGGTTTTGACGTCACTGGATGTGGGCGTTTCCAAGCATGGAGTAGAAGTGGAGAAACACAGCAATAGTAATCAGCACCGAGGCGACTGCGTCTTTAAACCCCATTTAACATCACAATCAAACTCATTCCGCGTCTATGGCAAATCGTAACCCTAATGTTACAAATGTTCCCTAAACACCTATTTTGCAGGATCAATAAAAAATTATTAGGATTTTTTAAACTTTTACTGACACACATAGTTAATAGCAATGTGTTATAACTTTACCGAAAATAATAATCTGTAAATCTTTAATTGTTTAGACGTTATTAAGATATAATGCATCTTTCACATAGGGAACATTTGTAACATGTTAGGAAAAACAAACAAATGATTTGAAAATATTCATAATTACAGCATACAATTTGTCAGGCTTCATAACAATGGTATTTATAACATACTCTGTAAAAATCAAGCAAATAGCATTTGTGGTTCACGAGAAAATATATATATATAATCAAAGCTATCAGACTATAGCAGCCGGTGTATGAAGACACATACGATTATACAGCATTATTTGGCAGCTTCGCAAGACCTAATTTGAAACGTTGTTGGTAAGTTACATAATTAGTGGGGACCCGCTATTTGCAGTTCTTCCCCTCCATAATTGCTAAAATAAAGTTTTACTGACATTTTATTGACCCTACCACTGCATAGGGCACATCTGTAACATGAACGCTACTGAATGGCACATACATTGAAAACTACGGAGAACTGAGACAAATCCACTTTACACTTCATAAATAATCTTAAAACGTTTCCAACCAAGGCAACACCCACTTGAAATACGTTCATTCTCATTTTTGGTAAACAAAAAGAGAGATTGTTACATATGTTCCCTATGATGCATCTACAGAGAGAGAGAGACAGACAGACACTAACTCTCTCTCTCTCTCTCTCTCTCTCTCTCTCTCAGCTGGGAGTGTGTGGGAGGGGTCTGCAGTGAGCGGGAGTGCTGCTGAGAGCTCTGTCCTTTGGCTGCGTTTTTTTGTTGCTTTACTTTTTTCAGTTTGTTAATTTTGTCTTCTGTTTTCAGTGCTTTTCTTATTGTGGGGGAACAGGGGAGGGGAGGGGGGAGTACCGGTAGTTCTTCCCGGGTCGGGGGGTCGGACCCCCTGAATGCGTCTTTTGAAAAACTGACCCGACGCCATGGAGTCAAGATCGCTCCGGTGCAGTTCTGCCCCCTAGAGCAGTGTGTGTTAGCGGTTGGGGAGGTAGCAGGGTGTGAAAATATCAAGTCTGCTGCCATTGTTATCTTCTTAAAAACCACTGATCTGCTCAATCAGCTAGTGGCTAATGGCACAGTGTTAGACGACACTTTCACCCCGGTGTTGCCGCTCGCTGCTCCTGCCCGGAAGGTAACGCTGTCTAACGTCCCTCCGTTCATCCGCACCGGCTCGGGCAGCTGATGTCCGGCATTAAGAGGGTCCCGCTGGGCTGCAAAGCCCCGCAACTGAAACACGTCGTGTCCTTCCGAAGGCAGCTGTATATGATCCTCAATAACATCAATGAGGATCTTAATGTCTCCGAAGTTGGATCTCTCTTGCTGCCACCACCACGAAGATTGCTCTTTAGTAATGTTGGAAAGTCAAAGACAGCAACCGTCAGGGTTCTTGCATATGACGTATTCGTGCTGCACCTCTCTGCAAGGATCCAGGACAGTTTGTCAATGTAAACTCCAGTGCCTGGGAATATTTCCACCTAAAAGACAATGGTAAATAAAAAACAAGTATATCCCCAAACTATTCTTATATTATGTTAAGTGGAATACATTATCAGTAAGGCTGTGATTTTGTTACAGAAATGTGTTATTAAAGACCACAGTATGTCTCAATTCTAAGTTTATTAATTTACAGACATAATTAAGTCAGTGAATCTGTGTCACCCATAATTCAATTACATTCTTATTATCAACTTTAACTATGAATATAACTGATAATGTAGCATCATTAGATTGTTTACAACCAATATTTGTTTTCAATATATATATTTTTACCTTGTCTTTGTAATATTGTAGACCAAGAGTGTTATACCTGTTTTGGTGATTCTTTGTCAGATTCAGAACAATTTGCTGTGGGGCTGTCAGAACCACTTGATGGTGACACACTTTTGTCTTCATTGCTGATAAATGTGGCTTTTGTTACAATTTTTTTCAGATTGTCCAAAAGGTCTGGAATCTCTGGAGAAAAAAACCTTAGTATTAAATGATAATCATTTCTAGTAATATATTTAATACAAAGTGAAAACAAAACCATCAATGCCTGCAATTATACTTGAGAGACTTGCTCTATGTTATTGGCAAACTGACCTTTTTGTGGGTCATTAACATTAGCTACGAAAAAAATAAAAGAGATAAAATACAAGAATTACCAGGTCTAATGTAATGCATATAGTCATTAATGTAGGATTATGAAGTTATGTTGAAAAACTTTATTTAATAATCAGTATTATTAAACTATTAGACAGTGCACATTAAGAGTCTGTATTGTGGTTCTAGATTACTTCAGTATGATCAACTATAATACATTACTCTGGAATCTAAATTACTGAAGAATAACATTTATCAAGGTAAGGAATTATTTGCTATAAATAAAAAAACTTACCATCAATCATACGGTTTCGAAGACATTGGTTTTCATTTTTAAGTCTTGTGTTTTCCTTTTCGAGCTGCTTAACGTTTTGCTGTAGCTCAACTTCACTGGACTCTTTAAATGTCTGTAGAATATGACGGGATCTAATTCTTGAAGCTCCATCGGTTTTCTTTCTTATTTTGTGCTGTATTCAGAGAGGAAAAGAGTTTAAAATGAAAATATATATATATATGAATATGATTAAAAAAAAACAATCCTGCAATACATTTATTTAATATTTGCAGTAATTATCTCACCGGTAACTGTGGTTCATCAAGGTCACTATCATCTGAAATTTGAAGTTTTTTGTTTGGTTTAGGTACTCTCTTCATTTTAGGACAGGGCATTTTTGTTAGGTCATTAAGTTTTCTTCTTAGTTCGCCTTCTTTTCCTAAAATAAAAATAAAATAAATAAAACCCTGCATTATGTCCACAGATATTTGGGGATTATATTTATTTGTCATAAAAATACTGTGCTTTGACCACACAAATTAAGATGAACAGCCAACACTGAATCAAAACTGAAGTTAAATTATATCTGGTTTAATTTATTTTGTGATTTGGGGGATTTTATTGTAAAGCACAACACACAATAAATCGTTCTTACAAATGCCAGTCAAGTATGACGAGTTTTTAGCGCCCTCACCACCACCTACCATGTTATAAGAGTATGTTAGACGTACAACACATTAATAACTTAAACATTCATTTCAAATATACTGTGATTGTATATATCAAATAGCATGTAAAGACTTTAATGTTTTTTTTTTTTAAATAAACATTGTTACCAGTCATAATGATCTGCGCTTCATGGACAGGCCATCCACCTTTTGGAGGTTTGTTCGTGTCTCTCCACTCTGCTCTGAAGTTTCGAGTCGTCTCTTCGTCATCATCAGCAATGCTGAATAAATCAAAATTGCGAAAGCAAGCAGTGGGAATCACGCTGTAAGAGTCTTTGTCGACCCCGCTTTCCCACTTCACCAACGCGTGCATCACCGCCATACTACCTTCACCTTCTCGTCCGTTTTTTCTGCACCTTTTTCCCCCGACAAGTCACGGCACAAAAAACAGTCCCGCTCTGCATTCTGGTACTTGGCGTTCTTAATAACACCAACAGGGTGTAATCGCATAGACCACTCGAGTATAAAGTACTACATATCCCATCTGTTACAGTTTTTTTTCTTCTTCTGAAACTGCAAGCGCACTACATAAAGTTTGGCAAATGAAGAAATTTGGATGATGAGTTTACAATCTTATAAACAGTATTTAAGTAAACCTAGATATGCAATTCCAAAAAGAACAGCATCGAGATGGAGAAACAGGATACAAAAATAATAATACAATGTTTATACTTTTTGTATTTTAATTACAGTATGTAATTATTGCCTTTTGATTTACATTTACAGAAAAAGAACGGCGGCAAATGTGGACTACCCAACAAGAAGCAACAAAGTTACTAAAATATCAGATTCTCAGGTAAGCTTCATGCAGCCATACATGTATAATTATAAAATCAATCCAAAAAATAGACCTTGTTTACCCTACAACTGATTTGAGTGTTAATTCTATTTAAGATATAAAAAAATATTTTGTTTTCTGAACTAATAATCTGTGAACATTCTATTATCTCTATAATTTTAATTAATACATTTATTTTATTATTGGTGGAACATTATATTTTTCAGCTCAGATGATTTCACGTACCATCAATTTTTCTGTTAATAAATGTGCAAAAACAAATCAGATGGATAGGCCCCTACATATGAACATTAAGTTAAAGGCCTAGAGTGAGTGTTCTTCACTTCCAGTCATGGCGGGCCACAATCCAGCTCTTTGTAACTCATCAACAACCAAAGACCTGGGAAAAGGGTTAAATGGCTTCAGTTAAGCCAATTAGGTAATTAAGAGCTCAACTGGAAAAAAAACAGCAGGCATAGGGGTACTTTAGGACCACAGTCACTGATATAACCTACAATGTTGTTGTAATGAAAATCAGCAGACAGTGGGCCTCCTCCAGGACTAAGGTTGAGAAGCACTGGTCTTGAAGACCACAATAACAATCGACCTCAAGGGCTAGGGATATTCGAGGTGATGCTAAACCAGTCCTGAATGTTTAAATATAATGTTATTTTCTTGTAGTGTGCCGTTGCTGTTAATGCAACCAGTTATATTGAGCCATCAAATACAGAAGCTGACGAAAGACATCAACATGTAAATTTAGTTGTAAATTTAAAGTGTGTGTGAAAAGTATTTTGTATATGGAGATTAACCCATAGTTTCACAGATAAATTGTGGACCAGTGATATTCAGGATCTTCAAAACAAGTCCTGAATGCTCAAACTTAACACTTCTTTTTTTAGAGTGTCGTTGCTGTCAATCCAGCCAGTGATGTGGAGCCATCAGATACAGAAGCTGATGAAAAACAACATGTAAATTTCCTAAATTAATATGGTGCATCAAAATACTTATTTAGCACTTTCAACTGTTTCTTTGTGATTCCTAAAATTACTTTACAGGCTGGGGCTGGGGGAAGACACTGCGCCCGCCTGGAGAAGCCTGTACAAGCCCCCCTCAATAAGAGAGCTGGCAATCTGCAGTGGAGGGTGTTACACACCATTATTGCTGTCAATTCTTTTATTACTGTTCTTAACCCTGCTGTGTCCGACGCCTGCCCATTCTGTGCTCAGAGAGAGACCGTGTTTCACTGTTTCAGCACTTGCTCTCGGTTGTCACCCATTTTTAGTCTTTTAACTCGTCTTTTTACTGATCTTAACCTGATTTTTAACACAAAGGTTTTTATTTTAGGGGCGCGATACACCAGAAAGACCAAACATGTGGACCAGCTGGTAAACTTCTTGCTGGGCCAGGCTAAAATGGCCGTCTATAAGACTAGGAAGAACAGAGTGTGTGGGGAGGGCAGTGAGGATGCAGTGAGAGTGTTTGCCATGCTGGTCAAGTGCAGAGTCAGACTAGAGTTTAACTATTACAGGCTGATGAATGATTTGGAGAGTTTTGAACAGGTCTGGTGTATTAATGATGCCCTTTGTGAATTGTATGACGGGGAGTTGGTTTTTATTATGTAATTCATTTATAGGGTTTAGTATTTGATGGTTGTTTTGTTGTGTGTATTGGGTTGCTTTCTTTAAAAGTGTACAGATCAGTGGCGGAGTTAATGCTTGTTGGGGGGAGACAAACAAAGGGGAACACTATTTTTTATTTATTTATTTATTTTCTTTTGTATGAATTATTGCGTGTTGCAAACAGGCAATGAAGTCTGATAAAAGTCAAAAAGTCTCTCTCTCTCTCACACACACACACACAGCCAGCAAGACACACAGAGCCAGCCAGCTCAGCGATGACATCACAAACATCTCTCTCAGGTGACTCCTATGACATCACAGAGCACGTACATTCCGTTGCTTGCCGTCTGTCAACCACTCAGTCACTGCCAGCCAGACTGGCTGGCTGACTGGATGGTGGGGCTGCTTGCTGCTGCTGCGTACCTTAGCAAGCTTATTTGCTTGACCGGCCTTCCTCCTCCGCCCACATGCCCACCTATGTCCGATCTGCTGTTCACCTGGATCACAGCTCCGCCCCAACAAGGCAGAGCCTCCCAAGAATGGTACAAACTCACCCACGATCCCCTCCACGGAAAGCTATAGCAAAAGGCAAAAGCATTATACGTAATGAAGAGGAACCCGAGTCCAAGACGCATCCGACCAGCCATACATATTTGTGTGTATTAAAGATCACATTTTATTACATTTAGATTTTCTGTACTTTATTACATCTTTTTGTGATTTTTAAATGTATTGTTTCTTTTCCTTATATATGTATGTATGTATGTATGTATGTGTGTGTGTGTCTGTGTGAAAGTGTATGTGTTTGTGTGTCTCTGTGTGAAAGTGAGTGTGTGTGTGTCTGTCTCTGTGTTTGTGTGTCTGTCTCTGTGTGAAAGTGAGTGTGTGTGCGTGTGTCTGTCTGTGAAAGTGTGTGTGTGTGTGTGGGTGTGACAGTGTGTATGAGTGTCTGTCTGTCATGTAACTCGCACATCTGTGAGGGCACCATTTTTGCAGAAAGAGATGTACACATTTTGGAGCAACATATGCTGCCATCCAGACATCGTCTTTTCCAGGGACATCCCTGCATTTTTCAGCAGGATAACGCCAAACCAAATTCTGCCCAGATTACAAGCGCATGGTTGCGTAGGCGGAGAGTGCGGGTGCTAGCATGGCCTGCCTGCAGTCCTGACCTGTCTCCGAATTGAGAATGTGTGGCGCACTATGAAGTGCAAATTAAGACAACGAAGGCCCTGTGCAGTTGCGCAGCTGAGGAAATGCATAATGGATGAATGGGGGGAAATCCCACTTGCTAAACTTAACCAAGTGGTGTCTTCAGTGCCCAAGTGCTTAATAAGTGTTATTAAAAGAAAAGGTGATGTTACATAGTGGTAAACAGTCGACTGTCCCAACTTTCTTGGTTTCTTTTCACTGCTAATGAGATGCTGTAGAGTGAGTTAGTTATATTGCTTTCAGGAGCTCTAATCGTATTGATGAGTTCATGCAGCATTTGTAATTGAATTTCAAAAAGAAATCCTTGCTGTCTGGCCTGTGTGTATGAGATGTACTCTGTCAATCTTTGGCTAACAACTGAAACATTGGTAGAACAAAAATGGCAACATAAAAAAGAAAAGTACATTTTAAAAGAGCACATTAAATAGGATGAATATACAGTTTTTTACAATCACTTTGTCACTAATTTCAGAACCTTGATGTCATTTTTCAAAACTCTAGACACAAAACTCAAAACGGTCATCACTTGTAACACAGGCTGTCCAATGTTCAAAACATTGCATTGTGCATTCATATCTTTAAAGAAACCTTGCACTTGCAGACTTGTTGGTTCAAATAATTCATTTATCATGAAATACCATAGTAACATTTATTTAGATCACCCACACAGAAGATACCGATAGTTTCACTGTGTAGTTGTTCGTACAATCATTAAATATTGTAGTACAAAATATGTGATACATGTTTCATTATGGTACTACACATAAATACATCACTGTAAAAGGACTAGTAGAGAGAATACTACAGACACAGTGGAATCATTGAACAAAATCTGAAATGTATTGATGCAATACAATCAAATCACACCATAGGTTTCTTTGAAGCCATGCAACAATAATTAGCTACAAAAAAGAACAAAACTACAGTAAAATGTCAACTGCAGTGTTCCTCACCTGGCTTAGTGTAAAACAAAGGATTGATTACTGTACTTCTGAATTTCCATCAGCCCTGTGTTCAGGTTCAGGTTCTCACAACCATTTTTCACAAGAGGCATCTTGAAACTGAACATACCTGAACATACTCAGTCATCAGCTGCTTCACTCTGTCTGCATTTCTTTCAAAAGGCACACTATACTCTGTGCTACACATTGGTATGCAGTATACAGTCATTTGACAATTGAGAGTAGCCTAATGTTTAGTGCATGCTGAAGACTTGCCGCTTCTCAGTACGGACATTTCTGATGATTGAGGCCACAGTTGATCCTGAGTTGATTCTGAGGTTTGATTGAATCATTGTAGCTGCCTCAGTCATGGTCATGCCATGATTTACAACATGCTCTACAACTATTTCTCGGATTTCACTGGACACTATTTGCTGTTGCTGCCGCTGTCTGGTCCGTGGCCTTGTCCTCTACCACGTTCCCCCAACACCTCTCAAATGAGGCCCATGGCTGCCTCTCTGGTGAGGCCTAAGCCCTCCTCTATGACGAGGCCCACGACCACCTCTCAGAAGGGGTGCATGTCCCCTTCCATTCCTTTGACCACCACGTCTTCCTCCTCCCACTGCTTGACCTCTATTGTGACCTGGATGACTTGCCGGCTCCATGTTATCACTGTGTTGCTGGGGTGGATAGCACTCATTTCACTCGATACTCGTACCACAATGTGAAATCAATCATCAATAACCAGTTGGCAGTATTGGAAAAGCAATTACAAGGGCCTGCATACATACAGTAATGTCAAATCTGATGTGGAAGAACAATCATCTTCAACCAGGTTGGAGCGTTAGTTGCAATGCCTTTAATACACGCAGCGTGGAGAGGAACAGTGACTCAAGTAGATCCCAAAGTCGCTCTGCCTTCATTTTAACAGTCAGAGCTTTTATACACAAAAATCAAAGAGCTGGTTATAATCAGAAAGTCATTACTATGTTATCTTAAAAGTTAGCTAAGCAGAATTTATATCATTATAGGACAGAGTTCATAGATCAACACATGGATTAGGGAGCAGGCACTTCAATCATACTGTTTGACATTGTCTCCAAGATTCTCATCGTAAATAACAAACAGAAATCAAACTACCTTCTGGCCTGACCTTCTAGCTTGACCTTATCTTTCTTAAGTATACAAGAGAGAAAAACAGGTATTAGAGAAAAAAATTCTAACTTTCCTTCCACACTGCAAACATGGTGTGGAAAAGTGCTACATGATGATGAATGATGATGAAATATTACATCCATAGATAATGTAGTCCAACTGGTTCATGCTCCTCGTTTATTGATGTCAATGGATCTCATTATCCTGAAACTTTCATGATCGAAACATGGAATATTGTTTGTCAGTTTCCATAAAATTATGCATTAAGAGTAATGCAACAGTCACTTATCATTTTGAGCAGCTGTATCAATTGATAGTTAGATCTTTGTAATGAAATGAATAGACAGTGATCTCAGATGTAATGTGTGAATTGCATTTTGAAATGGTAATACTTTGATGTTAAGTTGTGTCATTTTAGTTCAATGAACAAATGATCTGAGGTTGATGTGTATTGTATCCAAGCAATTGTAAAAAAGTGTTAGAGTTTTGAAAAATGTGCATTTTGATCATCGGGTGTCTAGAGTTTTGAAAAATGACATCAAGGTTCTGAAATGAGTGCCAAAGTGATTGTAAAAAAGTGTAATATCAGGGGACAGTGGCTATTAGTGATCTGGCCTTCCGTGGCCTCTGTATTAATGTAACAGGTCACATTGTATGTGTACACTGATACTTGATAGTATAATATAGTACAAGTAAAAACATACATAGGTATCATAGAAGTATTTTGCAGAAATGATTATGGATAGTTATCAAAATGGAGAGGAAATGCTAAATCCAGTCTCCCCAGGCTGAGCTTCTATTGCTGCACCTGCTAAGTGGCTGCTGGCCCCACTATATGGATAGAGCCACACCAAGTACAAGAGTCTCCCCATTGCTATTTATATCTCCCTATCCAGTCTTCTATACGTGTCAGGTATACAAGTGTGTGTGTGTGTGTGTGTGTGTGTGTCTGTCTGTCTGTCTGTGAAAGTGTGTGTGTGTGTGTGTGTGTGAAAGTGTGTGTGAGTGTCTGTCTGTCTGTCTGTCATGTAACTTGCACATCTGTGAGGGCACCACTAATGCAGAAAGAGATGTACACATATTGTTTATTTTCCATATATATGTATGTATGTATGTATGCATGTCCAATTGCTTTGACAATACAAATGAATTGAATTGAGAGGGAGAGAGAGAGAGTAAGAGAGAGAGAGAGAGACAGACAGACAGACAGACAGAGAGACACACACACACACACACACACACACACACAGAGAGCCAGCCAGCCAGCTCAGCGATGACATGACGAGCCTCTCTCAGCTTACTGCTATGACATCACAGAGCACGTACATTCCGTTTAACAAATCGTTAAACAAAAAAGGTTATAAACACATTGACTACAATACCGGTTAGTAAGACGAAGGTGAGTCTCTCGTTAGTATTATTAGTCAGACATTAAATAACTACGCAGGTTAGTATTTATGTCAGGTAACTTCTCGTTATATATATATCAGTCTCATTTACGTTTAGGTGCCGAGAAAGATCCTATTTGTTACCACAATTTCCCTTAACTGATTATTATTCAATGATTAAGGATAGGCAGGGCCACCAATAATCTAATGTCTATTAACTTGTGTCAATTTCAGACTAAACAGTTAAACAGGAATGAGAAGATATTTCTCGGCGTTGACAGATTTTATTTCTAAAATTATCAACAAAACAGTTTAATGCAACTCACATTTATATTTAAGAAAACTAAATGATATTACACATTCTAGAGTTATGAATCACAGATTAACATTTCTAATTGATTTCTCAAATGTCATGAATCACAAACTCCAAACTGTTAAACTTATGTGAACTTCGTCGCAGAGAGGCCTCTCTGGCTTCGGGCTCAGATAACAGCACACGGCACGAGGTCCGTGTGGTTTGGAACAAAGGCAGTCCGGTTCGGCTTTGTCCAAGAACTTCCACTCAGTCGATGCACCTGGAAGTTGGGGTTTCGCGAATGTAGAGTCTTTTCCAAACAGATTTTCCATTGGTTTGAAGGCTCCAAGGTTGTGCACAAAATCTTCTTTGTAAGCAGGGTTCCACCGTAGTTACTTGAAGACAAAGTCTTTGAGGAAAGCAGGGCCCTGTTTGTTCCAAGGGTCAAGTTTCTTAAGACTCAAATAGCTATTTAAGTGACTGACACTTTCGTATTCAGTCGACTTAGTCAATTGTCCAGCTGTAAAACTCCACTGATCAGGTGGGTCTGTGAAGTTATTTATTTAATAAAGTCCTTTAAAATAATTCTTCGCTCAATCTCCTTCTCCCAGTTTAACTCTTCTGTTGCCGGCAAAGACTTGGTTGGTTTCTGATTCCGGTTCTGGCAACAGAGCTACAGGTTGAGCTGTGGCAGCGAGTTTCTGGTTCAGGTGAGAGAGAGAGAGAGAGAAAGACTGTCCGCTGTTCCTTATAGTCTGTCAGATCAGTAGGTGATTGGTCCCTGAGTTCTTGAGATTGGATTTCGGTTTCAGCCCCCAGTGTCCTATTGGAGGGAGGCTTTATTTATGACTGATGTCAACCCATGCCATCTTTTGGAAATGCCGGTTGGCCTGGGTTCGTAGCTCTATGTCGGGATTTCGGCTCTCATCCACTTCAAAGAGTTTTTATCACCTACAGGCCCCTTTCTCCAGACATCTCATAGCAGAATTCCAAACTATTTGGCCTCTTCTCGGTGCCATCCTCCCCAAAACTGTCACTTTGATGCAAACCAGTTCCAAGCTGATGAGCTAAGGAAATCTGATAACTTTGGGGGGGGAGAGGTCTTCTTTAGATCAGTGCTTCAGCTCAGAGCCCAAATGCTCTTATCCAAATACACCCAACATAACGCTACATATGTATGTATGTATGTATATATGTGTAGAAGGAAAATTAGAAATTATTTTCTTACACCTGTTTTTCTCTCTTGTATACTTAAGAAAGATACGGTCAAGCTAGAAGGTCAGCCCAGAAGATAGTTTGATTTCTGTTTGTTATTTACGATGAGAACCTTGGAGACATTGTCAAACGGTATGACCTACGTGCCTGTTCCCTAAAACCATGTGTTGACCTATGAACTCTGTTCTATAATGATAAATGTTCTGCTTAGTTAGCCTTTAAGATAACATAGTAATGACTTTCTAGCATGTATGGATGTATGTATGTATGTATATATATATATATATATGTATGTATGTATGTCCAATTGCTTTGACAATACAAATGAATTGAATTGAGAGGAAGAGAGAGAGAGAGAGAGAGAGAAAGAGAGAGAGAGAGACAGACAGACAGACAGACAGCTCAGCGATGACATCACGAGCCTCTCTCAGCTGACTGTTATGACATCACAGAGCACGTACATTCCGTTGCTTGTCGTCTGTCAACCACTCAGTCACTGCTAGCCAGACTGTCCCTAAGACAAAGTGTACAATACTTCAATTATATCTCCTCCAGACAGATAAAGAGTATTAAGAGCTACGATGAAGTTACCCAGGAGACGTAAAAAGCTTGCATCACCTGGTATTTCCTGGAGGTCACCCATCCAAGTACTAACCAGGCCCTGGCCCGTTTAGTTTCCAAGGTCTGACGAGATCGGGCACGTTCAGGACGGTGTGGCCGCAAGCCGAGATGCCTGGCTGCATGATGTCTCTTAAAGGCTGGCGGGTATTGACGGAATTTCCAGCAAAAAATAAAAAATAAAAAAATAAAAAAATGGAGGGAAAAATAACAGTGCAGCAAAGGGTGTTGAAAGTAGCCGGGAACGTGTACAATTCTTCAATTATATCTCCTCCAGACAGAAAGAGAGTATTAAGAGCTACGATGAAGTTACCCAGGAGACGTAAGAAGCTTGCAGCACCTGGTATTTCTAGGAGATCTCCCATCCAAGTACTGACCAGGCCATGCCCCGTTTAGCTTCCGAGATCTGACGAGACGGGGTGCGTCCAGGACGGTGTAGCCGCAAGCCGAGAGGCCTGGCTGCATGATGTCTCTTAAAGGCTGACGGGTGTTGACGGAACTTCCAGCAAATAAAAAAAGAAAAATGGAGGGAAAAATATCAGTTCAGCAAAGGGTGTTGAAAGTAGCCGGGTACGTGTACATTTCTTCAATTATATATCCTCCAGACAGAAAGAGAGTATTAAGAGCTACGATGAAGTTACCCAGGAGACGTATAAAGCTTGCAGCACCTGGTATTTCCAGGAGGTCACCCATCCAAGTACTGACCAGGCCCTGCCCTGTTTAGCTTCTGAGATCTGATGAGATCGGTCGCGTTCAGGACGGCGTGGCCGCAAGCCGAGAGGCCTGGCAGCATGATGTCTCTTAAAGGCGGGCGGGTTTTGACGGACCTTCCAGCAAAAAAAAAAAGAAAAAAGAAAAATGGAGGGAAAAATATCAGTGCAGCAAAGGATGTTGAAAGTAGCCGGGTACGTGTACAATTCTTCAATTATATCTCCTCCAGACTGAAAGAGAGTATTAAGAGCTACGATGAAGTTACACAGGATAAGTAAAAAGCTTGCATCACCTGGTATTTCCAGGAGGTCACCCATCCAAGTACTAACCAGGCCCTGGCCCGTTTAGTTTCCAAGGTCTGACGAGATCGGGCGCGTTCAGGACGGTGTGGCCGCAAGCCAAGAGGCCTGGCTGCATGATGTCTCTAAATGGCTGGAGGGTATTGACAGAACTTCCAGCAAAAAAAAATGAAAAAAGAAAAATGGAGGGAAAAATATCAGTGCAGCAAAGGGTGTTAAAAGTAGCCGGGTACGTGTACAATACTTCAATTATATCTCCTCCAGACAGAAAGAGAGTATAAAGAGCTACGATGAAGTTACCCAGGAGACGTAAAAGCTTGCAGCACCAGGTATTTCTAGGAGGTCTCACATTCAAGTACTGACCAGGTCCTGCCCCGTTTAGCTTCCGAGATCTGATGAGTTCGGGCGCGTTCAGGACAATGTGTCCGCATGCCAAGAGGCCTGGCTGCATGATGTCTCTTAAAGGCTGGAGGGTATTGACGGAACTTCCAGCAAAATAAAAAAGAAAAAAGAAAAATGGAGGGAAAAATACCACTGCAGCAAAGGGTGTTGAAAGTTGCCGGGTACGTGTACAATACTTCAATTATATCTCCTCCAGACAGAAAGAGAGTATTAAGAGCTACGATAAAGTTACCCAGGAGAAGTAAAAAGCTTGCAGCACCTGGTATTTCCAGGAGGTCACCCATCCAAGTACAGACCAGGCACTGCCCCGTTTAGCTTCCAAGATCTGACGAGATCGGTCGCATTCAGGACGGTGTGGCCACAAGCCGAGACGCCT
This sequence comes from Amia ocellicauda, assembly GCF_036373705.1. Classification (NCBI taxonomy): domain Eukaryota; kingdom Metazoa; phylum Chordata; class Actinopteri; order Amiiformes; family Amiidae; genus Amia; species Amia ocellicauda. The sequence continues at coordinate 773,205 of NW_027102865.1, forward strand.
GGCTGCATGATGTCTCTTAAAGGTTGGCGGGTATTGACGGAACTTCCAGCAGAAAAAAAAAAAAGAAAAAGAAAAATGGAGGGAAAAATATCAGTGCAGCAAAGGGTGTTAAAAGTAGCTGGGTAAATGTACAATACTTCAATTATATCTCCTCCAGACTGAAAGAGAGTATTAAGAGCTACGATAAAGTTACCCAGCAGACGTAAAAAGCTGGCAGCACCTGGTATTTCCAGGAGATCTCCTATCCAAGTACTGACCAGGTCCTGCCCCGTTTCGTTTCCGAGATCTGACGAGATCGGGCGCGTTCAGGACGGTGTGGCCGCAAGCCAAGAGGCCTGGCTGCATGATGTCTCTTAAAGGCTGGTGGGTATTGACGGATCTTCCAGCAAAATGAAGAAGAAAAAAGAGAACTGGAGGGAAAAATATCAGTGCAGCAAAGGGTGTTAAAAGTAGCCGGGTACGTGTACAATACTTCAATTATATCTCCTCCAGACAGAAAGAGAGTATTAAGAGCTACGATGAAATTACCCAAGTGATGTAAAAAGCTTGCAGCACCTGGTATTTCCAGGAGGTCTCCCATCTAAGTACTGACCAGGCCCTGCCCCGTTTAGCTTCCGAGATCTGACGAGATCGGGCGCATTCAGGACGGTGTGGCCACAAGCCGAGACGCCTGGCTGCATGATGTCTCTTAAAGGCTGGCGGGTATTGACGGAATTTCCAGAAAAAAAAAAAAAAAAAAAAAATAGAAAAATGGAGGGAAAAATATCAGTGCAGGAAAGGGTGTTGAAAGTAGCCGGGTACGTGTACAATTCTTCAATTATATCTCCTCCAGACAGAAAGAGAGTATAAAGAGCTATGATGAAGTTACCCAAGTGACGAAAAAAGCTTGCAGCACCTGTTATTTCCAGGAGGTCACCCATCCAAGTACTGACCAGGCCCTGCCCCGTTCAGCTTCCGAGATCTGACGAGATCGGGCGCGTTCAAGACGGTGTGGCCGCAAGCCAAGAGGCCTGGCTGCATGAAGTCTCTTAAAGGCTGGAGGGTATTGACGGAACTTACAGCAAAAAATAAAAGAAAAAAGAAAAATGGAGGGAAATATATCAGTGCAGCAAAGGGTGTTGAAAGTAGCCGGGTACGTGTACAATTCTTCAATTATATCTCCTCCGGACTATAAGAGAGTATTAAGAGCTACGATGAAGTTACACAGGATACGTAAAAAGCTTGCATCACCTGGTATTTCCAGGAGGTCACCCATCCAAGTACTAACCAGGCCCTGGCCCGTTTAGTTTCCAAGGTCTGACGAGATCGGGCACGTTCAGGACAGTGTGGCCGCAAGCCAAGAGGCCTGGCTCCATGATGTCTCTAAATGGCTGGAGGGTATTGACGGAACTTCCAGCAAAAAAAAATGAAAAAAGAAAAATGGAGGGAAAAATATCAGTGCAGCAAAGGGTGTTGAAAGTAGCCGGGTACGTTTACAATACTTCAATTATATCTCCTTCAGACAGAAAGAGAGTATTAAGAGCTACGATGAAGTTACCCAAGTGACGATAAAAGCTTGCAGCACCTGGTATTTCCAGGAGGTCACCCATCCAAGTACTGACCAGGACCCTGCCCCGTTCAGCTTCCGAGATCTGACGCGTTCAGGACGGTGTGGCCGCAAGCCGAGAGACCTGGCTGCATGATGTCTTTTAAAGGCTGGCGGGTATTGACGGAACTTCCAGCAAATAAAAAAAAAAAAAGAAATAAGAAAAATGGAGGGAAAAATATCACTGCCGCAAAGGGTGTTGAAAGTAGCCAGGTACGTGTACAATTCTTCAATTAAATCTCCTCCAGACAGAAAGAGAGTATTAAAAGCTACGACGAAGTTCCCCAGGTGACGAAAAAAGCTTGCAGCGCCTGGAATTTCCAGAAGGTCTCACATTCAAGTAATGACCAGGCCCTGCCCAGTTTAGCTTCCGAGAGCTGACGAGATGGGGCGCGTTCAGGACGGTGTGGCCGCAAGCCAAGAGGCCTTGCTGCATGATGTCTCTTAAAGGCTGGCGGATATTGACGGAACTTCCAGAAAAAAGAAAAAAGAAAAAGAAAAATGGAGGGAAAAATATCAGTGCAGCAAAGGGTGTTAAAAGTAGCCGGGTACGTGTACAATACTTCAATTATATCTCCTCCAGACAGAAAGAGTGTATTAAGAGCTAAGATAAAGTTACCCAGCAGACGAAAAAAGCTTGCAGCACCTGGTATTTCCAGGAGGTCTCCCATCCAAGTACTGACCAGGCCCTGCCCCATTTAGCTTCCAAGATCTGACGAGATCAGGTGCGTTCAGGACGGTGTGGCCGCAAGCCAAGAGGCCTGGCTGCATGATGTCTCTTAAAGGCTGGAGGGTATTGATGGAACTTCCTGCAAAAATCAATAGAAAAAAGAAAAATGGAGGGAAAAATATCAGTGCAGCAAAGGGTGTTGAAAGTAGCCGGGTACGTGTACAATTCTTCAATTATATCTCCTCCAGACTGAAAGAGAGTATTAAGAGCTACGATGAAGTTACACAGGATACGTAAAAAGCTTGCATTACATGGTATTTCCAGGAGGTCACCCATCCAAGTACCAACCAGGCCCTGGCTCGTTTAGTTTCCAAGGTCTGACGAGATCGGGCGCATTCAGGACGGTGTGGCCGCAAGCCAAGATGCCTGGCTGCATGATGTCTCTTAAAGGCTGGAGGGTATTGATGGAACTTCCTGCAAAAATCAATAGAAAAAAGAAAAATGGAGGGAAAAATATCAGTGCAGCAAAGGGTGTTGAAAGTAGCCGGGTACGTGTACAATTCTTCAATTATATCTCCTCCAGACTGAAAGAGAGTATTAAGAGCTACGATGAAGTTACACAGGATACGTAAAAAGCTTGCATTACATGGTATTTCCAGGAGGTCACCCATCCAAGTACCAACCAGGCCCTGGCTCGTTTAGTTTCCAAGGTCTGACGAGATCGGGCGCGTTCAGGACGGTGTGGCCGCAAGCCAAGGGGCCTGGCTGCATAATGTCTCTAAAAGGCTGGAGGGTATTGACGGAACTTCCAGCAAAAAAAAAAGAAATAACAAAAATGGAGGGAAAAATTTCAGTGCAGCAAAGGGTGTTGAAAGTAGCCGGGTACGTGTACAATACTTCAATTATATCTCCTCCAGACAGAAAGAGTATTAAGAGCTACGATGAAGTTACACAGGATACGTAAAAAGCTTGCATTACATGGTATTTCCAGGAGGTCACCCATCCAAGTACTGATCAGGACCTGCCCCGTTTAGCTTCCGAGACCTGACGAGATCGGGCGCATTCAGGATGGTGTGGCACACAAGCCAAGACGCCTGGCTGCATGATGTCTCTAAAAGGCTGGCGGGTATTGACGGAACATCCAAGAAAAAAAAAAAAAAAAAAAATAGAAAAATGGAGGGAAAAATATCAGTGCAGGAAAGGGTGTTGAATGTAGCCGGGTACGTGTACAATACTTCAATTATATCTCCTCCAGACAGAAAGCGAGTATTAAGAGCTACGATGAAGTTACCCAAGTGACGAAAAAAGCTTGCAGCACCTGGTATTTCCAGGAGGTCACCCATCCAAGTACTGACCAGGCCCTGCCCCGTTCAGCTTCCGAGATCTGACGAGATCGGGCGCGTTCAGGACGGTGTGGCCGCAAGCCAAGAGGCCTGGATGTATGAAGTCTCTTAAAGGCTGGCGGATATTGACGGAACTTCCAGAAAAATTAATAAAGAAAAAGAAAAATGGAGGGAAAAATATCAGTGCAGCAATGGGTGTTGAAAGTAGCCGGGTACGTGTACAATACTTCAATTATATCTCCTCCAGACAGTAGGAGAGTATTAAGAGCTATGATAAACTTACCCAGCAGACGTAAAAAGCTTGCAGCACCTGGTATTTCCAGGAGGTCTCCCATCCAAGTACTGACCAGGCCCTGCCCCATTCAGTTTCCGAGATCTGACGAGATCGGGCGCGTTCAGGATGGTTTGGCCGCAAGCCGAGATGCCTGGCTGCATGATGTCTCTTAAAGGCTGGCGGGTATTGACGGAACTGCCAGCAAAAAAAAAAAAGAAAAATAGAGGGAAAAATACCAGTGCAGCAAAGGGTGTTGAAAGTAGCCGGGTACGTGTACAATTCTTCAATTATATATTCTCCAGACAGAAAGAGAGTATTAAGAGCTACGATGAAGTTCCCCAGGAGACGTAAAAAGCTGGCAGCACCTGGTATTTCCAGAAGATCTCCCATCCAAGTACTGACCAGGTCCTGCCCCGTTTAGTTTCCGAGATCTTCCGAGATCGGGCGCGTTCAGGACTGTGTGTTCGCAAGCCAAGAGGCCTGGCTGCATGATGTCTCTTAATGGCTGGCGGGTATTGACGGAACTTCCAGCAAAAAAAAAAAAAAAAAAAAGAAAAATGGAGGGAAAAATATCAGTGCAGCAAAGACTGTTGAAAGTAGCCGGGTACGTGTACAATTCTTCAATTATATCTCCTCCAGACAGAAAGAGAGAATTAAGAGCTACGATGAAGTTACCCAGGAGACGTAAAAAGTTTGCAGCACCTCGTATTTCCAGAAGGTCACCCATAAAAGTACTGACCAGGCCCTGCCCCGTTTAAATTCCGAGATCTGACGAGATCGGGCGCGTTCAGGATGGTGTGGCCGCAAGCCGAGAGGCCTGGCTGCATGATGTCTCTTAATGGCTGGCGGGTATTGACGGAACTTCCAGCAAAAAAAAAAAAAAAAAAAGAAAAAGAAAAATGGAGGGAAAAATATCAGTGCAGTAATGGGTTTTGAAAGTAGCCGGGTACGTGTACAATTCTTCAATTATATCTCCTCCAGACAGAAAGAGAGTATTAAGAGCTACGATGAAGTTACCCAGGAGACGTAAAAAGCTTGCAGCACCTGGCATTTCCAGGAGGTCACCCAACCAAGTACTGACCAGGCCCTGCCCCGTTTTGCTTCCGAGATATGATGAGATCAGGCGCGTTCAGGACGGTGTGGCCGCAAGCCAAGAGACCTGGCTGCATGATGTCTCTTAAAGGCTGGCAAGTATTGACGGAACTTCCAGCAAAAAAAAAAAAAAAAAAAATAGAAAAAGGGAGGGAAAAATATCAGTGCAGCAAAGGGTGTTGAAAGTAGCCGGGTACATGTACAATTCTTCAATTATATCTCCTCCAGACAGAGAGAGAGTATTAAGAGCTACGATAAAGTTACCCAGGAGACGTAAACGCTTGCAGCACTAAGTATTTCCAGGAGGTCTCACATTCATGTACTAACCAGGTCCTGCCCCGTTTAGCTTCCGAGATCTGACGAGATCGGGCGCGTTCAGTATGGTGTGGCCGCAAGCCGAGATGCCTGGCTGCATGATGTCTCTTAAAGGATGGCGGGTATTGACGGAATTTCCAGCAAAAAAAAAAAAAAAAAAAAAAAAAAAAATGGATGGAAAAATATCAGTGCAGCAAAGGGTGTTGACAGTAGCTGGGTACGTGTACAATACTTCAATTATATCTCCTCCAGACAGATAGAGAGTATTAAGAGCTACGATAAAGTTACCCAGGAGACGTAAAAGGCTTGCAGCACCTGGTATTTCCAAGAGGTCACACATCCAAGTACTGACCAGGCCCTGCCCCGTTTAGCTTCCGAAATCTGATATGATCGGGCGCGTTCAGGACAGTGTGACTACAAGCCAAGAGGCCTGGCTGCATGATGTCTCTTAAAGGCTGGCGGATATTGACGGAACTTCCAGCAAAAAAATAAAATAAAAAGAAAAATAGAGGGAAAAATATCAGTGCAGCAAAGGGTGTTGAAAGTAGCCTAGTACGTGTACAATTCTTCAATTATTTCTCCTGGAGACAGAAAGAGAGTATTAAGAGCTACGATGAAGTTACCCAGGAGACGTAAAAGGCTTGCAGCACCTGGTATTTCTAGGAGGTCTCCCATCCAAGTACTGACCAGGCCCTGCCCCGTTTAGCTTCCGAGATCTGACGAGATCGGGCGCATTCAGGACGGTGTGGCTGCAAGCCGAGAAGCCTGGCTGCATGATGTCTCTTAAAGGTTGGCGGGTATTGACGGAACTTCCAGCAAAAAAAAAAAAAAAAAAAGAAAAATGGATGGAAAAATATCAGTGCAGCAAAGGGTGTTGACAGTAGCTGGGTACGTGTACAATACTTCAATTATATCTCCTCCAGACAGATAGAGAGTATTAAGAGCTACGATAAAGTTACCCAGGAGACGTAAAAGCTTGCAGCACCAGGTATTTCCAGGAGGTCTCACATTTAAGTACTGACCAGGTCCTGCCCCGTTTAGCTTCCGAGATCTGACAAGATCGGGCAAGATCGGGCGCGTTCAGGACGGTGTGGCCGCAAGCCGAGATGTCTGGCTGCATGATGTCTCTTAAAGGCTGGCGGGTATTGACGGAACTGCCAGCAAAAAAAAAAAAGAAAAATAGAGGGAAAAATATCAGTGCAGCAAAGGCTGTTGAAAGTAGCCGGGTACGTGTACAATTCTTCAATTATATCTCCTCCAGACAGAGAGAGAGTATTAAGAGCTACGATAAAGTTACCCAGGAGACGTAAACGCTTGCAGCACTAAGTATTTCCAGGAGGTCTCACATTCATGTACTAACCAGGTCCTGCCCCGTTTAGCTTCCGAGATCTGACGAGATCGGGCGCGTTCAGTATGGTGTGGCCGCAAGCCGAGATGCCTGGCTGCATGATGTCTCTTAAAGGATGGCGGGTATTGACGGAATTTCCAGCAAAAAAAAAAAAAAAAAAAAAAAAAAAATGGATGGAAAAATATCAGTGCAGCAAAGGGTGTTGACAGTAGCTGGGTACGTGTACAATACTTCAATTAAATCTCCTCCAGACAGATAGAGAGTATTAAGAGCTACGATAAAGTTACCCAGGAGACGTAAAAAGCTTGCAGCACCTGGTATTTCCAGGAGGTCACACATCCAAGTACTGACCAGGCCCTGCCCCGTTTAGCTTCCGAAATCTGATATGATCGGGAGCGTTCAGGACGGTGTGACTACAAACCAAGAGGCCTGGCTGCATGATGTCTCTTAAAGGCTGGCGGATATTGACGGAACTTCCAGCAAAAAAATAAAATAAAAAGAAAAATGGAGGGAAAAATATCAGTGCAGCAAAGGGTGTTGAAAGTAGCCTAGTAAGTGGACAATTCTTCAATTATATCTCCTGGAGACAGAAAGAGAGTATTAAGAGCTACGATGAAGTTACCCAGGAGACGTAAAAGGCTTGCAGCACCTGGTATTTCTAGGAGGTCTCCCATCCATGTACTGACCAGGCCCTGCCCCGTTTAGCTTCCGAGATCTGACGAGATCGGGCGCATTCAGGATGGTGTGGCCGCAAGCCGAGAGGCCTGGCTGCATGATGTCTCTTAAAGGTTGGCGGGTATTGACGGAACTTCCAGCAAAAAAAAAAAAAAAAAAAAAAAATGGATGGAAAAATATCAGTGCAGCAAAGGGTGTTGACAGTAGCTGGGTACGTGTACAATACTTCAATTATATCTCCTGGAGACAGAAAGAGAGTATTAAGAGCTACGATGAAGTTACCCAGGAGACGTAAAAAGCTTGCAGCACCTGGTATTTCCAGGAGGTCACACATCCAAGTACTGACCAGGCCCTGCCCCGTTTAGCTTCCGAAATCTGATATGATCGGGCGCGTTCAGGACAGTGTGACTACAAGCCAAGAGGCCTGGCTGCATGATGTCTCTTAAAGGCTGGCGGATATTGACGGAACTTCCAGCAAAAAAATAAAATAAAAAGAAAAATAGAGGGAAAAATATCAGTGCAGCAAAGGGTGTTGAAAGTAGCCTAGTATGTGTACAATTCTTCAATTATATCTCCTGGAGACAGAAAGAGAGTATTAAGAGCTACGATGAAGTTACCCAGGAGACGTAAAAGGCTTGCAGCACCTGGTATTTCTAGGAGGTCTCCCATCCAAGTACTGACCAGGCCCTGCCCCGTTTAGCTTCCGAGATCTGACGAGATCGGGCGCATTCAGGACGGTGTGGCCGCAAGCCGAGAAGCCTGGCTGCATGATGTCTCTTAAAGGTTGGCGGGTATTGACGGAACTTCCATTAAAAAAAAAAAAAAAAAAGAAAAATGGATGGAAAAATATCAGTGGAGCAAAGGGTGTTGACAGTAGCTGGGTACGTGTACAATACTTCAATTATATCTCCTCCAGACAGATAGAGAGTATTAAGAGCTACGATAAAGTTACCCAGGAGACGTAAAAGCTTGCAGCACCAGGTATTTCCAGGAGGTCTCACATTTAAGTACTGACCAGGTCCTGCCCTGTTTAGCTTCCGAGATCTGACAAGATCGGGCAAGATCGGGCGCGTTCAGGACGGTGTGGCCGCAAGCCGAGATGTCTGGCTGCATGATGTCTCTTAAAGGCTGGCGGGTATTGACGGAATTTCCAGCAAAAAAAAAAAAAAAAAAAAAAAGAAAAATGGAGGGAAAAATATCAGTGCAGGAAAGGGTGTTGAAAGTAGCCGGGTACGTGTACAATTCTTCAATTATATCTCCTGGAGACAGAAAGAGAGTATTAAGAGCTACGATGAAGTTACCCAGGAGACGTATAAAGCTTGCAGCACCTGGTATTTCTAGGAGGTCTCCCATCCAAGTACTGACCAGGCCCTGCCCCGTTTAGTTTCCGAGATCTGACGAGATCGGGCGCATTCAGGACGGTGTGGCCACAAGTCAAAAGGCCTGGCTGCATGATGTCTCTTAAAGGCTGGCGGGTATTGACGGAACTGCCAGCAAAAAAAAAAAAGAAAAATAGAGGGAAATATACCAGTGCAGCAAAGGGTGTTGAAAGTAGCCGGGTACGTGTACAATTCTTCAATTATATCTCCTGGAGACAGAAAGAGAGTATTAAGGGCTACGATGAAGTTACCCAGGAGACGTAAAAAGCTTGCAGCACCTGGTATTTCTAGGAGGTCTCCCATCCAAGTACTGACCAGGCCCTGCCCCGTTTAGCTTCCGAGATCTGACGAGATCGGGCACATTCAGGACGGTGTGGCCACAAGCCGAAAGGCCTGGCTGCATGATGTCTCTTAAAGGTTGGCGGGTATTGACGGAACTTCCAGCAAAAAAAAAAAAAAAAAAAAATAGAAAAATGGAGGGAAAAATATCAGTGCAGCAAAGGCTGTTGAAAGTAGCCGGGTACGTGTACAATACTTCAATTATATCTCCTCCAGACAGATAGAGAGTATTAAGAGCTACGATGAAGTTTCCCAGGAGACGTAAAAAGCTTGCAGCACCAGGTATTTCCAGGAGGTCTCCCATCCAAGTACTGACGAGGCCCTGCCCCGTTTAGCTTCCGAGATCTGACGAGATCGGACGTGTTCAGGACGGTGTGGCCGCAAGCCAAGAGGCCGGGCTGCATGATGTCTCTTAAAGGCTGGCGGGTATTGACGGAACTTCCAGCAAAAAATAAAAAATAAATAAATAGAAAAATGGAGGGAAAAATATCAGTGCAGGACAGGGTGTTGAAAGTAGCCGGGTACATGTACAATTCTTCAATTATATCTCCTCCAGACTGAATGAGAGTATTAAGAGCTACGATGAAGTTACCCAGGAGATGTAAAAAGCTTTCAGCACCTGGTATTTCCAGGAGGTCACCCATCCAATTACTGACCAGGCCCTGCCCAGTTTTTCTTCCGAGATCTGACGAGATCTTGCGTCTTCAGGACGGTGTGGCCTCAAGCCAAGAGGCCTGGCTGCATGATGTCTCTTAAAGGCTGGAGGGTATTGATGGAACTTCCAGCAAAAAACAAAAGAAAAAAGAAAAATGGAGGGACAAATATCAGTGCAGCAAAGCGTGTTGAAGGTAGCCGGGTACGTGTACAATTCTTCAATTATATCTCCTCCAGACAGATAGAGAGTATTAAGAGCTACGATGAAGTTACCCAGGAGACGTAAAAGCTTGCAGCACCAGGTATTTCCAGGAGGTCTCACATTCAAGTACTGACCAGGTCCTGCCCCGTTTAGCTTCCGAGATCTGACGAGATCGGGCGCGTTCAGGACGGTGTGGCCGCAAGCCGAGATGTCTGGCTGCATGATGTCTCTTAAAGGCTGGTGGGTATTGACGGAATTTCCAGCAAAAAAAAAGAAAAAAAAAATAGAAAAATGGAGGGAAAAATATCAGTGCAGGAAAGGGTGTTGAAAGTAGCCGGGTACGTGTACAATTCTTCAATTATATCTCCTGGAGACAGAAAGAGAGTATTAAGAGCTACGATGAAGTTACCCAGGAGACGTAAAAGGCTTGCAGCACCTGGTATTTCTAGGAGGTCTCCCATCCAAGTACTGACCAGGCCCTGCCCCGTTTAGCTTCCGAGATATGATGAGATCGGGCGCATTCAGGACGGTGTGGCCGCAAGCCAAGAGGCCTGGCTGCATGATGTCTCTTAAAGGTTGGCGGGTATTGACGGAACTTCCAGCAATAAAAAACAAAAAAAAAGAAAAATGGATGGAAAAATATCAGTGCAGCAAAGGGTGTTGACAGTAGCTGGGTACGTGTACAATTCTTCAATTATATCTCCTCCAGACAGAAAGAGAGAATTAAGAGCTACGATAAAGTTACCCAGGAGATGTAAAAGCTTGCAGCACCTGGTATTTCTAGGAGGTCTCCCATCCAAGTACTGACCAGGCCCTGCCCCGTTCACTTCCGAGATCTGACGACATCGGGCGCATTCAGGACGGTGTGGCCACAAGCCGAAAGGCCTGGCTGCATGATGTCTCTTAAAGGTTGGCGGGTGTTGACGGAACTTCCAGCAAAAAAAAAAAAGAAAAAAAGAAAAAAGAAAAATGGATGGAAAAATATCAGTGCAGCAAAGGGTGTTGACAGTAGCTGGATACGTGTACAATACGTCAATTATATCTCCTCCAGACAGAGAGAGAGTATTAAGAGCTACGATGAAGTTACCCAGGAGACGTAAAAAGCTTGCAGCACCTGGTATTTCTAGGAGGTCTCCCATCCAAGTACTGACCAGGTCCTGCCCCGTTTAGCTTCCGAGATCTGACGAGATCGGGCGCATTCAGGACGGTGTGGCCGCAAGCCAAGAGGCCTGGCTGCATGATGTCTCTTAAAGGTTGGCGGGTATTGACGGAACTTCCAGCAAAAAAAAAAAAAAAAAAGAAAAATGGATGGAAAAATATCAGTGCAGCAAATGGTGTTGACAGTAGCTGGGTACGTGTACAATACTTCAATTATATCTCCTCCAGACAGATAGAGAGTATTAAGAGCTACGATAAAGTTACCCAGAAGACGTAAAAGCTTACAGCACCAGGTATTTCCAGTAGGTCTCACATTCATGTACTGACCAGGTCCTGCCCCGTTTAGCTTCCGAGATCTGACGAGATCGGGCGCGTTCAGGATGGTGTGGCCGCAAGCCGAGATGCATGGCTGCATGATGTCTCTTAAAGGCTGGCGGGTATTGACGGAATTTCCAGCAAAAAAATAAAAAAATATATAGAAAAATGGAGGGAAAAATATCAGTGCAGGAAAGGGTGTTGAAAGTAGCCGGGTACGTGTACAATTCTTCAATTATATCTCCTGGAGACAGAAAGAGAGTATTAAGAGCTACGATGAAGTTACCCAGGAGACGTAAAAAGCTTGCAGCACCTGGTATTTCTAGGAGGTCTCCCATCCAAGTACTGACCAGGCCCTGCCCCGTTTAGCTTCCGAGATCTGACGAGATCGGGCGCATTCAGGACGGTGTGGCCACAAGCCGAAGGGCCTGGCTGCATGATGTCTCTTAAAGGTTAGCGGGTATTGACGGAATTTCCAGAAAAAAAAAAAAGAAAAAAAAGAAAAAAGAAAAATGGATGGAAAAATATCAGTGCAGCAAAGGGTGTTGACAGTAGCTGGATACGTGTACAATACTTCAATTATATCTCCTCCAGACAGAGAGAGAGTATTAAGAGCTACGATGAAGTTACCCAGGAGACGTAAAAAGCTTGCAGCACCTGGTATTTCTAGGAGGTCTCCCATCCAAGTACTGACCAGGTCCTGCCCCGTTTAGCTTCCGAGATCTGACGAGATCGGGCGCATTTAGGACGGTGTGGCCGCAAGCCGAGAGGCCTGGCTGCATGATGTCTCTTAAAGGTTGGCGGGTATTGACGGAACTTCCAGCAAAAAAAAAAAAAAAAAAGAAAAATGGATGGAAAAATATCAGTGCAGCAAATGGTGTTGACAGTAGCTGGGTACGTGTACAATACTTCAATTATATCTCCTCCAGACAGATAGAGAGTATTAAGAGCTACGATAAAGTTACCCAGGAGACGTAAAAGCTTGCAGCACCTGGTATTTCCAGGAGGTCTCACATTCAAGTACTGACCAGGTCCTGCCCCGTTTAGCATCCGAGATCTGACGATATCATGCGCGTTCAGGACGGTGTGGCTGCAAGCCAAAAAGCCTGGCTGCATGATGTCTCTTAAAGGCTGGCGGGTATTGACGGAACTTCCAGCAAAAAAAAAAAAAAAAAACTTAGGGAAAAATATCAGTGCAGCAAAGTGTGTTGAAAGTAGCCGGGTACGTTTACAAAACTTCAATTATATCTCCTCCAGACAGAAAGAGAGTATTAAGAGCTACGATGAAGTTACCCAGGAGCCGAAAAAGCTTGCAGCACCTGGTATTTCCAGAAGGTCACACATCCAAGTAGTGACCAGGCCCTGCCCCGTTTAGTTTCCGAGATCTGACGAGATCGGGCACGTTCAGAACGGTGTGGCCGCAAGCCGAGAGTCCTGGCTGCATGATGTCTCTCAAAGGCTGGAGGGTATTGACGGAACTTCCAGCAAAGAACAAAAGAAAAAAGAAAAATGGAGGGAAAAATATCAGTGCAGCAAAGGGAGTTGAAAGTAGCAGGGTACGTGTACAATTCTTCAATAATATCTCCTCCAGACTGAAATAGAGTATTAAGAGCTACGATGAAGTTACCGAGGAGACGAAAAAGCTTGCAGCACCTGGTATTTCCAGGAGGTCACCCATCCAAGTACTGACCAGGCCCTGCCCCGTTTAGCTTCCGAGATCTGATGAGATCGGGCGCGTTCAGGACTGTGTGGCCGCAAGCCAAGAAGCCTGGCTGCATGATGTCTCTTAAAGGCTGGCGGGTATTGATGGAACTTCCAGCAAAAATAAATAAATAAATAAATAGAAAAATGGAGGGAAAAATATCAGTGCAGCAAAGGGTGTTGAAAGTAGCCGGGTACGTGTACAATACTTCAAATATATCTCCTCCAGACAGAAAGAGAGTACTAAGAGCTACGATGAAGTTACCCAGGAGACGAAAAAGCTTGCAGCACCTGGTATTTCCAGAAGGTCACCCATCCAAGTACTGACCAGGCCCTGCACCGTTTAGCTTCCGAGGTCTGATGAGATCGGGCACGTTCAGAACGGTGTGGCCGCAAGCCAAGAGGCCTGGCTGCATTATGTCTCTTAAAGGCTGGCGGGTATTGACGGAACTTCCAGCCAAAAAAAAAAAAAAAAGAAAAAAGAAAAACGGAGGGAAAAATATCAGTGCAGCAAAGGGTGTTGAAAGTAGCCGGGTACGTGTACAATTCTTCAAATATATCTCCTCCAGACAGAAAGAGAGAATTAAGAGCTACGATGAAGTTACCCAGGAGACGTAAAAAGTTTGCAGCACCTCGTATTTCCAGGAGGTCACCCATCCAAACACTGACCAGGCCCTGCCACGTTTAGCTTCCCAGACCTGACGAGAACGGGCGCGTTCAGGACGGTGTGGCCAGAAGCCAAGATGCCTGGCTGCATGATGTCTCTTAAAGGCTGGCGGGTATTGACGGAACTTCCAGGAAAAAAAAAAAAAAAAAAAAAGAAAAACGGAGGGAAAAATATCAGTGCAGCAAAGGGTGTTGAAAGTAGCCGGGTACGTGTACAATACTTCAATTATATCTCCTCCAGACAGATCGAGAGTATAAAGAGCTACGATAAAGTTACCCAGGAGACGTAAAAGCTTGCAGCACTAGGTATTTCCAGGAGGTCTCACAATCAAGTACTGACCAGGTCCTGCCCCGTTTAGCTTCCGAGATCTGACGAGATCGGGCGCGTTCAGGATGGTGTGGCCGCAAGCCGAGATGCCTGGCTGCATGATGTCTCTTAAAGGCTGGCGGGTATCGACGGAACTGCCAGAAAAAAAAAAAAAGAAAAAGAAAAATAGAGGGAAAAATATCAGTGCAGCAATGGGTGTTGAAAGTAGCCGGGTACGTGTACAATACTTCAATTATATCTCCTCCAGACAGAAAGAGAGTATTAAGAGAGACGATAAACTTACCCAGCAGACGTAAAAAGCTTGCAGCACCTGGTATTTCCAGGAGGTCTCCCATCCAAGTACTGGCCAGGCCCTGCCCCATTCAGTTTCCGAGATCTTACGAGATCGGATGCATTCAGGACGGTGTGGCCGCAAGCCGAGACGCCTGGCTGCATGATGTCTCTTAAAGGCTGGCGGGTATTGACGGAACTGCCAGCAAAAAAAAAAAAAAGAAAAATGGATGGAAAAATACCAGTGCAGCAAAGGGTGTTGAAAGTAGCCGGGTACGTGTACAATACTTGAATTATATCTCCTCCAGACAGAAAGAGAGTATTAAGAGCTACGATGAAGTTACTCAGGTGACGTAAAAAGCTTGCAGCACCTGGTATTTCTAGGAGGTCTCCCATCCAAGTACTGACCAGGCCCTGCCCCGTTTAGCTTCCGAGATCTGACGAGATCGGGCGCATTCAGGACGGTGTGGCCACAAGCCGAAAGTCCTGGCTGCATGATGTCTCTTAAAGGTTGGCGGGTATTGACGGAACTTCCAGCAAAAAAAAAAAAATAAATAAAAAGAAAAAGAAAAATGGAGGGAAAAATATCAGTGCAGCAAAGGGTGTTGAAAGTAGCTGGGTACGTGTACAATACTTCAAATATATCTCCTCCAGACAGATAGAGAGTATAAAGAGCAACGATAAAGTTACCCAGGAGACGTAAAATCTTGCAGCACTAGGTATTTCCAGGAGGTCTCACAATCAAGTACTGACCAGGTCCTGCCCCGTTTAGCTTCCGAGATCTGACGAGATCGGGCGCGTTCAGGATGGTGTGGCCGCAAGCCGAGATGCCTGGCTGCATGATGTCTCTTAAAGAATGGCGGGTATTGACGGAACTGCCAGCAAAAAAAAAAAAGAAAAATAGAGGGAAAAATACCAGTGCAGCAAAGGGTGTTGAAAGTAGCCGGGTACGTGTACAATACTTGAATTATATCTCCTCCAGACAGAAAGAGAGTATTAAGAGCTACGATGAAGTTACTCAGGTGACGTAAAAAGCTTGCAGCACCTGGTATTTCTAGGAGGTCTCCCATCCAAGTACTGACCAGGCCCTGCCCCGTTTAGCTTCCGAGATCTGACGAGATCGGGCGCATTCAGGACGGTGTGGCCACAAGCCGAAAGGCCTGGCTGCATGATGTCTCTTAAAGGTTGGCGGGTATTGACGGAACTTCCAGCAAAAAAAAAAAAATAAATAAAAAGAAAAAGAAAAATGGAGGGAAAAATATCAGTGCAGCAAAGGGTGTTGAAAGTAGCTGGGTACGTGTACAATACTTCAAATATATCTCCTCCAGACAGATAGAGAGTATAAAGAGCAACGATAAAGTTACCCAGGAGACGTAAAATCTTGCAGCACTAGGTATTTCCAGGAGGTCTCACAATCAAGTACTGACCAGGTCCTGCCCCGTTTAGCTTCCGAGATCTGACGAGATCGGGCGCGTTCAGGATGGTGTGGCCGCAAGCCGAGATGCCTGGCTGCATGATGTCTCTTAAAGAATGGCGGGTATTGACGGAACTGCCAGCAAAAAAAAAAAAGAAAAATAGAGGGAAAAATACCAGTGCAGCAAAGGGTGTTGAAAGTAGCCGGGTACGTGTACAATACTTGAATTATATCTCCTCCAGACAGAGAGAGAGTATTAAGAGCTACGATGAAGTTACCCAGGTGACGTAAAAAGCTTGCAGCACCTGGTATTTCTAGGAGGTCTCCCATCCAAGTACTGACCAGGCTCTGCCCCGTTTAGCTTCCGAGATCTGACGAGATCGGGCGCATTCAGGACGGTGTGGCCACAAGCCGAGAGGCCTGTTCTGCATGATGTCTCTTAAAGGTTGGCGGGTATTGACGGAACTTCCAGCAAAAAAAAAAAAAAAGAAAAGAAAAATGGAGGGAAAAATATCAGTTCAGGAAAGGGTGTTGAAAGTAGCCGGGTACGTGTACAATTCTTCAATTATATCTCCTGGAGACAGAAAGAGAGTATTAAGAGCTACGATGAAGTTACCCAGGAGACGTAAAAAGCTTGCAGCACCTGGCATTTCTAGGAGGTCTCCCATCCAAATACTGACCAGGCCCTGCCCCGTTTAGCTTCCGAGATCTGACGAGATCGGGCACGTTCAGGATGGTGTGGCCGCAAGCCGAGATGCCTGGCTGCATGATGTCTCTTAAAGGCTGGCGGGTATTGACGGAACTGCCAGCGAAAATAAAAAAGAAAAATAGAGGGAAAAATACCAGTGCAGCAAAGGGTGTTGAAAGTAGCCGGGTACGTGTACAATTCTTCAATTATATCTTCTCCAGACAGAAAGAGAGTATTAAGAGCTACGATGAAGTTCCCCAGGAGACGTAAAAAGCTGGCAGCACCTGGTATTTCCAGGAGGTCTCACATTTAAGTACTGACCAGGTCCTGCCCCGTTTAGCTTCCGAGATCTGACAAGATCGGGCGCGTTCAGGACGGTGTGGCTGCAAGCCAAGAGGCCTGGCTGCATGATGTCTCTTAATGGTTGGCGGGTATTGACGGAATTTCCAGCAAAAAAAAAAAAAAAAAAAAGAAAAATGGAGGGAAAAATATCAGTTCAGGAAAGGGTGTTGAAAGTAGCCGGGTACGTGTACAATTCTTCAATTATATCTCCTGGAGACAGAAAGAGAGTATTAAGAGCTACGATGAAGTTACCCAGGAGACGTAAAAAGCTTGCAGCACCTGGTATTTCTAGGAGGTCTCCCATCCAAGTACTGACCAGGCCCTGCCCCGTTTAGCTTCAGAGATCTGACGAGATCGGGCGCGTTCAGGATGGTGTGGCCGCAAGCCAAGATGCCTGGCTGCATGATGTCTCTTAAAGGCTGGCGGGTATTGACGGAACTGCCAGCGAAAATAAAAAATAAAAATAGAGGGAAAAATACCAGTGCAGCAAAGGGTGTTGAAAGTAGCCGGGTACGTGTACAATACTTCAATTATATCTCCTCCAGACAGATAGAGAGTATTAAGAGCTACGATAAAGTTACCCAGGAGACGTAAAAGCTAGCAGCACCAGGTATTTCCAGGAGGTCTCACATTCATGTACTGACCAGGTCCTGCCCCGTTTAGCTTCTGAGATCTGACGAGATCGGGCGCGTTCAGGATGGTGTGGCCGCAAGCCGAGATGCCTGGCTGCATGATGTCTCTTAAAGGCTGGCGGGTATTGACGGAACTGCCAGCAAAAAAAAAAAAGAAAAATAGAGGGAAATATACCAGTGCAGCAAAGGGTGTTGAAAGTAGCCGGGTACATGTACAATTCTTCAATTATATCTCCTGGAGACAGAAAGAGAGTATTAAGAGCTACGATGAAGTTACCCAGGAGACGTAAAAAGCTTGCAGCACCTGGTATTTCTAGGAGGTCTCCCATCCAAGTACTGACCAGGCCCTGCCCCGTTTAGCTTCCGAGATCTGACGAGATCGGGCGCATTCAGGACGGTGTGGCCACAAGCCGAAAGGCCTGGCTGCATGATGTCTCTTAAAGGTTGGCGGGTATTGACGGAACTTCCAGCAAAAAAAAAAAAGAAAAAAAGAAAAAAGAAAAATGGATGGAAAAATATCAGTGCAGCAAAGGGTGTTGACAGTAGCTGGATACGTGTACAATACTTCAATTATATCTCCTGGAGACAGAAAGAGAGTATTAAGAGCTACGATGAAGTTACCCAGGAGACGTAAAAAGCTTGCAGCACCTGGTATTTCTAGGAGGTCTCCCATCCAAGTACTGACCAGGCCCTGCCCCATTTAGCTTCCGAGATCTGACGAGATCGGGCGCATTCAGGACGGTGTGGCCACAAGCCGAAAGGCCTGGCTGCATGATGTCTCTTAAAGGTTGGCGGGTATTGACGGAACTTCCAGCAAAAAAAAAAAGAAAAAAGAAAAATGGAGGGAAAAATATCAGTGTAGCAAAGGGTTTTGAAAGTAGCCGGGTACGTGTACAATTCTTCAATAATATCTCCTACATACTGAAAGAGAGTATTAAGAGCTATGATGAAGTTACCCAGGAGACGTAAAAAGCTTGCAGCACCTGGTATTTCCAGGAGGTCACCCATCCAAGTACTGACCAGGCCCTGCCCCGTTAGCTTCCGAGATCTGATGAGATCGGGCGCGTTCAGGACGGTGTGGCAGCAAGCCAAGAGGCTTGGCTGCATGATGTCTCTTAAAGGCTGGCGGGTATTGACGAAACTTCCAGCAAAAAAAAAAAAAAAAAGAAAAGTGGATGGAAAAATATCAGTGCAGCAAAGGGTGTTGACAGTAGCTGAGTACGTGTACAATACTTCAATTATATCTCCTCCAGACAGAAAGAGAGTATTAAGAGCTACAATGAAGTTACCCAGGAGACGTAAAAAGCTTGCAGCACCTGGTATTTCTAGGAGGTCTCCCATCCAAGTACTGACCAGGCCCTGCCCCGTTTAGCTTCCGAGATCTGATGAGATCGGGCGCGTTCAGAACGGTGTGGCCGCAAGCCGAGAGTCCTGGCTGCATGATGTCTCTTAAAGGCTGGAGGGTATTGACGGAACTTTCAGCAAAGAACAAAAGAAAAAAGAAAAATGGAGGGAAAAATATCAGTGCAGCAAAGGGTGTTGAAAGTAGCCGGTTACGTGAACAATTCTTCAATTATATCTCCTCCAGACAGAAAGAGAGTGTTAAGAGCTACGATGAAGTTACCCAGGAGACGAAAAAGCTTGCAGCACCTGGTATTTCCAGAAGGTCACCCATCCAAGTACTGACCAGGCCCTGCACCGTTTAGCTTCCGAGATCTGATGAGATCGGGCGCGTTCAGGACGGTGTGGCAGCAAGCCAAGAGGCTTGGCTGCATGATGTCTCTTAAAGGCTGGCGGGTATGGACGGAACTTCCAGCAAAAATAAATAAATAATTAAATAGAAAAATGGAGGGAAAAATATCAGTGCAGCAAAGGGTGTTGAAAGTAGCCGGGTACGTGTACAATACTTCAAATATATCTCCTCCAGACAGAAAGAGAGTACTAAGAGCTACGATGAAGTTACCCAGGAGACGAAAAAGCTTGCAGCACCTGGTATTTCCAGAAGGTCACCCATCCAAGTACTGACCAGGCCCTACACCGTTTAGCTTCCGAGGTCTGATGAGATCGGGCACGTTCAGAACGGTGTGGCCGCAAGCCAAGAGGCCTGGCTGCATGATGTCTCTTAAAGGCTGGCGGGTATTGACGGAACTTCCAGCCAAAAAAAAAAAAAAAAGAAAAAAGAAAAACGGAGGGAAAAATATCAGTGCAGCAAAGGGTGTTGAAAGTAGCCGGGTACGTGTACAATTCTTCAAATATATCTCCTCCAGACAGAAAGAGAGAATTAAGAGCTACGATGAAGTTACCCAGGAGACGTAAAAAGTTTGCAGCACCTCGTATTTCCAGGAGGTCACCCATCCAAACACTGACCAGGCCCTGCCACGTTTAGCTTCCCAGATCTGACGAGAACGGGCGCGTTCAGGACGGTGTGGCCAGAAGCCAAGATGGCTGGCTGCATGATGTCTCTTAAAGGCTGGCGGGTATTGACGGAACTTCCAGGAAAAAAAAAAAAAAAAAAAAAAAAGAAAAACGGAGGGAAAAATATCAGTGCAGCAAAGGGTGTTGAAAGTAGCCGGGTACGTGTACAATACTTCAATTATATCTCCTCCAGACAGAAAGAGAGTATAAAGAGCTACGATAAAGTTACCCAGGAGACGTAAAAGCTTGCAGCACTAGGTATTTCCAGGTGGTCTCACAATCAAGTACTGACCAGGTCCTGCCCCGTTTAGCTTCCAAGATCTGACGAGATCGGGCGCGTTCAGGATGGTGTGGCCGCAAGCCGAGATGCCTGGCTGCATGATGTCTCTTAAAGGCTGGCGGGTATCGACGGAACTGCCAGAAAAAAAAAAAAAGAAAAAGAAAAATAGAGGGAAAAATATCAGTGCAGCAATGGGTGTTGACAGTAGCCGGGTACGTGTACAATACTTCAATTATATCTCCTCCAGACAGAAAGAGAGTATTAAGTGCGACGATAAACTTACCCAGCAGACGTAAAAAGCTTGCAGCACCTGGTATTTCCAGGAGGTCTCCCATCCAAGTACTGACCAGGCCCTGCCCCATTCAGTTTCCGAGATCTTACGAGATCGGACGCATTCAGGACGGTGTGGCCGCAAGCCGAGACGCCTGGCTGCATGATGTCTCTTAAAGGCTGGCGGGTATTGACGGAACTGCCATCAAAAAAAAAAAAAAAAAAAAAAAAAAAAAGAAAAATGGATGGAAAAATATCAGTGCAGCAAAGGGTGTTGAAAGTAGCCGGGAACGTGTACAATACTTCAATTATATCTCTTCCAGACAGATAGAGAATATTAAGAGCTACGATAAAGTTACCCAGGAGACGTAAAAGCTTGCAGCAACAGGTATTTCCAGGAGGTCACCCATCCAAGTACTGACCAGGCCCTGCCCCGTTTAAATTCCAAGATCTGATGAGATCGGGGGCGTTCAGGACGGTGTGGCTGCAAGCCAAGAGGCCTGGCTGCATGATGTCTATTAATGGTTGGCGGGTTTTGACGGAACATCCAGCAAATAAAAAAAAGAAAAATGGTGGTAAAAATATCAGTGCAGCAAAGGGTGTTGAAAGTAGCCGGGTACGTGTACAATACTTCAATTATATATTCTCCAGACAGATAGAGAGTATTAAGAGCTACGATGAAGTTCCCCAGGAGAAGTAAAAAGCTGGCAGCACCTGGTATTTCCAGAAAATCTCCCATCCAAGTACTGACCAGGTCCTGCCCCGTTTAGTTTCCGAGATCTTCCGAGATCGGGCGCGTTCAGGATGGTGTGGCCGCAAGCCAAGAGGCCTGGCTGCATGATGTCTCTTAATGGCTGGCGGGTATTGACGGAACTTCCAGCAAAAAAAAATAAAAAAAGAAAAAGAAAAAGAAAAATGGAGGGAAAAATATCAGTGCAGCAAAGGGTGTTGAAAGTAGACGGGTACGTGTACAATAATTCTATTATATCTCCTCCAGACAGATAGAGAGTATAAAGAGCAACGATAAAGTTACCCAGGAGACGTAAAAGCTTGCAGCACTAGGTATTTCCAGGAGGTCTCACAATCAAGTACTGACCAGGTCCTGCCCCATTCAGTTTCCGAGATCTGACGAGATCGGGCGCGTTCAGGATGGTGTGGCCGCAAGCCGAAAGGCCTGGCTGCATGATGTCTCTTAAAGGTTGGCGGGTATTGACGGAACTTCCAGCAAAAAAAAATTAAAAAATAAAAAGAAAAAGAAAAATGGAGGGAAAAATATCAGTGCAGCAAAGGGTGTTGAAAGTAGCTGGGTACGTGTACAATACTTCAAATATATCTCCTCCAGACAGATAGAGAGTATAAAGAGCAACGATAAAGTTAACCAGGAGACGTAAAATCTTGCAGCACTAGGTATTTCCAGGAGGTCTCACAATCAAGTACTGACCAGGTCCTGCCCCGTTTAGCTTCCGAGATCTGACGAGATCGGGAGCGTTCAGGATGGTGTGGCCGCAAGCCGAGATGCCTGGCTGCATGATGTCTCTTAAAGAATGGCGGGTATTGACGGAACTGCCATCAAAAAAAAAAAAGAAAAATAGAGGGAAAAATACCAGTGCAGCAAAGGGTGTTGAAAGTAGCCGGGTACGTGTACAATACTTGAATTATATCTCCTCCAGACAGAGAGAGAGTATTAAGAGCTACGATGAAGTTACCCAGGTGACGTAAAAAGCTTGCAGCACCTGGTATTTCTAGGAGGTCTCCCATCCAAGTACTGACCAGGCTCTGCCCCGTTTAGCTTCCGAGATCTGACGAGATCGGGCGCATTCAGGACGGTGTGGCCACAAGCCGAGAGGCCTGTTCTGCATGATGTCTCTTAAAGGTTGGCGGGTATTGACGGAACTGCCATCTTCAAAAAAAAAAAAAAAAAAAAAAAAAAGAAAAATGGATGGAAAAATATCAGTGCAGCAATGGGTGTTGATAGTAGCCGGGAACGTGTACAATACTTCAATTATATCTCTTCCAGACAGATAGAGAATATTAAGAGCTACGATAAAGTTACCCAGGAGACGTAAAAGCTTGCAGCAACAGGTATTTCCAGGAGGTGACCCATCCAAGTACTGACCAGGCCCTGCCCCGTTTAACTTCCAAGATCTGACGAGATCGGGGGCGTTCAGGACGGTATGGCCGCAAGCCGAGAGGCCTGGCTGCATGATGTCTCTTAATGGCTGGCGGGTATTGACAGAACTTCCAGCAAAAAAAAAAAAAAAAA
This sequence comes from Amia ocellicauda, assembly GCF_036373705.1. NCBI lineage: Eukaryota > Metazoa > Chordata > Actinopteri > Amiiformes > Amiidae > Amia > Amia ocellicauda. Next base: position 795,823 of record NW_027102865.1, read on the forward strand.
AAAGAAAGAAAAAGAAAAATGGAGGGGAAAATATCAGTGCAGTAATGGGTTTTGAAAGTAGCCGGGTACGTGTACAATTCTTCAATTATATCTCCTCCGGACAGAAAGAGAGTATTAAGAGCTATGATGAAGTTACCCAGGAACGTAAAAAGCTTGCAGCACCTGGCATTTCCTGGAGGTCACCCATCCAAGTACTGACCAGGCCCTGCCCCGTTTAAATTCCAAGATCTGATGAGATCGGGGGCGTTCAGGACGGTGTGGCCGCAAGCCGAGATGCCTGGCTGCATGATGTCTCTTAAAGGCTGGCGGGTATTGACGGAATTTCCAGCAAAAAAAAAAAAAAAAAAATAGAAAAATGGAGGGAAAAATATCAGTACAGGAAAGGGTGTTGAAAGTAGCCGGGTACGTGTACAATTCTTCAATTATATCTCCTGGAGACAGAAAGAGAGTATTAAGAGCTACGATGAAGTTACCCAGGAGACGTAAAAGCTTGCAGCACCTGGTATTTCTAGGAGGTCTCCCATCCAAGTACTGACCAGGCCCTGCCCCGTTTAGCATCCGAGATCTGACGAGATCGGGCGCATTCAGGACGGTGTGGCCACAAGCCGAAAGGCTTGGCTGCATGATGTCTCTTAAAGGTTGGCGGGTATTGACGGAATTTCCAGCAAAAAAAAAAAAAAAAAAATAGAAAAATGGAGGGAAAAATATCAGTGCAGGAAAGGGTGTTGAAAGTAGCCGGGTACGTGTACAATTCTTCAATTATATCTCCTGGAGACAGAAAGAGAGTATTAAGAGCTACGATGAAGTTACCCAGGAGACGTAAAAAGCTTGCAGCACCTGGTATTTCTAGGAGGTCTCCCATTCAAGTACTGACCAGGCCCTGCCCCGTTTAGCTTCCGAGATCTGACGAGATCGGGCGCATTCAGGACAGTGTGGCCACAAGCCGAAAGGCCTGGCTGCATGATGTCTCTTAAAGGTTGGCGGGTATTGACGGAACTTCCAGCAAAAAAAAAAAAAAAAAAATAGAAAAATGGAGGGAAAAATATCAGTGCTGGAAAGGGTGTTGAAAGTAGCCGGGTACGTGTACAATTCTTCAATTATATCTCCTGCAGACTGAAAGAGAGTATTAAGAGCTACGATAAAGTTACCCAGGAGACGTAAAAGCTTGCAGCACCTGGTATTTCCAGGAGGTCTCACATTCAAGTACTGACCAGGTCCTGCCCCGTTTAGCTTCCGAGATCTGACGATATCATGCGCGTTCAGGACGGTGTGGCCGAAAGCCGAGAGGCCCGGCTGCATGATGTCTCTTTAAGGCTGGCGGGTATTGAAGGAACTTCCAGCAAAAAAAAAAAGAAAAAAGAAAAATGGAGGGAAAAATATCAGTGCAGCAAAGGGTTATGAAAGTAGCCGGGTACGTGTACAATTCTTCAATAATATCTCCTACAGACTGAAAGAGAGTATTAAGAGCTATGATGAAGTTACCCAGGAGACGTAAAAAGCTTGCAGCACCTGGTATTTCCAGGAGGTCACCCATCCAAGTACTGACCAGGCCCTGCCCCGTTAGCTTCCGAGATCTGACGAGATCGGGCGCGTTCAGGACGGTGTGGCCGCAAGCCAAGAGGCCTGGCTCCATGATGTCTCTTAAAGGCTGGCGGGTATTGACAATACTTCCAGCCAAAAAAAAAAAAAAAAAATGGAAAATGGAGGGAAAAATATCAGTGCAGCAAAGGCTGTTGAAAGTAGCCGGGTACGTGTACAATACTTCAATTATATCTCCTCCAGACAGAAAGAGAGTATTAAGAGCTACGATGAAGTTACCCAGGAGACGAAAAAGCTAGCAGCACCTGGTATTTCCAGGAGGTCACCCATCCAAGTACTGACCAGTACCTGCCCCGTTTTGCTTCCGAGATCTGACGAGATCGGGCGCGTTCAGGACGGTGTGGCCTCAAGCCAAGAGGCCTGGCTGCATGATGTCTCTTAAAGGCTGGAGGGTATTGACGGAACTTCCAGCAAAATAAAAAAGAAAAAAGAAAAATGGAGGGAAAAATATCAGTGCAGCAAAGGGTGTTGAAAGTAGCCGGGTACGTGAGAATTCTTCAATAATATCTCCTCCAGACTGAAAGAGAGTATTTAGAGCTACGATAAAGTTACCCAGGAGACGAAATAACTTGCAGCACCTGATATCTCCAGGAGGTCACCCATCCAAGTACTGACGAGCCCTTGCCCCGTTTAGCTTCCGAGATCTGATGAGATTGGGCGCGTTCAGGACGGTGTGGCCGCAAGCCAAGAGGCCTGGCTGCATGATGTCTCTTAAAGGCTGACGGGTATTGACGGAACTTCCAGCAAAAAAAAAATGGATAAAGAAAAATGGAGGGAAAAATATCAGTGCAGCAATGGGTGTTGAAAGTAGCCGGGTACGTGTACAATACTTCAATTATATCTCCTCCAGACAGAAAGAGAGTATTAAGAGCTACGATGAACTCACCTAAAGGATTATTAGGAACACCATACTAATACTGTGTTTGACCCCCTTTCGCCTTCAGAACTGCTTTAATTCTACGTGGCATTGCTTCAACAAGGTGCTGAAAGCATTCTTTAGAAATGTTGGCCCATATTGATAGGATAGCATCTTGCAGTTGATGGAGATTTGTGGGATGCACATCCAGGGCACGAAGCTCCCGTTCCACCACATCCCAAAGATGCTCTATTGGGTTGAGATCTGGTGACTGTGGGGGCCAGTTTAGTACAGTGAACTCATTGTCATGTTCATGAAACCAATTTGAAATGATTCGACCTGTGACATGGTGCATTATCCTGCTGGAAGTAGCCATCAGAGGATGGGTACATGGTGGTCAAAAAGGGATGGACATGGTCAGAAACAATGCTCAGGTAGGCCGTAGCATTTAAACGATGCCCAATTGGTACTAAGGGGCCTAAAGTGTGCCAAGAAGACATCCCCCACACCATTACACCACCACCACCAGCCTGCACAGTGGTAACAAGACATGATGGATCCATGTTCTCATTCTGTTTACGCCAAATTCTGACTCTACCATCTGAATGTCTCACCTCTTTTTCCTATTTGTAGTGGAGATGAGTGGTACCCGGTGGGGTCTTCTGCTGTTGTAGCCCATCCGCCTCAAGGTTGTACGTGTTGTGGTTTCACAAATGCTTTGCTGCATACCTCGTTTGTAACGAGTGGTTATTTCAGTCAAAGTTGCTCTTCTATCAGCTTGAATCAGTCGGCCCATTCTCCTCTGACCTCTAGCATCAACAAGGCATTTTCGCCCACAGGACTGCCGCATACTGGATGTTTTTCCCTTTTCACACCATTCTTTGTAAACCCTAGAAATGGTTGTGCGTGAAAATCCCAGTAACTGAGCAGATTGTGAAATACTCAGACCGGCCCGTCTGGCACCAACAACCATGCCACGCTCAAAATTGCTTAAATCACCTTTCATTCCCATTCAGACATTCAGTTTGGAGTTCAGGAGATTGTCTTGACCAGGACCACACCCCTAAATGCATTGAAGCAACTGCCATGTGATTGGTTGATTAGATAATTGCATTAATGAGAAATTGAACAGGTGTTCCTAATAATCCTTTAGGTGAGTGTATATGTATGTATGTGTATGTATGTCCAATTGCTTTGACAAAACAAATGAAATGAATTGAGAGAGAGAGAGAGAGAGAGAGAGAGAGAGAGAGAGAGAGAGAGAGAGAGAGAGAGAGAGAGAGAGGAATATGAGCTCCTAAAAAACATTTGTTTTTATACATAAGCGGATTTAATTTGTGATTTACAAATGAATATATAGCACTATAAACATACACAGAAGACATGGAATAGAAATTCAGAAGAAAAAGTATTCAAAAAATAATAATTTTAAGAGAAACACAAAAAGAAGAAAGCAGAGAGACAGTTCAGGAAGAAAAGTCAGAAAAGAAAAGCTGAAGACAAGAATTGGAGGTAAGAGACAAATAATTAAACAAAAAAATATGTATTAATAAAATAAATAAGCATTCTCAGTAGTTGACTCAGCCAATGAAAATGCAGAGCTCCGATTTGAATAGAGTGACAGTAGGAGAGAGCCCAACTGCCACTGAGACTGATAGAAATCTATCGAACAGCAGTCTGACTGCAGAGCTGCCTTTTGAAATCCGATACCCTGAAGACATTCGCTCTGCACAGGCTAAGAAGGACTACAAACAAGCTGTGATGAGAGCATCTCCTGAGACCCTCATCCTAGACTACACCGGTAAAGGAGAAAACAGGGTCAAGAACAATCTACTGTTCTACACCGCCTTTCACAAAACCCTGTGCCAGACATACCCCAATAACAACAAGAGGGGCATTAGCAGAGGCAGGCAGATCTCAGTGCTGGTAGAGAAAGGCACAGACAGTGTGATGCTCACTTTTAATGTATACCACAACGGGACCATCATGGTGCAGGGCAGCGAGAGCAGCCTGGACCAATTAGCTCTCGGCTTCCACACCTCAAAGCAGCAGACTGAGGTAGAGAAACAAGAGCCAGAGCCGGCCACCCTGCAGTCTGCCCCCAGCCACACGGAGCCAGACAGTGCCCCATCTCCCACAGACTGCCCCCTGTCTCCCCAAAACTCTCCAGCAACATTAAAACACTAAAGGAATGCCTATCAGTGCTGGAGCTGGAGTTTGCGGAGTTCAGGGAGCAGACCTTGAGCACCCTGGCCCAGACCTCCTTGTGTGATCAGCTCCGGGATGAGATGCACAGACTAAAGATGCAGCACAAGGCTGAGATCCATGAGCTGAGAGCAGCAGTGAGAGACCTGGAGGAGCAGAGCCAAACCCTGAGGACGGAGCTGCGCAGAGCGAGGGAGGAGCTGACCTGGACACCCCAGCACAGCTAGCTGAGGAGCCTGCAGAGCCAGCTGGAGGAGCTAAGAGAGGAGCTACACATCACTGGAGCACAGAGACTGCACTGCACTGACCCCACAACACCTCCAACCCCTGACGCACCCACTGATCCACCCACACTCCCCACCACTCCTGACACACCCACTATCACCAGACCTGCCACTAATACACAACCCCCTGAAACGCCACTCCCCCAAAACACACCCGCTGCCCCCACCACTCCCGACGCAAACCCGGAGTGGCAGGTCAACGCAGAGGTGGTCATTCTGAGCGAATCCAATGGGAAGATCCTGGTTGAGAGGCGCCTCTTCCCTGGGCGAAAAGTGAAAAAGCTTTGGTGCTCCACAGCACAGAGAGCCCTGGAGCTGCTCTCCAAGAGGAGGCTTTGCCAAGTCAAACACATCCTCATCCACACCGGCACTAACGACCTGAGTGCCCGCAGGGGCGATGTGGCCTCAGCCCTGAGACAGGTAGCAACGAAAGCCACAGAGGAATTCCCAACTGCCAAAATTTCCATCTCCACACTGCTGCCCCGCACAGACGTGCCCCTGCACATCATCCAGGCCATCAACGCAGAAGTGTCCCGAAGATGTGCCCTCCTCCCCAACGTCCACCTGGCACACCACTGAGACATCCAGCCACATCACCTGTATGACCACGTCCACCTCAACAAGACGGGTGTGAGGATCATCTCAAAGGTCCTCAAGGACACAACCCTGGGCCGAAACCCCACACACCCCCACCTCGAGACCAGGAGCAAACCCCCCAGCCCCCGGCCACATCCCCAGCCACCGGCTCCACCCCAGCCCCAGCCCCTGAGACCCCGCGGCTCCATTCCCCACCCCCCCATCCCCATAGGGCCCGTCCAGCACAGCAGAGCGGACAGCCGGGGACCAGCACAGCCACACAGCCACGCAGCAGCGGCTTCCAGAGCCTGGAGGCCCGATGCTGCCCAGCTGGCCCAGATAAGGCAACTCCTCAGTGTCATCTGTACCACACTGCTGAGTTAACTGAGCCTCAGCACACATATATATGGTTGTGGAGATGGAGAGTAAGAAAAAATGTGATTTAATTATTCTGATATTTTGATGCAAAGATAAAATCTTTGAGTGATTATTATGTATATCCATATATAATTATTAATAGTAATATAATATCAGTTGTAGACCACAAATTAAACTTTCTTATGTAGAAGAGACAAGTATAATAAAATATATTAACATGTCCTTTAAAATAAGCAGTTGGAATATGCAGGGTTTACGCTCCTCAACTTTTGGAATGAAGAGCACAGGCCCTGAACTGATCAACACTGTAAATAGTTCAGATGTTTTCATTCTTGTAGAGACTTGGTGCTGTGCAGATATGTCTATACACTGGATGGATACAATGGATACAGGGAGCTGATTGTGCCCTCCTATAAAAAACCCAAAGTCAGGTGTGGCAGGGCCTCGTGGGGGATTATCGTGTGGTACAGGGAGGAGCTCCGAGCAGCCCTATGCCCAGTACAGAGAGGAGACACACACCTGTGGATGAAAATCAGAAAAGACACCCTACAAAATAACACAGATATATACCTATGTGCAATTTATATGCCACCCGCAGACTCCCCCTACTATAATGAGGAAGGCTTTCATGAGCTTCAAAACGAAATCTGCCACTTCCAGACCCTGGGCTCTGTACTGCTGTGTGGCGATCTCAATGCCAGGACTGGCAGAGAGATGGACTACATCAATACAGAGGGGAACACACACCTGTTCGGAGACTCCCCGCTGTGCCACACACACACCTCCACACTGACACAGCCACGACAGCGTGGTAAACAAGAGCAGGAAGCAGGTAGTGCGCCTATGTAAAAGCCTGGGTCTATATATCATCAATGGCAGGACCAGGGGGTACTCTCTGGGGAGATTCACATACTGCTCGGCTCTGGGCAGCAGTGTGGTGGACTACGCCATAACTGACCTGGACCCACAAGCCAACAATGCGTTTATAGTCAGACAACAATCTCCACTATCAGACCACAGCCAAATAACACTTTACCTAAAAAGATCAGCGCAGCCACAAGTCAGAGCCAAACTTCCCACAAAACTGGTCTCCCTGCCACCCAGTTAGAGATGGTCAGAGCCCAGCACAGAGAACTACACAAGAGCCCTGAATAGTGATGAGATTGAAAACATGTTAGACAGATATCAATCCTCACACTATCAAATAAACCAAAACGGAATAAACTCAGCCACCAAAACACTGAATGAAATATTTGAGAGACTGGCTTTAAAATCAAACATTAAAACAATTAAAAACCAAAATATGAAATCGTCTAAAAGAAAAAAAGAACAGTGGTGTGACCAGGAGTGTGAAACTTCTAGGAAACACCTGAGACATCTCTCCAACACTAAACACAGAGAGCCCGACAACCAGGAGGCTCGCCTCAGCTACTGCCAGGCCCTGCGGCACTACAAGCAACTCCTCAGTAAGAAAAAAGACCACTATATGGGCAGAATAAATACCCCAAAAACAAAAAATGAAATACCAATTCAAAATGGAGAAATCTGGAAAACACACTTTGAAAAACTTTACCAAAATGTTGAAAACAATCCAAAGCCAGAACAGGTTAAAATATTAAAAAACCTAAATAAATTGGAAGAAATCATTAAGAATAACCAAAATCCCTTAGATAACCCATTTACAATACAGGAACTAAAACATCAACTCAAAATCCTCAAACCCAGGAAAGTCAGCGGCCCCGACAGCATCAGCCCTGAGATGCTGAAGCACAGCAGCCCGCAGCTGCAGGAGGCTCTGCTCAAACTCTTTAACCTGGTGCTGAGAGCCGGGTGTTTCCCTGAGGTCGGGAATCAAGGATTGATCACCCCGATTTTTAAAAGTGGAGACAAATTAGACCCCAATAACTACTGGGGCAGCTGTGTGAGCAGTAACCTGGGGAAGGTGTTCTGCAGTATCATCAACGCCCAGATACTGGCCTTCCTTACCAAGCACAGTGTCCTGAATAAGAGTCAGATTGGCTTCCTACCAAAACACCGCACAACCGATCATATTTACACTCTACACACCCTCATAAATAAATATACCCAAAACAATAAAGGAAAAATATTTGCCTGTTTTGTAGACTTTAGAAAGGCATTTGACTCAATCTGGCACAAGGGATTATTTTATAAACTTCTACAGAGTGGTGTAGGGGGTAAAGTTTATGACATCATTAAATCAATGTATTCTGAAAACAAATGCGGAGTTCAAATTGGCAACTCAAGAACAGAGTTCTTCACTCAGGGGCGGGGAGTGAGACAGGGCTGCAGTCTGAGTCCAACACTGTTCAACATCTACATCATCGAGTTGGCCACAGTGTTGGAGCAGTCTGACGCCCGCAGCCTAACTCTCCATGACACAGAGATCAAGTTCCTGCTCTACGCAGACGACCTGGTGCTGCTGTCGCCCACAGAGCAGGGGCTTCAGCAGAACCTGGCGCTGCTAGAGCAGTACTGTCAGAAATGGGCCCTGGCAGTCAATCTGGACAAGACCAGAGTTATGGTTTTCCAGAAAAAAGCCCCATCTCAGGGAAACAGGTACCGCTTCACTCTGGGCAGCACTGGATTAGAGCACTGCACCAGATACAACTACCTTGGCCTGACCATCAGTGCGTCAGGGAGCTTCAGCATGGCTATAAACGCATTAAAAGACAAGGCACGCCGGGCATTTTATGCCATAAAGACACAATTTGGGAAAACAACAATACCAATAACTATTTGGATTAAAATATTAAACTCCATCATCCAACCAATCCTGCTATATGGGAGCGAAGTGTGGGGTCCCCTCATGAACCTCAATAACAACAATTGGGACAAAAGCCCCATGGAAATATTCCACCTAGAATTTAATAAAAACATCTTACACGTACACAGAAACGCCCCCACGGCTCTGAGGCTCACAGAGCCCGAACACACAATGACCAAAACAACAACAATTGGGAAAATTGACATGTACCTGAAAAGCAAATACACAAAAGATTAGAGACACGAATTAGAATTACAAAACAAATTGGAATGCTACCGGGCCCTGAATAGAAACATTACATTGGCTGAATACTTAAAAATCCAAAATATAAAAGAGAGACAAAATCTAACTAAATACAGGCTCAGTGACCACAGCCTCGCCATTGAAAAAGGCCGCTACAGAAAATTCTGGGTTGCCAGAGAAGAGCGGCTGTGCAGCCAGTGTGACCTAGGGGAGGTCGAAACACAGGCGCATTTCCTGCTGTCCTGCCCTAAATACACAAAAATCAGGGAGACATACTTTAAAATATTAAAAATGCATATCCCTGAGTTCAGCATGATCCCCGATTGCTGCAAACTCCCCGTCCTGCTGGGAGAGGAGGAGCGCACTGCCTTCTTAGCAGCGCAATATGTATCCACCTGCCACAGCCTGCGAGACAGTGTGTAGACACCAGCCTGTGGCACTCCATTTGCAAAACAAAATAAAAACAGTGATTTTTCTGATATCATGACACAAATTTTGATACAAACAACAAATATGGTTTATATCCTACTTAATTTTATTTCAATGTGTACTATATTTGTTCCACTGAATCTTGTATTGCAATGTTTTGTCTTGATTGATAGAACATTTGTATCTGCTTTGGCAATATTGTGATAGATCATGCCAATAAAGCACCTTTGAATTGAATTGAAATGAATTGACAGACAGACAGACACACGCACACACACACACACACACACACACACACACACACAGAGCCAGCCAGCCAGACAGCCAGCCAGCTCAGCCATGACATCACGAGCCTCTCTCAGCTGACTGCTATGACATCACAGAGCACGTACATTCCGTTGCTTGCCGTCTGTCAACCACTCAGTCACTGCCAGCCAGACTGGCTGGCTGGCTGGATGGGGGGGTTGCTTGCTGCTGCTGCGTATCTTAGCAAGCTAATTTGCCTGACCGGCCTTCCTACTCCTATGCCCAAATGCCCACCTAAGCCCGATCTGCTGTTCACCTGGATCACAGCTCCGCCCCAACAAGGCAGATCCTCCCAAAAATGGTACAAACTGATCCACGTTCCCCTCCACGGAAAGCTTTAGCCCAAAATAAGGGACACATTCTGCCCAATATGTCAGCGCCAACCACAGCCTGAGGGACACAGTGACACACGAGCACCGGCTGTAAATATAATGTAAATACTCGTTTGTAATGCATGTCATTGTATTTCAAAAAAGGAATCTGGAAATGGTATACCTATTTTCTTTATTTGTATGTATTAAAGATCACATTTTATTACATTTTCTTTTTCTGTACTTCATTACATCTTATTGTGATTCATAATTCTATTATTTATTTTCCGTGTATATGTATGTATGTATGTATTGTGACAAACCAAGGGGCAGGGTTATACATGGCAGATATGTCAGGCCAGGTCTGCTGCAAGGTGTGTACTCTAGGGTAGAATACCGACCCTAGGCAACTACACTCCCCAGAAACCCTCAGGCAGCCATTCTAGCACCTAATGTGGTCACTTGGTGTTACTTCCTCAATTATTCACCAGGTATATAAGGCGGGCCTGAGAGAGAGAGAAGTGAGAGACAATAGGGTGAGTTATCTGGAAAACAGAGGTAGCTCATAAGGAGAAAGCCAAGACTTATTTATTCCAGACTTTGTTTAAAATAGAATGATTATGTAAGATTAGTTACAACTCCAGTGTGAGTTAGGTTTTGTTTTCAGATTTGTTTTGTTTGAAGTAAACATACAGGCACAGCCCTGTATTTGCAACCTCCTCCCTGGGTCATGACTGGTTTTTACTCCTAAGAAGATCACAGAGAAGACCCGCACATGTGTACAGCCAAGGCGTTTTGTCACATTTGGTGTAGAATGCGGGCAGCACCTCATGAAACCCAGACTGGCTGAGTGAATTTTTTTATCCAAAAAAAAAAAAACTACAGGCTGTAATAGCCCAACAGGAAGCGACCAGGGTGCAGCAGGTGGCTCACCAGGATGCTATGCGGATGCATCAGGAAGCACTGCAGGTCCAGCATGATACAAATAAAATGTTTAGAGAAGAGCAGGAAAAGGTGACTAAAGAGCTGAATGAGAGTGTTGAAGCACTTGCAACCAGGATTGGGCCACAGGGGGCTGCAACCCATTCCACTCCCCGCACCAATCACTTTCTGCAGAAAATGACAAAACAGGACGATGTTGAGGCCTTCCTTATGACCTTTGAGAGGACAGCAGAGAGAGGGATGGCCAAAAGATTCCTGGGCAGGGCTTGTGGCACCTTATCTGGCAGGGGATGCACAGAAAGCGTACTTTGAACTGGAGCTGAAGGACGCCCAGGACTATGATAAATTGAAAGCGGAGATAATGACCCGATTGGGCGTGACCACCGCAGTGAGGGCACATCGGTTTCAGCAGTGGGCCTACCAACCAGGACAACCAATCCGAACGCAGATGTTTGATCTGATCCATCTGGCCAGGAAATGGCTACAGCCAGAGGTCCATTCATCAGCCGAGGTGGTGGAGGCCATAGTCCTTGACAACTACCAACGCTGTTTGCCCAAGGACGTTCGACGCTGGGTTGGCCAGAATGAGGTGCTGTCCGCTGACACCTTGGTGGCCATTGTAGAGCGGTTCTATACAGCCGGAGCAGCAGAGCATGTACCGGAGGTTTAAAACTCGTTCCCCAGGCCATGACGAACCAGCGGACCGGGTAAGATGGTTCCAAAGTACTCTGGGAAACATGACGCGCTGGATTGGAAGAAAAGAGCAAGACTGGGGGGGGCAAAGGTGGGGCCTAAAGCCGAGACTAAGGGTTATAGGGGGTCACCATCACAACCAATTGTCTGCTACAATTGTGACAAAGTAGGACATATTGCGGCCCACTGCCCAGGTAGAGAGGAACCAATGCAATGTAATGTGTGTGATATGGGGAAAGAGAAACCGGTATTTTATGCCTGCCCTGTTGGGACGGATGTTTTCATAGGCGGAGTACCTAATCCAAAACACATGTGTACAGTGATAGTCGATGAGAAAGAAGTGGCTGCTCTACTCGACTCTGGCAGTATGGTTACACTGGTCACAGAAAAATTAGTAGCGACCAACAAGCTGGATAGACATCAGGAGCTCAGTATCACATGCACACATGGTGACACACGCCCCTATCCCACAGCCCTTGTAAACATACAGACAGAGGCCGGGAAACTAGATTACGAAGTCGGTGTGGTACCCAACATGCCATATGATGTGATACTGGGACGATATTTTCCTAATTTTGGAAAACTAGATAGAAAACATAGTAAATTGGAAATGCACACTGAAAACTGTAAGCCACAAGTTGCCTCGATCCCACAACTAGAGCTAAAAGTAGACCTGGTTCCAGTTGAGTCGACAGTGAAGGTTTTGGTTGGGGAAAATTAAACTGAAAACATAGGGGTGGAATGTAGTGACGTAGATGACCCTATGGAGGGTGAGGAACCCAGCACTAGCAGGGTGGGTGAGAATCCATTCATAGAGACCCCTGAAGCTGACAATGTAGAAGTGTCAGTGTTAGAGGGACTCCCCACTGATTTTGGCAGCGCACAGGTGCGAGATCTCACTCTACACTATGCTAAAGAAAATGTGAAGGTAGTAAATGGGACCCCTATGACTACTGCAGACCCGCCAACAGCTTATCCTTATTTTATGGTAAAAAATGACCTATTGTACCGTGTAAATAAGATAGGGGTGGACATTGTGGAGCAATTGCTAGTTCCCACCCCATTCAGACGAACAGTTCTCAATCTGGCACATGGGCATATCCTGGGGGGACATCTGGGGATGGACAAAACCAAGGATAGACTCCTGAGGAGGTTTTACTGGCCAGGCGTACATGCAGACGTGACAGAACATTGTAGCTCATGTCCTGAATGTCAACTACATGCTCCTAAACCAGCCTTCAGAAGCCCACTGGTCCCTTTGCCCATCATAGAGACCCCCTTTGCTAGGATAGCTATGGATGTGGTGGGACCTCTCCCGAAATCAGCCAGAGGGCATCAGTATATACTGGTTATTTTGGATTATGCCACCAGGTACCCAGAAGCCATTCCACTGCGGACCATGGCTTCAAAAGGTATTGCAAAAGAGCTAATGTTGATGTGTAGTAGGGTGGGGATACCGAGGGAGATATTAACAGATCAGGGCACACCCTTTATGTCTAAGGTTATGACCGATCTGTGTAAATTGTTGCAGGTTAAGCAGTTGAGAACATCAGTCTACCACCCACAAACAGATGGGTTGGTTGAGAGATTTAATAGGACCCTGAAGTCCATGCTAAGAAAGGTAATCGATAAGGATGGGAAAAATTGGGAATTCATGCTGCCCTACTTGATGTCTGCCATTAGGGAAGTCCCACAGGCTTCCCTGGGCTTTTCGCCTTTTGAACTGTTATATGGGAGGCACCCCAGGGGGATATTAGACATAGCCCGTGAAACGTGGGAACACGAGTCCACTCCTTTCCGGAGTGTAGTCGAGCACATCAATGCTATGCAAGAGAGAATAGCCACAGTCACTCCCATTGTGAGAGAGCACCTAAGGCAGGCACAGGAACACCAACAATTCGCCTATAATCATCAGGCTACACTGAGGGTGTTCCAGCCTGGTGATAGGGTGTTGGTGTTGGTTCCCACTGTAGAATGTAAATTTCTGGCTACGTGGATGGGACCTTATGAGATTATAGAGCGAATACGGGAAGTGAACTATAAGGTTCAGCAACCCGGCCGCCGACCCCCAGAACAAATATATCATGTCAACTTAATAAAAGCCTGGAAGGACAGGGAAGTGTTGATGTTGACTTACCCCCCTCAGCCACTAGGGACACCGAAGGTGAATATTGCAGCTGCCTTGTCACCTGACCAGTTGAAGGAGGTGAACGACTTGATAATACGTAATAGGGAAGTTTTCTCAGGCATACCGGGGCGTACCCATTTAGTCTCTCACAACATTGTGTCTCTCCCAGGAAAGAAGGTAAATATGAGGCCTTACAGGGTACCAGAAGCTCGCAGGAACACTATTAGAAATGAGGTTAAGGAAATGCTGGAGGCAGGGGTTATTGAAGAATCCCACAGTGAGTGGTCCAGCCCTATAGTCATGGTTTCCAAACCTGATGGCTCCTGGAGATTCTGTAATGATTTTAGAAAGGTTAATGAAATTTCAATGTTTGATGCATACCCAATGCCCCGAGTAGATGAATTGTTAGAGAATATTGGGAATGCTCGCTATATTTCAACTATTGACTTAGCCAAGGGCTACTGGCAGATTCCCTTGACCCCGGGTGCCAAAGAAAAAACAGCCTTTGCAACCCCAGATGGTCTGTTTCACTACACAGTGATGCCCTTTGGCCTGCATGGTGCTCCTGCCACCTTTCAAAGGTTGATGGACCACATACTTAGACCACACAGGACGTATGCGGCAGCATATTTAGATGATGTGGTCATTCACAGTCCAGATTGGGAATCACATTTGTCTCAGCTCCAAGCGGTATTGGATTCAATACATGCAGCAGGCCTGATGGCTAATCCAACCAAATGCAATTTGGGGTTGGAAGAGGCCAAATACTTGGGCTATACAGTAGGGAGGGGTATGGTGAAACCCCAAATATCCAAGGTTGAAGCCATAAACTCTTGGCCTAGGCCTGTCAATAAAAAGCAGGTTAGGGCATTTTTAGGGTTAACTGGGTATTACCGGAGGTTTATTCCCAACTATGCTACCTTAGCGGCCCCTCTGACTGATATGACTAAGGCTACAGAACCCAATATGGTTAGATGGGGTGATACAGCAAACCGGGCTTTCCGGAGCCTACAGGAGGCGCTCTGCCGCAACCCCGTTTTAATGGTACCTGACTTTCAGAAAGAATTTATAGTCCAGACGGACGCCTCTGAGGTGGGGATCGGAGTGGTTTTGTCCCAAAGAATGGGTGATCACGAACACCCGGTGTTGTTCCTTAGCAGAAAGTTGGAATCCAATGAAATAAATTATTTGGTAGTTGAAGAAGAATGTTTGGCAGTGAAGTGGGCTTTGGACAGTCTTCGATACTATTTGTTGGGCAGGCACTTCACCCTGATCACTGACCATGCCCCCCTCACTTGGATGCATCGTTCGAAAGACAGGAATGCCCGTGTGATGAGGTGGTTTTTGAGTCTCCAACATTTTCATTTCACCCTGCAGCACAGGCCAGGGAAGGCCATGGGGAATGTTGATGGGCTGTCCCGGGTGCATGCTTTTTTGCGGCTGTCGCTCGACCTATGGGGTCGCAGCTGGGGGGGAGGATGTGGGACAAACCAAGGGGCAGGGTCATACATGGCAGACATGTCAGGCCAGGTCTGCTGCAAGGTCTGCACTCTAGGGAAGAAAACCGACCCTAGACAACTACACTCCCCAGAAACCCTCAGGCAGCCTAATGTGGTCACTTGGTGCTACTTCCTCAATTATTCACCAAGTATATAAGGCGGAAAGATAGAGTCAAGCTAGAAGGTCAGGCCAGAAGCTAGTTTGATTTCTGTTTGTTATTTACGATGAGAACCTTGGAAACAATGTCAAACGGTATGACCTACGTGCCTGTTCCCTAAAACCATGTGTAGACCTATGGACTCTGTTCTATAATGATATATGTTCTGCTTAGTTAGCCTTTAAGATAACATAGTAATGACTTTCTAGCATTTATGCATGTATGTATGTCCAATTGCTTTGACAATACAAATGAATTGAATTGAGAGGGAGAGAGAGAGAGAGAGAGAGAGAGAGAGAGACAGACAGACTGAAAAACAGACAAACAGACACACACACACACACACAGACATACACACACACACACAGAGCCAGCCAGCCAGCCAGCTCAGCGATGACATCACGAGCCTCTCTCAGCTGACTGCTATGACATCACAGAGCACGTACATTCCGTTGCTTGCCGTCTGACAACCACTCAGTCACCGCCAGCCAGACTGGCTGGCTGGCTGGATGTGGGGGATGCTTGCTGCTGCTGCGTACCTTAGCAAGCTTATTTGCTTGACCGGCCTTCCAACTCCTCTGCCCACATGCCCACCTATGCCCGATCTGCTGTTCACCTGGTCACAGCTCCGCCCCAACAAGGCAGATTCTCCCAAAAATGGTACAAACTGATCCACGTTCCCCTCCACGGAAAGCTTTAGCCCAAAATAAGGGACAAATTCTGTAACAACATAATGGATGCCCACCCAACCTGTGACAAAACTGAGAAAAAAGAAAAACGCCAGTCCTCCTGGGGGAGGGACACACAGCCACCCTGGCTGCCCAATATGTCAGCGCCTACCACAGCCTGAGGGACACAGTGACACACGAGCACCGGCTGTAAATATAATGTAAATACTTGTTTGTTATGCATGTCATTGTATTTCAAAAAAGGAATCTGGAAATAGTAAACCTATTTTCTTTATTTGTATGTATTAAAGATCACATTTTTTTACATTTTCATTTTCTGTACTTCATTACATCTTATTGTGATTCATAATTCTATTATTTATTTTCCGTGTAGATGTATGTATGTATGTATGTATGTATGTATGTATGTATATGTATGTATGTCCAATTGCTTTGACAATACAAATGAATTGAATTGAGAGGGAGAGAGAGAAAGAGAGAGAGAGAGAGAGAGAGAGAGAGGAATATGAGCTCCTAAAAAACATTTGTTTTTATACATAAGCGGATTTAATTTGTCATTTACAAATGAATATATAGCACTATAAACATACACAGAAGACATGGAATAGAAATTCAGAAGAAAAAGTATTCAAAAAATAATAATTTTAAGAGAAACACAAAAAGAAGAAAGCAGAGAGACAGTTCAGGAAGAAAAGTCAGAAAAGAAAAGCTGAAGACAAGAATTGGAGGTAAGACCTTTCACCTATAGAGACAAATAATTAAACAAAAAAATATGTATTAATAAAATAAATAAGCATTCTCAGTAGTTGACTCAGCCAATGAAAATGCAGAGCTCCAATTTGAATAGAGTGACAGTAGGAGAGAGCCCAACTGCCACTGAGACTGATACAAATCTATCGAACAGCAGTCTGACTGCAGAGCTGCCTTTTGAAATCCGATACCCTGAAGACATTCGCTCTGCACAGGCTAAGAAGGACTACAAACAAGCTGTGATGAGAGCATCTCCTGAGACCCTCATCCTAGACTACACCGGTAAAGGAGAAAACAGGGTCAAGAACAATCTACTGTTCTACACTCAGTACCCCACCGCCTTTCACAAAACCCTGTGCCAGACATACCCCAATAACAACAAGAGGGGCATTAGCAGAGGCAGGCAGATCTCAGTGCTGGTAGAGAAAGACACAGACAGTGTGATGCTCACTTTTAATGTATACCACAACGGGACCATCATGGTGCAGGACAGCGAGAGCAGCCTGGACCAATTATCTCTCGGCTTCCACACCTCAAAGCAGCAGACTGAGGTAGAGAAACACGAGCCAGAGCCTGCCACCCTGCAGTCTGCCCCCAGCCACACGGAGCCAGACAGTGCCCCATCTCCCACAGACTGCCCCCCTGTCTCCCCAAAACTCTCCAGCAACATTAAAACACTAAAGGAATGCCTATCAGTGCTGGAGCTGAAGTTTGCGGAGTTCAGGGACTAAAGATGCACCACAAGGCTGAGATCCATAAGCTGAGAGCAGCAGTGAGAGACCAGGAGGAGCAGAGCCAAACCCTGAGGACGGAGCTGCACAGAGCGAGGGAGGAGCTGACCAGGACACCCCAGCACAGCCAGCTGAGGAGCCTGCAGAGCCAGCTGGAGAAGCTAAGAGAGGAGCACAGAGACTGCACTGCACTGACCCCACAACACCTACAACCCCTGACGCACCCACTGACGCACCCACTGATCCACCCACACTCCCCACCACTCCTGACACCCCCACTATCACCAGACCTGCCACTAATACACAAACCCCTGAAACGCCACTCCCCTAAAACACACCCGCTGCCCCCACCACTCCCGACGCAAAACCCGGAGTGGCAGGTCAACACAGAGGTGGTCATTCTGAGCGACTCCAATGGGAAGTTCCTGGATGAGAGGTGCCTCTTCCCTGGGCGAAAAGTGAAAAAGCTTTGGTGCCCGACAGCACAGAGAGCCCTGGAGCTGCTCTCCAAGAGGAGGCTGTGCCAGGTCAAACACATCCTCATCCACACCGGCACTAACGACCTGAGTGCCCGCAGGGGCGATGTGGCCTCAGCCCTGAGACAGGTGGCAAAGAAAGCCACAGAGGAATTCCAAACTGCCAAAATCACCATCTCCACACTGCTGCCCCGCACAGACGTGCCCCTGCACATCATCCAGGCCATCAACGCAGAAGTATCCCGAAGATGTGCCCTCCTCCCCAACGTCCACCTGGCACACCACTGAGACATCCAGCCACATCACCTGTATGACCACATCCACCTCAACAAGACGGGTGTGAGGAAGGTCCGTTTTTAGTGTTTCTCTGAACACATCCAAGCTTACCTAGGCGCTACATATTATTTTCAATTACCCGTAATTCTGATCTGTATTTTGGCTTGTTAATAGAAGTTATTGAAGTTGGACTCCTAATTCAAAATAACCAATATGTATCTCAACGTAATTTACTGACAGACATCACTCTTTATCACTTTAACTTTTAAAGGAACTGCTTTGTATTCTGTGTATTGTTTTATTGTAGTGCTGCTTCCTTTCTTGGCCAGGTTTTACTTGCAAAAGTGATTTTATTCTCAATGTAAGCTCAAAGTCAAATAGTTTAAATAAGAAAACAATGTATTGAAATGAGAACATCATGAACCTGTGTAATTGTGCTGAAGGACAAGCACTGAAAGCAGAGAGAATTTTGTGTTTGGCATTGAATAGCCTTAAAGAAAACTATGCCGTTTTTGGAAACTTTCATATTTAAGTTGAATGTAGGCAAAAACATTCCAGTCACTCTGAAGAGAGAATACAGTTTACTGTTCGAATAAGTAGCCCCTGAATTGAAGATAAAAATCAAAAGTGCTGTTCGTAATTAGTTTACACTTTTACATCAGATGTCTTGTTTTTGCGTTCCAAATTGAGGAGTTGTGGCATATAATGTAAATGAAGTTACTTCACTAGTAGTGCGATTTTTACGTTGTGTATGTGTGTTTGTATATATGAACTCATACATTTTTTAAAGATTGTATTTGGAAAACAAATTCAGGTATAGCACGTGTCCCCCTTTTGAATGGGTTCTATATATAACATTTTAAAACGAATGGTTCTGTGTAGAACGCTATGTTTGGGGGTTCTTCATGTAACCCCTTTGAAGGGGTTCTACATAGAACCATAAAGGGATCCACCAGAGCGATTACTCGAGGAACCCTTTATGGTTCTGTGCAGAACAATTTCTTCTAAGAGTGTGGAGTGTCGCCACACAATTTCTCTCAGAGGGCTTTTGACCAATGGCAATCCAATCTTGAATGACGTCACCACTATCCTGTTGTACTTTATGGGAGAGATGTATTAAGTAGTTTATAATGAGAAGAATAACAATAATCACCTGTTTTTCATAGGTTTTGTATCCATTGTCTCCTTCATATTAGGAAAGGAAGTTGATCCATAGCCTACTCAGAGACAACTGAGAGTTGGTCTCTGAGCAGCAGCACAAAGGGGTCGAGTCTCTCAATGTCCGTGTGTTGGAGATATTCCACCATATTGGTCCCAGCCTTTAAAACAATGTTAAAGAAGATGTTAAAGATATTGTAGAAATATATTGCAGAAGAGCAGAACTACAATCACACTTTTTCAATGCTATTGCTGTTTTCTACCTCCCTGGTGAGGTACCAATGCGGGAAGTTTGAGAGAGTATTTCTAAAATGTGTATGATCCAATACACACAGTTATTTAAAAAGCTGACGTCTTGTACATGCTCACCAGAACCAAGCCTAATTAAATAACACATTTAATATTAAATAAGTACATGTGCAGTAGCCACTTGGACAATTACAGATCCCCAGGTCAAAACACAACAGAAAGACATGGAAGATCGTATTTTCAAATCACATCTGTGGCCCCCATAACTGTAATTTGGTATTAGTGGGTCAAAGGATTTATTTGGTTCAAGTGATAATAAGATCATATTTTGAAAACAAACACTACAGGATGTCATATTTAAAATGACTGTGAGTACCTTTCTTTAGTGACGCTTCTGAGGGGGGCAGGGATTAGTTGAGTGTGCTAATTGGAGCTGTGAAGTGTGCAGAGAAAATACAAATGTTTTCTTTTAATATGAAAACAAAGAACTTTTTTTTAACACCGACCTGGGATTGTGTTTCTTTCCAAGTTTCCTTATTGTTTCTGAGAAGAGACTGTTCACTTGCAAAGTGAACTGGACCCGTGTGACTCGCAGGTAAGGAGAGCCCGTGTTGAACTAAGATGGCTACAGTGAGTTTTCCTGGACAAAGCTCGGGCAAAGGATAGCGCAGAGTGCACCTGCACCTGAGATTGTGTTGAGAAGCTTTGTGATAAGAGCAGGTAAAGAGGGAAAAGAAACACAAGTATTTTCTTTGTTTGAAGAACACATTTTGTTTTAACTGAAACGGGACTACAACTTTTGAAAGGGAAATAGTTGCTAGTGCACTGTATTTTTATTGAGTTTATTAGAAGAAAAAAGCTTATATTTTGGACAGAACGAACTCGTTTGGCATGCAACTAGCAGCAAACGATGTGAAGCAAACAAAACAGTTAGCAAGTTAGCAAGTTAGCAAGTTACAGTCTGTCCTAGGTCCGGGGGTGCTTATGGTTGTTTATGAGTTCCCTTACCTTAGCCAGTGTCATGTACGGGTGTCCGTACCTTACTGGAGTGTTTGTTTTTATTATAATATATATACATAATATAATATATAATAATGTAATATTTCAGATAAATCGTCACAGTGAGTGACACCAGCATTATTGGTTTTTTGAGAAATAAAAAAACAGAATGTAGAGAAGAAAATGTTGGAAGGAAGTTGGGAGAAAGACTGGTCTCCGAAGGAGCACCGGGACTGGTGGAAGCAACAACAACCAGATAAGACAGAGAAAGGAATTGTGATATTGTGTCAGGTTGGTGAGAATCAAGAAAAGAAAATAACAGAAATGGAAGATCATCATAAACAGTAATGTGAATTGAGAGAAGAAGTTGTGAAAAATACGATAGAATTAATAGAACTACAAGGCAAATTAGAAGGGCAAGAAAAGTGGTCAGAAAAGGTGAAGGTGTAGGTGCGCGATGTGCTGCCGTGTTAGGAGCGCGTCGCGACACAGATCACTCCAAGGACGACAGGCCCGATTGGGATGATTTAGATCGCAAAGCATGGGAATATGAAAAAGGAGGTTTTGCTAGCGCTCCTCCCCCATATAATCCGGAATATAAATCAATCACTGATTTTGGTTATAATAATACATTGTATCCAGATCTGACCGCTCTGAAAACGGTCCCAGCTGCACCCATGCAAGTCAAAACTAGACAGAGTAAAGAGGAAGGTCAATCAATAGTCTATACGACTAAAACCCATGTCCCCTTCTCCCCAGGAGAAAAAGAAATGATATGGGCGTCCCTCCCAAAATTAAAACCAAACCAGGGTAACACAACTTTTTGGGATATTCTAGATGAAAAGATGGTTATTCACCTCCTTCACCCGCACGATGTACACATCATCGTGAAGGCTAAATGTCCGCCCAACATTTGGATACAGTTACTACGAGAATATCAGACCGGGGAGTGGGCTAATGTAGCCTCTACAGATGAGGAGGAAATAACAGAACTTTTTCACAATGGATCAAGAAAACTGAGATAGTGAAATAATGAAATAATCGAGTGGGATTATTTGACATTTTATTCTAAATAATCATAAGCTTAAATAATAAGTTATAAGGGCTGTTTGAGACACTGCAGGGTCAATAAAACATGCCACAGATCGGATATCTGAATTATCTTTAGATATCAATGTGTATGTGCTTTGTGTGTTTATGTATATGTATAGTTTGAAGGTGATATAAGGTAAATGTCTATGTTTTGGCAATCATTTTAGAATTATATTTAAAAATGTAACAACAGATTTATCATATTCATGAGGATCTTTGGCTCTATACAGAGTGCCTCAAGCATCAGAAATCAGAAAGAAAGACTATTATAAGAAAAGTAATCCAAAATATACATTGAATAAACAGATGGATAATAATAGTAATACATAAATAGTCATGGTGTCTCCACAAGAAGAACCAGAATTTGTTTGTTAAACATCATGTTATGGACAAGCTCTGTCAAAAGTCAAATTCAAGGAAACGAAAGGCTAGAAGAGAGCCTGGTGCAGCCCTGACAGCCTGTGAAAGCAGGAGAATGTAAACAGTCTGGTGACATGTTACAGTCTTTCAGAAAATGTTTGGTTATTGGTGCCTAGCATATAATACCTGAAATGAAAGTCAAAGTAGACCATGGTTTTAAGATGAGTGATGTAGGAAAAGGGTAAGATACCGCAGAAGTATAAGATTACAACTATAGAATAAGTAAGCTCAAGTAATATAAAATGCTTTACAGGAGAAAAGTAAGAATGGAAAGGAAGAGTAAAAGAGAAGGTGTCCTAGGATTATGGGAATCATTATTGAGATCAATGGCCTATTGGCTAATATTTTGTTAGGTACATATATGACTTCAATAAACGAATAATGGAGTGACATCTGTATAAATATAAATAAAACATATTGATAAAAAAACCTGAATACATTTCTTGTAAGAAATTAAGAATAGGAGAAAGAATAGCTGTTAGAATGCAGAGCAATGTTAACCAAAGTTGAAGAGGGTTTGAGTAAGTTGACGAGGGTCTGAGTAAGTTGATAAGGCTTGGGAAGCAGGAAAAGGTGAGTTTGATGTGTGTGAGACAAATGTGCTGCCACTTTTAGCACAGAGAGCTTCTGATGGTGATTGAATGAAACGTGGGAAAATAAATAAACTTGATGTAGGATAAATGAATAAATAATTGAATGAGATATGAGCCGCAGAGACCTCCCACATTGGAAAGTGGACTACAGCAGATAATCCTCTCCTCTCCCAGGGCAGGGTGATTAAGTGGGGACGCGTGTGAAGAGTGCAGGTGGACCCAGGTGAGTTGTGAAAGAAAGAAGAAACAAAAATAATAAGGCACGCGTGCAAACAATCAAAATAATACTAAGTGAATAACAAATTAAACAATAAAGTGAAAGATAATCAACACACAAAATAATGGCAATATAGAACCAAACAAAATACACAAGCCATATTGCATAAAGTGAAGTGAAATATAAATATAATAAGTAATGGTGATTAAGGAGCTAATTAACACCGTCCGTGACATTTACATTGGTTGGGTGTGTGGATACCAGTAATAATTTTTGTTTTATTGAAATACAAAATAATTCTATTTTTCCGAAGTGCTGAACTTTAATACAGTCTAGAAAGATTAATATTTTTTGTCTTGGGCTATATTATTATTACCATAGTTTTTCTATTGTATAAGTATCTTGGAGTAGAGGCATAGGTGGGCATGTGGGCAGAGGAGTAGGAAGGCCGGTCAAGCAAATAAGCTTGCTAAGGTACGCAGCAGCAGCAAGCAGCCCCCACATCCAGCCAGCCAGCCAGTCTGGCTGGCAGTGACTGAGTGGTTGACAGACGGCAAGCAACGGAATGTACGTGCTCTGTGATGTCATAGCAGTCAGCTGAGAGAGGCTCGTGATGTCATCACTGAGCTGGCTGGCTGGCTGGCTGGCTGGCTGGCTGGCGGGCTGGCTGGCTGTGTGTGTGTGTGTGTTTGTGTGTGTGTCTGTTTTTCTGTTTGTCAGTCTGTCTGTCTGTCTCTCTCTCTCTCTCTCTCCCTCTCAATTCATTTGTATTGTCAAAAGCAATTGGACATACATACATTCATACATATATATATATATATATATATACATACATACATACATGCTAGAAAGTCATTACTATGTTATCTTAAAGGCTAACTAAGCAGAACATATATCATTATCGAACAGAGTTCATAGGTCTATACATGGTATTAGGGAACAGGCACGTAGGTCATTCTGTTTGACATTGTCTCCAAGGTTCTCATTGTAAATAACAAAGAGAAATCAAACTACCTTATGGCCTCCTGACCTTCTAGCTTGACCTTATCTTTCTTAAGTATACAAGAGAGAAAAACAGTTGTGAGAAAAGAATTTCTAACTTTCCTTCCACACATACATACATACATACATACATACATACAAACCAGAGGCATGCAAAAAAATATAAAGAGGAAGAAAATGTTGTATAGCACATACAAAAGGGATGGTGATGAAACAAAATACATAGAATATGTTGAGCTGCAAAGAGATCTTAAGAAAGGGATCAGGAAAGCAAAGAGGGAAATAGAAAGAAACATAGCTCTTGGAGCTACAACCAATGCAATGAGCTTTTTTCAAAATTACAACAGCAAGCGGTCAATTAAGGAGGAGGTGAAACAGATAAAGGGCAAAAATGGAGGTATCTTGGAAAACGAACAAGATGTGGCAAATATTCTAAATGAGTATTTCACAGAGGTTTTTACAAAAGAAAAAACAGATGA
This sequence comes from Amia ocellicauda, assembly GCF_036373705.1. Taxonomy (NCBI): domain Eukaryota; kingdom Metazoa; phylum Chordata; class Actinopteri; order Amiiformes; family Amiidae; genus Amia; species Amia ocellicauda. Next base: position 820,346 of record NW_027102865.1, read on the forward strand.
CATGCCACAGGTTGACAATCAATCCAGTCAAACCCTAAGAGAGATCAGGATAAATGAGGAGGAGGTACTAAAGGGACTAGCAGAATTAAAATCAAACAAATCACCTGGGCCAGATGGGATATTTCCAACAGTACTTAAAGAAATGAGGGAAATTATGTATAGGCCGTTAACTCGATTATTTCAAATGACACTTAGAACAGGGGATGTTCCCACTGACTGGAAGACAGCAAATTTCATACCAATCCACAAGAAAGGGGACAAAACTGAGCCAGGAAATTACAGACCAATCAGTCTCACCTGCATCACCTGTAAAATGTTGGAAAAAATGATTAGACAGAAAATAGAGGAGCATCTCAATGAAAACCATATTCTTGGAGATAGTCAACATGGGTTTAGACGAGGCAGATCATGTCTTACTAACTTAATACATTTTTTTGAACATGCAACTGCAGCTGTAGATCACGTGAAAGCATATGATATGATATACTTAGATTTCCAAAAAGCTTTTGATAAGGTTCCACACCAAAGACTGATCCTCAAATTGGAAGCTGTAGGCATTCAGGGTAATGTAAGTAGATGGATTATGAACTGGTTGATGTATAGGAAACAGATTAGAGGAGTCACTTCTAACTGGAGTGAGGTTGTTAGTGGAGTTCCACAGGGATCAGTACTAGGGCCTTTGCTTTTTCTAATCTATATTAATGATCTGGACTCTGGGATACTTAGCAACCTTGTCAAATTTGCAGATGATACTAAAATAGGTGGCTTAGCAGATACAATCTTGGCAGCACATGCTATTCAGAGGAACTTAGATAAATTCAGTTGTGGGCTGACACCTGGCAAATGAAATTCAATGTGGACAAGTGCAAGGTAATACATGCAGTAAAACAAAAATGTCCACTATAATTACACTATGGGAGGTACAGATCTAGATGAAGTAATGCATGAGAAAGACCTAGGAATCTATGTGGATTCACTTTCTCCATCCAAACAATGTGGGGAAGCAATACAAAAGGCATACAGAATGCTAGGGTATATCGTCAAAAGTGTAGAATTTAAAACAAGGGAAGTAATGTTAAGACTGTACAATGCGCTAGACCTCATCTGGAATACTGTGTACAGTTCTGGGCACCACACTTCAAGAAGGATATTGCTGCTTTAGAGACAGTTCAGAGGAGAGCAACCAGACTTATTCCAGGTCTGAAGGGAAAGTCCTACTCGGAGAGACTGAGGGAACTGAACCTTTTCACCCTGGAACAGAGGAGATTACGTGGGGACTTGATCCAAGTCTTCAAAATCATGAAAGGTTCCTCAAACCAGAGGAGCTTTTCCAGATCAGCAGGGACACACGCACCAGGGGACAACAAATGGAAATTGGGCTTCAAGGCATTCAAGATGGAAAGTGGTAGAAGCTGAAAGTTTGGGAACATTTAAAAATAGACTGGATAGGATCCATGGATCACTTAGATATTAATGGACACCAAACGAGCATGATGGGTCGAATGGCCTCCTCTCGTTTGTAAACTTTCTTATGTTCTTATGTTCTTATGTTCTTATGAATGTTCCCTAAGCATGTTTCAAATGTTCCCTAATTTATGTTACAAATGTGCCTTAGCACCTCTCTCTCTCTCTCTCTCTCTCTCTCTCTCTCTGTCTCAATTCAGTGCATTTGTATTGTCAAAGCAATTGGACATGCATACATACATACATACATATATATGGAAAATAAACAATATGTGTACATCTCTGCATTAATGGTGCCCTAACAGATGTGCAAGTTACATGACAGACAGACAGACAGACACTCACACACACTTTCACACACACACACACACACACACACACACACACACTTTCACAGACAGACAGACAGACAGACAGACACACACACACACACACACACACTTGTATACCTGACACGTATAGAAGACTGGATAGGGAGATATAAATAGCAATGGGGAGACTCTTGTACTTGGTGTGGCTCTATCCATATAGTGGGGCCAGCAGCCACTTAGCAGGTGTAGCAATAGAAGCTCAGCCTGGGGAGACTGGATTTAGCATTTCCTCTCCATTTTGATAAGTATCCTTAATCATTTCTGCAAAATACTTCTATGATACCTATGTATGTTTTTTACTTGTACTATATTATACTATCAAGTATCAGTGTACACATACAATGTGACCTGTTACATTAATACAGAGGCCACGGAAGGCCAGATCAGTAATAGCCACTGTCCCCTGATATTACACTTTTTTACAATCACTTTGGCACTCATTTCAGAACCTTGATGTCATTTTTCAAAACTCTAGACACTAAACTCACACCCGATGATCAAAATGCACATTTTTCAATTGCTTGGATACAATACACATCAACCTCAGATCATTTGTTCATTGAACTAAAATGATACAACTTAACGTCAAAGTATTACCATTTCAAAATGCAATTCACACATTACATCTGAGATCACTGTCTATTCATTTCATTACAAAGATCTAACTATCAATTGATACAGCTGCTCAAAATGATAAGTGACTGTTGCATTACTCTTAATTCATAGTTTTATGGAAACTGACGAACAGTATTCCATGTTTCGATCATGAAAGTTTCAGGATAATGAGATCCATTGACACCAATAACCGAGGAGCATGAACCAGTTGGACTACATTATCTATGGATGTAATATTTCATCATCATTCATCATCATGTAGCACTTTTCCACACCATGTTTTCAGTGTGGAAGGAAAGTTAGAAATTCTTTCTCTAATACCTGTTTTTCTCTCTTGTATACTTAAGAAAGATAAGGTCAAGCTAGAAGGTCAGGCCAGAAGGTAGTTTGATTTCTGCTTGTTATTTACGATGAGAATCTTGGAGACAATGTCAAACAGTATGATTGAAGTGCCTGCTCCCTAATCCATGTGTTGATCTATGAACTCTGTCCTATAATGATATAAATTCTGCTTAGCTAACTTTTAAGATAACATAGTAATGACTTTCTGATTATAACCAGCTCTTTGATTTTTGTGTATAAAAGCTCTGACTGTTAAAATGAAGGCAGAGCGACTTTGGGATCTTCTTGAGTCACTGTTCCTCTCCACGCTGCATGTATTAAAGGCATTGCAACTAACGCTCCAACCTGGTTGAAGATGATTGTTCTTCCACATCAGATTTGACATTACTGTATGTATGCAGGCCCTTGTAATTGCTTTTCCAATACTGCCAACTGGTTATTGATGATTGATTTCACATTGTGGTACGAGTATCGAGTGAAATGAGTGCTATCCACCCGAGCAACACAGTGATAACATGGAGCCGGCAGGTCATCCAGGTCACAATAGAGGTCAAGCAGTGGGAGGAGGAAGACGTGGTGGTCAAAGGAATGGAAGGGGACATGCACCCCTTCTGAGAGGTGGTCGTGGGCCTCGTCATAGAGGAGGGCTTAGGCCTCACCAGAGAGGCAGCCATGGGCCTCATTTGAGAGGTGTTGGGGGAACGTGGTAGAGGACAAGGCCACGGACCAGACAGCGGCAGCAACAGCAAATAGTGTCCAGTGAAATCCGAGAAATAGTTGTAGAACATGTTGTAAATCATGGCATGACCATGACTGAGGCAGCTACAATGATTCAATCAAATCTGTAGTTTTCTCTCTACTAGTCCTTTTACAGTGATGTATTTATGTGTAGTACCATAATGAAACATGTATCACATATTTTGTACTACAATATTTAATGATTGTACGAACAACTACACAGTGAAACTATCGGTATCTTCTGTGTTACTATGTTACTATGGTATTTCATGATAAATGAGTTATTTGAACCAACAAGTCTGCAAGTGCTAGGTTTCTTTAAAGATATGAATGCACAATGCAATGTTTTGAACATTGGACAGCCTGTGTTACAAGTGATGACCGTTTTGAGTTTTGTGTCTAGAGTTTTGAAAAATGACATCAAGGTTCTGAAATTAGTGACAAAGTGATTGTAAAAAACTGTATATTCATCCTATTTAATGTGCTCTTTTAAAATGTACTTTTCTTTTTTATGTTGCCATTTCTGTTCTACCAATGTTTCAGTTGTTAGCCAAAGATTGACAGAGTACATCTCATACACACAGGCCAGACAGCAAAGATTTCTTTTTGAAATTCAATTACAAATGCTGCATGAACTCATCAATACGATTAGAGCTCCTGAAAGCAATATAACTAACTCACTCTACAGCATCTCATTAGCAGTGAAAAGAAACCAAGAAAGTTGGGACAGTCGACTGTTTACCACTATGTAACATCACCTTTTCTTTTAATAACACTTATTAAGCACTTGGGCACTGAAGACACCACTTGGTTAAGTTTAGCAAGCGGGATTTTCCCCCATTCATCCATTATGCATTTCCTCAGCTGCGCAACTGCACAGGGCCTTCGTTGTCTTAATTTGCACTTCATAGTGCGCCACACATTCTCAATTCGGAGACAGGTCAGGACTGCAGGCAGGCCATGCTAGCACCCGCACTCTCTGCCTATGCAACCATGCGCTTGAAATCTGGGCAGAATGTGGTTTGGCGTTATCCTGCTGAAAAATGCAGGTACGTCCCTGGAAAAGATGATGTCTGGATGGCAGCATATGTTGCTCCAAAATGTGTACATCTCTTTCTGCAAAAATGGTGCCCTCACAGATGTGCGAGTTACATGACAGACACTCATACACACTGTCACACCCATACACACACAAACACACACTTTCACAGACAGACACACGCACACACACACACACACACACACACACACTTTCACAGACAGACAGACAGACACACACACTTTCACACACAATCACTTTCACAGACAGACACACACACACACTTTCACACAGAGACAGACACACACACACTTACATACATACATACATACATACATACATACAGTGAGGGAAAAAAGTATTTGATCCCCTGCTGATTTTGTACGTTTGCCCACTGACAAAGAAATGATCAGTCTATAATTTTAATGGTAGGTGTATTTTAGCAGTGAGAGACAGAATAACAACAAGAAAATCCAGAAAAACGCATTTCAAAAAAGTTATAAATTGATTTGCATGTTAATGAGGGAAATAAGTATTTGATCCCCTATCAATCAGCAAGATTTCTGGCTCCCAGGTGTCTTTCATACAGGTAACGAGCTGAGATTAGGAGCACTCTCTTAAAGGGAGTGCTCCTAATCTCAGCTCGTTACCTGTATAAAAGACACTTGTCCACAGAAGCAATCAATCAATCAGATTCCAAACTCTCCACCATGGCCAAAGAGCTGTCCAAGGATGTCAGGGACAAGATTGTAGACCTACACAAGGCTGGAATGGGCTACAAGACCATCACCAAGCAGCTTGGTGAGAAGGTGACAACAGTTGGTGCGATTATTTGCAAATGGAAGAAACACAAAATAACTGTCAGTCTCCCTCAGTCTGGGGCTCCATGCAAGATCTCACCTCGTGGAGTTTCAATGATCATGAGAACGGTGAGGAATCAGCCCAGAACTACATGGGAGGATCTTGTTAATGATCTCAAGGTAGCTGGGACCATAGTCACCAAGAAAACAATTGGTAACACACTATGCCGTGAAGGACTGAAATCCTGCAGCGCCCGCAAGGTCCCCCTGCTCAAGAAAGCACATGTACAGACCCGTCTGAAGTTTGCCAATGAACATCTGAATGATTCAGAGGAGAACTGGGTGAAAGTGGTCTCAGATGAGACCAAAATCAAGCTCTTTGCCATCAACTCAACTCGCCGTGTTTGGAGGAGGAGGAATGACCCCAAGAACACCATTCCCACCATCAAACATGGAGGTGGAAACATTATGCTTTGGGGCTGTTTTTCTGCTAAGGGGACAGGACAACTGCACCGCATCAAAGGGACGATGGACGGGGCCATGTACCGTCAAATCATGGGTGAGAACCTCCTTCCCTAAGCCAGGGCATTGAAAATGGGTCAAATACTTATTTCCCTCATTAACATGCAAATCAATTTATAACTTTTTTGAAATGCATTTTTCTGGATTTTCTTGTTGTTATTCTGTCTCTCACTGCTAAAATACACCTACCATTAAAATTATAGACTGATCATTTCTTTGTCAGTGGGCAAACGTACAAAATCAGCAGGGGATCAATTACTTTTTTCCCCCACTGTACATACATATATATGGAAAAGAAACATTACAAGTATAAATCACAATAAGATGTAATAAAGTACAGATAAACAAAGTGTAATAAAATGTGATCTGTTTGAAAATGCAGGGACGTCACTGGAAAAGATGATGTCTGGATGGCAGCATATGTTGCTCCAAAATGTGTACATCTCTTCTGCAAAAATGGTGCCCTCACAGATGTGCGAGTTACATGACAGACAGACAGACAGACACTCACACACACTGTCACACCCACACACACACTTTCACAGAGAGACATATACACACACACACACACACACACACACACACTTTCACACAGAGACAGGCACACACACGTACAGACACACACACTAACTTTCACACAGAGACAGACACACACACACACACACACACACACACATACATACATACATATGGAATAGAAACAATACTTTTATAAATCACAATAAGATGTAATAAAGTACAGAAAAACTAAATGTAAGAAAATGTGATCTTTAATACACACAAATATGTATGGCTGGTCGGATGCGTCTTGGACTCGGGTTCCTCTTCATTACGTATAACGCTTTTGCCTTTTGCTAAAGCTTTCCGTGGAGGGGATCGTGGGTGAGTTTGTACCATTCTTGGGGGGCTCTGCCTTGTTGGGGCGGAGCTGTGATCCAGGTGAACAGCAGATCGGGCATAGGTGGGCATGTGGGCAGAGGAGTAGGAAGGCCGGTCAAGCAAATAAGCTTGCTAAGGTACGCAGCAGCAGCAAGCAGCCCCCCCATCCAGCCAGCCAGCCAGTCTGGCTGGCAGTGACTGAGTGGTTGACAGACGGCAAGCAACGGAATGTACGTGCTCTGTGATGTCATAGCAGTCAGCTGAGAGAGGCTCGTGATGTCATCGCTGAGCTGGCTGGCTGGCTGGCTCTGTGTGTGTGTGTGTCTGTGTCTGTCTGTTTTTCTGTTTGTCAGTCTGTCTGTCTGTCTCTCTCTCTCTCTCTCTCTCTCTCCCTCTCAATTCAATTCATTTGTATTGTCAAAGCAATTGGACATACATACATACATACATACATATATGTAGCGTAAGGTACACTTATACATTTCAATTAAAGAAGTGAATTCATAGTATCACCTTATCACGAATCCTGGAGTCTTGTAGAACTCAATTTCTGTAATAATTGGACGCAGACACCAATTCCAAAGATATAAATTGTCAAATTTATTTAAAAACAAAGACTAAATGTAGCACTACACTAATTATACAAAAGGGAAAAACTAATTAAAATTCAACTCTAGATCAACAAATCAAAGACAAATCACTTCCGTGACCAAATCAAAGACCATGGGATCACATAGGATAACACACAAATCGTTAAACAAAAAAGGTTATAAACACATTGACTACAATACCGGTTAGTAATTCTAGGAATCACTAAGAAACAGTTGAAAGTGCTAAATTGCAGTTTCAGAAGATGAAAAAAAACTGTAACAGATGGGATATGTAGTACTTTATGCTCGAGTGGTCTATGCGATTACACCCTGTTGGTGTTATTAAGAACGCCAAGTACCAGAATGCAGAGCGGGACTGTTTTTTGTGCCGTGACTTGTCGGGGGAAAAAGGCGCAGAAAAAACGGACGAGAAGGTGAAGGTAGTATGGCGGTGATGCACGCGTTGGTGAAGTGGGAAAGCGGGGTCGACAAAGACTCTTACAGCGTGATTCCCACTGCTTGCTTTCGCAATTTTGATTTATTCAGCATTGCTGATGATGACGAAGAGACGACTCGAAACTTCAGAGCAGAGTGGAGAGACACGAACAAACCTCCAAAAGGTGGATGGCCTGTCCATGAAGCGCAGATCATTATGACTGGTAACAATGTTTATTTAAAAAAAAAACATTAAAGTCTTTACATGCTATTTGATATATACAATCACAGTATATTTGAAATGAATGTTTAAGTTATTAATGTGTTGTACTTCTAACATACTCTTATAACATGGTAGGTGGTGGTGAGGGCGCTAAAAACTCGTCATACTTGACTGGCATTTGTAAGAACGATTTATTGTGTGTTGTGCTTTACAATAAAATCCCCCAAATCACAAAATAAATTAAACCAGATATAATTTAACTTCAGTTTTGATTCAGTGTTGGCTGTTCATCTTAATTTGTATGGTCAAAGCACAGTATTTTTATGACAAATAAATATAATCCCCAAATATCTGTGGACATAATGCAGGGTTTTATTTATTTTATTTTTATTTTAGGAAAAGAAGGCGAACTAAGAAGAAAACTTAATGACCTAACAAAAATGCCCTGTCCTAAAATGAAGAGAGTACCTAAACCAAACAAAAAACTTCAAATTTCAGATGATAGTGACCTTGATGAACCACAGTTACCGGTGAGATAATTACTGCAAATATTAAATAAATGTATTGCAGGATTGTTTTTTTTTAATCATATTCATATATATATATATTTTCATTTTAAACTCTTTTCCTCTCTGAATACAGCACAAAATAAGAAAGAAAACCGATGGAGCTTCAAGAATTAGATCCCGTCATATTCTACAGACATTTAAAGAGTCCAGTGAAGTTGAGCTACAGCAAAACGTTAAGCAGCTCGAAAAGGAAAACACAAGACTTAAAAATGAAAACCAATGTCTTCGAAACCGTATGGTTGATGGTAAGTTTTTTTATTTATAGCAAATAATTCCTTACCTTGATAAATGTTATTCTTCAGTAATTTAGATTCCAGAGTAATGTATTATAGTTGATCATACTGAAGTAATCTAGAACCACAATACAGACTCTTAATGTGCACTGTCTAATAGTTTAATAATACTGATTATTAAATAAAGTTTTTCAACATAACTTCATAATGCTACATTAATGACTATATGCATTACATTAGACCTGGTAATTCTTGTATTTTATCTCTTTTATTTTTTTCGTAGCTAATGTTAATGACCCACAAAAAGGTCAGTTTGCCAATAACATAGAGCAAGTCTCTCAAGTATAATTGCAGGCATTGATGGTTTTGTTTTCACTTTGTATTAAATATATTACTAGAAATGATTATCATTTAATACTAAGGTTTTTTTCTCCAGAGATTCCAGACCTTTTGGACAATCTGAAAAAAATTGTAACAAAAGCCACATTGATCAGCAATGAAGACAAAAGTGTGTCACCATCAAGTGGTTCTGACAGCCCCACAGCAAATTGTTCTGAATCTGACAAAGAATCACCAAAACAGGTATAACACTCTTGGTCTACAATATTACAAAGACAAGGTAAAAATATATATATTGAAAACAAATATTGGTTGTAAACAATCTAATGATGCTACATTATCAGTTATATTCATAGTTATAGTTGATAATAAGAATGTAATTGAATTATGGGTGTCACAGATTCACTGACTTTATTATGTCTGTAAATTAATAAACTTAGAATTGAGACATACTGTGGTCTTTAATAACACATTTCTGTAACAAAATCACAGCCTTACTGATAATGTATTCCACTTAACATAATATAAGAATAGTTTGGGGATAAACTTGTTTTTTATTTACCATTGTCTTTTAGGTGGAAATATTCCCAGGCACTGGAGTTTACATTGACAAACTGTCCTGGATCCTTGCAGAGAGGTGCAGCACGAATACGTCATATGCAAGAACCCTGACGGTTGCTGTCTTTGACTTTCCAACATTATTAAAGAGCAATCTTCGTGGTGGTGGCAGCAAGAGAGATCCAACTTCGGAGAAAAAGACACCTCTGGATCGCTTAAAGGTGGAAGCCATATATGGTATGTAAATGCTGTTGTACAAAATTTCTAACTCTCCTTTTTAACTGTATAGAACACAAAGGGTTAGCATTTGAAATGTTCCTTTGGCCTTTGTTTTAGTTTCAGAGACTAGAGTTAATTTATTAATAAATAATAATACCTTACATGTAGCAGCTGGAAAGATCCCAAAGTGCTCTACAGACTCACTTCACCCACCACCCTCTGGGGTGCAGCCATTTTGTACCAGCAGATTACTACACAGCAGTAAAGGTGGAGTCATAACAAATTTGTTAGACCTGATTGAGGGAAGCCTGACTTAGAATTCAGCCACGTCACTCTTTCAACAACACCTTGTAAATCACCTTGGATTAATGCTTCAGACATATTAATACATAATAATAATGAATAGTGCCATGGGATCCTTGACAATATAAACTTTCATGTCTCATTTAAATTTGACTTTTGAGCAAATACTTCACATTTCAGTCCAGTTGTGCCACATCAATGTAATGCTTAAGCAAGGTATTAATGGAGAAAAGACTGCCTTTGCATAGCTGCTTCGCCAAGTACAGATTTTACTATGAACTAGTGTAAGACAAGTTTAAGAGCATACACCAAAACGTTTAAATACACCCACACACAAAAATGTTGATTTACTGTGGCAATATGTAACTAATGAACCCTTCTCAAAGATATGTGGTATGTTTATTAAAAGATTTTTATATATCTATGTGCAAGTCATTAAATCTATGTGATACATGTTTTTTAGGGGCTACCTTGAAAAAATTGCCCAGTACCCCAAAGAGTGTAATTGGTGGTGCAATTAACAGCAAGATAAATGAACTACGACACAGAATGAAACCAGAGTGAAGATTTGAAGAACCAGATCTGTATTTTTTGTTTTGTTTTCAACAGGGTTGGGGTCAATTCCAATTCAATTTTTAATTCCCTTTTCAATTCAATTCCAATAAAGAATATTCTGTGAATGCAAAAAGTAATTGCAATTTTGAATTGATTTGTAGGAGGAATTGGAATTGAAAAACAGGAATTGACCCCAACCATGGTTTTCAGTGAGTGTTGTACAAATTGATAGGTCAGGGTTTCTGTAAAAACTTAATAGAGGCCAGCAGGCGTGCACGATCTGGGAAAAACTGCTCCACTACAACAGACCTCTTTCCCTTCGTTTTCTCTAAAAACCTCCTGATATCCTTCACTGCAGCTCTGACTCACCGAGGACGAGGAGGCGAGAGAGGAATCCGTGAAGCCGCCCTCACTGTCACTCCGAGCCGCGATGCTCCAGCGTGTAGCCGGACCTTTCCCCACCAAGCCGCTCGCTACCCCAGCTTCACTACTGTGCCACCACTTCTTTTACTGCCACTATTTACCAACACCGTCCGTGCTCCCTCCCAGCACCTTCTTAGTGCGTTTTTTCCACCCGGCGCCTCGGCTTGTACCGCCGAGCCTGGCCCTGCCTCCTCCTCGGCTACACCCTGTGTGTCTGTCCGCCCGTCTGCTGGCTGCTGAGGTTGTTCCTCGTCACTAACCAGCGCCCCGTGCACCGCCTCAACACCATCTCCCCCCGGCGTCTCGGTCGTCACTATCCCCCGCTGCCTCGACCCCGTCCCCCAGCTGTGCGTCATCGCCTCCGGGCAGCTCTTCCCCCGTCACGGCATCAGTGGTACCATCGGTCCGACCGGCGACTGTCTCCTCCGCCGGGGCTCGATCTCTGTCTGCCCGCTGCATCTGTGGCTGCGGGCCGGTGTCTCTATTCCTCCCCGCGTCGCCCCGCTCCTCCTCCCGCTCCCTGTCCTGCTCGGGACAGTTCCTCATGACATGCCCCTCGCTCCCACACCTGAAACACTTCATGGATTCCGAAGTAGCGAACACGACGTAGTCGGTATTGTCGATCTTAAATTTAAAAATGACATTAAGATCCTCATTGATGTTATTGAGGATCATATACAGCTGCCTTCGGAAGGACACGACGTGTTTCAGTTGCGGGGCTTTGCAGCCCAGCGGGACCCTCTTAATGCCGGACATCAGCTGCCCGAGCCGGTGCGGATGAACGGAGGGACGTTAGACAGCGTTACCTTCCGGGCAGGAGCAGCGAGCGGCAACACCGGGGTGAAAGTGTCGTCTAACACTGTGCCATTAGCCACTAGCTGATTGAGCAGATCAGTGGTTTTTAAGAAGATAACAATGGCAGCAGACTTGATATTTTCACACCCTGCTACCTCCCCAACCGCTAACACACACTGCTCTAGGGGGCAGAACTGCACCGGAGCGATCTTGACTCCATGGCGTTGGGTCAGTTTTTCAAAAGACGCATTCAGGGGGTCCGACCCCCCGACCCGGGAAGAACTACCGGTACTCCCCCCTCCCCTCCCCTGTTCCCCCACAATAAGAAAAGCACTGAAAACAGAAGACAAAATAAACAAACTGAAAAAAGTAAAGCAACAAAAAAACGCAGCCAAAGGACAGAGCTCTCAGCAGCACTCCCGCTCACTGCAGACCCCTCCCACACACTCCCAGCTGAGAGAGAGAGAGAGAGAGAGAGAGAGAGTTAGTGTCTGTCTGTCTCTCTCTCTCTGTAGATGCATCATAGGGAACATATGTAACAATCTCTCTTTTTGTTTACCAAAAATGAGAATGAACGTATTTCAAGTGGGTGTTGCCTTGGTTGGAAACGTTTTAAGATTATTTATGAAGTGTAAAGTGGATTTGTCTCAGTTCTCCGTAGTTTTCAATGTATGTGCCATTCAGTAGCGTTCATGTTACAGATGTGCCCTATGCAGTGGTAGGGTCAATAAAATGTCAGTAAAACTTTATTTTAGCAATTATGGAGGGGAAGAACTGCAAATAGCGGGTCCCCACTAATTATCTAACTTACCAACAACGTTTCAAATTAGGTCTTGCGAAGCTGCCAAATAATGCTGTATAATCGTATGTGTCTTCATACACCGGCTGCTATAGTCTGATAGCTTTGATTATATATATATATTTTCTCGTGAACCACAAATGCTATTTGCTTGATTTTTACAGAGTATGTTATAAATACCATTCTTATGAAGCCTGACAAATTGTATGCTGTAATTATGAATATTTTCAAATCATTTGTTTGTTTTTCCTAACATGTTACAAATGTTCCCTATGTGAAAGATGCATTATATCTTAATAACGTCTAAACAATTAAAGATATACAGATTATTATTTTCGGTAAAGTTATAACACATTGCTATTAACTATGTGTGTCAGTAAAAGTTTAAAAAATCCTAACAATTTTTTATTGATCCTGCAAAATAAGTGTTTAGGGAACATTTGTAACATAGTTAGGGTTAGCCACTGGGTAAGGGTTACATCTTCAGCAGTAAGTTTATTCATGTTAATTATTCTCATCAATGTTAAAGAACAATAAGTTCTATCATGTGTGTCGATAAAATGCTGATATTCCATAACGTTTGCTTGTGTATTCTGCAAAACACATATTTAGGGAACATTTGTAACATTAGGGTTACGATTTGCCATAGACGCGGAATGAGTTTGATTGTGATGTTAAATGGGGTTTAAAGACGCAGTCGCCTCGGTGCTGATTACTATTGCTGTGTTTCTCCACTTCTACTCCATGCTTGGGAACGCCCACATCCAGTGACGTCAAAACCGGTGGAAAAGCGGGCCGGTTCAAAAAAGATCAGCTGGATCCCAGGCCGAGCAGCAGCTCCGGCTCCAGCACCGGCACCATGTCGCTGGAAAAGCGCTAAGTGAGCTCACAGTGAGCTCAGTGTAATGTCTGCTCTGGTGAGCTCACAGTGTGACCTAGTCGTGAGTTCACGTCTTCACTGGGTAGTCCTTGACAACTTAATTGACTTAATTCTTGGGCTTAATTGGTCAAAATGACCATTGGTTGAAGGTACTCAGGGACTGATGTGTAGAGAGACTTATTAAACCTGCAGGATTGTGGTTTTCCCAGAACAGAATTAACCAGTGTAGCGTTATGTTGGGTGTATTCTGATAAGAGCATTTTAGCTCTGAGCTGAAGCACTGATCTAAAGAAGACCTCTCCCCCCCAAATTTATCAGATTTCCTTAACTCATCAGCATGTGAACTGGTTTACATCAAAGTGACAGTCTTGGGAGGATGGCACCGAGAATGGGCCAAATAGCTTGGAATCCCTGCTGTGAGATGTCTGGGGAAGGGGGCCTGTAGGAAATAAAAACTCTTTGAAATGGACGAGAGCCGAAATCCCGACACAGAGCTACGAACCCGTGCCAACCGGCATTTCCAAAAGATGGCATGGATTGACATCAGTCATAAATCAAGCCCCCCTCCAATAGGACACTGGGGGCTGAAGCCGAATCCAATCTCACAAACTAAAGAACCAATCACCTATTGATCTGACAGGCCTATAAAGGATAACGCACGGCATCTCTATCTCTCTCTCACCTAAACCAGTAACTCGCTGCCACAGCTGAACTTGTATCTCTGTTGCCAGAACCGGAACCAGAAACCAACTAAGTCTTTGCCAGCAACAGAAGGGTTAAACTGGGAGAAGGAGATTGAGCCGTAGGAAGAATTCTTTTAAAGGACTTTATTAAATAAAGAACTTTACAGACTGCGCTGCCCGCCTGTGCCCAGCCATCCAGCTGGACAATTGACTAAGTCGACTGAATACGAAAGTCATTTAAATAGCTATTTGAGTCTTAAGAAACTTGACCCTTGGAACGAACAGGGCCCTGCTTTCCTCAAAGACTTTGTCTTCAAGTTTGTGGTTACAATACTTAATTTAATCCCTGTATTGTATGGAATAATAATAACAACTGTAAAACATAAGAGAAGGGCCTAATAATAAACACAATACACAATAGACTAGAACCCTTAGAATATAATAATACGAACATCTTCATGATTAGTATGATTGTACTTTGGATAATATATTAATGCAAGTTGATAACATATTTTACAGAAAATGGGTTTTAGGAATTGTGACCAAAAAACTAAAATAATTGCTTCAGGGACCACTGCTCCTTTTATCAAGACCAATGTATAGCCCACTTTTCTTTTAAATTATGTTTAAAACAAAATTGAAGAAGCAGTGGTTAGTTCTGAATCAAACATATTGACCCCCTCACTCAATCTGTAAGTCCTGCAGCAAACATTGGAATATGCATAGATATTTGCACAGACTGGTATAAATGTCCCTTATAACTAACCAAATGCCATTTTTGTTGTTTGAAAAGTGCCCAACATCTTACCAGTATGTCCTTTTAGTATGTCACAAAGGTTCCCTAAGGCACAGAAACTTAGAATACAGAGCAAACACAAGTTTCAACCATTGAAATACTTACTAATTTGATTGTTTCACGGACATCAATATCTGGACAATCATAAATATCAAGACTGGCCGTTTCTGGTGCACCTCCAAGCAGCACATGGATCATTGCAGGACTTCCGATATGGAGGGAATTAAGTGGTCAGGTTCTCCTTCAAATAACAATGTTTTATCAGTGATTCCTGAGGAGGGAGGAAATCAAATAAGAATACACATCAAATCACATATATATATATACAGTGAGGGAAAAAAGTATTTGATCCCCTGCTGATTTAGTATGTTTGCCCACTCACAAAGAAATGATCAGTCTATAATTGTAATGGTAGGTGTATTTTAACAGTGAGAGACAGAATAACAACAAAAAAATCAAGAAAAACGCATTTCAAAAAAGTTATACATTGATTTGCATGTTAATGAGGGAAATAAGTATTTGACCCCTTCGACTTAGTACTTGGTGGCAAAACCCTTGTTGGCAATCACAGAGGTCAGACGTTTCTTGTAGTTGGCCACCAGGTTTGCACACATCTCAGGAGGGATTTTGTCCCACTCCTCTTTGCAGATCCTCTCCAAGTCATTAAGGTTTCGAGGCTGACGTTTGGCAACTCGAACCTTCAGCTCCCTCCACAGATTTTCTATGGGATTAAGGTCTGGAGACTGGCTCTCACCCAAGATTTGACGCTACATGGCCCCGTCAATCGTCCCTTTGATGTGGTGCAGTTGTCCTGTCCCCTTAGCAGAAAAACACCCCCAAAGCATAATGTTTCCACCTCCATGTTTGACGGTGGGGATGGTGTTCTTGGGGTCATAGGCAGCATTCCTCCTCCTCCAAACACGGCGAGTTGAGTTGATGCCAAAGAGCTCGATTTTGATCTCATCTGACCACAACACTTTCACCCAGTTCTCCTCTGAATCATTCAGATGTTCATTGGCAAACTTCAGACGGGCCTCTACATGTGCTTTCTTGAGCAGGGGGACCTTGCAGGCGCTGCAGGATTTCAGTCCTTCACTGCATAGTGTTACTAATTGTTTTCTTGGTGACTATGGTCCCAGCTGCCTTGAGATCATTAACAAGATCCTCCCATGTAGTTCTGGGCTGATTCCTCACCGTTCTCATGATCACTGAAACTCCACGAGGTGAGATCTTGCATGGAGCCCCAGACTGAGGGAGACTGACAGTTATTTTGTGTTTCTTCCATTTGCGAATAATCGCACCAACTGTTGTCACCTTCTCACCAAGCTGCTTGGTGATGGTCTTGTAGCCCATTCCAGCCTTGTGTAGGTCTACAATCTTGTCCCTGACATCCTTGGACAGCTCTTTGGCCATGGTGGAGAGTTTGGAATCTGATTGATTGATTGCTTCTGTGGACAGGTGTCTTTTATACAGGTAATGAGCTGAGATTAGGAGCACTCTCTTAAAGCGAGTGCTCCTAATCTCAGCTCGTTACCTGTATAAAAGGGGACAATATTAGGTATAGATATCCTTAGAGAAGCCGGCACACTAGTGGATGCTAATAATAATTGCATAATATGGACCAATACACACGGGAATAAAAAGAATACACAAAGATACGCAACAAATTGTGCTAGTATCTCACTCACACCGTCAACACCTCATATATGGCCAGACACACCACTTGGACACGTATGTCAGGAATTTCCTGATGTTTGGGCAACACATAAACTAGATTGTGGTCTGGCACAAATTGAACCTATAGTAATCCCAGGTCCAGTACACAAAGCACATAAACAGTATCCTATTAAACCAGAAGCTTTTACAGCAGTTCAGACAATTATTCAAACATTGCAAAATGAAGGAATAATACGCGAAACGCATTCAACCACTAATTCTCCAATCTGGCCAGTGGCAAAACCAGACGGCTCATGGTGACTCACAATTGATTACACACAATTGAATAAAGTTACACCCCGGTTACACCCGATTGTAGCCAATCCCAACACTATATTAAATGATTTGAAACCTGAACACTCTATTTTTACCGTCCTGGATATTAGCAATGGATTTTGGAGCCTGCCACTCCACTCTGATTCCCAAGATAAATTTGCGTTTACTGTATGTGACAAACAGTACACATGGACTAGAGTGCCACAGGGATTTCACAACAGTCCGACACTCTTTCACCAGGCAATGGTCAAGACCTTAGAAGGAATGGATCTGACACCCTGGAATAGTTTAATCATCCAGTACGTGGATGATCTTTTGATTGCGTCTCCTGATGAGTCCTCGGTGTCTTACAAAAGGCAGGATTTAAAGCAAGCCCTAAGAAAGCACAAATAGGCTTAACTAAGGTTCAATATCTCAGACACAACATTTCACAAGGACAAAAATCTATGACGCATAATAGGCAAGAAGCCATTCTAAATATGCCAAAACCACATAATGTTAGGGCTGTGCGTAAAGTTATGGGGCTCCTTAATGATTGCCGCACTTTCATCCCTAATTTCACACAAGCCACAGGTCCGATACAGGCGTTAATCAAAGGGAGCCCGGCTCCCTTGGACCCCATAGACTGGGGACATGAACAGGAAATAGCCTATCGTGTAATAAAACAGGCTCTCAGCAATGCCCCCGCCCTCGGGTTACCAGATCATACTAAACCATTTCACCTCTACTGTTCCCAAGATGGGATCTATTATACAGCAGTTCCGACACGTCCCGTCGCCTATTACTCCACAAAGCAACCTACGGTAGCAGCAGGCATGCATCGCTGTATGGCAGCAGTAGACTGCGCCTCTTGGGCAGTGCAGGCATGCGATTCGATTGTAATGAACACACAGTTGATTCTGCACACAGGACACACGTTAGTTGAATTATTACACACCGGCAAATTGCGTTCAGTCTCCGATAGTAGACGAGCTAGATGGGAAGCTGTTTTGCTCCCCAGAGATAAATCCATACAAATAATAAAAGACACACGAGTAAACCCAGCAGATGGGATGTTAGGGGAGGGAGAAGAGCATACATGCTCTGAGCTGGTTCTCCAGGAGGACCACAGTCGCTTCCTAGAAAACCCCCTCACAGACCCTGACTTGGAACTATATGTTGATGGATCCAGGAAAATAAAAGATGGAATTCCCCACACTGGGTGGGCGGTGGTATTGGATGATAGCACCGTCGTAAAAACAGGATCCCTGCCAGGACACTGTTCAGCCCAAGTGGCAGAACTCGTGGCGCTGACTGAGTCATTAAAAATAGCGAAAGACATTAAAGTTAACATTTTCACTGACAGTCACTATGCATTTGGAGTAGTACACGACTATATGGCAACCTGGGAACGTAGAGGGTTTATAACAACAGCAGGAGAAGTAATCAAAAATTATGAGTATGTCCTTAGTTGAATCATGGACAGATAACAAATGTATCCAAATGACACGCACCTATGCAAATGCCCTTAATAAAACAAAATGTTGGGTTTGTTCCCACATTCCACACGACACTAAGAAAGGGGTTCCAATGATCCCCATTCCAATTCCAGGATTTTCTGATTATTCACAACTTAGAGTTGCCTCTAATGTACGGTATGCATATGATTATGCCTTAGGCATCACAGGAGAATGGTACTTTAGACCGAAGATGGATCAGAATAATCAAAGCAACTACAAAGATACACCAGTCCTCCGGAGGAAAAACCCTCTGGGGATGGCTTGCTGATACCTTTGGTAATCTGGGTATGATTGTGTTACATGGATTGATATCGGTAGTTACTATTCTGCTATGTCTGTATGTTTCTTTTTTATGTCTTAAATACACTGTTCAAAGAGCATCTCAACAACTTTGTAAACCTCATAATGTATCTACTATGGTTACAGCTGCAATTAAAACACCCTCGTTGGCAGACTTTCTCTAAATTTCTACTAAACGACACCGTCCCTCACTCGGGAGGAGCAAAACTCACACACCCATTGACACAAATCTTATTCTATCCCCTTGGTTCTGGAGGCTCCATGTGACTGAGGACAAATGGATTTAGTATCAAAGGCAATAAACCTCATGACTCAAGGAAAACCAAAGGATGCATTGGAAAGATACTATTACAAAGGTCACTCTGCTCCATGAGACACCTTCAGGACATTCTGTACATTCACATTTAGGGACACACACTTATCGCTCTCCCAGACAGCAGGGACACCCTTACACTCGCCGTACACACATATACACCCCACGGGGAAGGGTTGGGATGAAGGAGCTGAAAACGCAGCGTCAAATCTTCCTAACCCCTAAGGGGATTTGCTTGTAACTGACAAACATAACTTTTTGGCTTCTTTCTGCTTTGCTCTATTGCCAAACAGCAGAGAATGAAGACTCTGTATAGGAAGTTGAAGAAAGTGTTTTGTGATAACTATATCATGTTTTATATTAATACTAGCATTAGAAGTAGTTTGTATACAGACTGAGCAGATTAGATTTAGCAGCACAAGTAAAGGGTCAACAAGGTTGGTTTGTTAGAAACTCCTGTCAGTAATGAAAGATCACACAGTGCCGAAATAGCCTACAGATGTCTGCTGAGAATTTGTTTATGACTTAATCGTTTCTCCAGATAGGCAGGAATTGTTTCTGTTAACGAGCGATTGACACTAGGTAAATGACGACCGTGGGATCGCATCTTCCTAGTGCACATCAAAGACGGACATCTGCTTTGGATCCATCACCTCTTCACGGGAGGACAGATCATAAAACGGACCCGGACCTGTATCTTCTGATTGGATGAACGGCCATAAGATGTTACGTCATTTTCCTATAAAGCTGCACTCATGTTGGTAAACATTAAGTTCTCACTGAAGGAATTATTCCTGACGTGGGGCTTCCGAGCGGCTCGATTAAAGTTCTATTTGCTTTATCTCCACGATTTCTCCACTTATTTCCCACACGGTTCTACACCATATAATCACAGTTTAAACGATATTAAATCAAATCGCAGCCAATCAGCTTTTCTTCATTTTGAAATCATTTAATGAGAGCATTACATTTATTTTGGTAAGACTAAATTAGAATGCATATTTCCTGTAACCAACTAAACACATTTATACATTTTGCTACAAGTAAGACTTTAAAAATAGATCATGTAGTACTGTATACCCGCTGCTACAGCCATCACTGTGATTCTCTCTCCGTCACAAAAGAGGCACGTCATCAGGGGCCCAGTTGATAAGGACAGTACAGGAACCTAAAACATGCACTGCAGCAGTCACATGATTCACAGCAAAAAAAATGTTACAATACAGCTTCATGTGAAACCCTCAAAACCCAGCACAGAAGACTGGTGAATAATCATGTACTGGCACTAGGAAACACATGAAAACAAAAAACAATAAGCTCGTACCTTATCCATATTAAGATCTCTTTGTAGTGGCCTTACATAGATCATGGCAGAGCCAATGTGGATTTCTGGGTCCCTTCAATATTTCATGAGTACCCCTCATCAGGGCAAGGAATAACATCCAAGATCCTGAAATCTTCATGAGTTCAAATCCAGCCCCTCACTCAGTTTAGGATACGATTCCAAGAACTGATTTCTGAATCCTTCACAACTGCGCTCACATCCTGACATGACATACAACTCAAATGTGAATCTAATGAACATCTTACTCACTAATAGACAACCTTGGATTCACAATAGGTTTCTATTCTTTTCATTTGTATAGCATGTGCACGTAGAACAAGCGAATGGATCACAAACGGGCAAATATTCCCGATCTGAATTCCACACATTTCATTAGGAGAGGCATCTGAAAGGATTTGGGGAGCTTTCAAATTGTAATAGTTGATGATATTTCAGTAGCACAGGACAGTGCTTTAATAAAACGTCTAAAATATCCAAGGTACATATAACATTACATGTCACTCATATAGCTGTCTTGTTTTCCCAATGTTTCTTGTGCTGTGCAGTATATGTACAACTAAATAACACTTTATAAGATCTGTCTTCTAGTTGTTTTACGGTGCTGCTCCGGTTGCGCTGCGGGTTAAACGCCCAGAGCATCAGAGCGGCGGCGTCGGAGCAGCACTGGGCCCCCAAACAGTGCGGCTCGAAACCTACATAGAGCCAAACATTTTAACCTTTTGACTTGTCCATTATAACCCCAATTAAATCATTAATATCATATAGAACTCTTTTAATAATCATTATTGTAATCATCGCTTCACTGCACCGGCTCTTTTCATGCTGTATTACAGCAGTGCTCTGTTCACACAATCTCTCTCTCTCTCTCTCAATTCAATTCAAGGGTGCTTTATTAGCATGACAAACAGTTTCGTAGTGTTGCCAAAGCAGTTAATATTATATACATAAATTGAAAAATAATAAAAGGTAAGAAAAATAATGTATAAATAAAATCTTAATAGACATTTACATTTACTTTATTTATACTTAACAAGTTTACAGCTGGTGCTCCTGTATGTTTTCACAGTGAGCCCCTCAGGCTGTGGCAGGCGGCTACATATTGGGCGGCCAGGGGGGCAGTGTGTCCCTCCCCCAGGAGGATAGCTATTTGTTTTTCATGTATCAATTCAGAAAATGATTTTACAATATTTATGAATTTATTAAAGAATGTGTCCCTTATTTTGGCATATTTATTGCAGTGGAGGAGGAAGTGCATCTCTGTCTGGACCTCTCCTGTCTCGCAGTGACCACAGCGCCGCTCCTCTCTGGGCAGCCAGCTCTGCCTGTGTCGGCCTGTCTCTATGGCCAGGCTGTGGTCACTGAGCCTGTACTTGGTCAGGATGCGTCTCTGCTTCGTATCTCTGACAGTGAAGAGATACTCTGTCAGGGTGTTTTCTCTGTTTAGGGCCCGATAGCAATCCAGTTTACTTTGGGAATTTGGTTTCATTGTTCCAATGTTCCAGATAGGAGGTTTTGATTATCTTTATGATTTGGTTGACTCTAATTGGGGGCAGGTAAGCAGTGCTGACCTGAAGCTGGTCTCTGTTCGCAGTATTAGCGGGGGTCAGTGCCGTGAGCTTCAGGGCCAGCTGACTCAGGGGACTCTTTTCAGGGCTGAACTCTTGGGTTTGGAGGACCTTGTACTGCAGTGAGTCTGACTCACTTTTCTTCAGGTGCACCAGAATTGCAGTGCTCTTTTCTTTATATTAATGAGAGTTGGGTAGCGGCCTTATTCTGCCCTGCATGCGTGGTTTGGTGTGTTCTTCTTCTGATTGTGTAGAAAGCTCTTCTTGTTTTGTCTTTGAGTGCCTTCACTGCCAGGTTAAAGTCAGGGGTGCTGAGGACCATGTTGAACAATTTAAGCACAGCCTCCTGCAGTTGTGCGCTGCTGTGTTTGAGCATCTCAGTGCTGATGCTGTCCGGGATGCAGGCTTTTCTGGGTGGAAGTGCCTGGAGCTTTTTAGATATTTCCTGTAGGGTGATTGGAGCATCAGTTGGGTTTTGATTATTTTTAATTGATTGTTCGAGTAATTTCAGTTTTTCCCTGGGTTCAATTTGTTTGTGTGTCAGATCATTTTGTTGGATATCTTTATAAAGCTTTTCAAAGTATTTTTTCCAAATGGTTCCATTTTGTATTGCCAATTCTTGTTGTTTTGTTGAATTTAAATTGTTCCACATTTCCCAGAACTGGATGTTTTTGATTGGATAGGTGCCTTAAATTTGTTCGTATTGATTTACACTCATCATCAAACCATGTCTGTGTGTGTGTGTGATTCTGGTTTATCTTTTTCTTTGTCTTTTTAAGATTTGCCATTGTGGCTGCAATTTGAAATATTTGATTGATATCATTTATGGCCAGATTTAGTCCTGAGATGTCAGGCTGATACTGTGAGCTGAGGAAAGAGTTGATGATGTTGGTTATTTCTGTAGAACTGATTGCTTTGTTAAATTCCTCTGTGCTGTTTGGAGCCCATCTGTATGTTTAATTAAGGTTGTACAGCTTACCGGGCTGTGTCTGTGTGTTGCTGGCCTGACTTCTGCTTTTCAGAATCGATTTGCAATGGTCATTTTGACCAATTAAGCCCAAGAATTGAGTCAATTAAGTTGTCAAGGACTACCCAGTGAAGACGTGAACTCACGACTAGGTCATACTGTGAGCTCACCAGAGCAGACATTACACTGAGCTCACTGTGAGCTCACTTAGCGCTTTTCCAGCGACATGGTGCCGGTGCTGGAGCCGGAGCTGCTGCTCGGCCTGGGATCCAGCTGATCTTTTTTGAACCGGCCCGCTTTTCCACCGGTTTTGACGTCACTGGATGTGGGCGTTCCCAAGCATGGAGTAGAAGTGGAGAAACACAGCAATAGTAATCAGCACTGAGGCGACTGCGTCTTTAAACCCCATTTAACATCACAATCAAACTCATTCCGCGTCTATGGCAAATCGTAACCCTAATGTTACAAATGTTCCCTAAATATGTGTTTTGCAGAATACACAAGCAAACGTTATGGAATATCAGCATTTTATCGACACACATGATAGAACTTATTGTTCTTTAACATTGATGAGAATAATTAACATGAATAAACTTACTGCTGAAGATGTAACCCTTACCCAGTGGCTAACCCTAACTATGTTACAAATGTTCCCTAAACACTTATTTTGCAGGATCAATAAAAAATTGTTAGGATTTTTTAAACTTTTACTGACACACATAGTTAATAGCAATGTGTTATAACTTTACCGAAAATAATAATCTGTATATCTTTAATTGTTTAGACGTTATTAAGATATAATGCATCTTTCACATAGGGAACATTTGTAACATGTTAGGAAAAACAAACAAATGATTTGAAAATATTCATAATCATACAATTTGTCAGGCTTCATAAGAATGGTATTTATAACATACTCTGTAAAAATCAAGCAAATAGCATTTGTGGTTCACGAGAAAATATATATATATATAATCAAAGCTATCAGACTATAGCAGCCGGTGTATGAAGACACATACGATTATACAGCATTATTTGGCAGCTTCGCAAGACCTAATTTGAAACGTTGTTGGTAAGTTAGATAATTAGTGGGGACCCTCTATTTGCAGTTCTTCCCCTCCATAATTGCTAAAATAAAGTTTTACTGACATTTTATTGACCCTACCACTGCATAGGGCACATCTGTAACATGAACGCTACTGAATGGCACATACATTGAAAACTACGGAGAACTGAGACAAATCCACTTTACACTTCGTAAATAATCTTAAAACGTTTCCAACCAAGGCAACACCCACTTGAAATACGTTCACTCTCATTTTTGGTAAACAAAAAGAGAGATTGTTACATATGTTCCCTATGATGCATCTACAGAGAGAGAGAGAGAGAGAGAGAGAGAGAGAGGTGCTAAGGCACATTTGTAACATAAATTAGGGAACATTTGAAACATGCTTAGGGAACATTCATAAGAACATAAGAACATAAGAACATAAGAAAGTTTACAAACGAGAGGAGGCCATTCGACCCATCATGCTCGTTTGGTGTCCATTAATATCTAAGTGATCCATGGATCCTATCCAGTCTATTTTTAAATGTTCCCAAACTTTCAGCTTCTACCACTTTCCATCTTGAATGCCTTGAAGCCCAATTTCCATTTGTGTCCCCTGGTTCGTGTGTCCCTGCTGATCTGGAAAAGCTCCTCTGGTTTGAGGAACCTTTCATGATTTTGAAGACTTGGATCAAGTCCCCACGTAATCTCCTCTGTTCCAGGGTGAAAAGGTTCAGTTCCCTCAGTCTCTCCGAGTAGGACTTTCCCTTCAGACCTGGAATAAGTCTGGTTGCTCTCCTCTGAACTGCCTCTAAAGCAGCAATATCCTTCTTGAAGTGTGGTGCCCAGAACTGTACACAGTATTCCAGATGAGGTCTAGCGCATTGTACAGTCTTAACATTACTTCCCTTGTTTTAAATTCTACACTTTTGACGATATACCCTAGCATTCTGTATGCCTTTTGTATTGCTTCCCCACATTGTTTCGATGGAGAAAGTGAATCCACATAGATTCCTAGGTCTTTCTCATGCATTACTTCATCTAGATCTGTACCTCCCATAGTGTAATTATAGTGGACATTTTTGTTTCCTGCATGTATTACCTTGCACTTGTCCACATTGAATTTCATTTGCCAGGTGTCAGCCCACAACTGAATTTATCTAAGTTCCTCTGAATAGCATGTGCTGCCAAGATTGTATCTGCTAAGCCACCTATTTTAGTATCATCTGCAAATTTGACAAGGTTGCTAAGTATCCCAGAGTCCAGATCATTAATATAGATTAGAAAAAGCAAAGGCCCTAGTACTGATCCCTGTGGAACTCCACTAACAACCTCACTCCAGTTAGAAGTGACTCCTCTAATCTGTTTCCTATACATCAACTAGTTCATAATCCATCTACTTACATGACCCTGAATGCCTACAGCTTCCAATTTGAGGATCAGTCTTTGGTGTGGAACCTTATCAAAAGCTTTTTGGAAATCTAAGTATATCATATCATATGCTTTCACGTGATCTACAGCTGCAGTTGCATGTTCAAAAAAATTTATTAAGTTAGTAAGACATGATCTGCCTCGTCTAAACCCATGTTGACTATCTCCAAGAATATGTTTTTCATTGAGATGCTCCTCTATTTTCTCCACTTTCTTGTGGATTGGTATGAAATTTGCTGTCTTCCAGTCAGTGGGAACATCCCCTGTTCTAAGTGTCATTTGGAATAATCGAGTTAACGGCCTATACATAATTTCCCTCATTTCTTTAAGTACTGTTGGAAATATCCCATCTGGCCCAGGTGATTTGTTTGATTTTAATTCTGCTAGTCCCTTTAGTACCTCCTCCTTATTTATCCTCATCTCTCTTAGGGTTTGACTGGACTGATTGTCAACCTGTGGCATGTCATCTGTTTTTTCTTTTGTAAAAACCTCTGTGAAATACTCATTTAGAATATTTGCCACATCTTGTTCGTTTTCCAAGATACCTCCATTTTTGCCCTTTATCTGTTTCACCTCCTCCTTAATTGACCGCTTGCTGTTGTAATTTTGAAAAAAGCTCATTGCATTGGTTGTAGCTCCAAGAGCTATGTTTCTTTCTATTTCCCTCTTTGCTTTCCTGATCCCTTTCTTAAGATCTCTTTGCAGCTCAACATATTCTATGTATTTTGTTTCATCACCATCCCTTTTGTATGTGCTATACAACATTTTCTTCCTCTTTATATTTTTTGCATGCCTCTGGTTTGTATGTATGTATGTATGTATGTATGTATGTATGTGTGGAAGGAAAGTTAGAAATTCTTTTCTCACAACTGTTTTTCTTTCTTGTATACTTAAGAAAGATAAGGTCAAGCTAGAAGGTCAGGACAATGTCAAACAGAATGACCTATGTGCCTGTTCCCTAATACCATGTGTAGACCTATGAACTCTGTTCTATAATGATATATGTTCTGCTTAGTTAGCCTTTAAGATAACATAGTAATGACTTTCTAGCATGTATGTATGTATGTATATATATATATATATATATATATATATATATGTATATGTATGTATGTCCAATTGCTTTGACAATACAAATGAATTGAATTGAGAGGGAGAGAGAGAAATAGAGAGAGAGAGAGAGGAATATGAGCTCCTAAAAACATTTGTTTTTATACATAAGCAGATTTAATTTGTCATTTACAAATGAATATATAGCACTATAAACATACACTGAAGACATGGAATAGAAATTCAGAAGAAAAAGTTTTCAAAAAATAATAATTTTAAGAAAAACACAAAAAGAAGAAAGCAGAGAGACAGTTCTGGAAGAAAAGTGAGAAAAGAAAAGCTGAAGACAAGAATTGGAGGTAAGACCTTTCACCTATAGAGACAAATTATTAAACAAAACAATATATATTAATAAAATAAATAAGCATTCTCAGTAGTTGACTCAGCCAATGAAAATGCAGAGCTCCGATTTGAATAGAGTGACAGTAGGAGAGAGCCCAACTGCCACTGAGACTGATACAAATCTATCGAACAGCAGTCTGACTGCAGAGCTGCCTTTTGAAATCCGATACCCTGAAGACATTCGCTCTGCACAGGCTAAGAAGGACTACAAACAAGCTGTGATGAGAGCATCTCCTGAGACCCTCTTCCTAGACTACACCGGTAATGGAGAAAACAGGGTCAAGAACAATCTACTGTTCTACAGCGCCTTTCACAAAACCCTGTGCCAGACATACCCCAATAACAACAAGAGGGGCATTAGCAGAGGCAGGCAGATCTCAGTGCTG
The DNA here is from genome assembly GCF_036373705.1 of Amia ocellicauda. NCBI lineage: Eukaryota > Metazoa > Chordata > Actinopteri > Amiiformes > Amiidae > Amia > Amia ocellicauda. Next base: position 847,814 of record NW_027102865.1, read on the forward strand.
GTAGAGAAAGACACAGACAGTGTGATGCTCACTTTTAATGTATACCACAACGGGACCATCATGGTGCAGGGCAGCGAGAGTAGCCTGGACCAATTATCTCTCGGCTTCCACACCTCAAAGCAGCAGACTGAGGTAGAGAAACGTGCCAGAGCCAGCCACCCTGCAGTCTGCCCCCAGCCACACGGAGCCAGACAGTGCCCCATCTCCCACAGACTGCCCCCCTGTCTCCCCAAAACTCTCCAGCAACATTAAAACACTAAAGGAATGCCTATCAGTGCTGGAGCTGGAGTTTGCGGAGTTCAGGGAGCAGACCCTGAGCACCCTGGCCCAGACCTCCTTGTGCGATCAGCTCCGGGATGAGATGCACAGACTAAAGATGCACCACAAGGCTGAGATCCATGAGCTGAGAGCAGCAGTGAGAGACCTGGAGGAGCAGAGACAAACCCTGAGGACGGAGCTGCGCAGAGCGAGGGAGGAGCTGACCAGGACACCCCAGCACAGCCAGCTAAGGAGCCTGCAGAGCCAGCTGGAGGAGCTAAGAGAGGAGCTACACATCACTGGAGCACAGAGACTGCACTGCACTGAACCCACAACACCTCCAACCCCTGACACCTCCAACACTGATGCACCCACTGATCCACCCACACTCCCCACCACTCCTGACACCCCCACTATCACCAGACCTGCCACTAATACACAAACCCCTGAAACGCCACTCCCCCAAAACACACCCGCTGCCCCCACCACTCCCGACGCAAACCCGGAGTGGCAGGTCAACACAGAGGTGGTCATTCTGAGCGACTCCAATGGGAAGTTCCTGGATGAGAGGCGCCTCTTCCCTGGGTGAAAAGTGAAAAAGCTTTGGTGCCCGACAGCACAGAGAGCCCTGGAGCTGCTCTCCAAGAGGAGGCTGTGCCAGGTCAAACACATCCTCATCCACACCGGCACTAACGACCTGAGTGCCCGCAGGGGCGATGTGGCCTCAGCCCTGAGACAGGTGGCAACGAAAGCCACAGAGGAATTCCCAACTGCCAAAATCACCATCTCCACACTGCTGCCCCGCACAGACGTGCCCCTGCACATCATCCAGGCCATCAACGCAGAAGTGTCCCGAAGATGTGCCCTCCTCCCCAACGTACACCTGGCACACCACTGAGACATCCAGCCACATCACCTGTATGACCACGTCCACCTCAACAAGACGGGTGTGAGGATCTTCGCAAAGGTCCTCAAGGACACAACCCTGGGCCAAAACCCCACACACCCCCACCCCATATCTTGTTCATTTTCCAAAATACTTCAATTTTTGCCCTCTATCTGTTTCACTTCATCCTTTATTGACCTCTTGCTGTTGTAGTATTGAAAAAAGCTCTTTGCATTCGTTATAGAGCTATGTTTCTTTCTATTTCCCTCTTTGCTTTCCTGATCCCTTTCTTAAGATCTATTTGCAGTTCACCATATTCTTTGTATTTTGTTTAGTCTCTATCCCTTTTGTATGCGCTATACCACATTTTCTCTCTCTTCAAATTTTTTTGCATACTTCCATTAAACCATTTTGGCCAATGTTTTTTGGTCCTCAATTTGCTAAGTTTTGGTATAAATTTCTCCTGAGCCTCAAGTAGTATATTCTTAAATATACCCATCCATTTTCAACTGAATCTGATCCAGTGTGCTCCAGTCTACCTCTTCCAAGTGTCGCCTCATACCTTCAAGGTTTGCTTTTCTAAAATTGTAGACCATTGCTTTAGACTTGGGCCTTGTTTCTAGAAAGAATGCCTCAAAGATGACCATATTGTGATCACAGTTTGCTATTGATTCTATAACTAATGTCCCTCTGACTCTATCTAACATCTCGGTTATTTGAAGGGAAATCTGTCAAGGTCACTGTTAAGGTACAACGCTTCAGTTGAAGCAGCCCTTCGGATCCCAGTGAATCGGGCAGTCAGGCCAGTCAGCGTTTCAGCTACAGGGGAGACTTTTCAGCAGGAGACGAGCGCTCGGGAAGAAAAATGCACAGACACAGAAGTAGTCCGTTCGTTTATCTTCAGTTTATTTAAAGTTTCACACAGCCTTTATACAGTCTAACAAACATCTTCAGTGATAGTTACGGGGCAGTCCCGATATGTAGTTACACACCATAATAGTACTGATTTTGCAGTGTTCCCACAAGCAGGTACACGTCATGCCTCGTGGGAATGTTATTGTCCGAGGATGTGTGTAACCCATAATATATTTGTGTTTCGGGAAGGGGAAAATGTAGCACATACTGTACGAACAACATGTTTTGTGTCTGCCACAGCTGCTTGGATTACAAGCAGTTCTGCAAGCTATTTCAGCAGTGTGCATAAGACATAGATAATAAGTAAAGTTATGAATAACTCACAGTTCCTAACTAGTAACTTACTGGAAAGTTTCCTATATTTTCTAACAGTTATACAGTGGGTATATACAATACATAGGAGGCAATTTTACCCCAACAGTCACCGTTGACAATTGGAAACAGCTCCTCAGTGGAATATGCCAGTAATGAGGACATAAGTGTACAAACATAAAGAAAGTCCTGCTATTACAAACTGCCAGCAAATGCATGTAATGCATTACTCATCTATTCAAAATACCTAGTTTACTGCATTACTATGATTATTATTATCCAATATAGAAATATATTAACACATTAGTCTCAGTAACGTGCATTTTTCACCTTTAATTGTGTGTAATTTCCAGGAAAATAGTGTTGATACATTTTGAATAGTCAGTGAAACATATCAATTTTCAAAGACTTCATGTCCCTCTTAACAGCCCTAGCAAACAATGCATTTACAGCATATTAATAAATAAAGAATACTTTAAGGGGGATGGTGTAAAACATCCATAGGAACAGCAGAGAAACTGTAAGTTAAACATGAACCTGAGATATTTCCACAATGTTTCTGGGTTAAAAAATAGGATCACCAAATAAATAAGCAAGTAAATCTTAAAGTACAGCTATAGATAATTCATTTTTGTAAGGATATTATACATTATTGACAATGTTTTCTGTATCAGTTGTTAAAACCCCTAAAAAGAGCACATTATAAATGGTCAATGTGATATATTTCCAGCACACAATCCCCAAAGAAATGACAGGAATTTAGGACTGTGTTGTGGAAATACCATTTTAACTTGTATAAAAGGAAAGCTTTAAAGTTAATCTCTACTTTCTTTGGGTCTCAAATATTTAATTCTTAATTCCCCTAACTGGTCTTGGTTTGTATCGTTGAAATGCAATTTGATCACAGAATTTATCTATTTAACATGTCAAACAGTAGGTGGCAGAGTTTACATTACATTATTTGTCATTTAGCAGACGCTCTTATCCAGGGCGACTTACATTTGTACCCATTTATTATTATTATTATTATTATTATTATTATTAATATTTTTATTTCTTGGCAGACGCCCTTATCCAGGGCGACTTACAACATAACTGCAAAAATACAGTGAAGTACAATCAATCAATCAATCCATTTTTATTTGTATAGCGCCCTTCGCAGGGTAGCCACAGAGTGCTTTACAGACTGGTAAACATACAACAAACGTACAGCAAAATAAAAAACATAAATACAATAAAATCAAATATAGACCTGTAAACATTTTACATGATCTAGAATACAGTGAGTGAACATTTAAGTAAATAAAGCAAATAGCTCTGTTTGTGCTGCCTGACAGAATGGCATTACAGTAGTCCAATCTAGATGTAACAAATGCGTGTATCAATTTCTCAGTGTCCTGTAACGAGAGGAATTGTCTTAGTCTAGCAATGTTTCTAAGCTGGAGGAAGGAAGATCTCGACACATTCTGAATGTGTGATTCAAAAGATAGATTATGATCACAGATGACACCCAGGTTTCATGCCATCCCCTTAGGGGAGAAATTAAAGTTATCATTACTCAGTTTTGTTAGTGAATGATGAACAGTTCGATTTTTGTCTCCTAAAATTATGACTTCTGTTTTGTCAGAATTAAGCATAAGAATTTTTTTTCTCATCCATGTTTTAATCTCAGACAGACAGCAGATTCGTTTTTCTAGGTCTATGGTGTTGTTAGGATTTACTGACAGATATAATTGTGTGTCGTCTGCGTAACTGTGAAAGTTAATATTATGTCGTCGAATGATATCACCTAAAGGGAGCATGTACAATGAAAAAAGTATAGGTCTGAGGACTGAGCCCTGTGGGACTCCGTACTTAACCTCAGTTAAATTTGAGTGGTTCTCGTTAATCTGTGCATATTGGAGTCTGTTTGACAGATATGATTTAAACCATGAAAGCACATTGCGAGATAGGCCAATACTGTTTTCTAAGCGGTGTATCAAGATTTTGTGGTCGATTGTGTCAAAAGCCGCACTTAAGTCTAATAAAATAATAACACTGGTGTGCCCTACATTGGAGGACTGAAACACGTCATTCAATACTTTTAACAGGGCCGTTTCTGTACTAAGGCCGGAACGGAAGCCTGATTGAAATTCTTCATAAAGATGATTATCGGTTAAAAAAGCTTGCAGTTGGTTTTCAACTACTTTCTCTAGAACCTTAGAAAGGAAGGGAAGGTTTGAGATAGGTCGATAGTGTTTAAGTTGGTTAGGGTCGACACTGGGTTTCTTAAGAAGTGGTTTAATTACAGCTATTTTAAATGATTCAGGAACAGATCCTGAGAATAAAGAGACATTGATAATATTGTGTATTCTGTGAATAATTCATGGCAGAGATTGTTTTAGCAGTTTAGTGCGTATAGGGTCTAGTGCGCAGGTTGTTGTTTTCATTTTAGTAATTAAGGAGACCAATTTCTGGTGATTTACTACGTTAAATGAGTCCAAGGTAGGCAGGGGCTGTGAAGGACTGCATGTGTCAGCTATAGTATCTGTGTATGTTTCCTGTTCTATCTGTTTTCTAATGCTGTTAACTTTGCTATTGAAATGATCCATGAAGTCACTACAGGTGAAATTGGGGGGGATGACCTCTGAAGGCTTTACCTTCTGGTTAGTAAGTGTCGCTATTGTATTAGAAAGAAAACGCGGGTTATTCTTATGCGTCTCTATTAAATTGGAGTAGTAGGCAGACCTAGCAGAGGACAGGGCCTGCTTGTATCTTATTATACTGTCATTCCATGCCATGTGAAGACCTCTAGTTTTGATTCTCTCCATTTACGCTCACATCTACGGCATTCTGTTTTAAGTGAGCGAGTGTGTTCGTCAAACCACGGTGAGTGTTTTGTTGGTTTTTATTTGTCGTGTCCTTAATGGGGCTACTAAAGCAGTGCTTAGTGTATTGTTGAAATTATTTAATAATTCATCTGCAGATCCTTCTTTTGATAAAGCTAGCATTTGGCAACAGGGTAGTGAATTTATGAATAGCAGTGGGATTTAGGCAGCGAGTTTCTATGTTCCTTTCCGTGTGTCTAATTCTACTCCTCCTACAAGGCAATCAATCATTACAAATTAAATTTAGCTAAAACAGCAATTCAAAATAATACATTTTACAATTTTCAATTTACAATTTACACAAGTACAGTAAGTGACATCCTACATCCTTGACAGTGAAAGCTAAGTGCTGTCAAGATGTAGGGTCACAGTCAAGGGCTACGGGAAAGGGAGCAAGGAGGAAAACAATCAAGAACGCGAGAAGCATAATACAACTGTGAAGTGCTATCTAGCAGGGATAGAGGACTAATATTACAAGTGCTGTCGGAAGAGATGCGTCTTGAGTAAGTGCCGGAATGAGGTCAAGGACTCTGCTGTTTTGACTTCGGTGGGCAGCTCGTTCCACCATTTAGGTGCCAGGGATGAGAAGGAGCGGTTCTGGAGGAGGCAGAGTTGGTCTATACAACTGGGTATTTTACTGGAGCAATCTAAGTGAAGTACCTTGCTCAAGGGTACAACAGCACTGCCCCACCTGGGATTTGAACCCAAAACCCACAATATGAGTCCAGAGCCCTAAGCACTACTCCACAGTGTTGCATTAATCACAGACTGTACCAAGGCTCCATGTGATTCTTTATTGCACTTATACTGTTATTATTGTTTATTTGATTTAATTTTAATTATTCACTGATTGAGTCGTGTTCTCAAATTGTTTGTTTTCATTGATTGTATTCACTGATTGATTGACTTTAATTGATATTCACTATTATTGAACAGGCAGAAGCTTTGATCCCCAATGCGGCGCACCTGTATCACTGAGCAGCGGCCGCCTTCCCTCATGGCCACTACACCTGTGGACACTCAGCTGGAGATAAAGGCTGCCCTGCCAGAACAAAGGGGCACGGCGGAGCACCAGCAGGGACAGTGACTGCGGGACGGGTTACAGAGGAGAGGATATCGGCTGTGAGGGTGCCAGCCGGTAGGCACTAACTCCTCGCAGGGTCGGAGCGGGTCCCTGCAGATCGGGAGCTGCCTGGAGAAACATTAGCCGCTGGACGCAGTGACTCGACAGCGACAAGAGGATCTAAGGGACTATTACTGGCCAGAGACATTGACTTGGCTTCTACAAGACTGTATTCCTGGACTTGCCTTCTTGGCTCTGCGGTTTCCAGCTTCTCGGCGATAGACGGCACTTTGGGGCTCCGGACCAGCAGCCGGAGGGAGAAGCACATAGCGGACGGGTGAGAGGGACGCGCTCAATATCCCTGTGAGCTTGTGATCGCAGCACTTGCCAGTGAGCGAGCGTGTCCTCCTCCTGAGACTGCTCTTTGTCCTGGATTGGGGCTGCTTGTGCGGACGAGCTGCTCGTTTGTGAGGATCTCTAGCCTGGGACGGAACCGGAGGCCGAGCCGGGTTGGGACTGTGTAATTGAGACCATTCTCTCGCCATTCTCCATCGTTTCATACATACGTTTTTTGATTGTGAATATAGGGGGTATTGTCTGGGCTTAGTTTTATTTGGGAATTTAGTATAGTTTATTATATTTTCAGCTTTTGTATAGGTTTCTGTATTTTTATTTTTGCCCAGGTGATTAAAGGCAATTTTAATTGTAAAAAAAACATTGAGAGAACGGTCAGATTTCGTGCCCTGCTAGTTGCCCCTGTTGTATTGTACATGGTGAATTTTATTTAATGGACTAGAATAAGACCTTTCTTACTTACTGGTGACGTCTGTCCTGGGACCTTACCTGCAGGGGGAAATAAGTGAGTGGGAGCGAGTCCCCACCTCGCGTAACTCAGTTGGGATGGCGTAGCGAGACTTCATGCGACCCAGTCAGAGGTGATTCTAGGGTATGTGGGGGCCCCAGGCAAAATAAATCCTGATGGTGAAGCCAGGGAGAGCATGGTGGGGTTTCCCATTTGCGACACCCCTGGACCCACTGTTCACTGCCACTCGTGACAATTTTCAGGTTTTTCTGAATGCTTAAACACTAACAGTGATTCTTGAAGTACTATCTCTGAAATAATTAACACTTTTAGGCAATGTATTTAACAAGTGAGCAATGGGTTCAATCAAATATGAGCTGTTATACTGTTGCAGGTATAATTGGGATATTTTGAGATGGAAACCGGTAAGTGCTGTAGTCTTACTGGTACAGTAATATGTACTGTACTTTCATAATGAGAAGGATCTCTCACTACAGTTTCTCAGTCGTTTATACACTGTGACCGAAAGCATGCACAGAGTGATCCGAGGTTCAAGCTAACATCCCAGAACCACTTCTGCAGGACTATGCACACCTTCACCTTGCTTCAACTCAATTGGTGAGTCCAATTCACTCATGTTGCAAAACATTACTCGCAACTCTCAATGTGTTGGCACAATTGTCATTGAGAAAACACCTGTACCTTTTGTGCAATACATGAGTCATCAGACAAAACTCAAAGTGCTAATGTACTACAACACACTTCACGTCTGCAAACCCATCCATCCATTTTCAAAACACACAATTCCTGTGAGGGTCGCGGGGCAGCCAGAGCCGATCCCGGCAGTGATAGGGCACAAGGCAGGAATACAACCAGGACAGGATGCCAGGCCATCGCTGGGCAACATATACACAGCAATTTAACATAACCTAAACTGCATGTCTTTGGACAGTGGGAGGAAATTGCAGAGCCTGGAGAAAACCCACACGGCACATGGCAAATAATGCAATTAGACTCAGAGAAATCCAAACGTGTATAATAGAGGATAATGGGATGTTTCAGAACATAGACCATGTTTCAATATCCACTATTGATCGTTTGCTGAGAAGGCACAGGATGAGCATGAAGCAAATATATCGTGTACCATTTGAGAGGAACTCTGATCGTGTGAAAGAGATGTGCTACTTTTACATGCAAGAGAGTATGAATCTGTTTACAGTACTATTGTGCACTTGGTAGAGACAGAGGTCCAGGAAGTGCAGTAATGCACCATGTTCTAATCACTGTTCCTACATGGTCAGAGAATACTCAAGCTTGATGCCAGCGATGACCACATTGAGTTAATCTATGTGGACGAGGTAGGATTCAAGAGGCGGTGCTGGGGAAGGAACATCATTGGCCAGCGAGCAGGTCCCTGGCCAAAGGGGTGGAAACATAACCATGTGGGCTGCTATCAGTCATTGCATTTTGTTGCTTGTTATATATAAATACATTGATAATTTTTGGGTAGGCAGGATCATCCATGCATCCATCCATTTTCAAAACCACTTAGGGTCACAGGGAAGCTGGAGCTGATCCTAGCAGGCATAGGGTGCAAGGCAGGAACACACCCAGGGCAGGATGCCAGGCCAGCACTGGGCAACACACACACACACATACAGGGCAATTTAGTATGGCCAATTAAGCTAACCCACATGTCGTTGGACGGTGGGAGGAAACCCACATGTACCTGGGGAAAACATGCAAACTCCATACAGACAGGCAACCCAAGCTGGGTCTTGAACCTGGGACCCCTAGAGCTGTAAGGCAACACACCACTGTGCCACGACTGGCCAGGATCAAACATTGTATAATATAAAGTTCTTTACTGTCTGTGTTGATGGATTCTTTTTGTTTTCCTACATGAATCTTCCATTTTGAGGAGAGAGTTTTATTTTTCTAAACACAGTGTATTCTTAATGCTCAGTGTGAGAAACAGATATGATGTATGTGTGTGTGATTCTGACCCAATTCTTTGATTTTGAGGGCCGTGTATATAGTTTTTAGGCCAGAATTTTCCCCTGTGTGTGTTTAGCAGATGTGACTTTTTATTATGGGCATTGTGTTAACAGTTTAGGAGTATTGTGGTATAATAGTGTGTATGCAATTGGGAAAAACTATAAAACCATTCAAATGTTTTTAGAGAACTGCAAGAAAACCAGTATCTGGTCGACTGTTCACCCCAGAGCAGGAAACGCACATTGTAAATATAAAATAACTGCATCACACTCAGAGAACTGCAGGACCACATAATGGCAGATAACACACATTCCACAACATCAACAGAGTGAGTCTCTCGGCACTCTCTCGTCTACTGAAACTTAATAGAATTGGGATGAAGCAGCTATACAGAGTTCCTTTCGAACAAAACTCAGACCGTGTAAAACAACTGAGATATGAATATCTGCACGTAAGCTATACTATCCTATCATTGGTACTGGATCTGGAAGTGCACGGTGCTACATCATATTGACTGATCCCTGTCTTTTCATACTGTGCTACATTGTTTTGTCATGGAGCTAGAAGCAGATTCAGTGCATCGTGAGCTAATATATGTGGACGAGGCAGGTTTCAATCTTGCAAAAACAAGCGGCCACGGCAGAAATATCATCGGACACCGTGCAATCATCAACATCCCAGGACAACGTGGTGGCAACGTAACAATGTGTGCGGTCCTTCACCATCATGCAATCCTTGGCCCATACAACACTGCACACATCATCACATTTCTGGACACCCTCCACAAACAGACTAATCCCTAATGACTGGGTGCCAGAAAAGCCCAGGTACGTTATCATCTGGGACAATGTTAGTTTCCACCGGGCTGCTGTGGTCCGCAATTGGTTCACAGGTCACCCACTTTTCATCAAACTCAATCGCCCCCATAATCTGCGTTCTTGAATCCTATTGAAGAATTCTTCTCTGTATGACGTTGGAAGGTGTATGATCGCCAGCCCCACCAACGCATACCCCTTCTACAGGCAATGGAGGAGGCTTGTGGAGACATCGATCAGGGGTCATGCCAGGCCTGGATATGGCACTCCAAGCGATACTTTCCATGCTGCCTGGCTCAAGACAACATCGCATGTGATGTGGATGAAGTCTTATGGCCAGACCCACAAAGAAGGTGAGATGTAGCCTAATTTTTTCTGTTCTTTTTCCTAGCACAAATGTCTTTTCTTCTACTGCATTTTTGTTGTTTGAGGAGTGTTAGAACATTGAGAGAAAGAAAAAAAAACATTCCCCTTATTTGTATTGATAATGGGTTACAGTGAGGGAAAAAAGTATTTGATTCCCTGCTGATTTTGTACGTTTAAGAGAGTGCTCCCTTTAAGAGAGTGCTCCTAACCTCAGCTCATTACCTGTATTAAAGACACCTGGGAGCCAGAAATCTTGCTGATTGATAGGGGATCAAATACTTATTTCCCTCATTAACATGCAAATCAATTTATAACTTTTTTGAAATGCGTTTTTCTGGATTTTTTTGTTGTTATTCTGTCTCTCACTGTTAAAATACACCTACCATTAAAATTATAGACTGATCATTTTTTTGTCAGTGGGCAAACGTACAAAATCAGCAGGGGATCAAATACTTTTTTCCCCTCACTGTATGTTCGGGAATACACATTATTAGTATTATTTTTATTTCTTGGCAGACGCTCTTATCCAGGGCGACTTACAAAATAGAAGCGCAATACAAAGTGCAAGAATACAATTCAGTACAAGGCATCAAACATTACAAATTCAAATTTACATTATACAAGGCAATTCAAAACATAATACATTTTACAACTTCCAATTTACACAAGTAAATACAATAAGTAAAGTCATACATCCTGGAAAGTGAAAGCTAAGTGCTGTCAAGATGTTAGGTCCCAGTCAAGGGCTACGGGAAAGGGAGCAAGGGGGAAATCAATAATACAAGTATTAGTAATACAAGGCAAGAAGCATGGTAAAATGTTGTGAAGTGCTACCTTACAGGAGAGTAAAGGGACTAATATTACAACTAATATATCCTTCCGGCGCTAACTCAAGACATCTTTTCAGACAGTACTTGTAATATTAGTCCCTTTAATCCCCGTTAGATAGCACTTCATAGCATTTTGTCATGCTTCTTGGATTATTGATTGATTTTCCTCCTTGCTCCCTTTCCTGTAACCCTTGACTGTACCTTACATCTTGACAGCACTTAGCTTTACTTTCCAGGATGTATGTCCGCACTTACTGCACTTAACTGTATAAATTGGAAGTTGTAAAATGTATTATATCTTGAATTGCTTTGTTTAATGTAAATTTGAATCTGTAATGTTTGATGCCTTGTATTTAACTGTATTCTTGCACTTTGTATTGCACTTATTTTATAAGTCGCCCTGGATAAGGGCGTCTGCCAAGAAATAAAAAAAATAATAATAATATTGTGTCGGTATCGGGAGCCAGTGGCGGGAGCGGAGCAGTGGAGTAGTGTGTGCGAGGGAAAGAGATTACCAGGCGAGCCGCAGAGTTCTGGATGAGCTGGAGCGGCGGGTAGTAGTTGCAGGCAGGCCGGCCAGGAGGGAGTTGCAGTAGTCCAGGCGGGAGAGGACCAGTGACTGGACGAGCAGCTGAGTCAAGAAGTTGGTGCGGAAGGGACGGATTCGGCGTATGTTGCTCAGGAAGAATCTGCAGGTGCCTGTCAGTGTGGTGATGTGCTGGGTGTAGGAGAGCGCAGGATCAAGAATGACTCCTAGATTTTTAGCGGAAGAAGCAGGAGAAAGTGTGGTGGATTCCAAGGGGATTGAGATGGGGAGATCAGCAGAAGGTGAGGAAGAGTGGGGGAAAAAGAGGAGATCCGATTTAGAGAGGTTGAGCTTGAGGTGGTGTGACTGCATCCAGGCGGAGATAGCAGACAAACAGGAAGAGATGCGAGAAGGGATGAGAGGGTCAGAAGAGGGAAAAGACAGGAAGATCTGGGCATCATCTGCATAGAAGTGGTAGGAGAAACCATGGGATGCGATGAGGGGGCCCAGGGAGCGAGTGTAGAGAGAGAACAGGAGCGGGCCCAGGATGGAGCCTTGGGGTACGTCTATGAGGAGAGGTTGGGGGGTGGATGAGGAACCTTGCCATGTCACTTGGTAGGTCCAGTCGTTGAGGTAGGAGGAGATCCAGGTGAGAGCAGTTCCAGAGATACCGAGGTCAGCGAAGTAGGAGAGGAGGATGGAGTGATCGACAGTGTCAAATGCTGCAGAGAGATCAAGGAGGATGAGGACTGAGGAGAGGGAGGCCGCCCGAGCACACCGGGGGGAATCAGTGACTGCCAGGAGAGCCGTCTCGGTGGTGATTCTGAGTCTGAGATGTCCAGGGGTGTCACGAAGAGTTGCGAAGGGGAACAGCCTCTAGACAAGATGAGGTCTAACTGGCAGCCTGCTCTGTGAGTGGGTGGAGACGGAGAGAGAGAAGTTAAAGGAGTAAAAGAGAGGAAGAAATCCGGCAGAGTGGGAGGGTTTGGAGAGGATGGTAGGTGAGGACAGCGAGGGGAGGGAGGAGAGAAGAAAGTCGAGTTCATCCAGGAAGGTGGTGAGTGGACCAGGAGGACAGTAGAGAACTAGAAGAAAGAGGTGAGAGGGAATTCAAAGCTGTTGGAGGCGATAGAGGAGAGAGAGGGGGGTGGCACAGAGAATAGCAGAGAAGGGGAGAGCAGGAGCCCTATTCCCCCCCCACCCAGTAAGACAGGGGGAGTGGGACAGGACAAACACAGAGGATAAGGCAGCAGGGGTGGATGAGTTCTCCGGGGAGATCCATGTCTCAGTGAGAGCGAGGAAATCCAGAGAGTGGTGGGAGGCGAAGGCGGAGATGAAGTCGGCCTTGTTGGAAGCATACTTTACACATTTGGATGCCTGTGTGTATGTGTGTTTACTACATGTATGAATAAACTTTATTGCAAACTGCTATGCCCTGTACATGAAAAAGCAAAAGCCACAAGTGTTTTTCATTTATACTATCATTCATGCTTAGTTGGCGCTTTGTGTGCCTATTCAAATAATGGTTTGTGTGTACTGTATTGCATACGCAACCTATCGTTATCTTTCAAGTCGGAAGCACTGCCCAAGGGGGAGGGGTTGCTGTATAACAAAGCCGTCGCAGGGGCGGAGGCAGCGAGCTGATAAGGGAGCCTGCCACGAGGTGCACCGCAAGGGTGCCTAGGCAACACAACTCCAGACAGTTACCTCAGGGATCCCGTAGGGCCGCACCTGAGCTGTCCAGGAGCGAGGACCATAGTCACGCTCTACCGGGAGCTGTCTGCTATCAGCATATACAAAGCGGGGCTACAGAGGTTAACTCTTATGCCCTCCACTTACAAGAACAAGGCCGGCTGCTCTACTAGTGCAGCTAGGAGCGAGGCCGTAATCTACTTGCACAATGTCTGGTGTAGGCAATCAAGCACTTGTGCGGCCTCCGCGCAATATCATGGCAGTGGACCCCTGATCCAATAGGAGCGGGTCACAGACCCAATGAGAAAAATACAATATAATACATAGCTGGCTAATCAGAAAGAGTAGCCGAGCTGAACAATATACAATATAAACATATCGCATGACAGGAAGACAGGACAGGAAAACTTCGGAGGTTTCAGGAGAAGCATGCAATCTGCCTTAATGTTTCAAAATAGCCCTATTGTAAATATAAACCAAAGATATTAAATGTTGTAATTTCCAAAACAGGGCAGTTGCCATAATATCAGGTACTGTCAAATGTTCTCTAGCCGAAAACTGTTTTTTTCAGTTTGTTACGCCATGGCGTCCAACTCGTAACACCTTTTTTCACTATGTCACCATAGAGACATTTCAAGCCAGGCAGTTTATTAGGTTTACAAATAATAATAAATAATCTAACTGCTGTTTGACGTCTCCCATGTCAGCTTCTCCTTGTACTGCTTCGAGATAGGACAGAAGATTGCTTTAGTTTCTATGTCGCCACAGTTTCAATGAAGGCACTGTTCCTCGGAAGATGTCACAGAAAATATACAGTATCCTCTTGGACTGGGGCTGGTATTGCGAGACCATGACCGTGCAGGCCCCACACCCCCATCTCCACAGCCATACTTCGTCCCAGTCAGCCTCACTGCGGAGACAAAGGAGTCAAGGAAAAACATCCTTGGCAAGAATTCATGAGCTCGGCAGGATGACGCAGAGAAGGAAATACTACAGAGTAACGAAACAATCACCAATCTAGATGTACACGTAATGTCACTTAAGGAAATATTGAAAGTTTAAAGTTTTTAAATACTGATTATCCCCCAGTCCATTATACTGTGGGTGCAAATATTATATTTCCTCATAGTTTACATTTGCTTACTATAGTATGTTTTTCCAAGGTTTTGCATGTAAACAATACAGCTGGTCTTCTCTTATAATATTATTATTGTTATACTGTTTAAAGTTATTGGATCCTATAGGGTATAAAGTTAAAAGTCACACATAAAAGAAAACAACAACATGCCAAAAAATGCAACGAAGTATCCCATAACCACAATATGTAATCTTTACATGCAAAAGTTAATAGAAACAAGAATATCGAAGTTGCCATGGTAAGAATACATAATGTCTCCGTATAGAATAGTATTCAAAGTTATACAGTATATCTAACCTTTAATTAATGATTGTAGGCTATTCATATTGCAGATATTAAACAACTAAAAACATGATCCTAAGTCAAACTCACTAACAAGCCATTCAGCGGTGGTTCTAGCCCCTTTCATCTCGGGGGGCATGGCTGGGGCCAGTTGTAATCGTAGCGGGGCCATCATCGGGGGGGTGTATTGTCCATGATGTTAGTGGTGGGGGGGGTGCTGACAGTGTTTTGTCCACGGTGCCAGTTAGGGGGGCCACAGGGGGTATGTGCCAAATTTGAGGTATGTGCCTATCCTGCGTTTTCTTTTCTTTCTTATTTCTTTTTTTTTTTTACATACCAAAGTAAAGCTGTGACCTTATTTGGCAAAGTAGGGTTCAGGATTTAAATTCACAGTGGCTACCTGAACTAACAGTAATGGGGCACACAACAAGTAAACAGAGAAAATAACTACACTATTCCTACCCTCCCAAATCTTACAGGACAGGTGAGATGCCCCTACTCCAAGATACTTATACAATAGAAAAACTATGGTAATAATAATATAGCCCAAGACAAAAAATATTAATCTTTCTAGACTGTATTAAAGTTCAGCACTTCGGAAAAATAGAATTATTTTGTATTTCAATAAAACAAAAATAATTACTGGTATCCACACACCCAACCAATGTAAATGTCACGGACGGTGTTAATTAGCTACTTAATCACCATTACTTATTATATTTATATTTCACTTCACTTTATGCAATATGGCTTGTGTATTTTGTTTGGTTCTATATTGCCATTATTTTGTGTGTTGATTATCTTTCACTTTATTGTTTAATTTGTTATTCACTTAGTATTATTTTGATTGTTTGCACGCGTGCCTTATTATTTGTGTTTCTTTGAGCCAATCACCACCGCACAACTCACCTGGGTCCACCTGCACTCTTCACACGCGTCCCCACTTAATCACCCTGCCCTGGGAGAGGAGAGGAGGGAGCGTCTGATACGAGCCGCAGAGACCTCCCACATTGGAAAGTGGACTTCAGCAGACAGGAGGGGAGGTGGCAGACCTGGGAGCAGGACCCAGATCAACACGGCGCACAGGGACAGAATAGTGATGTCGTTCGCGAATGTGCCGGGTCCCGTCTGAGAAAGGATGTCTGTTCTTATGTTTTTATTTCTTATAAATGAATACAAGACAGAATAAAAGTATGAATGTTGTGTTGATGTGCTGCGTATGATGACATTGTCCCGGTGCTCCCGTTTGGTGCAGCACACACACCTCAACACAACATTCAGTCAGTGCGAGTGGTGCGGCCGAGCAGTGTGGCGAAAAGTTCATCTTTAATTACGGGTCAGAAAACAAGATGAGTGACAGGCACAAACGAAGTAGCATTTGGATGCATTTTGATAATATAAACAACAAAGGCAGAATGTAAAAATTGTAAAGTATCATATCAAGCAGGGTCTACTAACAACCTTCACAGACACATTAGAATTATAAATCCATCAATGCAGTTGGAAGAAAACAGGCAAGCTAGCATGCCTGCTACTGAAAATGAAAATACCTGTGCGATTACTGGAACCATTGCTGCTGCAGTGCTCACAGCCACCCCTCAGGCATCAGGTACTGCGACCTATTGCAACCCATAGTTCTATAAGCCAATTTATGCCAAAGGCCATGACCCCAGCAAGACCAAACACAATTGATGAGGTATTGGCTAAAATTATTGCAAGGGAATTCCAACCATTCTCAGTCGTGGAGGACAAGGGATTTAGAAGCTACACCCATGCTCTCAATCCAATGTATGTTCTTCCAAGCAGGAAAACACTCTCCCAAACAACTATTCCAAGACTGTATGACAGACAATGTGCTTCACTGCAAGAAAGGGTTAAAAAGGCTACAGCAGTTTGCCTGACAACTGACTGCTGGACATCCAGAGCCACCACTTCCTTCATGTCTGCTACATGTCACTTCATTGAAAATTATAAAAAATGGTGTCCAATCTTCTGGACTGTTTTGAGTTTAGTGGCAGACACACTTCAGATAACTTGGCAGAGGGACTGCTAAGAGTGCAAAAAAAGGGTGGCAAGTAGAAAACAAAGTGGATTGCTGTGTTACTGACAACGCAGCTAACATCACCAAAGCTTTTTAACATCTTGAAATGGACCCACCACCCATGTCTCGTGCACACAATCAACCTGGTTGTAAGAGATGCCCTGAAGGTGATGAAGCCCACTGTGAACAAAGTGAAGGCGATGCGGGAATTCTTCCATAAGAGCACACGAGCCACAGAGAAGCTGAAGTCTTCTCAACGCCAGATGGGTATGCCTGAGCTGAGGTCCAAACAAGAAGGTGGAATTCAACATTTCATATGCTGAAACGGGTTCTGGAGTCCAAGGATGCAATCATCTCTACCTTGGCCATTATCAATGCACCTGTTGATGCTCTGAGCCAAGAAGAGTGGGAGGAAGTGCGAGAGACATGCACTGTTCAGGAACCCTTTGAGCAGTCACTGTGGAGATCAGTGCAGACAGGTACAATGGACAACTGTTTTTACATTAGTATTACATAATTGCATATTTGAGGTGCATATTAGAGGGGAATGGCAGTAATAATAGACAAGAATAAACTGAACAAAGTCCATATACCACATAATAAAACAAAGCATAATTCTGAGTTTTCTCTTTTTTTTTCAGCTACGTGACAGCCTCCAAAATGCTACTCCTGTGCAAGGGTCTGCAGAGAATAACAGCCCACCACCAGACAGGAGGAACAGTAACCAAAGGGAAAGAGAGAGAGTTGGTGACTGCTCTCTGTGCATCTATGGAAAGAAAGATCCACAGAATGGAATACAATACTGTTCTCTCAGAAACCACCATACTGGACCCAAGGTTCAAACAGCTGTCCTTCAATGACAACAGAGCTGTTGATGAGGCACCTCAAAGAGTAACAGCAGCAGCAAGATGCAGCCCCAGCAGCCAGCAGGCTACACCACTAGGAGGCCAAGAGGGAGAAGAGGGAGCAGGGGCACTAGAAGTGGAGCCACAAACGTCTGCTGTTTGGAGGTTCTTTGATGAAAGAGCAACAGGAGACACTGCAAGAAGGAATCCCACAGCAGATGCTATAGTGGAAGTAAGATCCTATCTTGAAGAGCCCCTTATCCAAAGAGCCACAGACCCGCTGAGCTGGTGGGAGACCGAGGCTTCAGTCTACCCACGACTGGTCAAGGTGATGGCAGGGAGACTCTGCATCGTAGCAACATCAGTCCCTTCAGAAAGAATCTTCTCCAAAACAGGGCAGATAATAACAGAAACCGGATCAGCCCCTGTAAGCTGAGGCACTTAGACTTTCTTAATGCCAGTCTGCACTAAAGACAAGGTCACTGGTAATATATACATCTAGAACTGTTGGATGCTGCCGTTATGCGCATTGTAATTCATTTTTTATTTGTTATATGGTTCCATTTTGAGTGTGGTTTGCTTGGAATGGTTTGTGTTTTGGATAGTTCAATATAAATAAAACGTTCAATACACGTGTAATAGTGTTTGATGTTTTCACATGATTTACGTTTTTTTTTTAATACAAAACATGTAAATTATGGTATTCTGGAAATTATAAGATTAAGTATAATTACATTGAATAAGTGATGTATTTGCACACATACCAATCATAGGTCCAAACATTGCTAAATTTGCCTGAATTATAAAAGCCAGAAGTGGTACTAAATGAAGAGCCATTTGGGAGCCGAAAGAGCCGGCTCTTATTGCTGAATTGAGCCAAATGGTCTGGCTCACTGAAACCAGCCGGAATTCCCATCACTAGGACAGAAGCAGAGAGAGATGGATTCCTCTGGAGGCTACAGTGAGTGCACCTTTGGTTTCGCTGATTTCCATGGAGTGTGGAAACGTAGAGAAGTTTAAGACGCCAAGCTGCGAGTGATTTCCTGCTGTGCCCACCCCTCTCCCCTCCTTGGATTATAAGCGATCGAGGAAAGACATTGAACATTACAGTGTCTGTTTACATACTGGACCTACTAACCTGGGCGCTGTGTTGCTTGGGTATTCCTCCATGCAGTGGGCAGGGCAGCTGGAAACCAGCAAACAGGGAAACCGGCAAACAGAGAAAGCGAGAAGAGGGTTAACATTAACGTTAACGAGGCTGACCCGGCAGTCCACTGTCCAGATTCCGCCCTGCAGTGAGATGGTGCTGTGGGCACAGGTGCCAGAGTTCCCCCACATAGCGGAATACTGTGTCCTGATAGAGGCTTGGGATGAGGAGCGAGAGCGGCAGGTGGCACGGACCATCACGTGGGTATGCCAGGGTAGGGTCCCGTTGCCAGTGTTAAATCTTTTCCCCTACCCTGTAGATGTGCCCCAGCGCTGCCCACTGGCTAGACTCTCCCGTATAGACCAGCAGGACATTATCACTGAGTATGAGGCGACATTCCAGTTCCGATATCCAGACATGGTAGAAGTGGGGGTCCGTCCGGTCCAGACACAGGGGGTGACAGGGACCGTGGACTGGACAGGGGGAGCCACCGACTTGTCCAGGGAGCAGTGAGGATGGTTAGGCCCTGTTGCAAAAGTGGTGTTGCGTCTAGTAATGTAACCATTCCTTATATCCCAGGACATTAGTTTATAGACACTGTTGCACCGTTTGTAGTAGAACACTTGCATTTACTCATAAGGCAGTTCCCTAATCTCAATCCCTTGCACTGGTTTATTTATGGACTTCCTTCCTAATTTATAGGGTATTACTGTTTGTGAAAGAACTATTTCCATACAGTCAAAGTTTCATGACATTAGACTTTAAACTAACTCATATCTCATTCAATTATTTATTCATTTATTCTACATCAAGTTATATCTTCAGTAACGTCCGTATTTTCCCACGTTTCATTCAATCACCATCAGAAGCTCTCTGTGCTAAAAGTGGCAGCACATTTGTCTCACACACATCAAACTCGCCTTTTCCTGCTTCCCAAGCCTTATCAACTTACTCAGACCCTCGTCAACTTACTCAAACCCTCTTCAACCTTGGTCAACATTGCTCTGCATTCTAACAGCTATTCTTTCTCCTATTCTTAATTTCTTACAAGAAATGTATTCAGGTTTTTTTATCAATATGTTTTATTTATATTTATACAGATGTCACTCCATTATTCGTTTATTGAAGTCATATATGTACCTAACAAAATATTAGCCAATAGGCCATTGATCTCAATAATGATTCCCATAATCCTAGGACACCTTCTCTTTTACTCTTCCTTTCCATTCTTACTTTTCTCCTGTAAAGCATTTTATATTACTTGAGCTTACTTATTCTATAGTTGTAATCTTATACTTCTGCGGTATCTTACCCTTTTCCTACATCACTCATCTTAAAACCATGGTCTACTTTGACTTTCATTTCAGGTATTATATGCTAGGCACCAATAACCAAACATTTTCTGAAAGACTGTAACATGTCACCAGACTGTTTACATTCTCCTGCTTTCACAGGCTGTCAGGGCTGCACCAGGCTCTCTTCTAGCCTTTCGTTTCCTTGAATTTGACTTTTGACAGAGCTTGTCCATAACATGATGTTTAACAAACAAATTCTGGTTCTTCTTGTGGAGACACCATGACTATTTATGTATTACTATTATTATCCATCTGTTTATTCAATGTATATTTTGGATTACTTTTCTTATAATAGTCTTTCTTTCTGATTTCTGATGCTTGAGGCACTCTGTATAGAGCCAAAGATCCTCATGAATATGATAAATCTGTTGTTACATTTTTAAATATAATTCTAAAATGATTGCCAAAACATAGACATTTACCTTATATCACCTTCAAACTATACATATACATAAACACACAAAGCACATACACATTGATATCTAAAGATAATTCAGATATCCGATCTGTGGCATGTTTTATTGACCCTGCAGTGTCTCAAACAGCCCTTATAACTTATTATTTAAGGTTATGATTATTTAGAATAAAATGTCAAATAATCCCACTCGATTATTTCATTATTTCACTATCTCAGTTTTCTTGATCCATTGTGAAAAAGTTCTGTTATTTCCTCCTCATCTGTAGAGGCTACATTAGCCCACTCCCCGGTCTGATATTCTCGTAGTAACTGTATCCAAATGTTGGGCGGACATTTAGCCTTCACGATGATGTGTACATCGTGCGGGTGAAGGAGGTGAATAACCATCTTTTCATCTAGAATATCCCAAAAAGTTGTGTTACCCTGGTTTGGTTTTAATTTTGGGAGGGACGCCCATATCATTTCTTTTTCTCCTGGGGAGAAGGGGACATGGGTTTTAGTCGTATAGACTATTGATTGACCTTCCTCTTTTGACTTGCATGGGTGCAGCTGGGACCGTTTTCAGAGCGGTCAGATCTGGATACAATGTATTATTATAACCAAAATCAGTGATTGATTTATATTCCGGATTATATGGGGGAGGAGCGCTAGCAAAACCTCCTTTTTCATATTCCCATGCTTTGCGATCTAAATCATCCCAATCGGGCCTGTCGTCCTCGGAGTGATCTGTGTCGCGACGCGCTCCTAACACGGCAGCACATCGCGCACCTACACCTTCACCTTTTCTGACCACTTTTCTTGCCCTTCTAATTTGCCTTGTAGTTCTATTAATTCTATCGTATTTTTCACAACTTCTTCTCTCAATTCACATTACTGTTTATGATGATCTTCCATTTCTGTTATTTTCTTTTCTTGATTCTCACCAACCTGACACAATATCACAATTCCTTTCTCTGTCTTATCTGGTTGTTGTTGCTTCCACCAGTCCCGGTGCTCCTTCGAAGACCAGTCTTTCTCCCAACTTCCTTCCAACATTTTCTTCTCTACATTCTGTTTTATTATTTCTCAAAAAACCAATAATGCTGGTGTCACTCATTGTGACGATTTATCTGAAATATTACATTATTATATATTATATATATATATATTATAATAAAAACAAACACTCTAGTAAGATACGGACACCCGTACATGACACTGGCTAAGGTAAGGGAACCCATAAACAACCATAAGCACCCCCGGACCTAGGACAGCCTGTAACTTGCTAACTTGCTAACTGTTTTGTTTGCTTCTCATCGTTTGCTGCTAGTTGCATGCCAAACGAGTTCGTTCTGTCCAAAATATAAGCTTTTTTTCTTCTAATAAACTCAATACAAATACAGTGCACTAGCAACTATTTCCCTTTCAAAAGTTGTAGTCCCGTTTCAGTTAAAACAAAATGTGTTCTTCAAACAAAGAAAATACTTGTGTTTCTTTTCCCTCTTTACCTGCTCTTATCACAAAGCTTCTCAACACAATCTCAGGTGCAGGTGCACTCTGCGCTATCCTTTGCCCGAGCTTTGTCCAGGAAAACTCACTGTAGCCATCTTAGTTCAACACGGGCTCTCCTTACCTGCGAGTCACACGGGTCCAGTTCACTTTGCAAGTGAACAGTCTCTTCTCAGAAACAATAAGGAAACTTGGAAAGAAACACAATCCCAGGTCGGTGTTAAAAAAAAGTTCTTTGTTTTCATATTAAAAGAAAACATTTGTATTTTCTCTGCACACTTCACAGCTCCAATTAGCACACTCAACTAATCCCTGCCCCCCTCAGAACCGTCACTAAAGAAAGGTACTCACAGTCATTTTAAATATGACATCCTGTAGTGTTTCATTTCAAAATATGATCTTATTATCACTTGAACCAAATAAATCCTTTGACCCACTAATACCAAATTACAGTTAGGGGGGCCACAGGTGTGATTTGAAAATACGATCTTCCATGTCTTTCTGTTGTGTTTTGACCTGGGGATCTGTAATTGTCCAAGTGGCTACTGCACATGTACTTATTTAATATTAAATGTGTTATTTAATTAGGCTTGGTTCTGGTGAGCATGTACAAGACGTCAGCTTTTTAAATAACTGTGTGTATTGGATCATACACATTTTAGAAATACTCTCTCAAACGTCCCGCATTGGTACCTCACCAGGGAGGTAGAAAACAGCAATAGCATTGAAAAAGTGTGATTGTAGTTCTGCTCTTCTGCAATATATTTCTACAAGATCTTTAACATCTTCTTTAACATTGTTTTAAAGGCTGGGACCAATATGGTGGAATATCTCCAACACACGGACATTGAGAGACTCGACCCCTTTGTGCTGCTGCTCAGAGACCAACTCTCAGTTATCTCTGAGTAGGCTATGGATCAACTTCCTTTCCTAATATGAAGGAGACAATGGATACAAAACCTATAGGCAACTATGAAAAACAGGCGATTATTGTTATTCTTCTCATTATAAACTACTTAATACATCTCTCGCATAAAGTACAACAGGATAGTGGTGACGTCATTCAGGATTGGATTGCCATTGGTCAAAAGCCCTCTGAGAGAAATTGTGTGGCGACACTCCACACTCTTAGAAGAAATTGTTCTGCACAGAACCATAAAGGGTTCCTCGAGTAATCGCTCTGGTGGATCCCTTTATGGTTCTATGTAGAACCCCTTCAAAGGGGTTACATGAAGAACCCCCAAACATAGCGTTCTATACAGAACCATTCGTTTTAAAATGTTATATATAGAACCCATTCAAAAGGGGGACACGTGCTATACCTGAATTTGTTTTCCAAATACAATCTTTAAAAAATGTATGAGTTCATATATACAAACACACATACACAACGTAGAAATCACACTACTAGTGAAGTAACTTCATTTACATTATATGCCACAACTCCTCAATTTGGAAAGCAAAAACAAGACATATGATGTAAAAGTGTAAACTAATTACGAACAGCACTTTTGATTTTTATCTTCAATTCAGGGGCTACTTATTCACACAGTAAACTGTATTCTCTCTTCAGAGTGACTGGAATGTTTTTGCCTACATTCAACTTAAATATGAAAGTTTCCAAAAACGGCATAGTTTTCTTTAAGGCTATTCAATGCCAAACACAAAATTCTCTCTGCTTTCAGTGCTTGTCCTTCAGCACAATTACACAGGTTCATGATGTTCTCATTTCAATACATTGTTTTCTTATTTAAACTATTTGACTTTGAGCTTACATTGAGAATAAAATCACTTTTGCAAGTAAAACCTGGCCAAGAAAGGAAGCAGCACTACAATAAAACAATACACAGAATACAAAGCAGTTCCTTCAAAAGTGAAAGTGATAAAGAGTGATGTCTGTCAGTAAATTACGTTGAGATACATATTGGTTATTTTGAATTAGGAGTCCAACTTCAATATCTTCTATTAACAAGCCAAAATACAGATCAGAATTACGGGTAATTGAAAAGAATATGTAGCGCCTAGGTAAGCTTGGATGTGTTCAGAGAAACACTAAAAACGGATTGGCTTTATTTGTGGAATGCAATCCTGAAGAGTATTTGATATTTTGGGTAATAAGCTGACCGAAAATATTAGGAGAGCCATATGCACAAAATAGTATAGTCTCCTAGTGCACGTCACCGCCCTCTATTGCATAATCTACAACACCTTATACATCAAACCCAATTTACTAATATTATTGTTATGCATTCATTTGTCACATCTGCCTTTGCTGGTAAGGATAACAGTACAGGATCATCAAAATGTACTGAAACGAAACCTGTCCTAGTAAGGTCGTGTCCTAACTGGATTTGACAGAGGAGCGTGTAGCTGCCACCACCTTTGGTTTACCGGACGGTCTGGTCGAATAACCCTGGAAGCTAAAATTAGTGATGTTAAAGGGAGAGTGAAAAGCCAAGAGGAAGTATATAACCAAGTCTTTTTAATAACCAATTTAATATGCTGGGTACACAATGTGCAATTTAGGCAAATAGAATAACAATCACAGTATCACTAAACAATCCATAAAAAGTAAATATCCATTAAACAGTTAAGTTAATTTCTTCCTCAAATACATACGACCAATTAATATAATAAAACCGCAATTGACCTTCATTAAAGAAATACTAAAATAAACCATACAATAAACACCAATGTAAGTGAAAAGAAACCACAATATAAACATCAGATAAACCATACAATAAACACACCAATATAAGTTACCACAATTACAACAGCAATTTCAACTATAAAAGCAAAATACAAACTCTTCAATGTAAAGCCAAAAAAAAACAAAAAACGGGTTAATTGTTGTTTTAGATCAATTGATTGGAATATAGCTAATAGGATCAGCACAATCCAATCAATCAATCACTCACTTGGCCCTGTTACACAGACTGATTAATAGCAGTATGTTTAAGTCTAACCATAAATTCATAAATTAAAGCAAAGAAACTGTTACTATGTTTAAACTTGGTTTTATACAAGTCCTTGCCCAATGAAAACATGTAATCAAATACACATAATCCCACAAACAAACACATATAGATTTAAAATAGAGTCAGAGAGCTCCCGTCAACTGAACAGCTCCCCAGCATTTGGCGCACACTGCACACTGCACACTGCACACTGCACACTGCACACTGCACACTGCACATGTAAAAACAAGCAGCCCCCTATTATCTGCACACAAACCAACACAAGCAATGCTAGCCGTAGAAAGAGTCTCTCTTGTGTCTTCTGAGCACTGCTTATATCCCCATCTGCTCCCGGTATGACATCCCGTGATTGGTCGCAATGCTCAGTCCAATTAGGGTTAATAAGAGCCAATTCATTCAGTGACAGAGCCGACTGGCTCATCACAGTACTACTATATTTACAGCATGACATAACAGCGCGGCGCTGGAGCGGGAAAGTGCGCTTCTTTTTGCACATCGTCTACATGCGCGAAAAGCCTGGACACTTGGGCTAAAAAAAAGACAAAAATAGAAAGTGTGAAATATGAACGTTAACATTGTAGCGCAAACATTGGGCTTCGAGCCACGTGTAACAGACAGTGCGATTCAGAACAAAGTCAAAAATAGCTTCTGCACAACAATACAACTCTTAGCTAGTAAATTCATGTGGAAAATGGACGCCCCGTCTACAGGGCTGCGGCAAGTCGTGGCCTATTTGTTGGGGAAGGATGTTGAGCTCGGTTTTCCAAACGAGCCGCTGCATATTGACCTATGTCTATTGTCTAAATGTCTATTTATTTATTGATGTATTCATTTATTTCTTTCAACATGTATTGATTCATTGATGATTTTCTCTGTGTATTCATTTTTAATTCTGGCATGGATTATCCTGCATACAAAAGCAAAGGCCCGGGACAGTGCGAGCATGACTTATACAGCGCAGTGCAATCATGGTCGCTGCTTGACATCGTCCTGCAAATAAAAAAACATTGGCTGGATGTCAAGTCACACATTGCCGGGCCAGACCTCGAACCCGGATCCTCCGGATCGTCACCCTGCTGCTCTCCAGCTGAGCTACTCCGGCAACGGAACATCGGCGCGGAAGGGCGCTATTAACTGTGCGCTGTTTCTGCCGTCACTCATCTCCTGCAATGCCGTGTTTATGTGAGAGCTGTGACGCGCTGTAGCAGCAACTACATGTTTACTACATCTCATCTCCTCTGGGGTTTCAGTGTTTGTGAGACGGTGACACTAAACGCTGAAGTATAATGTCGGCCAATAAGCGCACTGGACACCGCCCACTGGCTGTGATTGACACAGCGGGCTTGTATGACGTCATTCACTGCTACAATGATCGAGCGCAGAAATACACCGTGGTCGTGCAAAAATGCTTTTTCTACTCTTGCGGTTTTTATTTTACACTACAGGAATAAATAACTAAACCAATATTAAATACATAGATACATGTCCCTGCCGATTCATTGAACATGTAGCACTATTTGCACATGCATGTATTTATTGTCTCACATTAGAGATGAGATGTAGAAAACATGTAGTTGCTGCTACAGCGCGTCACAGCTCTCACATAAACACGGCATTGCACATGCCTGTAGCCAAAGTCCGTTTTTTTGTCTTCATTAAAATGATCCTTTACAGGAGTATTACATGCGAAGCCAAGGCCGGCCCTATCGGAACAGGCAAATGCTAGGGGCGCCCGAAAGAGTGAACATTTGTACGGAGGTTTGTTGCACTCAGTGCTTGTTATTGTGTGGAACCAAGTCACAGCAATTCCTGGTTATTAGCCAATAGGATGTGAGTGTTAATATGGGATGTCCTGTAAAGAGCTGCTGTTAGGGAGTCAGTCAGTGAGTTGCACTGGGCAACAGCGGCACTTTGTACTGTCAAAAACAACACAAACACAGCTATTGGGTTTTGCTGATTTCTATACATAAGCAGCTAAAATTGGACATTGTCAACCTCGCCTCTAAAATATAAAAGTGCGCACACGACCGGGGGTCACGGTGCCATAGCTTGTGTTCACCTAGAAACTCGTCCGGCAGCGGCGGACGCAGCGGATTTCAGTGCAGACGCGTTTCAGCAGCGACACGTTTCCATCACACCCACCGGCACCGCGTCCAGTTTGCATATATAATGTTGCTTGATATGGGATTTTCCGCTGCTGATGTGTGGTTGTGAAGCAAAGATATGTTTGAGTCCAAATCTGCCTGATTTCATGGAGATTTTGAGCTGTTTTTTGACTTGTCTCCAGTTGTTAACATCTTCCCCAGAACCCGCACCCTGAATTACTCAATCGTCTTCGCCCTCATTTTTCAACACTAATTTTGTGCAGTGCACAGTGGGACAAAGGGAAATGGTACAGACTTGAATCTAATAAGACACAAAATGCTTGAAAGTTTCTATTATGTTTATCTATATGACTACAATAATCTTTAACAAATTAAAATGTAAGTGGTCTGAAACCGTTTTAATACAAATATATACATTTATTTAACCAGTTGATTTTTGTACTTTGTGAAATGAATGTACTAAATATAAGCAACGGGGTAAATGACTAATTCACAGATTTAGTCCATGTCTGGACCTTGATTATACCTTGACCAAGAAATGTGGACCCTGACACAACATAATTGACTACCCCTGCTGTAGAACATTGCTACATTATGCATATTGCACTAAGGTGTCTGTAATATCGTTTTTTCGTGCAATACTTTTATAATACTGTATTTATAATTCATTTTATGTCACTTGTTTCTTTAATACTGTTTTTATACTGTTTGTGTGGGGGTTTTGTTTCTAAAATAAAGAAGATCTCAAAGACATAAAGCTATGCAGTCTGTGAGTGTATGAACACAATGACCCTGCGATGCAGGGGGCACCACTTAAAATCTTGCCTAGGGCACCAAATTGGCCCTGTGCGCGGCAACTGACGTTATGCAAACGACATCAAGCTGGATAGTGAGTATGGGGTGAAAAGAGCAGGAGAGACGGGAGAGAAAGCAGGCAGCAGCGTCATTGTCGCAGAATATTGAACATATGTTCAAAAACACTGCCAAACAGGGTAAGGTTGTTATATTTACTACCTAATCTAACAGTTGAGATAGATAACGCTAACTACGTGCTAGCAAACAGTCGTCAACTCCACGCAGAAGGTAGCTAATGTTTTTACTCGTGTGTGTCTGTGTCTGTCAGATTACACAAAAACTACAAGACCGATTTTCACGAAACTCAGTGGAGGGGTGTAGCATGGGTCAAGGAAGAACACAGTAAATTCTGACCATTATCCATCCAGTGGGACTAGCTAGCTACAGTGACCGATTCAGAAGATTTTTACCCTGAATATGTGTGATGTGTCGGCGCTCCATTCACGTGTGTGTGTGTGTGTGTGTGTGTGTGTGTGTGTGTGTGTGCGTCCGTGCATGCGTGTGTTTGGACTGAAAAAGGTGGTACATGATCTTGGTAAGCAATTTGACAACATTGTAGTAAATATTTTCGGTGCATCAAAAAGCGTCCTCGTTAAGATACCAGCAGACAAGCTAATCCAGCACAAATTAGTGCATAAAAAGTAACCAAAATGAAGTATTTAAACCTCATAATTGAATACAAAATGAGGGGAAAAACTGCAAAAAGGTCCACTTTTTGAAAAAAAGAACCCCCCTTCCACTAGGCTGGCTACGGGCCTGTTGCAGGAGATGAGTGACAGCAGAAACAGCGCACAGTTAATAGCGCTCTTCCGGGTCTTTCCGGAGTTGCCCGAGTAGCTCAGTCGGGAGCGCGTCAGACTGAAGGTATGAAGCCCCAGGTCCGATCCCTGGCTCTGGCAATGAGCTACACTGTTTCCACTTCCACACTTTTACTCTGCACAACAATCTGACGCAGAGCAACCATGATTTTACAGCGAAGTGAAATCATGGTCACTCTGCTTCAGATTGTTCTGCAAAGTAAAAGCTTTCATTTCATGTTGTGTAAAAAAAGTGCAAAAGTCCAAAAGTGTCTTGACAAGTGTTGAAATTAAAGCTAGACCCACGCTAACGCGATTCTTTAAATCCCAGACGATATTTAAAATGGTGGGCTGCTCACATTTAACGACAGGCAGGATTTCACGGAATTTAGGTCTTTTGCATCATGATGCCCCAAAACAACTATTGTTATTTGAGGTATTTGAATCAATACTTATGAAAGTCAAAATCAAAAACTCAAAATAATGTAACTTGTTTTCGTGGATGTGCTCGACTCTCATTGGCTGCTGCCGGTCTCGGACCCGAGTCGCATCTTTAATATGAATTGTGTTGGATCTACTCGCCTGCCTGGCGAGCTGCAGGTTTGAGCAGAGGGCAGCGGCTCATCGGTTAGGCCCCGACCTGCTGCTTTCTGTTCAACCGGACACTCAATGACTCCATTGAATGAACAACCGGCTTAGATTGTACTTTTCAAATTGTGTAAAAAAGAGTTGGTTCTTTAATATGTTATTCATACAATTCTATGCTTAACTTAAACCCTCTACAGTTAAAAATAATGAAAATGCTCTGATTAAGGTTCAATTAAGCAATCGAGAGCTCTGTTGGAACAGATACCACAGGCAGTGCCCATCTTGCCCATCTTGCCAAAGACTATCAACATCAATATTATTAGCATTAGTAATGTAACTATTCTCAATTTCCCAGCTGAGCTCACAGACACTTTCACTGACCCCCCCTCCTTCCTGGGGGGTGAATCCCTTCCTAATTGATAGGGTATTTCTGTTAGTGAAAGGACTATTTCCATACAATATCATGACTTTAGACTTTAAACTATATCTCATTCAATGATTTATTTATTTTACATTAAGTTATACCTTCAGTAACTTCCTTATTTTCCCTCATATTCCATTCAACCACCTTCACAACTCTCATGCTGAAAGTGGCAGCACATATCTTTCACACATATCAAACTCCCTTTTTCCAGCTTCCCAAGCCTCATCAACTCTTAAACCCCTCGTCAACTTCCTCAAACCTTCCTCAACATCGCTCAGACCCACTAAATTGCTCTGTATCCTAAAAGCTGTTCTTTCTCCTTTTCCTAATTTCTTACAAGAAAATTCAAGTTATATTTATTGACATGTATTATTATTATTTATACACACATTTCACTCCATTATTTTAACTAAAATATTTACTTAACAAAATATCTTTTAGAAAATAAGCCTTTTAATTGATTTCAATAATGATTCCCAGGTACCTCAGGAAAACAAAGTTTCAAAAAATGTGTCCAGTCAATGATTTCCCCAATGAAGAGTTTGCGTGGGCACTAAGACTGTCCACCTGCGCGGCTCATATGTCCTTATTGTGTCAACTTCCTCCTATTGAAGTCCAATCTACACCGGTACATGTTCAGAAGAACTGTTCCCGAAACTAGGTTGAACTGATCAATAGTTAATTTCTTACCTACACATTGTATTTAGGGATCTTATATCTGGGAATTTCAAAAACTCTTCATTGTGGAACTCACAGCTACCAAACGACCCTTTAATTTCCTGGAGTATCTGGTTATCTATTGAAGACTCTGTATAGGAAGTTGAAGAAAGTGTTTTGTGATAATTATATAATGTTTTATATTAATACTAGCATTAGAAGTAGTTTGTATACAGACTGAGCAGATTAGATTTAGCAGCACAAGTAAAGGGTCAACAAGGTTGATTTGTTAGAAACTCCTGTCAGAAATGAAAGATCACCCAGTGCCGAAATAGCCTACAGATGTCTGCTGAGAATTTGTTTATGACTTAATCGTTTCTCCAGATAGGCAGGAATTGTTTCTGTTAACGAGCGATTGACACTAGGTAAATGACGACCGTGGGATCGCATCTTCCTAGTGCACATCAAAGACGGACATCTGCTTTGGATCCATCACCTCTTCACGGGAGGACAGATCATAAAACAGACCCGGACCTGTATCTTCTGATTGGATGAACGGCCATAAGATGTTACGTCATTTTCCTATAAAGCTGCACTCATGTTGGTAAACATTAAGTTCTCACTGAAGGAATTATTCCTGACGTGGGGCTTCCGAGCGGCTTGATTAAAGTTCTATTTGCTTTATCTCCACGATTTCTCCACTTATTTGCGAGACGGTTCTACATCTATGTATTCATATCTTCACCATATTTTACTGTTTCCTCAGATTCCCATTTCAGAAATTAGCTCAAATTCAATTTTCAACATTTTATTTTGTATTTCTGGGTTGTAAAATAGTATTTTATTTTTATTTTCTCCTTTAAATGGTTCAATGTTAATTTAGCTCACTTCTTCAATGCTTGTCATTTTATATTTCTATAGTATCCTTCAAATTCGTACCCTTTGACTACTTCACTCATCTTAAATCCAAGGTCTAATTTATTTCAGGTATTTTATGCTGGCCCCAAACATTTTCTGAAAATAAGACTATAATATATCACTATTCTGTTTACATTCTCCTGCCTGGATTTTACATCAGGCTGTCAGGGCTGCACCAGAGTGCTGCTCCTGTGGATGTCAGCCTTTCATTTCCCTTTAATTTGACTTTATAGAATTTGTCCATAATATGATTTTTAACAAACAAATCCTTGTCCTTCTGGGTCTTAGACGACACCATTACTATTTATTTACTTTATTATTACTTTATTTTTATTATTTAGTGTATATTGTGTATTACTTTAACATTATTCTCATAATAGAATATATAATTTATTTATAATTTGTGATGCCTTATGCACTCTATATGCACTCTATATACAGTTAAATGTTTAGATCCAGCCTGGAGCTGAACCTCTGGAGCCACTGGGGAGCTGTTCAGTTGACGGGAGCTCTCTGACTCTATTTTAAATCTATATGTGTTTGTTTGTGGGATTATGTGTATTTGATTACATGTTTTCATTGTTTAAACTTGGTTTTATACAAGTCCTTGCCCATAGTAACAGTTTCTTTGCTTTAATTTATGAATTTATGGTTAGACTTAAACATACTGCTATTAATCAGTCTGTGTAACAGGGCCAAGTGAGTGATTGATTGATTGGATTTTGCTGATCCTATTAGCTATATTCCAATCAATTGATCTAAAACAGCAATTAACCCGTTTTTTTTTTTTTTTTTGGCTTGTTGTGAATTTTGGCTTTACATTGAAGAGTTTGTATTGTGTGCTTTTATAGTTGAAATTGCTGTTGTAATTGTGGTAACTTATATTGGTGTGTTTATTGTATGGTTTATCTGATGTTTATATTGTGGTTTCTTTTCACTTACATTGGTGTTTATTGTATGGTTTATTTTAGTATTTCTTTAATGAAGGTCAATTGCGGTTTTATTATAATAATTGGTCGTATGTATTTGAGGGAGAAATTAACTTAACTGTTTAATGGATATTGACTTTTTATGGATTGTTTAGTGATACTGTGATTGTTATTCTATTTGCCTAAATTGCACATTGTGTACCCAGCGTATTAAATTGGTTATTAAAAAGACTTGGTTATATACTTCCTCTTGGCTTTTCACTCTCCCTTTAACATCACTAATTTTAGCTTCCAGGGTTATTCGACCGGACCGTCCGGTAAACCAAAGGTGGTGGCAGCTACACGCTCCTCTGTCAAATCCAGTTAGGACACGACCTTACTAGGACAGGTTTCGTTTCAGTACATATTGATGATCCTGTACTGTTATCCTAACCAACAAAGGCAGATGTGACAAATTAATGCATAACAATAATATTAGTAAATTGGGTTTGATGTATAAGGTGTTGTAGATTATGCAATAGATCTCAACGTAATTTACTGACAGACATCACTCTTTATCACTTTCACTTTTGAAGGAACTGCTTTGTATTCTGTGTATTGTTTTATTGTAGTGCTGCTTCTTTTCTTGGCCAGGTTTTACTTGCAAACGTGATTTTATTCTCAATGTAAGCTCAAAGTCAAATAGTTTAAATAAGAAAACAATGTATTGAAATGAGAACATCATGAACCTGTGTAATTGTGCTGAAGGACAAGCACTGAAAGCAGAGAGAATTTTGTGTTTGGCATTGAATAGCCTTAAAGAAAACTATGCCGTTTTTGGAAACTTTCATATTTAAGTTGAATGTAGGCAAAAACATTCCAGTCACTCTGAAGAGAGAATACAGTTTACTGTTCGAATAAGTAGCCCCTGAATTGAAGATAAAAATCAAAAGTGCTGTTCGTAATTAGTTTACACTTTTACATCAGATGTCTTGTTTTTGCTTTCCAAATTGAGGAGTTGTGGCATATAATGTAAATGAAGTTACTTCACTAGTAGTGTGATTTCTACGTTGTGTATGTGTGTTTGTATATATGAACTCATACATTTTTTAAAGATTGTATTTGGAAAACAAATTCAGGTATAGCACGTGTCCCCCTTTTGAATGGGTTCTATATATAACATTTTAAAACGAATGGTTCTGTGTAGAACGCTATGTTTGGGGGTTCTTCATGTAACCCCTTTGAAGGGGTTCTACATAGAACCATAAAGGGATCCACCAGAGCGATTACTCGAGGAACCCTTTATGGTTCTGTGCAGAACAATTTCTTCTAAGAGTGTGGAGTGTCGCCACACAATTTCTCTCAGAGGGCTTTTGACCAATGGCAATCCAATCCTGAATGACGTCACCACTATCCTGTTGTACTTTATGCGAGAGATGTATTAAGTAGTTTATAATGAGAAGAATAACAATAATCGCCTGTTTTTCATAGTTGCCTATAGGTTTTGTATCCATTGTCTCCTTCATATTAGGAAAGGAAGTTGATCCATAGCCTACTCAGAGACAACTGAGAGTTGGTCTCTGAGCAGCAGCACAAAGGGGTCGAGTCTCTCAATGTCCGTGTGTTGGAGATATTCCACCATATTGGTCCCAGCCTTTAAAACAATGTTAATGAAAGGTACTCACAGTCATTTTAAATATTACATCCTGTAGTGTTTCCTTTCAAAATATAATCTTATTATGACTTGAACTAAATAAATCCTTTGACCCACTAATACCAAATTACAGTTAGGGGGGCCACAGGTGTGATTTGAAAATACGATCTTCCATGTCTTTCTGTTGTGTTTTGACCTGGGGATCTGTAATTGTCCAAGTGGCTACTGCACATGTACTTATTTAATATTAAATGTGTTATTTAATTAGGCTTGGTTCTGGTGAGCATGTACAAGACGTCAGCTTTTTAAATAACTGTGTGTATTGGATCATACACATTTTAGAAATACTCTCACAAACTTCCCGCATTGGTACCTCACCAGGGAGGTAGAAAACAGCAATAGCATTGAAAAAGTGTGATTGTAGTTCTGCTCTTCTGCAATATATTTCTACAAGATCAAGAACGGGCTCTGAAAACACTGAGGGTACAGGACGAGGACAGCGAAGCAATGAGCAACACTTGATACAGGATAAGAGCAACGGATACTTAGAATTTATAGGTGTAGGCCCCGTAGTAAAATATTCCCATCCGTTTTCATGGTACAATACTTTGATAATGACCCCCAATAGTCTTTCAAATGCCTGAATATCTGATAAACATTTTTTTTTCTGAATTGAAAACCCCAGCTGGCTATGCATTCGTTTGGCACCATATAACATTTCGGAATCTGTGCATTCTTTACCCTTCCACAGGCGGTACACACTGGCAGCAAAACATAAATTGTTACCTTGGTTTATGTCTATTATTTTACTAAATAAAATACCTTTTAAGCGCCTCCGCGCACCACCACCACCTTGCATATTTCTAATCACAGTGACCGTTATTCGCAAACTCACATGTGATAGAATTTTGTTGTGACTTTGTAGTAAATTAGCTATGCTCTCTAAGAAATCTGCAGCGTCCAGCTCCCCCACATTTCGCCTCCTCGATTAGAAAGGATTATTTAATGACCCCGAGCTCGGTCTCAGCTGTACAAAATCATTAGGACCCACATTGTGTGATATTTCATTTAGCAATCCTTGCACAGCTCCATGCACAATACGGACAGCATTCATATAAGATTGTACCAGATCCAGGTTCACAAACCTGAATTCTTCATAAAACTCCATAGCCCGAAACCTATTAATTTCTCGGTCATAGCGACGAATAATCTCCAAAAACCCCCGAGGAGGGTCCCCGCCAACGCCACCCTCAGCCATTTGTTCATCATTTTCATTATTCATCTCTAACATTGCAGCATCACCACCCCCGAACTGATTATCATTGTTATTAGCTACCGATGCTAGTTCCTTAGATACATCCTGATCTATATATTCCTGAATTTCCAAGTTTACCGGATGGCCTCCCGTCTGGAGAGTGTGCAACAGTGTCTGTGACCGTGCTAATTGTGACACATTTGTTCTAAATTTAAGCCTACGCAGCATTCTTTTCGCAGCATTAATTTTATTTCGCATTACCCCCCTAATTACACAAGCAGACTGACAGTTTTTGTGCTTCTCCTTTTTCATTGTTTGTCAATTGTTGTTTTCAGAATTGGTTGTTTTTTGTAACAACCCTTCTCGATCTTGCAGAGACTGATTGATTCACAGTGTGAATTACAGATTCATCAAACTCTCATCAGAAACGGGTCAATTCCCTATTTGTTTTAACAAATTTGTCAAAACATGTATTTTGCACTGAGCGGTGTTTAACGCCTCCACAAGCTGACTGCATATCTTGCTAAACACCAGGGCCCTACAATCACCAGGGGTCTGTATGTCAACACAGGGTGATTGATCACATTTCATCTCAGTATCCCCACTAGTGGTGGCTTTAACCGTGCTTTTACCCCGTTTACCTCTTTTTACAGTAGCGGAGCTCGGTCGGTTCACTTTCACACATTGCACCCCCACATCGGTGGTGTCGTGTGCCACCCGGTTTGTCTTACTCAGGGCTTTTCTGGGCGCTGTGTTTCCCCTTTGTGTGACTGGTGGCTGTCTCCCCCGCTGTAGAACGGACCTCCCTTTATCAGCACGATCGGATCTCTTCAGCTGTTTTCCACTTGACACGCCTCTCAAGCAGGGCAATGCAGGCTGTGCCGCATTTTTAGCTATAATAAAACAAACATGTCAATTACACTTTATACAGTGACTTTTCACTACATTTCGAACAAATACAAAATATATTATTATTATTATTATTATTATTAATAACATTGGTAAAAACGGTGAATGTTACACACCTCCATTCAAAGTTTGCTCTGTGACTTGGGGTGGGTGGGGGAGTGTGTAGTTATGTGGGTTAAACAACTGTCAAATCAAAAAACAAACATTGGTCACATAAATGTACACGATATTATGTTTTAGAAGATGTAATTAATTCATAATATGTAACAACTTGTTCTATGGCATACCATGAAATCTGAATAAAACTGGCCATTAAACACATTGCTTTGGCCCACCTTCAGAACACGTGTCTCCTGCGGTTTGGAAGGCGCTGTTCGGGACGTAGGCGTTGGGGGTTGTGAGTTCCACTCTCCGTGGTCCCCTGCGGGGTGCTCGGCCCGACAGTCTCGGCTCTGTTATTCTGTGCTGTAATATCTCGGTTCTCTCTCACCTTAAATTATACAAACCATGAACTATGCATGATATACTAACACTTTTAAACCCAACTCTATTACTATAAAAAACATTCTTACCATCAATACATGATAACGCATTTACTTGCTCTTCCTCATCAAATGGACCCCAGTCAGATGCCATTATGAAGAGTGTGTCCCTTCATATATTATATTGGATGTGTAAAATTAACTGCTTGGAGCGGCTTATTTATGGGGGGGCAAAATGGTATTTCATAATTTTTCTAAGAATCACACAAAATTGTATTCCACATAACATACCAGGAAACCGCCAAAAATGTTGTTCTTATTACAGAATTCAGTTGGGGCGGTATGTTGGGGTGTCTATTTCACTCCGATAAAGTTGATCTCCAACAGACATCTGTATCTATGCGTGCTATGGTCATGGTCTCACGTTCAAAACAACGTGTACACACTGGGTGAGGTGACCATTTGGAGAGATAAATTGTTATCACATATTTGTTATGGACACGAGCCTAATGGGTACAAATGACTGTACCCACGTGGC
Source organism: Amia ocellicauda (assembly GCF_036373705.1). Taxonomy (NCBI): domain Eukaryota; kingdom Metazoa; phylum Chordata; class Actinopteri; order Amiiformes; family Amiidae; genus Amia; species Amia ocellicauda. Next base: position 884,926 of record NW_027102865.1, read on the forward strand.
ACCCATACACGCACCCAACTCCGCCCACACTCCTCCTCCTCTGTAGAGCCACTGCCCCCCATTTACCCACGTGTCCCCACACACGCCCCCAACCCCACCCACACCCCGCCTCCTCTGTAGAGCCGCCGGCCACCATTTACAGTATAAAGAGCATGCTGGTAAACACAGCCGTACGAAGAATTCTTTTAAAGGACTTTATTAAATAAATAACTTTACAGACCCACCTGATCAGTGGAGTTTTACAGCTGGACAATTGACTAAGTCGACTGAATACGAAAGTGTCAGTCATTTAAATAGCTATTTGAGTCTTAAGAAACTTGACCCTTGGAACGAACAGGGCCCTGCTTTCCTCAAAGACTTTGTCTTCAAGTAACTACGGTGGAACCCTGCTTACAAAGAAGATTTTGTGCACAACCTTGGAGCCTTCAAACCAGTGGAAAATCTGTTTGGAAAAGACTCTACATTCGCGAAACCCCAACTTCCAGGTGCATCGACTGAGTGGAAGTTCTTGGACAAAGCCGAACCAGACTGCCTTTGTTCCAAACCACACGGACCTCGTGCCGTGTGCTGTTATCTGAGCCCGAAGCCAGAGAGGCCTCTCTGCGATGAAGTTCAGATAAGTTTAACAGTTTGGAGTTTGTGATTCATGACATTTAAGAAATCAATTAGAAATGTTAATCTGTGATTCATAACTCTAGAATGTGTAATATCATTTAGTTTTCTTAAATATAAATGTGTGTTGCATTCAACTGTTTTGTTGATAATTTTAGAAATAAAATCTGTCAACGCCGAGAAATATCTTCTCATTCCTGTTTAACTGTTTAGTCTGAAATTGACACAAGTGAATAGACATTAGATTATTGGTGGCCCTGCCTATCCTTAATCATTGAATAATAATCAGTTAAGGGAAATTGTGGTAACAAGTAATGATAGGATCTTTCTCTGTACCTAAACGTTAATGAGACTGATATATATATATATAACGAGAAGTTACCTGACATAAATACTAACCTGCGTAGTTATTTAATGTCTGACTAACAATACTAATGAGAGACTCACCTTCGTCTTACTAACCGGTATTGTAGTCAATGTGTTTATAACCTTTTTTGTTTAAAGATTTGTGTGTTATCATATGCGATCCCATGGTCTTTGATTTGGTCACGGAAGTGATTTGTCTTTGATTTGTTGATCTAGAGTTGAATTTTAATTAGTTTTTCCCTTTTGTATAATTAGTGTAGTGCTACATTTAGTCTTTGTTTTTGAATAAATTTGACAATTTATATCTGTCTGCGTCCAATTATTACAGAAATTGAGTTCTACAAGACTCCAGGATTCGTGATAAGGTAATACTATAAATTCACTTCTTTAATTGAAATTTATAAGTGTACCTTATACATAATGTATCTATTAAATTAACTGAACAATATGAAGCTAGTAACTATGTTTAATTAGTGCTGGTTTTACAGTTATAAATTGCTCAAATATTGTAAGAAAGACAATTTGACCGCCTGTTCTAAAGTGAAAGTTATATTCACATTAATTATTGCACTAATTCAGTGATATTTATGTTTATTGGCCTAGAATAAGGCAATAATTATGGCTAAACTGCCAACAACACAGTACTAAAGAGAATTGGACTCCCTGTTGTAAAGATTTACACTAGGGGTGTCCCGAAGCACAATACCTTATTCGGAAAGGCACGGATAATGGCTTCAAAACCAATAACGAATAATTTTGCCGAATAATATGCCGCTAAGGCTGAGACAGTCACAGCTTGTGTTTGATGGATAACAGGTGAGCCAGGGGATCATATCACGAAACTTAAATGTCTGAAATCACTAGGCAATAATGTCCGTGTGAAATGAATGTGTGTAAACTTTAGGAATGAAATGAGCGCAAATCAAATAGCAGCTCTTCTCTCTGAAATCAGAGCTTTAACGGGGTGCTTGAATATGATTTCACTTTTCTAACTTTAGTTAGTGTGTAATGTTGCTGTTTGAGCATAAACAACATCTGCAAAGTTACGAAGCTCAAAGTTCAAAGCAAAGGGAGATATTTGCTGTTAAAGAAATCGTTTTTTAAGGACTACAACAAACGGCTGGGTTAGTGACATCACTAACCCTAGAATTGACATAAACCCCGTCCCCTGAACACAATTCAGAGATTATCAAGACAGAATATGCTAATCAATGAGTAGAAGATAACTAAACATAGTCCAGTTAACATAATAGATGGTGAGGTACATTACTACACACAAATAATATGGTTTGCTAAGTTGTTAATATGAAAGAATGTTGATCCTTCAAATGTTTAATACATGTTAAATAATGGGTAATATGTCCTTACTAATCAGAATTACTAGTGTACTTATGCTTAACTAATGCATCATTCTGGACTATTCAAATAAAGTGTTATCACAGTTCTTAATGACATGCGTATTTTGGACATAGTCAGGTGCAAAAACAAGAAGGTTACTTTGTTGTCGGTGTTTGCGCAGAGGTTGCGTATGTTTGCGCACAGATAGCGGATAATCGCTCGCACCTTGGAACCTATTTCCGGGAGCGCGTTGTTGAGCCACCAGGCTCTGTTTTGTGCGGATGGGCGGCCGGAGCGCGTTAAGGGTTTTCTGTTACAACGTTGTCGTTAATAACTAATGATCTTCGCATGCAAGTCAATCAATCAAAACTAACTTGAGCTGGACAATAACTTTATTCTAGAGCTGCTGTAAAGCCAAAACAATCTCTGTCACTTTCATTTCTTATCACTGGAAAGCTGCTTTCAAACAATTCATATTGTTAAAAGCGCTATATAAATGAAGGTGATTGACTTCCCTTGCATAGACTTTTTGTCACTGCTGGTTTTACTGTTCTAAATAACAGTAGGACTTAGCCTAGATTTAATACCAGATTTCTTTGTTTTTTAAGTTCAAATGTATTATTATGTGAATTGGTACTTAAGTAAATGGTGTGTGATTATATGCATGACATTCATTCGGTGACAGTGGAATACAAACAGTCTTACCGGTGTATTCTCAACATCAGTTTCATCTGAATCCGTATATCCGTGTATCATAACAGCTTCACATTATTTATTGGCCCCGACAGTGTAAAAACAAATTAAATGCATTAGATAGGTCTACTTACTGCTCACAAACTTGATAGAGGCAGCGTACACTGGCCAGCCATGTTTTGGCTTTTTCCCTTTCTGCCATCCCACAGCAGCTGAACAGTCAGTTTGCGGGTATCCATCGTCATCCATCTTGGTGTCATCATATTTACGTATGGCTTCGGTTTCCACCTCGCTATACATCCCAGCATCCTCCCCACTGACCCATTGGACCACTGCAAACTTTCTCATCACACCTTGGGCTTTAGAAGAGTTTGGCTTTTAGTGAATTTAGATCACGGCTGTTTCATCAGATCTCACATGGGAAGGTCACAGTTTTGTGTCTTGTGAGTCTGATTGTAGCGTCATGGGCATCATTTTTGCTTTGTAAGACCAGTTTGCCAGACACAGACATAATGCTAGGCCAGCTAAATGTCAGCTGCATGCAAGTTAGCTGCAGATCTGTGAAAGATTAGTACAATCGATAATGAGGGCTGTCGATTTAACGCGGTAATCTGATTCATTAACGTTAGTTGTGAGAAACTAACGCGATTCAAATATTTTAACTCAATTAACCCACCCGCCCCTGACCAACGTAGGTAGATTTGTGTAATGAAATAGATTCAAAACTGAATCGCTTGACAGTAAAAAAAGTAAATGTAGTCTAATGTTAACGGTATAATACCCATTCAACATAAACCAACAAATACATGAATCCAGTTCACGTTACCTAAATACACGAAGCAAGGGCAATATCAAAGTTGTTGCTGGCTCAGTTAGCTCCTAGCAAGGTAACCTTAACTCTTGCAACTGTTGTCTTATTGAACAAACCAACTACTTTGCTTATAAATTACTAAATGAACCAACCTGAATCAACACAAATCCCTGAGTAATAATTACAACAAGATACAATTATTCTTTCCTTCGGGGTGACGTTAGAAATCCATGTTTAATCGATCTGAAACCTCTGTTGAAACTTAAAGCAACGGCCCGTTTTACCGCTGTCTGGCTGCTTCAATGAGTCAGTGATCTGGATTTCTATTGGATCCCGCGCAGCAGTTCAAACATCAACCAATCGGCATATTGTATGGTCTTATGGCCCTAATGCACTTGCCTACATGTAGCGATGTGTTTTCTATTATGCAAAATGGCGAAACGAAAATTGTGTTGCTTTAACAGTTGCCAAGAAGAAAGAATGATTCCTCGTCGTACTCGGACCAGGTGGAAAACAAGGCAAAACTTGTTTTTCCAGCAAAGTTTTGGTCATATTGATAATTTATAGGCCCTAGAAATGTGTGTATTAAATATGATAAACTATAATATATTCATAAATAGGCATTATACTTATTGTTGAACATAATTGTACAAATAATGTTTAGTTTAAGTTATGTTAAGTTTTAAGGTTTTAAAAATGTGTTTAAAATGTTGTAAAATGCATTGACAAACATATCTGAAGGCGAGTAGATTTCCCACTACAGCTGGTCATGTTGTTTTTAAATGCTGCCCGTGAACTGAACAATGAACGAAGTCACCATATCTAAATATTCACAACAAACACCCTTTCGACATGAAACCAAGAAATGAGAGCAATGCTTTCACTGCTCGCCATAGCGTCTCAATGTTAGTGTCCCTCAGCAGGATATGTCGCCCATTTTAGGTTTACAGGCATTCTATAAATTAGCAGCCTGGCATTAGTACTGTCAGTAAAATATTATGCATGGCTAATAATTTTATGTCATAATAATATATTCATCTGTAGCCTATGGAGATGGCTTCCATCTCAAGACACCAATATAAATCTAAGCACAACAGCAATGCTAAAATGTAATGTATTATTGTGTCTGTAAAAGTGAAAGGAGCATACAGGTAGATGGTGGGGTGGGTTGTGAACACTAGCTTTAATCTTGATGAACATCCTGGGAATTAATAACAGTCAAAACAGCTTGCCATATTGTTGAACAAGAATATCAACATTTAGAGTAAAACAGGTTTCTTTTGGTACACACTTTGCTTATGATCACTCAAATTTGGATTCTTTCCCATTTGTTACAGAATACCAACCAATCAAACCTGGTGTCTTCAGGTCCCTCAAATGACCATGTCACAGATGCCAGTTGGCTGAACATCCTCGCATTTTCCATGAAGCACAATGTAACAGAGGCTTTAATGGAGGACCTACTGAAGCTGTTAAGGTTATGTAGTGGGGATGCTGCAAGCATCCCAAGTAGCAAGTACATGCTAGAGAAGGAGTTTAAAGATTATGTAGACAAATCAGAATACCATCTGTGAGACAAAGTTTAGAGTTGGGTCAATTTTTTATTTGTATACCTTTGAGGAATCAACTTCAAGCTCTTTTGGAGAATGAGCCTATTCCAAATATTTACAATGACCAAAACAGATGGAATAATAGATTTTTCAGATGGGAAGTTGTACAAATATCTGAAATCAGTTAGTGATTCATTCTTTTCCCTGTCTTTCAATTGTGATGGAGTGCCAGTGTTCCAGTCATCTAAATACAGCATATGGCCCTTACTATGCTCTGTTAATGAATTACCCCCAGAGGAAAGAGATACAAATGTCATACTATGTGCCTTGTGGTTTGGGTCATCAAAACCACAAATGACTAGCTTCCTCAAACCTTTTGTGGAGGAATGCAAAAGTCTTGGACAAACAGGTCTTCAGTGGCAGGATCCAGTAGATCACTCAATCAAAACGACAAAGGTCTATGCATTATGTGCCATATGTGATGCTGTTGCACGACCTTTACTGCAAAATTTCAAGCAGTTTAATGGAGAGTATGGGTGTGGGCACTGTCTTCATCCAGGTGTTCCTTAGAGATCATGACACAACTGTGCAAATAGGTGAGATTGCCAAAAATAATGAACAGAGCATTTTGGGCATAAAAGGGCCATCTCCAATTGTGGACTTGCCAGATTTTGACCTGATCAATGGCATGGTCCCTGATTACATGCATTGTGTGTTGCTGGGGGTTTGCCGGCAAATAGCCACTTTATGGTTTGATTCCAAAAGCTATAGTAAACCATGGTATGTTGGTTTGAACACTGTAACAGTGGATGTAAATCTTTTAGCAATCAAGCCTCTAAGCATTTTTTCCAGAATCCCACGGTCTATTGTTGAGCTAAGGTTTTGGAAAGCTCACGAATGACAGAACTGGCTTTTATATTACAGTTTGCCAGTCCTGGAGGGGATACTTCCAAACAGGTATCTTTGCCACTGGGCTCTACTTGTGGAGGGTGTGAGCATTTTGCTAGGTTCAGACATTAGCCAAGAGGATATTGACCATGCTCATGAGGCTCTTGAGCTTTATGTTAAATCAGTTCAGTCTTTGTATGGCGAAGATCAGGTGACCTACAATATGCATTCACTTCTGCATTTGACTAAGAGTGTTGAGAATTTGGGTCCTCTCTGGGCCCAGTCTGCTTTCATGTTTGAGAGCTATAATGGCTACTTGCTCAAGCAAGTCAAAAGCAGTAATGCAGTGCCTCAGCAGCTTTGCAAAAGAGTAGCATGGTCTCGGGCATTGCCACGCATAGCTAAGGCCTGCTCATCCAATGATGTTTCACCTGAAATTAAATCATTCTACACAGAAATGACCTCTGGTAAACGTCATGTAAAGAATTATACTAGATATGACTTGCACTTGGAGTGCCAAAGATTAGGCCAGTGTCTGAAAATAATATGAATGCATTGCATGCATTGCTAGATGTACCTGGGACCTCTATTGGCAGGTACTACAACAGAATAGTTATCAACGGAGAGGTCATTCAAAGCCAAACATACACAAAGACAAAGAAAAGGAACAACTCGGTTGTGATATTGAAAGATGGCAGTATTTTCACGGTTTCACACTTTCTCTGTGTCAGTGATGACCAATATCACTTATATGCAGTTGGCAAATTTGGAAATTGTACAGTGCAGAAACTGGTTCGAGGATCTGCTGTCAAAATATCACTGACCTTTATGCGGACTGTTCATTTTCCTACAGGATTTGAAAGAGCAGTTGATCTAAGGTTGATTATACAGTATATGACCATGTTTGATTATAGGCATAGGGCTCCACTTAGGACAAGGCAAGAGCATGAGTTAAGTACAGCCTTATACTGCTAAACTGCACTGTGTTTTATACATGTCTTCATATGCTGGACATTCATATTAAATTTGCACTATTTTCCTATGTTTTTACTTCATCAAAAACTATATGCCTTTAGTTGTATGTAGGACATATATGATTAAAAATACATTAATATTATGCAATTTATATATGTGTTTTTTGCAGCATATATGTCCCTTACAATATTCGGTTTGAACATATAAGAATCACAGGTTTTTTTAGGAAAAGGAAAGGATCCAAGTGCAGGCTTTAGAGTTGAAGCAGATAATCCAATAAGGGCAAAACGAGAGAGCATAAACAGGGACAGTCCAGGTCAAACGATCAAGCGAACAGGCTAGTAGAGAGATCCGAAAGGGGTAAACGAGAGAAGGAAGCAAGAGGTCAAAAATACACGGGAAGGCAATCAAGAAACAAGGCTTAGAATTGATTCAGGAGAGAATGCAAGACTTCGCGATGAATCTAGGAAACAGAGGGGTACTGTGTACTGTGAAGGAGAGAGGGATTGAACGAGGTGAATGAAGGATTGACCAATGATAGGAGAGGAGGACAGAACAGGTGCACCTGGTAGGGAAGAATGTGGAAAGACTGGTTTGACTGGACAAAGGAAAAGAGAAGCACTAAACTAGTATTTGGGAGAGGGAGACCTCTGGTGGTGAACTAAGGTAGAAGCAGGGGAGACCGTGACAGTCTCCAAGGTTCTCATCGTAAATAACAAACAGAAATCAAACTACCTTCTGGCCTGACCTTCCAGCTTGACCTTATCTTTCTTAAGTATACAAGAGAGATTAACAGGTGTGAGAAAAGAATTTCTAACTTTCCTTCCACACATACATACATACATACATACATACATACATACATACGGAAAATAAATAATAGAATTTTGAATCACAATAAGATGTTATCAAGTACAGAAAAAGAAAATGTAATAAAATGTGATCTTAAATACATACAAATAAAGAAAATTGGTTTACTATTTCCAGATTCCTTTTTTGAAATACAATGACATGCATTACAAATGAGTATTTACATTATATTTACAGCCGGTGCTCGTGTGTCACTGTGTCCCTCAGGCTGTGGTAGGCGCTGACATATTGGGCAGCCAGGGTGGCTGTGTGTCCCTCCCCCAGGAGGACTGACCGTTTTTCTTTTTTCTAAGTTTTGTCACAGGTTGGGTGGGCATCCATTATGTTGTTACAGAATGTGTCCCTTATTTTGGGCTAAAGCTTTCCGTGGAGGGGAACGTGGATCAGTTTGTACCATTTTTGGGAAGATCTGCCTTGTTGGGGCGGAGCTGTGATCCAGGTGAACAGCAGATCGGGCATAGTATATGAGTGACATAGTATATATAGTATTGCTTGACCGGCCTTCCTACTCCTCTATGTCATATACTGTTCCCCCACAATAAGAAAAGCACTGAAAACAGAAGACAAAATAAACAAACTGAAAAAAGTAAAGCAACAAAAAAACGCAGCCAAAGGACAGAGCTCTCAGCAGCACTCCCGCTCACTGCAGACCCCTCCCACACACTCCCAGCTGAGAGAGAGAGAGAGAGAGAGAGAGAGTGTTAGTGTCTGTCTGTCTCTCTCTCTCTGTAGATGCATCATAGGGAACATATGTAACAATCTCTCTTTTTGTTTACCAAAAATGAGAATGAACGTATTTCAAGTGGGTGTTGCCTTGGTTGGAAACGTTTTAAGATTATTTATGAAGTGTAAAGTGGATTTGTCTCAGTTCTCCGTAGTTTTCAATGTATGTGCCATTCAGTAGCGTTCATGTTACAGATGTGCCCTATGCAGTGGTAGGGTCAATAAAATGTCAGTAAAACTTTATTTTAGCAATTATGGAGGGAAGAACTGCAAATAGCGGGTCCCCACTAATTATCTAACTTACCAACAACGTTTAAAATTAGGTCTTGCGAAGCTGCCAAATAATGCTGTATAATCATATGTGTCTTCATACACCGGCTGCTATAGTCTGATAGCTTTGATTATATATACATATTTTCTCGTGAACCACAAATGCTATTTGCTTGATTTTTACAGAGTATGTTATAAATACCATTGTTATGAAGCCTGACAAATTGTATGCTGTAATTATGAATATTTTCAAATCATTTGTTTGTTTTTCCTAACATGTTACAAATGTTCCCTATGTGAAAGATGCATTATATCTTAATAACGTCTAAACAATTAAAGATATACAGATTATTATTTTCGGTAAAGTTATAACACATTGCTATTAACTATGTGTGTCAGTAAAAGTTTAAAAAATCCTAATAATTTTTTATTGATCCTGCAAAATAAGTGTTTAGGGAACATTTGTAACATTAGGGTTACGATTTGCCATAGACGCGGAATGAGTTTGATTGTGATGTTAAATGGGGTTTAAAGACGCAGTCGCCTCGGTGCTGATTACTATTGCTGTGTTTCTCCACTTCTACTCCATGCTTGGGAACGCCCACATCCAGTGACGTCAAAACCGGTGGAAAAGCGGGCCGGTTCAAAAAAGATCAGCTGGATCCCAGGCCGAGCAGCAGCTCCGGCTCCAGCACCGGCACCATGTCGCTGGAAAAGCGCTAAGTGAGCTCACAGTGAGCTCAGTGTAATGTCTGCTCTGGTGAGCTCACAGTGTGACCTAGTCGTGAGTTCACGTCTTCACTGGGTAGTCCTTGACAACTTAATTGACTCAAATCTTGGGCTTAATTGGTCAAAATGACCATTGGTTGAAGGTACTCAGGGACTGATGTGTAGAGAGACTTATTAAACCTGCATGATTGTGGTTTTCCCAGATCAGAATTAACCAGATCACCACAAAGGAACATGGTAGGTGCTATTGCAACACAGATTACACAAATACATTGAAATCCAAGTTTGCAGTGGTCCTTGGGCCATTGTGTGGTGATCCAGATCACTTCAGCAGGAATTTTGCAGTGGTCTGGACTACAACTCTCTCTCTCTCTCTCTCTCTCTCTCTCTCTCAATTCAGTGCATTTGAATTGTCAAAGCAATTGGACATGCATACATACATACATACATATACACTCACCTAAAGGATTATTAGGAACACCTGTTCAATTTCTCATTAATGCAATTATCTAACCAACCAATCACATGGCAGTTGCTTCAATGCATTTAGGGGTGTGGTCCTGGTCAAGACAATCTCCTGAACTCCAAACTGAATGTCTGAATGGGAATGAAAGGTGATTTAAGCAATTTTGAGCGTGGCATGGTTGTTGGTGCCAGACGGGCCGGTCTGAGTATTTCACAATCTGCTCAGTTACTGGGATTTTCACGCACAACCATTTCTAGGGTTTACAAAGAATGGTGTGAAAAGGGAAAAACATCCAGTATGCGGCAGTCCTGTGGGCGAAAATGCCTTGTTGATGCTAGAGCTCAGAGGAGAATGGGCCGACTCAATTCAAGCTGATAGAAGAGCAACTTTGACTGAAATAACCACTCGCTACAACCGAGGTATGCAGCAAAGCATTTGTGATGCCACAACACGTACAACCTTGAGGCGGATGGGCTACAACAGCAGAAGACCCCACTGGGTACCACTCATCTCCACTACAAATAGGAAAAAGAGGCTACAATTTGCACAAGCTCACCAAAATTGGACAGTTGAAGACTGGAAAAATGTTGCCTGGTCTGATGAGTCTCGATTTCAGAGTCAGAATTTGGCGTAAACAGAATGAGAACATGGATCCATCATGCCTTGTTACCACTGTGCAGGCTGGTGGTGGTGGTGTAATGGTGTGGGGGATGTTTTCTTGGCACACTTTAGGCCCCTTAGTGCCAATTGGGCATCGTTTAAATGCCACGGCCCGTTGTTTCTGACCATGTCCATCCCTTTATGACCACCATGTACCCATCCTCTGATGGCTACTTCCAGCAGGATAATGCACCATGTCACAAAGGTCGAATCATTTCAAATTGGTTTCTTGAACATGACAATGAGTTCACTGTACTAAACTGGCCCCCACAGTCACCAGATCTCAACCCAATAGAGCATCTTTGGGATGTGGTGTGTAACGTTATGTTGGGTGTATTTGGATAAGAGTATTTGGGCTCTGAGCTGAAGCACGGATCTAAAGAAGACCTCTCCCCCCCAAAGTTATCAGATTTCCTTAGCTCATCAGCTTGGAACTGGTTTGCATCAAAGTGACAGTTTTGGGGAGGATGGCACCGAGAAGAGGCCAAATAGTTTGTTATTCTGCTATGAGATGTCTGGAGAAAGGGGCCTGTGGGTGATAAAAACTCTTTGAAGTGGATGAGAGCCGAAATCCCGACATAGAGCTACGAACCCAGGCCAACCGGCATTTCCAAAAGATGGCATGGATTGACATCAGTCATAAATCAAGCCCCCCTCCAATAGGACACTGGGGGCTGAAACCGAAATCCAATCTCAAGAACTCAGGAACCAATCACCTATTGATCTGACAGACTATAAAGGACAAACACGGCCTTTCTTTCTCTCTCTCTCTCACCTGAACCAGTAACTCGCTGCCACAGCTCAACCTGTAGCTCTGTTGCCCGAACCGGAACCAGAAACCAACCAAGTCTTTGCCGGCAACAGAAGAGTTAAACTGGGAGAAGGAGATTGAGCCGTACAAAGAATTCTTTTAAAGGACTTTATTAAATAAAGAACTTTACAGACTGCGCTGCCCGCCTGTGCCCACCTGATCAGTGGAGTTTTACAGCTGGACAAATGACTAAGTCGACTGAATACAAAAGTGTCAGTCATTTAAATAGCTATTTGAGTTTTAAGAAACTTGACCCTTGGAACAAACAGGGCCCTGCTTTCCTCAAAGACTTTGTCTTCAAGTAACTACGGTGGAAACCTGCTTACAAAGAAGATTTTGTGCACAACCTTGGAGCCTTCAAACCAGTGGAAAATCTGTTTGGAAACGACTCTACTTTCGCGAAACCCCAACTTCCAGGTGCATCGACTGAGTGGAAGTTCTTGGACAAAGCCGAACCGGACTGCCTTTGTTCCAAACCACACGGACCTCGTGCCGTGTGCTGTTATCTGAGCCCGAAGCCAGAGAGGCCTCTCTGCGACGAAGTTCACATAAGTTTAACAGTTTGGAGTTCATGATTCATGACATTTGAGAAATCAATTAGAAATGTTAATCTGTGATTCATAACTCTAGAATGTGTAATATCATTTAGTTTTCTTAAATATAAATGTGTGTTGCATTAAACTGTTTTGTTGATAATTTTAGAAATAAAATCTGTCAACGCCGAGAAATATCTTCTCATTCCTGTTTAACTGTTTAGTCTGAAATTGACACAAGTTAATAGACACCAGATTATAGGTGGCCCTGCCTATCCTTAATCATTGAATAATAATCAGTTAAGGGAAATTGTGGTAACAAGTAATGATAGGATCTTTCTCTCCACCTAAACGTTAATGAGACTGATATATATATAACGAGAAGTTACCTGACATAAATACTAACCTGCGTAGTTATTTAATGTCTGACTAATAATACTAACAAGAGACTCACCTTCATCTTACTAACTGGTATTGTAGTCAATGTGTTTATAACCTCTTTTGTTTAACGATTTGTGTTATCATATGCGATCCCATGGTCTTTGATTTGGTCACGGAAGTGATTTGTCTTTGATTTGTTGATATAGAGTTGAATTTTAATTAGTTTTTCCCTTTTGTATAATTAGTGTAGTGCTACATTTAGTCTTTGTTTTGAATAAATTTGACAATTTATATCTTTGGAATTGGTGTCTGCGTCCAATTATTACAGAAATTGAGTTCTACAAGATTCCAGAATTCGTGATAAGGTGATACTATAAATTCACTTCTTTAATTGAAATTTATAAGTGTACCTTACGCTACAGGTGGAACGGGAGCTTCGTGCCCTGGATGTGCATCCCACAAATCTCCATCAACTGCAAGATGCTATCCTATCAATATGGGCCAACATTTCTAAAGAATGCTTTCAGCACCTTGTTGAATCAATGCCACGTAGAATTAAGGCAGTTCTGAAGGCGAAAGGGGGTCAAACACAGTATTAGTATGGTGTTCCTAATAATCCTTTAGGTGAGTGTATATGGAAAAGGAACAATATGTGTACATCTCTGCATATGGTGCCCTAACTGATGTGCAAGTTACATGACAGACAGACACTCACACACACTTTCAAAGACAGACAGACAGACAGACACTCACACACACTTTCACACACTCACTTTCACAGACAGACAGACACAGACACAGACACACTCACTTTCACACAGAGACAGGCACATTTTCACACAGAGACAGACACACAAACACACACAAACAGACACAGACACACATACTTTGACAGACAGACAGACAGACACATGCATATTATGGGTCTTTGTTGGGTAGTGAAATGGGTAGCATCAGTCGCAGTGTGGGTAATGTCAGGTAGCCAATCATAGTCCCCGTTATTTGCATATTGTGGCGCAAAGCATTCTGGGAAAAGCAACTAAACACGTTTAGTCATGTATTTGTCCATAGTTTACACATGAGATGAAAGAGACAGTATGACGTGTTGAGCACCTGGGATTCCTCATGTGTATGTGAGGGGCAGAGGAACCGGATCCCAAGTGTGCGTCCCAGGTGCTATAGGTTTCAAAGCATGCAGGGGAATAGGCACCCCACCCTGACACCTATAGAAGACTGGATAGGGAGATATAAATAGCAATGGGGAGACTCTTGTACTTGGTGTGGCTCTATCCATATAGTGGGGCCAGCAGCCACTTAGCAGGTGCAGCAATAGAAGCTCAGCCTGGGGAGACTGGATTTAGCATTTCCTCTCCATTTTGATAACTATCCATAATCATTTCTGCAAAATACTTCTATGATACCTATGTATGTTTTTTACTTGTACTATATTATACTATCAAGTATCAGTGTACACATACAATGTGACCTGTTACATTAATACAGAGGCCACGGAAGGCCAGATCACTAATAGCCACTGTCCCCTGATATTACACTTTTTTACAATCACTTTGGCACTCATTTCAGAACCTTGATGTCATTTTTCAAAACTCTAGACACTAAACTCACACCCGATGATCAAAATGCACATTTTTCAAAACTCTAACACTTTTTTACAATTGCTTGGATACAATACACATCAACCTCAGAACATTTCTTCATTGAACTAAAATGACACAACTTAACATCAAAGTATTACCATTTCAAAATGCAATTCACACATTACATCTGAGATCACTGTCTATTCATTTCATTACAAAGATCTAACTATCAATTGATACAGCTGCTCAAAATGATAAGTGACTGTTGCATTACTCTTAATTCATAGTTTTATGGAAACTGACAAACAGTATTCCATGTTTCGATCATGAAAGTTTCAGGATAATGAGATCCATTGACACCAATAACCGAGGAGCATGGTTTCTTAGGGTTACCATAGACTTGACTGTGTCTTCTTGTTTGTGAAGGAACAGGACTGTGTTTTCCTGTCTGGGTTCCCGCAGGCTTAAGTGTGTTTGTAAACTGCAGCGTAGGTTTGACCTACTATTAGAAAAAAAAAAAAAAGGAGCGCTAATTAATTGTTCAACAATTGTTCAATTGTTCAATGTTTCTTGTTTTTTGCTATGTTTTCTCCCCTGTCGTTTATTGTTATTTTGCGGGCTTGCACGCCTTGGTTGTTGTGTACAAAACGATACATAGAAAATGGGAAAACGTGTTACTGTGTGGGAACAGCTCTAGTAAGACGGGCGACCCGCCACTTAAAGGTACACATGTAAGGTACATGTATGATAACTATGGAGTGAAGCGGTGCGTTTGACTGGACAATAGGTGACAGAAAATTAAGGTTTCCAGAAGATGGGACTTTTGATTCAGATAGACTTGAGCACCTAAAAACGGTTTTGCAAAATAGGAATACAAAGCATTAAGAAATGAGAAACCAAAGCTAGCTATCTTAAAACATTTGTTAGAGAAAAGAAAGAAAAGACAACAGGCATAATTCAATCTGAATGCCCCGAAGACAAATTAAAAATATATATATATGTTTTTCAGTATAAATGACAGTCCTCAAGATACTGAAGGAAAATTACTAGATAAGTAATAAATAAGGGTAGTTTGAGACACTGCAGGTCAATATAACATGCCAACCAAAACCATGGTATCTGAATTTACTATGGATATAAATTAATATGTGTCTCTTTGTATGTTTGTACGTTTTCAGTTTGCGCAAGGTAAATGTCCATATTTTGACTTTTTCATGTACTGTATAGTCCAGAATATGACTAAGAGAGTCATAAGTCACAAATAGTTACAGAATGATAGCTAAAAAACGCCAGTTAAATATGTTGTAATAACAGACCTACAAGAAAGTCAGCATTTAACTGTACACAGAATGCTATTGCAAACAGAAATAATAATACAAAATTAAGTTATTTAAATAGGTCTTACGAATACAGAAGTTAAAAGTAACATGTTAGAAATGGAATTAGAGCCAAATTTAGAAATAGGAATCCGAGGCAACCACAAACATTCGGTGAAGGTTTCTTACATATTGATAAATAGATAACCAGATACTCCAGGAAATTAACGATGTGCTCATTTGGAAGCTATGAGTTCCACAATGAAGAGTTTTTAAATCCCTAGAAATAGATCCCTAAATACAATGTGTAGGTAAGAAATTAACTATTGATCAGTTCAATCTGGATTCGGGAACAGTTCTTCTGAACCTGTACTGGTGTAGATTGGACTTCAATAGGAGGAAGTGACACAATAAAGACATGAGCCGCGCAGGAGGACAGTCTTAGTGCCCACGCAGGTTCTTAGTTGGGGAAATCATTGACTGGACACATTTTTTGAAAATGTGCTTTCCTGAAGTACCTGGACATCATTATTGAGATCAATGAAAAGGCTTATTTTCCAAAGATTAAATACATTCATTAACTACAATAATGTAGTGAAATGTATATAAATAGTAATAATACAAATCGATCAAATATAACTTGCATTTTCTTGTAAGAAATTAGGAATAGGAGAAAGAACAGCTGTTGGGATGCAGTGCGATGTTATCCAAAATTGAAAGCGGTTGAGAAAGGAGAGTTTGTTCTGTGTGAGACAAATGTACTGCCACGAGAGACTCTGATGGTGATTGACTGGAATATGAGGGAAAATAATGAAGTTACTACAGGTATAACTAAAGGTGTAACATAACTAATTTAATGAAACATAGTCATGGCAAGTTATAAAACTGTTTGGAAATAGTCCTTTCACAAACAGAAATACCCTATCAATTAGGAAGAGGGGGGCAGGGGGCAAGGGCCGTATGTGCTCCTCTGCTCCCCCTGTTCGCCTGAGCAGACAAGCAGCCTGAGATGAGAGAGAGAGAGAGAGAGAGAGAGAGAGAGAGAGAGAGAGAGAGAGAAGTCAGAGACAAGGCAGAGACTGTAAGTACGTGTAAGGGTTCATAACTTATTACAAACAGAGCAAGAGTGTAATGAATGGTAATTTACACTGCTTGTATTAATAATGATAATAATATTGATGTTGATACAGACGAATACATCACATACTAGATGACAACCGCATAAAACTAATAATAATGAAAATAGGAATAATAGGAGTATGGAAATAATTTCAAATTATGGTTTATTGGTAAAAAATGAATTGAGAAACAAAGATTAATAACTGCCATCATTTACCCAACTACTATTAACTATGGTGTTGAAGGAGCTGCTGTAATAGTTATTGTAATGTTCTCAGGTATTTAAGTTAGATAAAAGGACAAAGATAAGCACATTGTTTTGAAACTTTGACAACTCCACACAAAAAGAGTATCTACACTAGGAAGTAAAGCTGATTCAATAAACACAGGAGATATGATGCTGCTGACGACAGCTGAGTGCTGTACTGAAATAATTTGATAAATGAGATAAATTGGAATCAAGATTATTATTATTTTGAATTGTCCCTTTACTAGAAACCTTATAGATTGTGCGAATGTCAACTAATGTGATAGAGATGCCTTTTATAAGGACGATCTCTGATGTTGTGTGAACCACACATTGTGTCTTCAGACTGATTTATTCCACATGGCAGATATGCATATTATGAATCGTGTCCTGAAGGAACCGATGTCTGACCCATATGGAGAAGATGCTGGTGTTCTTGTTGAGACACAGTAGGCCGAGGGCGCGGCTTTAAAGACAGCCTCACAGCAACTTGAACAGACCAATGCTGAGGTCCACTACGCTGAAGTGATGCTTGACTCAGTGGAGAAATAAGTTAAAATACTATAATTAAAGGTTTTCCAGATTATAGGAATCTACAATATATAGTGAAACTGCTCAGATGACGTCCACAGTAGCACATATTCTTCTATTGATAGTTTAATTTATAATGTACTATTAGTGGAGATGTCACATTATTCAAATGAATAGAATGACAGCCATGAAGTCAGAATCAGTCCATTGCCCTTCACTTAAGATTTGTACAATGTATAATGTTTATAAATCAAAACGCAACAAATATATGTACAATACAGTTTACAAACTGAATTTGTAAAAAAGAATGTTTTGCTGACTTTTGTATTCTCTTTGAAGCAACAAAATGTATGTGTTATGTATGTCGTAACTAGGGTTTGACTTTTATGACCTGGGGCTGGATGAAATTTAATTTGAGATGCACTGTAAAAGCTCCAGGAAATTGCAACTGGCCACTGCACCTTCCATAAGAGAGCTCAAACATTTGCTAATGCATTGGTTGCCTCACAGGCACTCTTTCCCTGGTTTGCCCATGTGGCGCATGGTGTTGGCCACACGGGCAAAGGGGGGATGTGTGCATCAGTCTTTTAAATTGGTTTGCCCCAGGTTTTATAGTAACAGCTTAGCAATATTGTAGAACTTGCCACATTTGTCAAGCTCATAATCCTGCAATATGCAAATAGATTGTGTTCAAAAGCTTAAATGTTGTGGATATGAATATATACTTGTAATAATATATAGGTGTTCTAAATGGGTTGAAGCCTATCCCGTAGGAAGGCTGAAGTAGTAAAAGTAGCAAAAATACAGTTAAGGGATGTTATATGTAGATTTCGCATTCCAGGGAAATTTCCAGTGATAGGAACACTCACTTCACTGGGACAATAGTGCAGGAACTATGCAAAGCCCTATGCCCTATGCCTATGCCCTATGTATGTATGTATGTATGTATGTGTATATATATATATATATGTATGTATGTATGTATGCATGTCCAATTGCTTTGACAATACAAATGAATTGAATTGAGAGGGAGAGAGAGAGAGTAAGAGAGAGAGAGAGAGACAGACAGACAGACAGACAGACAGAGAGACACACACACACACACACACACACACACACACACACAGAGCCAGCCAGCCAGCTCAGCGATGACATGACGAGCCTCTCTCAGCTTACTGCTATGACATCACAGAGCACGTACATTCCGTTTAACAAATCGTTAAACAAAAAAGGTTATAAACACATTGACTACAATACCGGTTAGTAAGACGAAGGTGAGTCTCTCGTTAGTATTATTAGTCAGACATTAAATAACTACGCAGGTTAGTATTTATGTCAGGTAACTTCTCGTTATATATATATATCAGTCTCATTTACGTTTAGGTGCCGAGAAAGATCCTATTTGTTACCACAATTTCCCTTAACTGATTATTATTCAATGATTAAGGATAGGCAGGGCCACCAATAATCTAATGTCTATTAACTTGTGTCAATTTCAGACTAAACAGTTAAACAGGAATGAGAAGATATTTCTCGGCGTTGACAGATTTTATTTCTAAAATTATCAACAAAACAGTTTAATGCAACACACATTTATATTTAAGAAAACTAAATGATATTACACATTCTAGAGTTATGAATCACAGATTAACATTTCTAATTGATTTCTCAAATGTCATGAATCACAAACTCCAAACTGTTAAACTTATGTGAACTTCGTCGCAGAGAGGCCTCTCTGGCTTCGGGCTCAGATAACAGCACACGGCACGAGGTCTGTGTGGTTTGGAACAAAGGCAGTCTGGTTCGGCTTTGTCCAAGAACTTCCACTCAGTCGATGCACCTGGAAGTTGGGGTTTCGGGAATGTAGAGTCTTTTCCAAACAGATTTTCCACTGGTTTGAATGCTCCAAGGTTGTGCACAAAATCTTCTTTGTAAGCAGGGTTCCACCGTAGTTACTTGAAGACGAAGTCTTTGAGGAAAGCAGGGCCCTGTTTGTTCCAAGGGTCAAGTTTCTTAAGACTCAAATAGCTATTTAAGTGACTGACACTTTCGTATTCAGTCGACTTAGTCAATTGTCCAGCTGTAAAACTCCACTGATCAGGTGGGTCTGTAAAGTTATTTATTTAATAAAGTCCTTTAAAAGAATTCTTCGTACGGCTCAATCTCCTTCTCCCAGTTTAACTCTTCTGTTGCCGGCAAAGACTTGGTTGGTTTCTGATTCCGGTTCTGGCAACAGAGCTACAGGTTGAGCTGTGGCAGCGAGTTTCTGGTTCAGGTGAGAGAAAGAGAGAGAGAAAGACTGTCCGCTGTTCCTTAAAGTCTGTCAGATCAATAGGTGATTGGTCCCTGAGTTCTTGAGATTGGATTTCGGTTTCAGCCCCCAGTGTCCTATTGGAGGGGGGCTTGATTTATGACTGATGTCAATCCATGCCATCTTTTGGAAATGCCGGTTGGCCCGGGTTCGTAGCTCTATGTCGGGATTTCGGCTCTCATCCACTTCAAAGAGTTTTTATCACCTACAGGCCCCTTTCTCCAGACATCTCATAGCAGAATTCCAAACTATTTGGCCTCTTCTCGGTGCCATCCTCCCCAAAACTGTCACTTTGATGCAAACCAGTTCCAAGCTGATGAGCTAAGGAAATCTGATAACTTTGGGGGGGGAGAGGTCTTCTTTAGATCCGTGCTTCAGCTCAGAGCCCAAATGCTCTTATCCAAATACACCCAACATAACGCTACATATGTATGTATGTATGTATGTATATATGTGTAGAAGGAAAATTAGAAATTATTTTCTTACACCTGTTTTTCTCTCTTGTATACTTAAGAAAGATACGGTCAAACTAGAAGGTCAGCCCAGAAGATAGTTTGATTTCTGTTTGTTATTTACGATGAGAACCTTGGAGACAATGTCAAACGGTATGACCTACGAGCCTGTTCCCTAAAACCATGTGTTGACCTATGAACTCTGTTCTATAATGATATATGTTCTGCTTAGTTAGCCTTTAAGATAACATAGTAATGACTTTCTAGCATGTATGGATGTATGTATGTATGTATATATATATATATATATATATATATATATATATGTATGTATGTATGTATGTCCAATTGCTTTGACAATACAAATGAATTGAATTGAGAGGAAGAGAGAGAGAGAGAGAGAGAGAGAGAGAGAGAGAGAGAGAGACAGACAGACAGACAGACAGCTCAGCGATGACATCACGAGCCTCTCTCAGCTGACTGCTATGACATCACAGAGCACGTACATTCCGTTGCTTGCCGTCTGTCAACCACTCAATCACTGCTAGCCAGACTGGCTGGCTGGCTGGATGGGGGGGCTGCTTGCTGCTGCTGCGTACCTTAGCAAGCTTATTTGCTTGACTTGCTTGATATACTATAGTATATGACAGTATATATGACAGTATATGAGTGACATGTAATGTTATATGTACCTTGGATATTTTAGACGTTTTATTAAAGCACTGTCCTGTGCTACTGAAATATCATCAACTATTACAATTTGAAAGCTCCCCAAATCCTTTCAGATGCCTCTCCTAATGAAATGTGTGGAATTCAGATCGGGAATATTTGCCCGTTTGTGATCCATTCGCTTGTTCTACGTGCACATGCTATACAAATGAAAAGAATAGAAACCTATTGTGAATCCAAGGTTGTCTATTAGTGAGTAAGATGTTCATTAGATTCACATTTGAGTTGTATTTCATGTCAGGATGTGAGCGCAGTTGTGAAGGATTCAGAAATCAGTTCTTGGAATCGTATCCTAAACTGAGTGAGGGGCTGGATTTGAACTCATGAAGATTTCAGGATCTTGGATGTTATTCCTTGCCCTGATGAGGGGTACTCATGAAATATTGAAGGGACCCAGAAATCCACATTGGCTCTGCCATGATCTATGTAAGGCCACTACAAAGAGATCTTAATATGGATAAGGTACGAGCTTATTGTTTTTTGTTTTCATGTGTTTCCTAGTGCCAGTACATGATTATTCACCAGTCTTCTGTGCTGGGTTTTGAGGGTTTCACATGAAGCTGTATTGTAACATTTTTTTTGCTGTGAATCATGTGACTGCTGCAGTGCATGTTTTAGGTTCCTGTACTGTCCTTATCAACTGGGCCCCTGATGACGTGCCTCTTTTGTGACGGAGAGAGAATCACAGTGATGGCTGTAGCAGCGGGTATACAGTACTACATGATCTATTTTTAAAGTCTTACTTGTAGCAAAATGTATAAATGTGTTTAGTTGGTTACAGGAAATATGCATTCTAATTTAGTCTTACCAAAATAAATGTAATGCTCTCATTAAATGATTTCAAAATGAAGAAAAGCTGATTGGCTGCGATTTGATTTAATATCGTTTAAACTGTGATTATATGGTGTAGAACCGTGTGGGAAATAAGTGGAGAAATCGTGGAGATAAAGCAAATAGAACTTTAATCGAGCCGCTCGGAAGCCCCACGTCAGGAATAATTCCTTCAGTGAGACTTAATGTTTACCAACATGAGTGCAGCTTTATAGGAAAATGACGTAACATCTTATGGCCGTTCATCCAATCAGAAGATACAGGTCCGGGTCCGTTTTATGATCTGTCCTCCCGTGAAGAGGTGATGGATCCAAAGCAGATGTCCGTCTTTGATGTGCACTAGGAAGATGCGATCCCACGGTCGTCATTTACCTAGTGTCAATCGCTCGTTAACAGAAACAATTCCTGCCTATCTGGAGAAACGATTAAGTCATAAACAAATTCTCAGCAGACATCTGTAGGCTATTTCGGCACTGTGTGATCTTTCATTACTGACAGGAGTTTCTAACAAACCAACCTTGTTGACCCTTTACTTGTGCTGCTAAATCTAATCTGCTCAGTCTGTATACAAAC
The DNA here is from genome assembly GCF_036373705.1 of Amia ocellicauda. Classification (NCBI taxonomy): domain Eukaryota; kingdom Metazoa; phylum Chordata; class Actinopteri; order Amiiformes; family Amiidae; genus Amia; species Amia ocellicauda. The sequence goes on from NW_027102865.1 coordinate 907,309, forward strand.
TACTTCTAATGCTAGTATTAATATAAAACATTATATAGTTATCACAAAACACTTTCTTCAACTTCCTATACAGAGTCTTCATTCTCTGCTGTTTGGCAATAGAGCAAAGCAGAAAGAAGCCAAAAAGTTATGTTTGTCAGTTACAAGCAAATCCCCTTAGGGGTTAGGAAGATTTGACGCTGCGTTTTCAGCTCCTTCATCCCAACCCTTCCCCGTGGGGTGTATATGTGTGTACGGCGAGTGTAAGGGTGTCCCTGCTGTCTGGGAGAGCGATAAGTGTGTGTCCCTAAATGTGAATGTACAGAATGTCCTGAAGGTGTCTCATGGAGCAGAGTGACCTTTGTAATAGTATCTTTCCAATGCATCCTTTGGTTTTCCTTGAGTCATGAGGTTTATTGCCTTTGATACTAAATCCATTTGTCCTCAGTCACATGGAGCCTCCAGAACCAAGGGGATAGAATAAGATTTGTGTCAATGGGTGTGTGAGTTTTGCTCCTCCCGAGTGAGGGACGGTGTCGTTTAGTAGAAATTTAGAGAAAGTCTGCCAACGAGGGTGTTTTAATTGCAGCTGTAACCATAGTAGATACATTATGAGGTTTACAAAGTTGTTGAGATGCTCTTTGAACAGTGTATTTAAGACATAAAAAAGAAACATACAGACATAGCAGAATAGTAACTACCGATATCAATCCATGTAACACAATCATACCCAGATTACCAAAGGTATCAGCAAGCCATCCCCAGAGGGTTTTTCCTCCGGAGGACTGGTGTATCTTTGTAGTTGCTTTGATTATTCTGATCCATCTTCGGTCTAAAGTACCATTCTCCTGTGATGCCTAAGGCATAATCATATGCATACCGTACATTAGAGGCAACTCTAAGTTGTGAATAATCAGAAAATCCTGGAATTGGAATGGGGATCATTGGAACCCCTTTCTTAGTGTCGTGTGGAATGTGGGAACAAACCCAACATTTTGTTTTATTAAGGGCATTTGCATAGGTGCGTGTCATTTGGATACATTTGTTATCTGTCCATGATACAACTAAGGACATACTCATAATTTTTGATTACTTCTCCTGCTGTTGTTATAAACCCTCTACGTTCCCAGGTTGCCATATAGTCGTGTACTACTCCAAATGCATAGTGACTGTCAGTGAAAATGTTAACTTTAATGTCTTTCGCTATTTTTAATGACTCAGTCAGCGCCACGAGTTCTGCCACTTGGGCTGAACAGTGTCCTGGCAGGGATCCTGTTTTTACGACGGTGCTATCATCCAATACCACCGCCCACCCAGTGTGGGGAATTCCATCTTTTATTTTCCTGGATCCATCAACATATAGTTCCAAGTCAGGGTCTGTGAGGGGGTTTTCTAGGAAGCGACTGTGGTCCTCCTGGAGAACCAGCTCAGAGCATGTATGCTCTTCTCCCTCCCCTAACATCCCATCTGCTGGGTTTACTCGTGTGTCTTTTATTATTTGTATGGATTTATCTCTGGGGAGCAAAACAGCTTCCCATCTAGCTCGTCTACTATCGGAGACTGAACGCAATTTGCCGGTGTGTAATAATTCAACTAACGTGTGTCCTGTGTGCAGAATCAACTGTGTGTTCATTACAATCGAATCGCATGCCTGCACTGCCCAAGAGGCGCAGTCTACTGCTGCCATACAGCGATGCATGCCTGCTGCTACCGTAGGTTGCTTTGTGGAGTAATAGGCGACGGGACGTGTCGGAACTGCTGTATAATAGATCCCATCTTGGGAACAGTAGAGGTGAAATGGTTTAGTATGATCTGGTAACCCGAGGGCGGGGGCATTGCTGAGAGCCTGTTTTATTACACGATAGGCTATTTCCTGTTCATGTCCCCAGTCTATGGGGTCCAAGGGAGCCGGGCTCCCTTTGATTAACGCCTGTATCGGACCTGTGGCTTGTGTGAAATTAGGGATGAAAGTGCGGCAATCATTAAGGAGCCCCATAACTTTACGCACAGCCCTAACATTATGTGGTTTTGGCATATTTAGAATGGCTTCTTGCCTATTATGCGTCATAGATTTTTGTCCTTGTGAAATGTTGTGTCTGAGATATTGAACCTTAGTTAAGCCTATTTGTGCTTTCTTAGGGCTTGCTTTAAATCCTGCCTTTTGTAAGACACCGAGGACTCATCAGGAGACGCAATCAAAAGATCATCCACGTACTGGATGATTAAACTATTCCAGGGTGTCAGATCCATTCCTTCTAAGGTCTTGGCCATTGCCTGGTGAAAGAGTGTCGGACTGTTGTGAAATCCCTGTGGCACTCTAGTCCATGTGTACTGTTTGTCACATACAGTAAACGCAAATTTATCTTGGGAATCAGAGTGGAGTGGCAGGCTCCAAAATCCATTGCTAATATCCAGGACGGTAAAAATAGAGTGTTCAGGTTTCAAATCATTTAATATAGTGTTGGGATTGGCTACAATCGGGTGTAACCGGGGTGTAACTTTATTCAATTGTGTGTAATTAATTGTGAGTCACCATGAGCCGTCTGGTTTTGCCACTGGCCAGATTGGAGAATTAGTGGTTGAATGCGTTTCGCGTATTATTCCTTCATTTTGCAATGTTTGAATAATTGTCTGAACTGCTGTAAAAGCTTCTGGTTTAATAGGATACTGTTTATGTGCTTTGTGTACTGGACCTGGGATTACTATAGGTTCAATTTGTGCCAGACCACAATCTAGTTTATGTGTTGCCCAAACATCAGGAAATTCCTGACATACGTGTCCAAATGGTGTGTCTGGCCATATATGAGGTGTTGACGGTGTGAGTGAGATACTAGCACAATTTGTTGCGTATCTTTGTGTATTCTTTTTATTCCCGTGTGTATTGGTCCATATTATGCAATTATTATTAGCATCCACTAGTGCGCCGGCTTCTCTAAGGATATCTATACCTAATATTGTCCCCTTTTATACAGGTAACGAGCTGAGATTAGGAGCACTCCCTTTAAGAGAGTGCTCCTAATCTCAGCTCATTACCTGTATAAAAGACACCTGTCCACAGAAGCAATCAATCAATCAGATTCCAAACTCTCCACCATGGCCAAAGAGCTGTCCAAGGATGTCAGGGACAAGATTGTAGACCTACACAAGGCTGGAATGGGCTACAAGACCATCACCAAGCAGCTTGGTGAGAAGGTGACAACAGTTGGTGCGATTATTCGCAAATGGAAGAAACACAAAATAACTGTCAGTCTCCCTCGGTCTGGAGCTCCATGCAAGATCTCACCTCGTGGAGTTTCAGTGATCATGAGAACGGTGAGGAATCAGCCCAGAACTACATGGGAGGATCTTGTTAATGATCTCAAGGCAGCTGGGACCATAGTCACCAAGAAAACAATTAGTAACACTATGCAGTGAAGGACTGAAATCCTGCAGCGCCTGCAAGGTCCCCCTGCTCAAGAAAGCACATGTAGAGGCCCGTCTGAAGTTTGCCAATGAACATCTGAATGATTCAGAGGAGAACTGGGTGAAAGTGTTGTGGTCAGATGAGATCAAAATCGAGCTCTTTGGCATCAACTCAACTCGCCGTGTTTGGAGGAGGAGGAATGCTGCCTATGACCCCAAGAACACCATCCCCACCGTCAAACATGGAGGTGGAAACATTATGCTTTGGGGGTGTTTTTCTGCTAAGGGGACAGGACAACTGCACCACATCAAAGGGACGATTGACGGGGCCATGTAGCGTCAAATCTTGGGTGAGAGCCAGTCTCCAGACCTTAATCCCATAGAAAATCTGTGGAGGGAGCTGAAGGTTCGAGTTGCCAAACGTCAGCCTCGAAACCTTAATGACTTGGAGAGGATCTGCAAAGAGGAGTGGGACAAAATCCCTCCTGAGATGTGTGCAAACCTGGTGGCCAACTACAAGAAACATCTGACCTCTGTGATTGCCAACAAGGGTTTTGCCACCAAGTACTAAGTCGAAGGGGTCAAATACTTATTTCCCTCATTAACATGCAAATCAATGTATAACTTTTTTGAAATGCGTTTTTCTTGATTTTTTTGTTGTTATTCTGTCTCTCACTGTTAAAATACACCTACCATTACAATTATAGACTGATCATTTCTTTGTGAGTGGGCAAACATACTAAATCAGCAGGGGATCAAATACTTTTTTCCCTCACTGTATATATATATATGTGATTTGATGTGTATTCTTATTTGATTTCCTCCCTCCTCAGGAATCACTGATAAAACATTGTTATTTGAAGGAGAACCTGACCACTTAATTCCCTCCATATCGGAAGTCCTGCAATGATCCATGTGCTGCTTGGAGGTGCACCAGAAACGGCCAGTCTTGATATTTATGATTGTCCAGATATTGATGTCCGTGAAACAATCAAATTAGTAAGTATTTCAATGGTTGAAACTTGTGTTTGCTCTGTATTCTAAGTTTCTGTGCCTTAGGGAACCTTTGTGACATACTAAAAGGACATACTGGTAAGATGTTGGGCACTTTTCAAACAACAAAAATGGCATTTGGTTAGTTATAAGGGACATTTATACCAGTCTGTGCAAATATCTATGCATATTCCAATGTTTGCTGCAGGACTTACAGATTGAGTGAGGGGGTCAATATGTTTGATTCAGAACTAACCACTGCTTCTTCAATTTTGTTTTAAACATAATTTAAAAGAAAAGTGGGCTATACATTGGTCTTGATAAAAGGAGCAGTGGTCCCTGAAGCAATTATTTTAGTTTTTTGGTCACAATTCCTAAAACCCATTTTCTGTAAAATATGTTATCAACTTGCATTAATATATTATCCAAAGTACAATCATACTAATCATGAAGATGTTCGTATTATTATATTCTAAGGGTTCTAGTCTATTGTGTATTGTGTTTATTATTAGGCCCTTCTCTTATGTTTTACAGTTGTTATTATTATTCCATACAATACAGGGATTAAATTAAGTATTGTAACCACAAACTTGAAGACAAAGTCTTTGAGGAAAGCAGGGCCCTGTTCGTTCCAAGGGTCAAGTTTCTTAAGACTCAAATAGCTATTTAAATGACTTTCGTATTCAGTCGACTTAGTCAATTGTCCAGCTGGATGGCTGGGCACAGGCGGGCAGCGCAGTCTGTAAAGTTCTTTATTTAATAAAGTCCTTTAAAAGAATTCTTCCTACGGCTCAATCTCCTTCTCCCAGTTTAACCCTTCTGTTGCTGGCAAAGACTTAGTTGGTTTCTGGTTCCGGTTCTGGCAACAGAGATACAAGTTCAGCTGTGGCAGCGAGTTACTGGTTTAGGTGAGAGAGAGATAGAGATGCCGTGCGTTATCCTTTATAGGCCTGTCAGATCAATAGGTGATTGGTTCTTTAGTTTGTGAGATTGGATTTCGGTTTCAGCCCCCAGTGTCCTATTGGAGGGGGGCTTGATTTATGACTGATGTCAATCCATGCCATCTTTTGGAAATGCCGGTTGGCACGGGTTCGTAGCTCTGTGTCGGGATTTCGGCTCTCGTCCATTTCAAAGAGTTTTTATTTCCTACAGGCCCCCTTCCCCAGACATCTCACAGCAGGGATTCCAAGCTATTTGGCCCATTCTCAGTGCCATCCTCCCAAGACTGTCACTTTGATGTAAACCAGTTCACATGCTGATGAGTTAAGGAAATCTGATAAATTTGGGGGGGAGAGGTCTTCTTTAGATCAGTGCTTCAGCTCAGAGCTAAAATGCTCTTATCAGAATACACCCAACATAACGCTACACTGGTTAATTCTGTTCTGGGAAAACCACAATCCTGCAGGTTTAATAAGTCTCTCTACACATCAGTCCCTGAGTACCTTCAACCAATGGTCATTTTGACCAATTAAGCCCAAGAATTGAGTCAATTAAGTTGTCAAGGACTACCCAGTGAAGACGTGAACTCACGACTAGGTCACACTGTGAGCTCACCAGAGCAGACATTACACTGAGCTCACTGTGAGCTCACTTAGCGCTTTTCCAGCGACATGGTGCCGGTGCTGGAGCCGGAGCTGCTGCTCGGCCTGGGATCCAGCTGATCTTTTTTGAACCGGCCCGCTTTTCCACCGGTTTTGACGTCACTGGATGTGGGCGTTCCCAAGCATGGAGTAGAAGTGGAGAAACACAGCAATAGTAATCAGCACCGAGGCGACTGCGTCTTTAAACCCCATTTAACATCACAATCAAACTCATTCCGCGTCTATGGCAAATCGTAACCCTAATGTTACAAATGTTCCCTAAATATGTGTTTTGCAGAATACACAAGCAAACGTTATGGAATATCAGCATTTTATCGACACACATGATAGAACTTATTGTTCTTTAACATTGATGAGAATAATTAACATGAATAAACTTACTGCTGAAGATGTAACCCTTACCCAGTGGCTAACCCTAACTATGTTACAAATGTTCCCTAAACACTTATTTTGCAGGATCAATAAAAAATTGTTAGGATTTTTTAAACTTTTACTGACACACATAGTTAATAGCAATGTGTTATAACTTTACCGAAAATAATAATCTGTATATCTTTAATTGTTTAGACGTTATTAAGATATAATGCATCTTTCACATAGGGAACATTTGTAACATGTTAGGAAAAACAAACAAATGATTTGAAAATATTCATAATCATACAATTTGTCAGGCTTCATAAGAATGGTATTTATAACATACTCTGTAAAAATCAAGCAAATAGCATTTGTGGTTCACGAGAAAATATATATATATATATATATATAATCAAAGCTATCAGACTATAGCAGCCGGTGTATGAAGACACATACGATTATACAGCATTATTTGGCAGCTTCGCAAGACCTAATTTGAAACGTTGTTGGTAAGTTAGATAATTAGTGGGGACCCTCTATTTGCAGTTCTTCCCCTCCATAATTGCTAAAATAAAGTTTTACTGACATTTTATTGACCCTACCACTGCATAGGGCACATCTGTAACATGAACGCTACTGAATGGCACATACATTGAAAACTACGGAGAACTGAGACAAATCCACTTTACACTTCGTAAATAATCTTAAAACGTTTCCAACCAAGGCAACACCCACTTGAAATACGTTCATTCTCATTTTTGGTAAACAAAAAGAGAGATTGTTACATATGTTCCCTATGATGCATCTACAGAGAGAGAGAGACAGACAGACACTAACTCTCTCTCTCTCTCAGCTGGGAGTGTGTGGGAGGGGTCTGCAGTGAGCGGGAGTGCTGCTGAGAGCTCTGTCCTTTGGCTGCGTTTTTTTGTTGCTTTACTTTTTTCAGTTTGTTTATTTTGTCTTCTGTTTTCAGTGCTTTTCTTATTGTGGGGGAACAGGGGAGGGGAGGGGGGAGTACCGGTAGTTCTTCCCGGGTCGGGGGGTCGGACCCCCTGAATGCGTCTTTTGAAAAACTGACCCGACGCCATGGAGTCAAGATCGCTCCGGTGCAGTTCTGCCCCCTAGAGCAGTGTGTGTTAGCGGTTGGGGAGGTAGCAGGGTGTGAAAATATCAAGTCTGCTGCCATTGTTATCTTCTTAAAAACCACTGATCTGCTCAATCAGCTAGTGGCTAATGGCACAGTGTTAGACGACACTTTCACCCCGGTGTTGCCGCTCGCTGCTCCTGCCCGGAAGGTAACGCTGTCTAACGTCCCTCCGTTCATCCGCACCGGCTCGGGCAGCTGATGTCCGGCATTAAGAGGGTCCCGCTGGGCTGCAAAGCCCCGCAACTGAAACACGTCGTGTCCTTCCGAAGGCAGCTGTATATGATCCTCAATAACATCAATGAGGATCTTAATGTCATTTTTAAATTTAAGATCGACAATACCGACTACGTCGTGTTCGCTACTTCGGAGTCCATGAAGTGTTTCAGGTGTGGGAGCGAGGGGCATGTCATGAGGAACTGTCCCGAGCAGGACAGGGAGCGGGAGGAGGAGCGGGGCGACGCGGGGAGGAATAGAGACACCGGCCCGCAGCCACAGATGCAGCGGGCAGACAGAGATCGAGCCCCGGCGGAGGAGACAGTCGCCGGTCGGACCGATGGTACCACTGATGCCGTGACGGGGGAAGAGCTGCCCGGAGGCGATGACGCACAGCTGGGGGACGGGGTCGAGGCAGCGGGGGATAGTGACGACCGAGACGCCGGGGGGAGATGGTGTTGAGGCGGTGCACGGGGCGCTGGTTAGTGACGAGGAACAACCTCAGCAGCCAGCAGACGGGCGGACAGACACACAGGGTGTAGCCGAGGAGGAGGCAGGGCCAGGCTCGGCGGTACAAGCCGAGGCGCCGGGTGGAAAAAACGCACTAAGAAGGTGCTGGGAGGGAGCACGGACGGTGTTGGTAAATAGTGGCAGTAAAAGAAGTGGTGGCACAGTAGTGAAGCTGGGGTAGCGAGCGGCTTGGTGGGGAAAGGTCCGGCTACACGCTGGAGCATCGCGGCTCGGAGTGACAGTGAGGGCGGCTTCACGGATTCCTCTCTCGCCTCCTCGTCCTCGGTGAGTCAGAGCTGCAGTGAAGGATATCAGGAGGTTTTTAGAGAAAACGAAGGGAAAGAGGTCTGTTGTAGTGGAGCAGTTTTTCCCAGATCGTGCACGCCTGCTGGCCTCTATTAAGTTTTTACAGAAACCCTGACCTATCAATTTGTACAACACTCACTGAAAACCATGGTTGGGGTCAATTCCTGTTTTTCAATTCCAATTCCTCCTACAAATCAATTCAAAATTGCAATTACTTTTTGCATTCACAGAATATTCTTTATTGGAATTGAATTGAAAAGGGAATTAAAAATTGAATTGGAATTGACCCCAACCCTGTTGAAAACAAAACAAAAAATACAGATCTGGTTCTTCAAATCTTCACTCTGGTTTCATTCTGTGTCGTAGTTCATTTATCTTGCTGTTAATTGCACCACCAATTACACTCTTTGGGGTACTGGGCAATTTTTTCAAGGTAGCCCCTAAAAAACATGTATCACATAGATTTAATGACTTGCACATAGATATATAAAAATCTTTTAATAAACATACCACATATCTTTGAGAAGGGTTCATTAGTTACATATTGCCACAGTAAATCAACATTTTTGTGTGTGGGTGTATTTAAACGTTTTGGTGTATGCTCTTAAACTTGTCTTACACTAGTTCATAGTAAAATCTGTACTTGGCGAAGCAGCTATGCAAAGGCAGTCTTTTCTCCATTAATACCTTGCTTAAGCATTACATTGATGTGGCACAACTGGACTGAAATGTGAAGTATTTGCTCAAAAGTCAAATTTAAATGAGACATGAAAGTTTATATTGTCAAGGATCCCATGGCACTATTCATTATTATTATGTATTAATATGTCTGAAGCATTAATCCAAGGTGATTTACAAGGTGTTGTTGAAAGAGTGACGTGGCTGAATTCTAAGTCAGGCTTCCCTCAATCAGGTCTAACAAATTTGTTATGACTCCACCTTTACTGCTGTGTAGTAATCTGCTGGTACAAAATGGCTGCACCCCAGAGGGTGGTGGGTGAAGTGAGTCTGTAGAGCACTTCGGGATCTTTCCAGCTGCTACATGTAAGGTATTATTATTTATTAATAAATTAACTCTAGTCTCTGAAACTAAAACAAAGGCCAAAGGAACATTTCAAATGCTAACCCTTTGTGTTCTATACAGTTAAAAAGGAGAGTTAGAAATTTTGTACAACAGCATTTACATACCATATATGGCTTCCACCTTTAAGCGATCCAGAGGTGTCTTTTTCTCCGAAGTTGGATCTCTCTTGCTGCCACCACCACGAAGATTGCTCTTTAATAATGTTGGAAAGTCAAAGACAGCAACCGTCAGGGTTCTTGCATATGACGTATTCGTGCTGCACCTCTCTGCAAGGATCCAGGACAGTTTGTCAATGTAAACTCCAGTGCCTGGGAATATTTCCACCTAAAAGACAATGGTAAATAAAAAACAAGTTTATCCCCAAACTATTCTTATATTATGTTAAGTGGAATACATTATCAGTAAGGCTGTGATTTTGTTACAGAAATGTGTTATTAAAGACCACAGTATGTCTCAATTCTAAGTTTATTAATTTACAGACATAATAAAGTCAGTGAATCTGTGACACCCATAATTCAATTACATTCTTATTATCAACTATAACTATGAATATAACTGATAATGTAGCATCATTAGATTGTTTACAACCAATATTTGTTTTCAATATATATATTTTTACCTTGTCTTTGTAATATTGTAGACCAAGAGTGTTACACCTGTTTTGGTGATTCTTTGTCAGATTCAGAACAATTTGCTGTGGGGCTGTCAGAACCACTTGATGGTGACACACTTTTGTCTTCATTGCTGATAAATGTGGCTTTTGTTACAATTTTTTTCAGATTGTCCAAAAGGTCTGGAATCTCTGGAGAAAAAAACCTTAGTATTAAATGATAATCATTTCTAGTAATATATTTAATACAAAGTGAAAACAAAACCATCAATGCCTGCAATTATACTTGAGAGACTTGCTCTATGTTATTGGCAAACTGACCTTTTTGTGGGTCATTAACATTAGCTACGAAAAAAATAAAAGAGATAAAATACAAGAATTACCAGGTCTAATGTAATGCATATAGTCATTAATGTAGGATTATGAAGTTATGTTGAAAAACTTTATTTAATAATCAGTATTATTAAACTATTAGACAGTGCACATTAAGAGTCTGTATTGTGGTTCTAGATTACTTCAGTATGATCAACTATAATACATTACTCTGGAATCTAAATTACTGAAGAATAACATTTATCAAGGTAAGGAATTATTTGCTATAAATAAAAAAACTTACCATCAACCATACGGTTTCGAAGACATTGGTTTTCATTTTTAAGTCTTGTGTTTTCCTTTTCGAGCTGCTTAACTTTTTGCTGTAGCTCAACTTCACTGGACTCTTTAAATGTCTGTAGAATATGACGGGATCTAATTCTTGAAGCTCCATCGGTTTTCTTTCTTATTTTGTGCTGTATTCAGAGAGGAAAAGAGTTTAAAATGAAAATATATATATATATATGAATATGATTAAAAAAAAACAATCCTGCAATACATTTATTTAATATTTGCAGTAATTATCTCACCGGTAACTGTGGTTCATCAAGGTCACTATCATCTGAAATTTGAAGTTTTTTGTTTGGTTTAGGTACTCTCTTCATTTTAGGACAGGGCATTTTTGTTAGGTCATTAAGTTTTCTTCTTAGTTCGCCTTCTTTTCCTAAAATAAAAATAAAATAAATAAAACCCTGCATTATGTCCACAGATATTTGGGGATTATATTTATTTGTCATAAAAATACTGTGCTTTGACCATACAAATTAAGATGAACAGCCAACACTGAATCAAAACTGAAGTTAAATTATATCTGGTTTAATTTATTTTGTGATTTGGGGGATTTTATTGTAAAGCACAACACACAATAAATCGTTCTTACAAATGTCAGTCAAGTATGACGAGTTTTTAGCGCCCTCACCACCACCTACCATGTTATAAGAGTATGTTAGAAGTACAACACATTAATAACTTAAACATTCATTTCAAATATACTGTGATTGTATATATCAAATAGCATGTAAAGACTTTAATGTTTTTTTTTTAAATAAACATTGTTACCAGTCATAATGATCTGCGCTTCATGGACAGGCCATCCACCTTTTGGAGGTTTGTTCGTGTCTCTCCACTCTGCTCTGAAGTTTCGAGTCGTCTCTTCGTCATCATCAGCAATGCTGAATAAATCAAAATTGCGAAAGCAAGCAGTGGGAATCACGCTGTAAGAGTCTTTGTCGACCCCGCTTTCCCACTTCACCAACGCGTGCATCACCGCCATACTACCTTCACCTTCTCGTCCGTTTTTTCTGCGCCTTTTTCCCCCGACAAGTCACGGCACAAAAAACAGTCCCGCTCTGCATTCTGGTACTTGGCGTTCTTAATAACACCAACAGGGTGTAATCGCATAGACCACTCGAGCATAAAGTACTACATATCCCATCTGTTACAGTTTTTTTTCATCTTCTGAAACTGCAATTTAGCACTTTCAACTGTTTCTTAGTGATTCCTAGAATTACTAACCGGTATTGTAGTCAATGTGTTTATAACCTTTTTTGTTTAACGATTTGTGTGTTATCCTATGGGATCCCATGGTCTTTGATTTGGTCACGGAAGTGATTTGTCTTTGATTTGTTGATCTAGAGTTGAATTTTAATTAGTTTTTCCCTTTTGTATAATTAGTGTAGTGCTACATTTAGTCTTTGTTTTTAAATAAATTTGACAATTTATATCTTTGGAATTGGTGTCTGCGTCCAATTATTACAGAAATTGAGTTCTACAAGACTCCAGGATTCGTGATAAGGTGATACTATGAATTCACTTCTTTAATTGAAATGTATAAGTGTACCTTACGCTACATATATGTATGTATGTATGTATGTATGTCCAATTGCTTTGACAATACAAATGAATTGAATTGAGAGGGAGAGAGAGAGAGAGAGAGAGAGAGACAGACAGACAGACTGACAAACAGAAAAACAGACAGACACAGACACACACACACACAGAGCCAGCCAGCCAGCCAGCTCAGCGATGACATCACGAGCCTCTCTCAGCTGACTGCTATGACATCACAGAGCACGTACATTCCGTTGCTTGCCGTCTGTCAACCACTCAGTCACTGCCAGCCAGACTGGCTGGCTGGCTGGATGGGGGGGCTGCTTGCTGCTGCTGCGTACCTTAGCAAGCTTATTTGCTTGACCGGCCTTCCTACTCCTCTGCCCACATGCCCACCTATGCCCGATCTGCTGTTCACCTGGATCACAGCTCCGCCCCAACAAGGCAGAGCCCCCCAAGAATGGTACAAACTCACCCACGATCCCCTCCACGGAAAGCTTTAGCAAAAGGCAAAAGCGTTATACGTAATGAAGAGGAACCCGAGTCCAAGACGCATCCGACCAGCCATACATATTTGTGTGTATTAAAGATCACATTTTCTTACATTTAGTTTTTCTGTACTTTATTACATCTTATTGTGATTTATAAAAGTATTGTTTCTTTTCCATATGTATGTATGTATGTGTGTGTGTGTGTGTGTGTGTGTGTGTCTGTCTCTGTGTGAAAGTTAGTGTGTGTGTCTGTACGTGTGTGTGCCTGTCTCTGTGTGAAAGTGTGTGTGTGTGTGTGTGTGTGTGTGTGTGTGTATATGTCTCTCTGTGAAAGTGTGTGTGTGGGTGTGACAGTGTGTGTGAGTGTCTGTCTGTCTGTCTGTCATGTAACTCGCACATCTGTGAGGGCACCATTTTTGCAGAAGAGATGTACACATTTTGGAGCAACATATGCTGCCATCCAGACATCATCTTTTCCAGTGACGTCCCTGCATTTTCAAACAGATCACATTTTATTACACTTTGTTTATCTGTACTTTATTACATCTTATTGTGATTTATACTTGTAATGTTTCTTTTCCATATATATGTATGTACAGTGGGGGAAAAAAGTAATTGATCCCCTGCTGATTTTGTACGTTTGCCCACTGACAAAGAAATGATCAGTCTATAATTTTAATGGTAGGTGTATTTTAGCAGTGAGAGACAGAATAACAACAAGAAAATCCAGAAAAATGCATTTCAAAAAAGTTATAAATTGATTTGCATGTTAATGAGGGAAATAAGTATTTGACCCATTTTCAATGCCCTGGCTTAGGGAAGGAGGTTCTCACCCATGATTTGACGGTACATGGCCCCGTCCATCGTCCCTTTGATGCGGTGCAGTTGTCCTGTCCCCTTAGCAGAAAAACAGCCCCAAAGCATAATGTTTCCACCTCCATGTTTGATGGTGGGAATGGTGTTCTTGGGGTCATTCCTCCTCCTCCAAACACGGCGAGTTGAGTTGATGGCAAAGAGCTTGATTTTGGTCTCATCTGAGACCACTTTCACCCAGTTCTCCTCTGAATCATTCAGATGTTCATTGGCAAACTTCAGACGGGTCTGTACATGTGCTTTCTTGAGCAGGGGGACCTTGCGGGCGCTGCAGGATTTCAGTCCTTCACGGCATAGTGTGTTACCAATTGTTTTCTTGGTGACTATGGTCCCAGCTACCTTGAGATCATTAACAAGATCCTCCCATGTAGTTCTGGGCTGATTCCTCACCGTTCTCATGATCATTGAAACTCCACGAGGTGAGATCTTGCATGGAGCCCCAGACTGAGGGAGACTGACAGTTATTTTGTGTTTCTTCCATTTGCGAATAATCGCACCAACTGTTGTCACCTTCTCACCAAGCTGCTTGGTGATGGTCTTGTAGCCCATTCCAGCCTTGTGTAGGTCTACAATCTTGTCCCTGACATCCTTGGACAGCTCTTTGGCCATGGTGGAGAGTTTGGAATCTGATTGATTGATTGCTTCTGTGGACAAGTGTCTTTTATACAGGTAACGAGCTGAGATTAGGAGCACTCCCTTTAAGAGAGTGCTCCTAATCTCAGCTCGTTACCTGTATGAAAGACACCTGGGAGCCAGAAATCTTGCTGATTGATAGGGGATCAAATACTTATTTCCCTCATTAACATGCAAATCAATTTATAACTTTTTTGAAATGCGTTTTTCTGGATTTTCTTGTTGTTATTCTGTCTCTCACTGCTAAAATACACCTACCATTAAAATTATAGACTGATCATTTCTTTGTCAGTGGGCAAACGTACAAAATCAGCAGGGGATCAAATACTTTTTTCCCTCACTGTATGTATGTATGTATGTATGTATGTAAGTGTGTGTGTGTCTGTCTCTGTGTGAAAGTGTGTGTGTGTGTCTGTCTGTGAAAGTGATTGTGTGTGAAAGTGTGTGTGTGTGTGTGTGTGTGTGCGTGTGTCTGTCTGTGAAAGTGTGTGTTTGTGTGTGTATGGGTGTGACAGTGTGTATGAGTGTCTGTCATGTAACTCGCACATCTGTGAGGGCACCATTTTTGCAGAAAGAGATGTACACATTTTGGAGCAACATATGCTGCCATCCAGACATCGTCTTTTCCAGGGACGTACCTGCATTTTTCAGCAGGATAACGCCAAACCACATTCTGCCCAGATTTCAAGTGCATGGTTGCATAGGCAGAGAGTGCGGGTGCTAGCATGGCCTGCCTGCAGTCCTGACCTGTCTCCGAATTGAGAATGTGTGGCGCACTATGAAGTGCAAATTAAGACAACGAAGGCCCTGTGCAGTTGCGCAGCTGAGGAAATGCATAATGGATGAATGGGGGAAAATCCCGCTTGCTAAACTTAACCAAGTGGTGTCTTCAGTGCCCAAGTGCTTAATAAGTGTTATTAAAAGAAAAGGTGATGTTACATAGTGGTAAACAGTCGACTGTCCCAACTTTCTTGGTTTCTTTTCACTGCTAATGAGATGCTGTAGAGTGAGTTAGTTATATTGCTTTCAGGAGCTCTAATCGTATTGATGAGTTCATGCAGCATTTGTAATTGAATTTCAAAAAGAAATCTTTGCTGTCTGGCCTGTGTGTATGAGATGTACTCTGTCAATCTTTGGCTAACAACTGAAACATTGGTAGAACAGAAATGGCAACATAAAAAAGAAAAGTACATTTTAAAAGAGCACATTAAATAGGATGAATATACAGTTTTTTACAATCACTTTGTCACTAATTTCAGAACCTTGATGTCATTTTTCAAAACTCTAGACACAAAACTCAAAACGGTCATCACTTGTAACACAGGCTGTCCAATGTTCAAAACATTGCATTGTGCATTCATATCTTTAAAGAAACCTAGCACTTGCAGACTTGTTGGTTCAAATAACTCATTTATCATGAAATACCATAGTAACATAGTAACACAGAAGATACCGATAGTTTCACTGTGTAGTTGTTCGTACAATCATTAAATATTGTAGTACAAAATATGTGATACATGTTTCATTATGGTACTACACATAAATACATCACTGTAAAAGGACTAGTAGAGAGAATACTACAGACACAGTGGAATCATTGAACAAAATCTGAAATGTATTGATGCAATACAATCAAATCACACCATAGGTTTCTTTGAATCCATGCAAAAATAATTAGCTACAAAAACGAACAAAACTACAGTAAAATGTCAACTGCAGTGTTCCTCACCTGGCTTAGTGTAAAAAGCAAAACAAAGGATTGATTACTGTACTTCTAAATTTCCATCAGCCCTGTGTTCAGGTTCAGGTTCTCACAACCATTTTTCACAAGAGGCATCTTGAAACTGAACATACCTGAACATACTCAGTCATCAGCTGCTTCACTCTGTCTGCATTTCTTTCAAAAGGCACACTATACTCTGTGCTACACATTGGTATGCAGTATACAGTCATTTGACAATTGAGAGTAGCCTAATGTTTAGTGCATGCTGAAGACTTGCCGCTTCTCAGTACGGACATTTCTGATGATTGAGGCCACAGTTGATCCTGAGTTGATTCTGAGGTTTGATTGAATCATTGTAGCTGCCTCAGTCATGGTCATGCCATGATTTACAACATGTTCTACAACTATTTCTCGGATTTCACTGGACACTATTTGCTGTTGCTGCCGCTGTCTGGTCCGTGGCCTTGTCCTCTACCACGTTCCCCCAACACCTCTCAAATGAGGCCCATGGCTGCCTCTCTGGTGAGGCCTAAGCCCTCCTCTATGACGAGGCCCACGACCACCTCTCAGAAGGGGTGCATGTCCCCTTCCATTCCTTTGACCACCACGTCTTCCTCCTCCCACTGCTTGACCTCTATTGTGACCTGGATGACCTGCCGGCTCCATGTTATCACTGTGTTGCTCGGGTGGATAGCACTCATTTCACTCGATACTCGTACCACAATGTGAAATCAATCATCAATAACCAGTTGGCAGTATTGGAAAAGCAATTACAAGGGCCTGCATACATACAGTAATGTCAAATCTGATGTGGAAGAACAATCATCTTCAACCAGGTTGGAGCGTTAGTTGCAATGCCTTTAATACACGCAGCGTGGAGAGGAACAGTGACTCAAGAAGATCCCAAAGTCGCTCTGCCTTCATTTTAACAGTCAGAGCTTTTATACACAAAAATCAAAGAGCTGGTTATAATCAGAAAGTCATTACTATGTTATCTTAAAAGTTAGCTAAGCAGAATTTATATCATTATAGGACAGAGTTCATAGATCAACACATGGATTAGGGAGCAGGCACTTCAATCATACTGTTTGACATTGTCTCCAAGATTCTCATCGTAAATAACAAGCAGAAATCAAACTACCTTCTGGCCTGACCTTCTAGCTTGACCTTATCTTTCTTAAGTATACAAGAGAGAAAAACAGGTATTAGAGAAAGAATTTCTAACTTTCCTTCCACACTGAAAACATGGTGTGGAAAAGTGCTACATGATGATGAATGATGATGAAATATTACATCCATAGATAATGTAGTCCAACTGGTTCATGCTCCTCGGTTATTGGTGTCAATGGATCTCATTATCCTGAAACTTTCATGATCGAAACATGGAATACTGTTCGTCAGTTTCCATAAAACTATGAATTAAGAGTAATGCAACAGTCACTTATCATTTTGAGCAGCTGTATCAATTGATAGTTAGATCTTTGTAATGAAATGAATAGACAGTGATCTCAGATGTAATGTGTGAATTGCATTTTGAAATGGTAATACTTTGACGTTAAGTTGTATCATTTTAGTTCAATGAACAAATGATCTGAGGTTGATGTGTATTGTATCCAAGCAATTGAAAAATGTGCATTTTGATCATCGGGTGTGAGTTTAGTGTCTAGAGTTTTGAAAAATGACATCAAGGTTCTGAAATGAGTGCCAAAGTGATTGTAAAAAAGTGTAATATCAGGGGACAGTGGCTATTACTGATCTGGCCTTCCGTGGCCTCTGTATTAATGTAACAGGTCACATTGTATGTGTACACTGATACTTGATAGTATAATATAGTACAAGTAAAAAACATACATAGGTATCATAGAAGTATTTTGCAGAAATGATTAAGGATAGTTATCAAAATGGAGAGGAAATGCTAAATCCAGTCTCCCCAGGCTGAGCTTCTATTGCTACACCTGCTAAGTGGATGCTGGCCCCACTATATGGATAGAGCCACACCAAGTACAAGAGTCTCCCCATTGCTATTTATATCTCCCTATCCAGTCTTCTATACGTGTCAGGTATACAAGTGTGTGTGTGTGTGTGTGTGTGTGTGTGTGTCTGTCTGTCTGTCTGTCTGTGAAAGTGTGTGTGTGTGTGTGTGTGTGAAAGTGTGTGTGAGTGTCTGTCTGTCTGTCTGTCATGTAACTTGCACATCTGTTAGGGCACCATTAATGCAGAGATGTACACATATTGTTTATTTTCCATATATATGTATGTATGTATGTATGCATGTCCAATTGCTTTGACAATACAAATGCACTGAATTGAGACAGAGAGAGAGAGAGAGAGAGAGAGAGAGGTGCTAAGGCACATTTGTAACATAAATTAGGGAACATTTGAAACATGCTTAGGGAACATTCATAAGAACATAAGAACATAAGAACATAAGAAAGTTTACAAACGAGAGGAGGCCATTCGACCCATCATGCTCGTTTGGTGTCCATTAATATCTAAGTGATCCATGGATCCTATCCAGTCTATTTTTAAATGTTCCCAAACTTTCAGCTTCTACCACTTTCCATCTTGAATGCCTTGAAGCCCAATTTCCATTTGTTGTCCCCTGGTGCGTGTGTCCCTGCTGATCTGGAAAAGCTCCTCTGGTTTGAGGAACCTTTCATGATTTTGAAGACTTGGATCAAGTCCCCACGTAATCTCCTCTGTTCCAGGGTGAAAAGGTTCAGTTCCCTCAGTCTCTCCGAGTAGGACTTTCCCTTCAGACCTGGAATAAGTCTGGTTGCTCTCCTCTGAACTGTCTCTAAAGCAGCAATATCCTTCTTGAAGTGTGGTGCCCAGAACTGTACACAGTATTCCAGATGAGGTCTAGCGCATTGTACAGTCTTAACATTACTTAAATTCTACACTTTTGACGATATACCCTAGCATTCTGTATGCCTTTTGTATTGCTTCCCCACATTGTTTGGATGGAGAAAGTGAATCCACATAGATTCCTAAGTCTTTCTCATGCATTACTTCATCTAGATCTGTACCTCCCATAGTGTAATTATAGTGGACATTTTTGTTTTACTGCATGTATTACCTTGCACTTGTCCACATTGAATTTCATTTGCCAGGTGTCAGCCCACAACTGAATTTATCTAAGTTCCTCTGAATAGCATGTGCTGCCAAGATTGTATCTGCTAAGCCACATATTTTAGTATCATCTGCAAATTTGACAAGGTTGCTAAGTATCCCAGAGTCCAGATCATTAATATAGATTAGAAAAAGCAAAGGCCCTAGTACTGATCCCTGTGGAACTCCACTAACAACCTCACTCCAGTTAGAAGTGACTCCTCTAATCTGTTTCCTATACATCAACCAGTTCATAATCCATCTACTTACATTACCCTGAATGCCTACAGCTTCCAATTTGAGGATCAGTCTTTGGTGTGGAACCTTATCAAAAGCTTTTTGGAAATCTAAGTATATCATATCATATGCTTTCACGTGATCTACAGCTGCAGTTGCATGTTCAAAAAAATGTATTAAGTTAGTAAGACATGATCTGCCTCGTCTAAACCCATGTTGACTATCTCCAAGAATATGGTTTTCATTGAGATGCTCCTCTATTTTCTGTCTAATCATTTTTTCCAACATTTTACAGGTGATGCAGGTGAGACTGATTGGTCTGTAATTTCCTGGCTCAGTTTTGTCCCCTTTCTTGTGGATTGGTATGAAATTTGCTGTCTTCCAGTCAGTGGGAACATCCCCTGTTCTAAGTGTCATTTGAAATAATCGAGTTAACGGCCTATACATAATTTCCCTCATTTCTTTAAGTACTGTTGGAAATATCCCATCTGGCCCAGGTGATTTGTTTGATTTTAATTCTGCTAGTCCCTTTAGTACCTCCTCCTCATTTATCCTGATCTCTCTTAGGGTTTGACTGGATTGATTGTCAACCTGTGGCATGTCATCTGTTTTTTCTTTTGTAAAAACCTCTGTGAAATACTCATTTAGAATATTTGCCACATCTTGTTCATTTTCCAAGATACCTCCATTTTTGCCCTTTATCTGTTTCACCTCCTCCTTAATTGACCGCTTGCTGTTGTAATTTTGAAAAAAGCTCATTGCATTGGTTGTAGCTCCAAGAGCTATGTTTCTTTCTATTTCCCTCTTTGCTTTCCTGATCCCTTTCTTAAGATCTCTTTGCAGCTCAACATATTCTATGTATTTTGTTTCATCACCATCCCTTTTGTATGTGCTATACAACATTTTCTTCCTCTTTATATTTTTTTGCATGCCTCTGGTTTGTATGTATGTATGTATGTATGTATGTATGTATGTGTGGAAGGAAAGGAAAGGAAGGAAATTCTTTTCTCACAACTGTTTTTCTCTCTTGTATACTTAAGAAAGATAAGGTCAAGCTAGAAGGTCAGGAGGCCATAAGGTAGTTTGATTTCTCTTTGTTATTTACAATGAGAACCTTGGAGACAATGTCAAACAGAATGACCTACGTGCCTGTTCCCTAATACCATGTATAGACCTATGAACTCTGTTCGATAATGATATATGTTCTGCTTAGTTAGCCTTTAAGATAACATAGTAATGACTTTCTAGCATGTATGTATGTATGTATATATATATATATATATATGTATGAATGTATGTATGTCCAATTGCTTTTGACAATACAAATGAATTGAGAGGGAGAGAGAGAGAGAGAGAGACAGACAGACAGACTGACAAACAGAAAAACAGACACACACACAAACACACACACACACAGAGCCAGCCAGCCCGCCAGCCAGCCAGCCAGCCAGCCAGCTCAGCGATGACATCACGAGCCTCTCTCAGCTGACTGCTATGACATCACAGAGCACGTACATTCCGTTGCTTGCCGTCTGTCAACCACTCAGTCACTGCCAGCCAGACTGGCTGGCTGGCTGGATGTGGGGGCTGCTTGCTGCTGCTGCGTACCTTAGCAAGCTTATTTGCTTGACCGGCCTTCCTACTCCTCTGCCCACATGCCCACCTATGCCTCTACTCCAAGATACTTATACAATAGAAAAACTATGGTAATAATAATATAGCCCAAGACAAAAAATATTAATCTTTCTAGACTGTATTAAAGTTCAGCACTTCGGAAAAATAGAATTATTTTGTATTTCAATAAAACAAAAATTATTACTGGTATCCACACACCCAACCAATGTAAATGTCACGGACGGTGTTAATTAGCTCCTTAATCACCATTACTTATTATATTTATATTTCACTTCACTTTATGCAATATGGCTTGTGTATTTTGTTTGGTTCTATATTGCCATTATTTTGTGTGTTGATTATCTTTCACTTTATTGTTTAATTTGTTATTCACTTAGTATTATTTTGATTGTTTGCACGCGTGCCTTATTATTTTTGTTTCTTCTTTCTTTCACAACTCACCTGGGTCCACCTGCACTCTTCACACGCGTCCCCACTTAATCACCCTGCCCTGGGAGAGGAGAGGATTATCTGCTGTAGTCCACTTTCCAATGTGGGAGGTCTCTGCGGCTCATATCTCATTCAATTATTTATTCATTTATCCTACATCAAGTTTATTTATTTTCCCACGTTTCATTCAATCACCATCAGAAGCTCTCTGTGCTAAAAGTGGCAGCACATTTGTCTCACACACATCAAACTCACCTTTTCCTGCTTCCCAAGCCTTATCAACTTACTCAGACCCTCGTCAACCTTGGTCAACATTGCTCTGCATTCTAACAGCTATTCTTTCTCCTATTCTTAATTTCTTACAAGAAATGTATTCAGGTTTTTTTATCAATATGTTTTATTTATATTTATACAGATGTCACTCCATTATTCGTTTATTGAAGTCATATATGTACCTAACAAAATATTAGCCAATAGGCCATTGATCTCAATAATGATTCCCATAATCCTAGGACACCTTCTCTTTTACTCTTCCTTTCCATTCTTACTTTTCTCCTGTAAAGCATTTTATATTACTTGAGCTTACTTATTCTATAGTTGTAATCTTATACTTCTGCGGTATCTTACCCTTTTCCTACATCACTCATCTTAAAACCATGGTCTACTTTGACTTTCATTTCAGGTATTATATGCTAGGCACCAATAACCAAACATTTTCTGAAAGACTGTAACATGTCACCAGACTGTTTACATTCTCCTGCTTTCACAGGCTGTCAGGGCTGCACCAGGCTCTCTTCTAGCCTTTCGTTTCCTTGAATTTGACTTTTGACAGAGCTTGTCCATAACATGATGTTTAACAAACAAATTCTGGTTCTTCTTGTGGAGACACCATGACTATTTATGTATTACTATTATTATCCATCTGTTTATTCAATGTATATTTTGGATTACTTTTCTTATAATAGTCTTTCTTTCTGATTTCTGATGCTTGAGGCACTCTGTATAGAGCCAAAGATCCTCATGAATATGATAAATCTGTTGTTACATTTTTAAATATAATTCTAAAATGATTGCCAAAACATAGACATTTACCTTATATCACCTTCAAACTATACATATTCATAAACACACAAAGCACATACACATTGATATCTAAAGATAATTCAGATATCCGATCTGTGGCATGTTTTATTGACCCTGCAGTGTCTCAAACAGCCCTTATAACTTATTATTTAAGCTTATGATTATTTAGAATAAAATGTCAAATAATCCCACTCGATTATTTCATTATTTCACTATCTCAGTTTTCTTGATCCATTGTGAAAAAGTTCTGTTATTTCCTCCTCATCTGTAGAGGCTACATTAGCCCACTCCCCGGTCTGATATTCTCGTAGTAACTGTATCCAAATGTTGGGCGGACATTTAGCCTTCACGATGATGTGTACATCGTGCGGGTGAAGGAGGTGAATAACCATCTTTTCATCTAGAATATCCCAAAAAGTTGTGTTACCCTGGTTTGGTTTTAATTTTGGGAGGGACGCCCATATCATTTCTTTTTCTCCTGGGGAGAAGGGGACATGGGTTTTAGTCGTATAGACTATTGATTGACCTTCCTCTTTACTCTGTCTAGTTTTGACTTGCATGGGTGCAGCTGGGACCGTTTTCAGAGCGGTCAGATCTGGATACAATGTATTATTATAACCAAAATCAGTGATTGATTTATATTCCGGATTATATGGGGGAGGAGCGCTAGCAAAACCTCCTTTTTCATATTCCCATGCTTTGCGATCTAAATCATCCCAATCGGGCCTGTCGTCCTCGGAGTGATCTGTGTCGCGACGCGCTCCTAACACGGCAGCACATCGCGCACCTACACCTTCACCTTTTCTGACCACTTTTCTTGCCCTTCTAATTTGCCTTGTAGTTCTATTAATTCTATCGTATTTTTCACAACTTCTTCTCTCAATTCACATTACTGTTTATGATGATCTTCCATTTCTGTTATTTTCTTTTCTTGATTCTCACCAACCTGACACAATATCACAATTCCTTTCTCTGTCTTATCTGGTTGTTGTTGCTTCCACCAGTCCCGGTGCTCCTTCGGAGACCAGTCTTTCTCCCAACTTCCTTCCAACATTTTCTTCTCTACATTCTGTTTTTTTATTTCTCAAAAAACCAATAATGCTGGTGTCACTCACTGTGACGATTTATCTGAAATATTACATTATTATATATTATATTATGTATATATATTATAATAAAAACAAACACTCCAGTAAGGTACGGACACCCGTACATGACACTGGCTAAGGTAAGGGAACCCATAAACAACCATAAGCACCCCCGGACCTAGGACAGACTGTAACTTGCTAACTTGCTAACTTGCTAACTGTTTTGTTTGCTTCACATCGTTTGCTGCTAGTTGCATGCCAAACGAGTTCGTTCTGTCCAAAATATAAGCTTTTTTCTTCTAATAAACTCAATAAAAATACAGTGCACTAGCAACTATTTCCCTTTCAAAAGTTGTAGTCCCGTTTCAGTTAAAACAAAATGTGTTCTTCAAACAAAGAAAATACTTGTGTTTCTTTTCCCTCTTTACCTGCTCTTATCACAAAGCTTCTCAACACAATCTCAGGTGCAGGTGCACTCTGCGCTATCCTTTGCCCGAGCTTTGTCCAGGAAAACTCACTGTAGCCATCTTAGTTCAACACGGGCTCTCCTTACCTGCGAGTCACACGGGTCCAGTTCACTTTGCAAGTGAACAGTCTCTTCTCAGAAACAATAAGGAAACTTGGAAAGAAACACAATCCCAGGTCGGTGTTAAAAAAAAGTTCTTTGTTTTCATATTAAAAGAAAACATTTGTATTTTCTCTGCACACTTCACAGCTCCAATTAGCACACTCAACTAATCCCTGCCCCCCTCAGAACCGTCACTAAAGAAAGGTACTCACAGTCATTTTAAATATGACATCCTGTAGTGTTTGTTTTCAAAATATGATCTTATTATCACTTGAACCAAATAAATCCTTTGACCCACTAATACCAAATTACAGTTATGGGGGCCACAGATGTGATTTGAAAATACGATCTTCCATGTCTTTCTGTTGTGTTTTGACCTGGGGATCTGTAATTGTCCAAGTGGCTACTGCACATGTACTTATTTAATATTAAATGTGTTATTTAATTAGGCTTGGTTCTGGTGAGCATGTACAAGACGTCAGCTTTTTAAATAACTGTGTGTATTGGATCATACACATTTTAGAAATACTCTCTCAAACTTCCCGCATTGGTACCTCACCAGGGAGGTAGAAAACAGCAATAGCATTGAAAAAGTGTGATTGTAGTTCTGCTCTTCTGCAATATATTTCTACAATATCTTTAACATCTTCTTTAACATTGTTTTAAAGGCTGGGACCAATATGGTGGAATATCTCCAACACACGGACATTGAGAGACTCGACCCCTTTGTGCTGCTGCTCAGAGACCAACTCTCAGTTGTCTCTGAGTAGGCTATGGATCAACTTCCTTTCCTAATATGAAGGAGACCATGGATACAAAACCTATGAAAAACAGGTGATTATTGTTATTCTTCTCATTATAAACTACTTAATACATCTCTCCCATAAAGTACAACAGGATAGTGGTGACGTCATTCAGGATTGGATTGCCATTGGTCAAAAGCCCTCTGAGAGAAATTGTGTGGCGACACTCCACACTCTTAGAAGAAATTGTTCTGCACAGAACCATAAAGGGTTCCTCGAGTAATCGCTCTGGTGGATCCCTTTATGGTTCTATGTAGAACCCCTTCAAAGGGGTTACATGAAGAACCCCCAAACATAGCGTTCTACACAGAACCATTCGTTTTAAAATGTTATATATAGAACCCATTCAAAAGGGGGACACGTGCTATACCTGAATTTGTTTTCCAAATACAATCTTTAAAAAATGTATGAGTTCATATATACAAACACACATACACAACGTAGAAATCGCACTACTAGTGAAGTAACTTCATTTACATTATATGCCACAACTCCTCAATTTGGAACGCAAAAACAAGACATCTGATGTAAAAGTGTAAACTAATTACGAACAGCACTTTTGATTTTTATCTTCAATTCAGGGGCTACTTATTCGAACAGTAAACTGTATTCTCTCTTCAGAGTGACTGGAATGTTTTTGCCTACATTCAACTTAAATATGAAAGTTTCCAAAAACGGCATAGTTTTCTTTAAGGCTATTCAATGCCAAACACAAAATTCTCTCTGCTTTCAGTGCTTGTCCTTCAGCACAATTACACAGGTTCATGATGTTCTCATTTCAATACATTGTTTTCTTATTTAAACTATTTGACTTTGAGCTTACATTGAGAATAAAATCACTTTTGCAAGTAAAACCTGGCCAAGAAAGGAAGCAGCACTACAATAAAACAATACACAGAATACAAAGCAGTTCCTTCAAAAGTGAAAGTGATAAAGAGTGATGTCTGTCAGTAAATTACGTTGAGATACATATTGGTTATTTTGAATTAGGAGTCCAACTTCAATAACTTCTATTAACAAGCCAAAATACAGATCAGAATTACGGGTAATTGAAAATAATATGTAGCGCCTAGGTAAGCTTGGATGTGTTCAGAGAAACACTAAAAACGGACCTTCCTCACACCCGTCTTGTTGAGGTGGACGTGGTCATACAGGTGATGTGGCTGGATGTCTCAGTGGTGTGCCAGGTGGACGTTGGGGAGGAGGGCACATCTTCGGGATACTTCTGCGTTGATGGCCTGGATGATGTGCAGGGGCACGTCTGTGCGGGGCAGCAGTGTGGAGATGGTGATTTTGGCAGTTTGGAATTCCTCTGTGGCTTTCTTTGCCACCTGTCTCAGGGCTGAGGCCACATCGCCCCTGCGGGCACTCAGGTCGTTAGTGCCGGTGTGGATGAGGATGTGTTTGACCTGGCACAGCCTCCTCTTGGAGAGCAGCTCCAGGGCTCTCTGTGCTGTCGGGCACCAAAGCTTTTTCACTTTTCGCCCAGGGAAGAGGCGCCTCTCATCCAGGAACTTCCCATTGGAGTCGCTCAGAATGACCACCTCTGTGTTGACCTGCCACTCCGGGTTTTGCGTCGGGAGTGGTGGGGGCAGCGGGTGTGTTTTAGGGGAGTGGCGTTTCAGGGGTTTGTGTATTAGTGGCAGGTCTGGTGATAGTGGGGGTGTCAGGAGTGGTGGGGAGTGTGGGTGGATCAGTGGGTGCGTCAGTGGGTGCGTCAGGGGTTGTAGGTGTTGTGGGGTCAGTGCAGTGCAGTCTCTGTGCTCCTCTCTTAGCTTCTCCAGCTGGCTCTGCAGGCTCCTCAGCTGGCTGTGCTGGGGTGTCCTGGTCAGCTCCTCCCTCGCTCTGTGCAGCTCCGTCCTCAGGGTTTGGCTCTGCTCCTCCTGGTCTCTCACTGCTGCTCTCAGCTTATGGATCTCAGCCTTGTGGTGCATCTTTAGTCCCTGAACTCCGCAAACTTCAGCTCCAGTACTGATAGGCATTCCTTTAGTGTTTTAATGTTGCTGGAGAGTTTTGGGGAGACAGGGGGGCAGTCTGTGGGAGATGGGGCACTGTCTGGCTCCGTGTGGCTGGGGGCAGACTGCAGGGTGGCCGGCTCTGGCTCGTGTTTCTCTACCTCAGTCTGCTGCTTTGAGGTGTGGAAGCCGAGAGATAATTGGTCCAGGCTGCTCTCGCTGTCCTGCACCATGATGGTCCCGTTGTGGTATACATTAAAAGTGAGCATCACACTGTCTGTGTCTTTCTCTACCAGCACTGAGATCTGCCTGCCTCTGCTAATGCCCCTCTTGTTGTTATTGGGGTATGTCTGGCACAGGGTTTTGTGAAAGGCGGTGGGGTACTGAGTGTAGAACAGTAGATTGTTCTTGACCCTGTTTTCTCCTTTACCGGTGTAGTCTAGGATGAGGGTCTCAGGAGATGCTCTCATCACAGCTTGTTTGTAGTCCTTCTTAGCCTGTGCAGAGCGAATGTCTTCAGGGTATCGGATTTCAAAAGGCAGCTCTGCAGTCAGACTGCTGTTCGATAGATTTGTATCAGTCTCAGTGGCAGTTGGGCTCTCTCCTACTGTCACTCTATTCAAATTGGAGCTCTGCATTTTCATTGGCTGAGTCAACTACTGAGAATGCTTATTTATTTTATTAATACATATTTTTATGTTTAATTATTTGTCTCTATAGGTGAAAGGTCTTACCTCCAATTCTTGTCTTCAGCTTTTCTTTTCTGACTTTTCTTCCTGAACTGTCTCTCTGCTTTCTTCTTTTTGTGTTTCTCTTAAAATTATTATTTTTTGAATACTTTTTCTTCTGAATTTCCATTCCATGTCTTCTGTGTATGTTTATAGTGCTATATATTCATTTGTAAATGACAAATTAAATCCGCTTATGTATAAAAACAAATGTTTTTTAGGAGCTCATATTCCTCTCTCTCTCTCTCTCTCTCTCTCTCTCTCTCTCTCTCTCTCTCTCTCTCTCTCTCTCCCTCTCAATTCAATTCATTTGTATTGTCAAAGCAATTGGACATACATACATATACATACATACATACATACATACATACATACATCTACACGGAAAATAAATAATAGAATTATGAATCACAATAAGATGTAATGAAGTACAGAAAATGAAAATGTAAAAAAATGTGATCTTTAATACATACAAATAAAGAAAATAGGTTTACTATTTCCAGATTCCTTTTTTGAAATACAATGACATGCATAACAAACAAGTATTTACATTATATTTACAGCCGGTGCTCGTGTGTCACTGTGTCCCTCAGGCTGTGGTAGGCGCTGACATATTGGGCAGCCAGGGTGGCTGTGTGTCCCTCCCCCAGGAGGACTGGCGTTTTTCTTTTTTCTCAGTTTTGTCACAGGTTGGGTGGGCATCCATTATGTTGTTACAGAATTTGTCCCTTATTTTGGGCTAAAGCTTTCCGTGGAGGGGAACGTGGATCAGTTTGTACCATTTTTGGGAGAATCTGCCTTGTTGGGGCGGAGCTGTGACCAGGTGAACAGCAGATCGGGCATAGGTGGGCATGTGGGCAGAGGAGTTGGAAGGCCGGTCAAGCAAATAAGCTTGCTAAGGTACGCAGCAGCAGCAAGCATCCCCCACATCCAGCCAGCCAGCCAGTCTGGCTGGCGGTGACTGAGTGGTTGTCAGACGGCAAGCAACGGAATGTACGTGCTCTGTGATGTCATAGCAGTCAGCTGAGAGAGGCTCGTGATGTCATCGCTGAGCTGGCTGGCTGGCTGGCTCTGTGTGTGTGTGTGTATGTCTGTGTGTGTGTGTGTGTGTCTGTTTGTCTGTTTTTCAGTCTGTCTGTCTCTCTCTCTCTCTCTCTCTCTCTCTCTCTCTCTCTCTCTCCCTCTCAATTCAATTCATTTGTATTGTCAAGGCAATTGGACATACATACATGCATACATGCTAGAAAGTCATTACTATGTTATCTTAAAGGCTAACTAAGCAGAACATATATCATTATAGAACAGAGTCCATAGGTCTACACATGGTTTTAGGGAACAGGCACGTAGGTCATACCGTTTGACATTGTTTCCAAGGTTCTCATCGTAAATAACAAACAGAAATCAAACTAGCTTCTGGCCTGACCTTCTAGCTTGACTCTATCTTTCCGCCTTATATACTTGGTGAATAATTGAGGAAGTAGCACCAAGTGACCACATTAGGCTGCCTGAGGGTTTCTGGGGAGTGTAGTTGTCTAGGGTCGGTTTTCTTCCCTAGAGTGCAGACCTTGCAGCAGACCTGGCCTGACATATCTGCCATGTATGACCCTGCCCCTTGGTTTGTCCCACATCCTCCCCCCCAGCTGCGACCCCATAGGTCGAGCGACAGCCGCAAAAAAGCATGCACCCGGGACAGCCCATCAACATTCCCCATGGCCTTCCCTGGCCTGTGCTGCAGGGTGAAATGAAAATGTTGGAGACTCAAAAACCACCTCATCACACGGGCATTCCTGTCTTTCGAACGATGCATCCAAGTGAGGGGGGCATGGTCAGTGATCAGGGTGAAGTGCCTGCCCAACAAATAGTATCGAAGACTGTCCAAAGCCCACTTCACTGCCAAACATTCTTCTTCAACTACCAAATAATTTATTTCATTGGATTCCAACTTTCTGCTAAGGAACAACACCGGGTGTTCGTGATCACCCATTCTTTGGGACAAAACCACTCCGATCCCCACCTCAGAGGCGTCCGTCTGGACTATAAATTCTTTCTGAAAGTCAGGTACCATTAAAACGGGGTTGCGGCAGAGCGCCTCCTGTAGGCTCCGGAAAGCCCGGTTTGCTGTATCACCCCATCTAACCATATTGGGTTCTGTAGCCTTAGTCATATCAGTCAGAGGGGCCGCTAAGGTAGCATAGTTGGGAATAAACCTCCGGTAATACCCAGTTAACCCTAAAAATGCCCTAACCTGCTTTTTATTGACAGGCCTAGGCCAAGAGTTTATGGCTTCAACCTTGGATATTTGGGGTTTCACCATACCCCTCCCTACTGTATAGCCCAAGTATTTGGCCTCTTCCAACCCCAAATTGCATTTGGTTGGATTAGCCATCAGGCCTGCTGCATGTATTGAATCCAATACCGCTTGGAGCTGAGACAAATGTGATTCCCAATCTGGACTGTGAATGACCACATCATCTAAATATGCTGCCGCATACGTCCTGTGTGGTCTAAGTATGTGGTCCATCAACCTTTGAAAGGTGGCAGGAGCACCATGCAGGCCAAAGGGCATCACTGTGTAGTGAAACAGACCATCTGGGGTTGCAAAGGCTGTTTTTTCTTTGGCACCCGGGGTCAAGGGAATCTGCCAGTAGCCCTTGGCTAAGTCAATAGTTGAAATATAGCGAGCATTCCCAATATTCTCTAACAATTCATCTACTCGGGGCATTGGGTATGCATCAAACTTTGAAATTTCATTAACCTTTCTAAAATCATTACAGAATCTCCAGGAGCCATCAGGTTTGGAAACCATGACTATAGGGCTGGACCACTCACTGTGGGATTCTTCAATAACCCCTGCCTCCAGCATTTCCTTAACCTCATTTCTAATAGTGTTCCTGCGAGCTTCTGGTACCCTGTAAGGCCTCATATTTACCTTCTTTCCTGGGAGAGACACAATGTTGTGAGAGACTAAATGGGTACGCCCCGGTATGCCTGAGAAAACTTCCCTATTACGTATTATCAAGTCGTTCACCTCCTTCAACTGGTCAGGTGACAAGGCAGCTGCAATATTCACCTTCGGTGTCCCTAGTGGCTGAGGGGGGTAAGTCAACATCAACACTTCCCTGTCCTTCCAGGCTTTTATTAAGTTGACATGATATATTTGTTCTGGGGGTCGGCGGCCGGGTTGCTGAACCTTATAGTTCACTTCCCGTATTCGCTCTATAATCTCATAAGGTCCCATCCACGTAGCCAGAAATTTACATTCTACAGTGGGAACCAACACCAACACCCTATCACCAGGCTGGAACACCCTCAGTGTAGCCTGACGATTATAGGCGAATTGTTGGTGTTCCTGTGCCTGCCTTAGGTGCTCTCTCACAATGGGAGTGACTGTGGCTATTCTCTCTTGCATAGCATTGATGTGCTCGACTACACTCCGGAAAGGAGTGGACTCGTGTTCCCACGTTTCACGGGCTATGTCTAATATCCCCCTGGGGTGCCTCCCATATAACAGTTCAAAAGGCGAAAAGCCCAGGGAAGCCTGTGGGACTTCCCTAATGGCAGACATCAAGTAGGGCAGCATGAATTCCCAATTTTTCCCATCCTTATCGATTACCTTTCTTAGCATGGACTTCAGGGTCCTATTAAATCTCTCAACCAACCCATCTGTTTGTGGGTGGTAGACTGATGTTCTCAACTGCTTAACCTGCAACAATTTACACAGATCGGTCATAACCTTAGACATAAAGGGTGTGCCCTGATCTGTTAATATCTCCCTCGGTATCCCCACCCTACTACACATCAACATTAGCTCTTTTGCAATACCTTTTGAAGCCATGGTCCGCAGTGGAATGGCTTCTGGGTACCTGGTGGCATAATCCAAAATAACCAGTATATACTGATGCCCTCTGGCTGATTTCGGGAGAGGTCCCACCACATCCATAGCTATCCTAGCAAAGGGGGTCTCTATGATGGGCAAAGGGACCAGTGGGCTTCTGAAGGCTGGTTTAGGAGCATGTAGTTGACATTCAGGACATGAGCTACAATGTTCTGTCACGTCTGCATGTACGCCTGGCCAGTAAAACCTCCTCAGGAGTCTATCCTTGGTTTTGTCCATCCCCAGATGTCCCCCCAGGATATGCCCATGTGCCAGATTGAGAACTGTTCGTCTGAATGGGGTGGGAACTAGCAATTGCTCCACAATGTCCACCCCTATCTTATTTACACGGTACAATAGGTCATTTTTTACCATAAAATAAGGATAAGCTGTTGGCGGGTCTGCAGTAGTCATAGGGGTCCCATTTACTACCTTCACATTTTCTTTAGCATAGTGTAGAGTGAGATCTCGCACCTGTGCGCTGCCAAAATCAGTGGGGAGTCCCTCTAACACTGACACTTCTACATTGTCAGCTTCAGGGGTCTCTATGAATGGATTCTCACCCACCCTGCTAGTGCTGGGTTCCTCACCCTCCATAGGGTCATCTACGTCACTACATTCCACCCCTATGTTTTCAGTTTAATTTTCCCCAACCAAAACCTTCACTGTCGACTCAACTGGAACCAGGTCTACTTTTAGCTCTAGTTGTGGGATCGAGGCAACTTCTGGCTTACAGTTTTCAGTGTGCATTTCCAATTTACTATGTTTTCTATCTAGTTTTCCAAAATTAGGAAAATATCGTCCCAGTATCACATCATATGGCATGTTGGGTACCACACCGACTTCGTAATCTAGTTTCCCGGCCTCTGTCTGTATGTTTACAAGGGCTGTGGGATAGGGGCGTGTGTCACCATGTGTGCATGTGATACTGAGCTCCTGATGTCTATCCAGCTTGTTGGTCGCTACTAATTTTTCTGTGACCAGTGTAACCATACTGCCAGAGTCGAGTAGAGCAGCCACTTCTTTCTCATCGACTATCACTGTACACATGTGTTTTGGATTAGGTACTCCGCCTATGAAAACATCCGTCCCAACAGGGCAGGCATAAAATACCGGTTTCTCTTTCCCCATATCACACACATTACATTGCATTGGTTCCTCTCTACCTGGGCAGTGGGCCGCAATATGTCCTACTTTGTCACAATTGTAGCAGACAATTGGTTGTGATGGTGACCCCCTATAACCCTTAGTCTCGGCTTTAGGCCCCACCTTTGCCCCCCCCAGTCTTGCTCTTTTCTTCCAACCCAGCGCGTCATGTTTCCCAGAGTACTTTGGAACCATCTTACCCGGTCCGCTGGTTCGTCATGGCCTGGGGAACGAGTTTTTAACCTCCGGTACATGCTCTGCTGCTCCGGCTGTATAGAACCGCTCTACAATGGCCACCAAGGTGTCAGCGGACAGCACCTCATTCTGGCCAACCCAGCGTCGAACGTCCTTGGGCAAACAGCGTTGGTAGTTGTCAAGGACTATGGCCTCCACCACCTCGGCTGATGAATGGACCTCTGGCTGTAGCCATTTCCTGGCCAGATGGATCAGATCAAACATCTGCGTTCGGATTGGTTGTCCTGGTTGGTAGGCCCACTGCTGAAACCGATGTGCCCTCACTGCGGTGGTCACGCCCAATCGGGTCATTATCTCCGCTTTCAATTTATCATAGTCCTGGGCGTCCTTCAGCTCCAGATCAAAGTACGCTTTCTGTGCATCCCCTGCCAGATAAGGTGCCACAAGCCCTGCCCAGGAATCTTTTGGCCATCCCTCTCTCCGCTGTCCTCTCAAAGGTCATATGGAAGGCCTCAACATCGTCCTGTTTTGTCATTTTCTGCAGAAAGTGATTGGTGCGGGGAGTGGAATGGGTTGCAGCCCCCTGTGGCCCAATCCTGGTTGCAAGTGCTTCAACACTCTCTTTCAGCTCTTTAGTCACCTTTTCCTGCTCTTCTCTAAACATTTTATTTTTATCATGCTGGACCTGCAGTGCTTCCTGATGCATCCGCATAGCATCCTGGTGAGCCACCTGCTGCACCCTGGTCGCTTCCTGTTGGGCTATTACAGCCTGTAGTTTTTTTTTTTTTGGATAAAAAAATTCACTCAGCCAGTCTGGGTTTCATGAGGTGCTGCCCGCATTCTACACCAAATGTGACAAAACGCCTTGGCTGTACACATGTGCGGGTCTTCTCTGTGATCTTCTTAGGAGTAAAAACCAGTCATGACCCAGGGAGGAGGTTGCAAATACAGGGCTGTGCCTGTATGTTTACTTCAAACAAAACAAATCTGAAAACAAAACCTAACTCACACTGGAGTTGTAACTAATCTTACATA
The DNA here is from genome assembly GCF_036373705.1 of Amia ocellicauda. Classification (NCBI taxonomy): domain Eukaryota; kingdom Metazoa; phylum Chordata; class Actinopteri; order Amiiformes; family Amiidae; genus Amia; species Amia ocellicauda. Next base: position 941,317 of record NW_027102865.1, read on the forward strand.
ATCATTCTATTTTAAACAAAGTCTGGAATAAATAAGTCTTGGCTTTCTCCTTATGAGCTACCTCTGTTTTCCAGATAACTCACCCTATTGTCTCTCACTTCTCTCTCTCTCAGGCCCGCCTTATATACCTGGTGAATAATTGAGGAAGTAACACCAAGTGACCACATTAGGTGCTAGAATGGCTGCCTGAGGGTTTCTGGGGAGTGTAGTTGCCTAGGGTCGGTATTCTACCCTAGAGTACACACCTTGCAGCAGACCTGGCCTGACATATCTGCCATGTATGACCCTGCCCCTTGGTTTGTCACAATACATACATACATACATATACACGGAAAATAAATAATAGAATTATGAATCACAATAAGATGTAATGAAGTACAGAAAAAGAAAATGTAATAAAATGTGATCTTTAATACATACAAATAAAGAAAATAGGTATACCATTTCCAGATTCCTTTTTTGAAATACAATGACATGCATTACAAACGAGTATTTACATTATATTTACAGCCGGTGCTCGTGTGTCACTGTGTCCCTCAGGCTGTGGTTGGCGCTGACATATTGGGCAGAATGTGTCCCTTATTTTGGGCTAAAGCTTTCTGTGGAGGGGAACGTGGATCAGTTTGTACCATTTTTGGGAGGATCTGCCTTGTTGGGGCGGAGCTGTGATCCAGGTGAACAGCAGATCGGGCATAGGTGGGCATGTGGGCAGAGGAGTAGGAAGGCCGGTCAAGCAAATAAGCTTGCTAAGGTACACAGCAGCAGCAAGCAGCCCCCCCATCCAGCCAGCCAGCCAGTCTGGCTGGCAGTGACTGAGTGGTTGACAGACGGCAAGCAACGGAATGTTCATGCTCTGTGATGTCATAGCAGTCAGCTGAGAGAGGCTTGTGATGTCATCGCTGAGCTGGCTGGCTGGCTGGCTGGCTGGCTGTGTGTGTGTCTGTGTGTGTGTGTGTGTGTGTGTCTGTTTGTGTTTGTCAGTCTGTCTGTCTGTCTGTCTCTCTCTCTCTCTCTCTCTCTCTCTCTCTCTCTCCCTCTCAATTCAATTCATTTGTATTGTCAAAGCAATTGGACATACATACATACATACATACATGCTAGAAAATCATTACTATGTTATCTTAAAGGCTAACTAAGCAGAACATATTTCATTATAGAACAGAGTTCATAGATCTACACATGGTTTTAAGGAACAGGCACGTAGGTCATACCGTTTGACATTGTCTCCAAGGTTCTCATCGTAAATAACAAACAGAAATCAAACTACCTTATGGCCTCCTGACCTTCTAGCTTGACCTTATCTTTCTTAAGTATACAAGAGAGAAAAACAGGTTTGAGAAAATAATTTCTAACTTTCCATCCATACAATAATACATACATACATACATACGGAAAATAAATAATAGAATTATGAATCTCAATATAATGTAATGAAGTACAGAAAAAGAAAATGTAATAAAATGTGATCTTTAATACATTCAAATAAAGAAAATAGGTTTACTATTTCCAGATTCCTTTCTGAAATACAATGACATGCATTACAAACGAGTATTTACATTATATTTACAGCCGGTGCTCGTGTGTCACTGTGTCCCTCAGGCTGTTGTAGGCGCTGACATATTGGGCAGCCAGGGTGGCTGTGTGTCCCTCCACCAGGAGGACTGAGCGTTTTTCTTTTTTCTCAGTTTTGTCACAGGTTGGGTGGGCATTCGTTATGTTGTTACAGAATGTGTCCCTTATTTTGGGCTAAAGCTTTCCGTGGAGGGGAACGTGGATCAGTTTGTACCATTTTTGGGAGGATCTGCCTTGTTGGGGCGGAGCTGTGATCCAGGTGAACAGCAGATCGGGCTTAGGTGGGCATGTGGGCAGAGGAGTAGGAAGGCCGGTCAGGCAAATTAGCTTGCTAAGATACGCAGCAGCAGCAAGCAGCCCCCCCATCCAGCCAGCCAGCCAGTCTGGCTGGCAGTGACTGAGTGGTTGACAGACGGCAAGCAACGGAATGTACGTGCTCTGTGATGTCATAGCAGTCAGCTGAGAGAGGCTCGTGATGTCATGGCTGAGCTGGCTGGCTGTCTGGCTGGCTGGCTCTGTGTGTGTGTGTGTGTGTGTGTGTGTGTGCGTGTGTCTGTCTGTCTGTCAATTCATTTCAATTCAATTCAAAGGTGCTTTATTGGCATGATCTATCACAATATTGCCAAAGCAGATACAAATGTTCTATCAATCAAGACAAAACATTGCAATACAAGATTCAGTGGAACAAATATAGTACACATTGAAATAAAATTAAGTAGGATATAAACCATATTTGTTGTTTGTATCAAAATTTGTGTCATGACATCAGAAAAATCACTGTTTTTATTTCGTTTTGCAAATGGAGTGCCACAGGCTGGTGTCTACACACTGTCTCGCAGGCTGTGGCAGGTGGATACATATTGCGCTGCTAAGAAGGCAGTGCGCTCCTCCTCTCCCAGCAGGACGGGGAGTTTGCAGCAATCGGGGATCATGCTGAACTCAGGGATATGCATTTTTAATATTTTAAAGTATGTCTCCCTGATTTTTGTGTATTTAGGGCAGGACAGCAGGAAATGCGCCTGTGTTTCGACCTCCCCTAGGTCACACTGGCTGCACAGCCGCTCTTCTCTGGCAACCCAGAATTTTCTGTAGCGGCCTTTTTCAATGGCGAGGCTGTGGTCACTGAGCCTGTATTTAGTTAGATTTTGTCTCTCTTTTATATTTTGGATTTTTAAGTATTCAGCCAATGTAATGTTTCTATTCAGGGCCCGGTAGCATTCCAATTTGTTTTGTAATTCTAATTCGTGTCTCTAATCTTTTGTGTATTTGCTTTTCAGGTACATGTCAATTTTCCCAATTGTTGTTGTTTTGGTCATTGTGTGTTCGGGCTCTGTGAGCCTCAGAGCCGTGGGGGCGTTTCTGTGTACGTGTAAGATGTTTTTATTAAATTCTAGGTGGAATATTTCCATGGGGCTTTTGTCCCAATTGTTGTTATTGAGGTTCATGAGGGGACCCCACACTTCGCTCCCATATAGCAGGATTGGTTGGATGATGGAGTTTAATATTTTAATCCAAATAGTTATTGGTATTGTTGTTTTCCCAAATTGTGTCTTTATGGCATAAAATGCCCGGCGTGCCTTGTCTTTTAATGCGTTTATAGCCAGGCTGAAGCTCCCTGACGCACTGATGGTCAGGCCAAGGTAGTTGTATCTGGTGCAGTGCTCTAATCCAGTGCTGCCCAGAGTGAAGCGGTACCTGTTTCCCTGAGATGGGGCTTTTTTCTGGAAAACCATAACTCTGGTCTTGTCCAGATTGACTGCCAGGGCCCATTTCTGACAGTACTGCTCTAGCAGCGCCAGGTTCTGCTGAAGCCCCTGCTCTGTGGGCGACAGCAGCACCAGGTCGTCTGCGTAGAGCAGGAACTTGATCTCTGTGTCATGGAGAGTTAGGCTGCGGGCGTCAGACTGCTCCAACACTGTGGCCAACTCGATGATGTAGATGTTGAACAGTGTTGGACTCAGACTGCAGCCCTGTCTCACTCCCCGCCCCTGAGTGAAGAACTCTGTTCTTGAGTTGCCAATTTGAACTCCGCATTTGTTTTCAGAATACATTGATTTAATGATGTCATAAACTTTACCCCCTACACCACTCTGTAGAAGTTTATAAAATAATCCCTTGTGCCAGATTGAGTCAAATGCCTTTCTAAAGTCTACAAAACAGGCAAATATTTTTCCTTTATTGTTTTGGGTATATTTATTTATGAGGGTGTGTAGAGTGTAAATATGATCGGTTGTGCGGTGTTTTGGTAGGAAGCCAATCTGACTCTTATTCAGGACACTGTGCTTGGTAAGGAAGGCCAGTATCTGGGCGTTGATGATACTGCAGAACACCTTCCCCAGGTTACTGCTCACACAGCTGCCCCAGTAGTTATTGGGGTCTAATTTGTCTCCACTTTTAAAAATCGGGGTGATCAATCCTTGATTCCCGACCTCAGGGAAACACCCGGCTCTCAGCACCAGGTTAAAGAGTTTGAGCAGAGCCTCCTGCAGCTGCGGGCTGCTGTGCTTCAGCATCTCAGGGCTGATGCTGTCGGGGCCGCTGGCTTTCCTGGGTTTGAGGATTTTGAGTTGATGTTTTAGTTCCTGTATTGTAAATGGGTTATCTAAGGGATTTTGGTTATTCTTAATGATTTCTTCCAATTTATTTAGGTTTTTTAATATTTTAACCTGTTCTGGCTTTGGATTGTTTTCAACATTTTGGTAAAGTTTTTCAAAGTGTGTTTTCCAGATTTCTCCATTTTGAATTGGTATTACATTTTTTGTTTTTGGGGTATTTATTCTGCCCATATAGTGGTCTTTTTTCTTACTGAGGAGTTGCTTGTAATGCCGCAGGGCCTGGCAGTAGCTGAGGCGAGCCTCCTGGTTGTCGGGCTCTCTGTGTTTAGTGTTGGAGAGATGTCTCAGGTGTTTCCTAGAAGTTTCACACTCCTGGTCACACCACTGTTCTTTTTTTCTTTTAGACGATTTCATATTTTGGTTTTTAATTGTTTTAATGTTTGATTTTAAAGCCAGTCTCTCAAATATTTCATTCAGTGTTTTGGTGGCTGAGTTTATTCCGTTTTGGTTTATTTGATAGTGTGAGGATTGATATCTGTCTAACATGTTTTCAATCTCATCACTATTCAGGGCTCTTGTGTAGTTCTCTGTGCTGGGCTCTGACCATCTCTAACTGGGTGGCAGGGAGACCAGTTTTGTGGGAAGTTTGGCTCTGACTTGTGGCTGCGCTGATCTTTTTAGGTAAAGTGTTATTTGGCTGTGGTCTGATAGTGGAGATTGTTGTCTGACTATAAACGCATTGTTGGCTTGTGGGTCCAGGTCAGTTATGGCGTAGTCCACCACACTGCTGCCCAGAGCCGAGCAGTATGTGAATCTCCCCAGAGAGTACCCCCTGGTCCTGCCATTGATGATATATAGACCCAGGCTTTTACATAGGCGCACTACCTGCTTCCTGCTCTTGTTTACCACGCTGTCGTGGCTGTGTCAGTGTGGAGGTGTGTGTGTGGCACAGCGGGGAGTCTCCGAACAGGTGTGTGTTCCCCTCTGTATTGATGTAGTCCATCTCTCTGCCAGTCCTGGCATTGAGATCGCCACACAGCAGTACAGAGCCCAGGGTCTGGAAGTGGCAGATTTCGTTTTGAAGCTCATGAAAGCCTTCCTCATTATAGTAGGGGGAGTCTGCGGGTGGCATATAAATTGCACATAGGTATATATCTGTGTTATTTTGTAGGGTGTCTTTTCTGATTTTCATCCACAGGTGTGTGTCTCCTCTCTGTACTGGGCATAGGGCTGCTCGGAGCTCCTCCCTGTACCACATGATAATCCCCCACGAGGCCCTGCCACACCTGACTTTGGGTTTTTTATAGGAGGGCACAATCAGCTCCCTGTATCCATTGTATCCATCCAGTGTATAGACATATCTGCACAGCACCAAGTCTCTACAAGAATGAAAACATCTGAACTATTTACAGTGTTGATCAGTTCAGGGCCTGTGCTCTTCATTCCAAAAGTTGAGGAGCGTAAACCCTGCATATTCCAACTGCTTATTTTAAAGGACATGTTAATATATTTTATTATACTTGTCTCTTCTACATAAGAAAGTTTAATTTGTGGTCTACAACTGATATTATATTACTATTAATAATTATATATGGATATACATAATAATCACTCAAAGATTTTATCTTTGCATCAAAATATTAGAATAATTAAATCACATTTTTTCTTACTCTCCATCTCCACAACCATATATATGTGTGTTGAGGCTCAGTTAACTCAGCAGTGTGGAACAGATGACACTGAGGAGTTGCCTTATCTGGGCCAGCTGGGCAGCATCGGGCTTCCAGGCTCTGGAAGCCGCTGCTGCGTGGCTGTGTGGCTGTGCTGGTCCCCGGCTGTCCGCTCTGCTGTGCTGGACGGGCCCTCTGGGGATGGGGGGGTGGGGAATGGGGCCGCGGGGTCTCAGGGGCTGGGGCTGGGGTGGAGCCGGTGGCTGGGGATGTGGCCGGGGGCTGGGGGGTTTGCTCCTGGTCTCGAGGTGGGGGTGTGTGGGGTTTCGGCCCAGGGTTGTGTCCTTGAGGACCTTTGAGATGATCCTCACACCCGTCTTGTTGAGGTGGACGTGGTCATACAGGTGATGTGGCTGGATGTCTCAGTGGTGTGCCAGGTGGACGTTGGGGAGGAGGGCACATCTTCGGGACACTTCTGCGTTGATGGCCTGGATGATGTGCAGGGGCACGTCTGTGCGGGGCAGCAGTGTGGAGATGGAAATTTTGGCAGTTGGGAATTCCTCTGTGGCTTTCATTGCTACCTGTCTCAGGGCTGAGGCCACATCGCCCCTACGGGCACTCAGGTCGTTAGTGCCGGTGTGGATGAGGATGTGTTTGACTTGGCAAAGCCTCCTCTTGGAGAGCAGCTCCAGGGCTCTCTGTGCTGTGGAGCACCAAAGCTTTTTCACTTTTCGCCCAGGGAAGAGGCGCCTCTCAACCAGGAACTTCCCATTGGATTCGCTCAGAATGATCACCTCTGCGTTGACCTGCCACTCCGGGTTTGCGTCGGGAGTGGTGGGGGCAGCGGGTGTGTTTTGGGGGAGTGGCGTTTCAGGGGGTTGTGTATTAGTGGCAGGTCTGGTGATAGTGGGTGTGTCAGGAGTGGTGGGGAGTGTGGGTGGATCAGTGGGTGCGTCAGGGGTTGGAGGTGTTGTGGGGTCAGTGCAGTGCAGTCTCTGTGCTCCAGTGATGTGTAGCTCCTCTCTTAGCTCCTCCAGCTGGCTCTGCAGGCTCCTCAGCTAGCTGTGCTGGGGTGTCCAGGTCAGCTCCTCCCTCGCTCTGCGCAGCTCCGTCCTCAGGGTTTGGCTCTGCTCCTCCAGGTCTCTCACTGCTGCTCTCAGCTCATGGATCTCAGCCTTGTGCTGCATCTTTAGTCTGTGCATCTCATCCCGGAGCTGATCACACAAGGAGGTCTGGGCCAGGGTGCTCAAGGTCTGCTCCCTGAACTCCGCAAACTCCAGCTCCAGCACTGATAGGCATTCCTTTAGTGTTTTAATGTTGCTGGAGAGTTTTGGGGAGACAGGGGGGCAGTCTGTGGGAGATGGGGCACTGTCTGGCTCCGTGTGGCTGGGGGCAGACTGCAGGGTGGCCGGCTCTGGCTCTTGTTTCTCTACCTCAGTCTGCTGCTTTGAGGTGTGGAAGCCGAGAGCTAATTGGTCCAGGCTGCTCTCGCTGCCCTGCACCATGATGGTCCCGTTGTGGTATACATTAAAAGTGAGCATCACACTGTCTGTGTCTTTCTCTACCAGCACTGAGATCTGCCTGCCTCTGCTAATGCCCCTCTTGTTGTTATTGGGGTATGTCTGGCACAGAGTTTTGTGAAAGGCGGTGTAGAACAGTAGATTGTTCTTGACCCTGTTTTCTCCTTTACCGGTGTAGTCTAGGATGAGGGTCTCAGGAGATGCTCTCATCACAGCTTGTTTGTAGTCCTTCTTAGCCTGTGCAGAGCGAATGTCTTCAGGGTATCGGATTTCAAAAGGCAGCTCTGCAGTCAGACTGCTGTTCGATAGATTTCTATCAGTCTCAGTGGCAGTTGGGCTCTCTCCTACTGTCACTCTATTCAAATCGGAGCTCTGCATTTTCATTGGCTGAGTCAACTACTGAGAATGCTTATTTATTTTATTAATACATATTTTTTTGTTTAATTATTTGTCTCTTACCTCCAATTCTTGTCTTCAGCTTTTCTTTTCTGACTTTTCTTCCTGAACTGTCTCTCTGCTTTCTTCTTTTTGTGTTTCTCTTAAAATTATTATTTTTTGAATACTTTTTCTTCTGAATTTCTATTCCATGTCTTCTGTGTATGTTTATAGTGCTATATATTCATTTGTAAATCACAAATTAAATCCGCTTATGTATAAAAACAAATGTTTTTTAGGAGCTCATATTCCTCTCTCTCTCTCTCTCTCTCTCTCTCTCTCTCTCTCTCTCTCAATTCAGTGCATTTTTATTGTCAAAGCAATTGGACATACATACACATACATACATATACACTCACCTAAAGGATTATTAGGAACACCTGTTCAATTTCTCATTAATGCAATTATCTAATCAACCAATCACATGGCAGTTGCTTCAATGCATTTAGGGGTGTGGTCCTGGTCAAGACAATCTCCTGAACTCCAAACTGAATGTCGAATGGGAATGAAAGGTGATTTAAGCAATTTTGAGCGTGGCATGGTTGTTGGTGCCAGACGGGCCGGTCTGAGTATTTCACAATCTGCTCAGTTACTGGGATTTTCACGCACAACCATTTCTAGGGTTTACAAAGAATGGTGTGAAAAGGGAAAAACATCCAGTATGCGGCAGTCCTGTGGGCGAAAATGCCTTGTTGATGCTAGAGGTCAGAGGATAATGGGCCGACTGATTCAAGCTGATAGAAGAGCAACTTTGACTGAAATAACCACTCGTTACAAACGAGGTATGCAGCAAAGCATTTGTGAAGCCACAACACGTACAACCTTGAGGCGGATGGGCTACAACAGCAGAAGACCCCACCGGGTACCACTCATCTCCACTACAAATAGGAAAAAGAGGTGAGACATTCAGATGGTAGAGTCAGAATTTGGCTAAAACAGAATGAGAACATGGATCCATCATGTCTTGTTACCACTGTGCAGGCTGGTGGTGGTGGTGTAATGGTGTGGGGGATGTCTTCTTGGCACACTTTAGGCCCCTTAGTACCAATTGGGCATCGTTTAAATGCTACGGCCTACCTGAGCATTGTTTCTGACCATGTCCATCCCTTTTTGACCACCATGTACCCATCCTCTGATGGCTACTTCCAGCAGGATAATGTACCATGTCACAAAGGTCGAATCATTTCAAATTGGTTTCTTGAACATGACAATGAGTTCACTGTACTAAACTGGCCCCCACAGTCACCAGATCTCAACCCAATGGAGCATCTTTGGGATGTGGTGGAACGGGAGCTTCGTGCCCTGGATGTGCATCCCACAAATCTCCATCAACTGCAAGATGCTATCCTATCAATATGGGCCAACATTTCTAAAGAATGCTTTCAGCACCTTGTTGAAGCAATGCCACGTAGAATTAAAGCAGTTCTGAAGGCGAAAGGGGGTCAAACACAGTATTAGTATGGTGTTCCTAATAATCCTTTAGGTGAGTTCATCGTAGCTCTTAATACTCTCTTTCTGTCTGGAGGAGATATAATTGAAGTATTGTAAACGTACCCGGCTACTTTCAACACCCATTGCTGCACTGATATTTTTCCCTCCATTTTTCTTTATCCATTTTTTTTTTGCTGGAAGTTCCGTCAATACCCGTCAGCCTTTAAGAGACATCATGCAGCCAGGCCTCTTGGCTTGCGGCCACACCGTCCTGAACGCGCCCAATCTCATCAGATCTCGGAAGCTAAACGGGGCAAGGGCTCGTCAGTACTTGGATGGGAGACCTCCTAGAAATACCAGGTGCTGCAAGCTTTTTACGTCTCCTGGGGAACTTCATCGTAGCTCTTAATACTCTCTTTCTGTCTCCAGGAGATATAATTGAAGAATTGTACACGTACCCGGCTACTTTCAACACCCTTTGCTGCACTGGTATATTTCCCTCTATTTTTCTTTTTTTTTTTTGCTGGCAGTTCCGTCAATACCCGCCAGCCTTTAAGAGACATCATGCAGCCAGGCATCTCGGCTTGCGGCCACACCATCCTGAACGCGCCCGATCTCGTCAGATCTCGGAAGCTAAACGGGGCAGGACCTGGTCAGTACATGAATGTGAGACCTCCTGGAAATACCTAGTGCTGCAAGCTTTTACGTCTCCTGGGTAACTTTATCGTAGCTCTTAATACTCTCTATCTGTCTGGAGGAGATATAATTGAAGTATTGTACACGTACCCAGCTACTGTCAACACCCTTTGCTGCACTGATATTTTTCCATCCATTTTTCTTTTTTTTTTTTTTTTTTGCTGGAAGTTCCGTCAATACCCGCCAACCTTTAAGAGACATAATGCAGCCAGGCCTCTCGGCTTGCGGTCACACCGTCCTGAATGCGCCCGATCTCGTCAGATCTCGGAAGCTAAACGGGGCAGGGCCTGGTCAGTACTTGGATGGGAGACCTCCTAGAAATACCAGGTGCTGCAAGCCTTTTACGTCTCCTGGGTAACTTCATCGTAGCTCTTAATACTCTCTTTCTGTCTCCAGGAGATATAATTGAAGAATTGTACACGTACTAGGCTACTTTCAACACCCTTTGCTGCACTGGTATATTTCCCTCTATTTTTCTTTTTTTTTTTTGCTGGCAGTTCCGTCAATACCCGCCAGCCTTTAAGAGACATCATGCAGCCAGGCATCTCGGCTTGCGGCCACACCATCCTGAACGCGCCCGATCTCGTCAGATCTCGGAAGCTAAACGGGGCAGGACCTGGTCAGTACATGAATGTGAGACCTCCTGGAAATACCTGGTGCTGCAAGCTTTTACGTCTCCTGGGTAACTTTATCGTAGCTCTTAATACTCTCTATCTGTCTGGAGGAGATATAATTAAAGTATTGTACACGTACCCAGCTACTGTCAACATCCTTTGCTGCACTGATATTTTTCCATCCATTTTTCTTTTTTTTTTTTTTTTTTTTTTTTTTTTGCTGGACGTTCCGTCAATACCCTCCAGCCTTTAAGACACATCATGCAGCCAGGCCTCTTGGCTTGAGGCCACACCGTCCTGAAGACGCAAGATCTCGTCAGATCTCGGAAGAAAAACTAGGCAGGGCCTGGTCAGTAATTGGATGGGTGACCTCCTGGAAATACCAGGTGCTGAAAGCTTTTTACATCTCCTGGGTAACTTCAGCGTAGCTCTTAATACTCTCATTCAGTCTGGAGGAGATATAATTGAAGAATTGTACATGTACCCGGCTACTTTCAACACCCTGTCCTGCACTGATATTTTTCCCTCCATTTTTCTATTTATTTATTTTTTATTTTTTGCTGGAAGTTCCGTCAATACCCGCCAGCCTTTAAGAGACATCATGCAGCCCGGCCTCTTGGCTTGCGGCCACACCGTCCTGAACACGCCCGATCTCGTCAGATCTCGGAAGCTAAACGGGGCAGGGCCTCGTCAGTACTTGGATGGGAGACCTCCTGGAAATACCTGGTGCTGCAAGCTTTTTACGTCTCCTGGGAAACTTCATCGTAGCTCTTAATACTCTCTATCTGTCTGGAGGAGATATAATTGAAGTATTGTACACGTACCCGGCTACTTTCAACAGCCTTTGCTGCACTGATATTTTTCCCTCCATTTTCCATTTTTTTTTTTTGCTGGAAGTTCCGTCAATACCCGCCAGCCTTTAAGAGACATCATGCAGCCAGGACTCTTGGCTTGCGGCCACACCGTCCTGAACGCGCCTGATCTCATCAGATCTCGGAAGCTGACGGGGCAGGGCCTGGTCAGTACTTGGATGGGTGACCTCCTGGAAATACCAGGTGCTGCAAGCTTTTTACTTCTCCTGGGTAACTTCATCATAGCTCTTAATACTCTCTTTCAGTCTGTAGGAGATATTATTGAAGAATTGTACACGTACCCGGCTACTTTCAAAACCCTTTGCTGCACTGATATTTTTCCCTCCATTTTTCTTTTTTCTTTTTTTTTTTGCTGGAAGTTCCGTCAATACCCGCCAGCCTTAAAGAGACATCATGCAGCCGGGCCTCTCGGCTTTCGGCCACACCGTCCTGAATGCGCATGATATCGTCAGATCTCGGAAGCTAAACGGGGCAGGACCTGGTCAGTACTTGAATGTGAGACCTCCTGGAAATATCAGGTGCTGCAAGCTTTTACGTCTCCTGGGTAACTTTATCGTAGCTCTTAATACTCTCTTTCAGTCTGCAGGAGATATAATTGAAGAATTGTACACGTACCCGGCTACTTTCAACACCCTTTCCTGCACTGATATTTTTCCCTCCATTTTTCTATTTTTTTTTTTATTTTTTTTTGCTGGAAGTTCCGTCAATACCCGCCAACCTTTAAGAGACATCATGCAGCCAGGCCTTTCGGCTTGTGGCCACACCGTCCTGAATGCGCCCGATCTCGTCAGATCTCGGAAGCTAAACGGGGCAGGGACTGTTCAGTACTTGGATGGGAGACCTCCTAGAAATACCAGGTGCTGCAAGCTTTTTACGTCTCCTGGGTAACTTCATCGTAGCTCTTAATACTCTCTTTCTGTCTCCAGGAGATATAATTGAAGAATTGTACACGTACCCGGCTACTTTCAACACCCTTTGCTGCACTGGTATATTTCCCTCTATTTTTCTTTTTTTTTTTTGCTGGCAGTTCCGTCAATACCCGCCAGCCTTTAAGAGACATCATGCAGCCAGGCCTTTTGGCTTGTGGCCACACCGTCCTAAATGCGCCCGATTTCGTCAGATCTCGGAAGCTAAACGGGGAAGGGCCTGTTCAGTACTTGGATGGGAGACCTCCTAGAAATACCAGGTGCTGCAAGCTTTTTACGTCTCCTGGGTAACTTCATCGTAGCTCTTAATACTCTCTTTCTGTCTCCAGGAGATATAATTGAAGAATTGTACACGTACCCGGCTACTTTCAACACCCTTTGCTGCACTGGTATATTTCCCTCTATTTTTCTTTTTTTTTTTGCTGGCAGTTCCGTCAATACCCGCCAGCCTTTAAGAGACATCATGCAGCCAGGCATCTCGGCTTGCGGCCACACCATCCTGAACGCGCCCGATCTCGTCAGATCTCGGAAGCTAAACGGGGCAGGACCTGGTCAGTACATGAATGAGAGACCTCCTGGAAATACCTAGTGCTGCAAGCTTTTACGTCTCCTGGGTAACTTTATAGTAGCTCTTAATACTCTCTCTCTGTCTGGAGGAGATATAATTGAAGTATTGTACACGTATCCAGCTACTGTCAACACCCTTTGCTGCACTGATATTTTTCCATCCATTTTTCTTTTTTTTTTTTTTTTTTTGCTGGAAGTTCCGTCAATACCCGCCAACCTTTAAGAGACATCATGCAGCCAGGCCTCTCGGCTTGCGGCCACACCGTCCTGAATGCGCCAGATCTCGTCAGATCTCGGAAGCTAAACGGGGCAGGGCCTGGTCAGTACTTGGATGGGAGATCTCCGAGAAATACCAGGTGCTGCAAGCCTTTTACGTCTCCTGGGTAACTTCATCGTAGCTCTTAATAATCTCTTTCTGTCTGGAGGAGATATAATTGAAGAATTGTACACGTACTAGGCTACTTTCAACACCCTTTGCTGCACTGATATTTTTCCCTCCATTTTTCTTTTTATTTTATTTTTTTGCTGGAAGTTCCGTCAATACCCGCCAGCCATTAAGAGACATCATGCAGCCAGGCCTCTCGGCTTGCGGCCACACCGTCCTGAACGCGCCCGATCTCGTCAGATCTCGGAATTTAAAGGGGGCAGGGCCTGGTCAGTACTTTTATGGGTGACCTTCTGGAAATACGAGGTGCTGCAAACTTTTTACGTCTCCTGGGTAACTTCATCGTAGCTCTTAATTCTCTCTTTCTGTCTGGAGGAGATATAATTGAAGAATTGTACACATACCCGGCTACTTTCAACAGCCTTTGCTGCACTGATATTTTTCCCTCCATTTTTTTTTTTTTTTTTTTTTTTTTTGCTGGAAGTTCCGTCAATACCCGCCAGCCTTTAAGAGACATCATGCAGCCAGGCCTCTTGGCTTGCGGCCACTTTGTCCTGAACGCGCCTGATCTCGTTAGATCTCGGAAGCTAAACGGGGCAGGGCCTGATCAGTACTTGGATGGGAGACCTCCAGGAAATACCTGGTGCTGCAAGCTTTTTACGTCTCCTGGGAAACTTCATCGTAGCTCTTTATACTCTCTATCTGTCTGGAGGTGTTATAATTGAGGAATTGTACACGTACCCGGCTACTTTCATCAGCCTTTGCTGCACTGGTATTTTTCCCTCTATTTTTCTTTTTTTTTTTTGCTGGCAGTTCCGTCAATACCCGCCAGCCTTTAAGAGACATCATGCAGCCAGGCGTCTCGGCTTGCGGCCACACCATCCTGAACGCGCCCGATCTCGTCAGATCTCGGAAGCTAAACGGGGCAGGACCTGGTCAGTACTTGAATGTGAGACCTCCTGGAAATACCTGGTGCTGCAAGCTTTTACGTCTCCTGGGTAACTTCATCGTAGCTCTTAATACTCTCTTTCTGTCTGGAGGAGATATAATTCAAGTATTGTACACGTACCCGGCTACTTTCAACACCCTTTGCTGCACTGGTATTTCTCCCTCCATTTCTCTTTTTTTTATTGCTGGCAGTTCCGTCAATACCCGCCAGCCTTTAAGAGACATCATGCAGCCAGGCATCTCGGCTTGCGGCCACACCGTCCTGAACGCGTCCGATCTCGTAAGATCTCGGAAACTGAGTGGGGCAGGGCCTGGTCAGTACTTGGATGGGTGTCCTCCTGGAAATACCAGGTGCTGCAAGCCTTTTACGTCTCCTGGGTAACTTCATCGTAGCTCTTAATAATCTCTTTCTGTCTGGAGGAGATATAATTGAAGAATTGTACACGTACCCGGCTACTTTCAAAACCCATTACTGCACTGATATTTTCCCCTCCATTTTTCTTTTTCTTTTTTTTTTTTGTTTTTTTTTTTGCTGGAAGTTCTGTCAATACCCGCCAGCCATTAAGAGACATCATGCAGCCAGGCCTCTCGGCTTGCGGCCACACCGTCCTGAACGCGCCCGATCTCGTCAGATCTCAGAATTTAAACGGGGCAGGGCCTGGTCAGTACTTTTATGGGTGACCTTCTGGAAATACGAGGTGCTGCAAACTTTTTACGTCTCCTGGGTAACTTCATCGTAGCTCTTAATTCTCTCTTTCTGTCTGGAGGAGATATAATTGAAGAGTTGTACACGTACCCGGCTACTTTCAACAGCCTTAGCTGCACTGATATTTTTCCCTCCATTTTTCTTTTTTTTTTTTTTTTTTTTGCTGGAAGTTCCGTCAATACCCGCCAGCCTTTAAGAGACATCATGCAGCCAGGCCTCTTGGCTTGCGGCCACATTGTCCTGAACGCGCCTGATCTTGTCAGATCTCGGAAGCTAAACGGGGCAGGACCTGATCAGTACTTGGATGGGAGACCTCCAGGAAATACCTGGTGCTGCAAGCTTTTTACGTCTCCTGGGTAACTTCATCGTAGCTCTTAATACTCTCTATCTGTCTGGAGGTGTTATAATTGAGGAATTGTACACGTACCCGGCTACTTTCAACAGCCTTTGCTGCACTGGTATTTTTCCCTCTATTTTTCTTTTATTTATTTGCTGGCAGTTCCGTCAATACCCGCCAGCCTTTAAGAGACATCATGCAGCCAGGCCTCTCGGCTTGCGGCCACACCGTCCTGAATGCGCCAGATCTCGTCAGATCTCGGAAGCTAAACGGGGCAGGGCCTGGTCAGTACTTGGATGGGAGATCTCCGAGAAATACCAGGTGCTGCAAGCCTTTTATGTCTCCTGGGTAACTTCATCGTAGCTCTTAATACTCTCTTTCTGTCTGGAGGAGATATAATTGAAGTATTGTACACGTACCCGGCTACTTTCAACACCCATTGCTGCACTGATATTTTTCCCTCCATTTTTCTTTTTCTTTATTAATTTTTCTGGAAGTTCCGTCAATATCCGCCAGCCTTTAAGAGACATCATGCAGCCAGTCCTCTTGGCTTGCGGCCACATTGTCCTGAACGCGCCTGATCTCGTCAGATCTCGGAAGCTAAACGGGGCAGGGCCTGATCAGTACTTGGATGGGAGACCTCCAGGAAATACCTGGTGCTGCAAGCTTTTTACGTCTCCTGGGTAACTTCATCGTAGCTCTTAATACTCTCTATCTGTCTGGAGGTGTTATAATTGAGGAATTGTACACGTACCCGGCTACTTTCAACAGCCTTTGCTGCACTGGTATTTTTCCCTCTATTTTTCTTTTTTTTATTTGCTGGCAGTTCCGTCAATACCCGCCAGCCTTTAAGAGACATCATGCAGCCAGGCGTCTCGGCTTGCGGCCACACCATCCTGAACGCGCCCGATCTCGTCAGATCTCGGAAGCTAAACGGGGCAGGACCTGGTCAGTACTTGAATGTGAGACCTCCTGGAAATACCTGGTGCTGCAAGCTTTTACGTCTCCTGGGTAACTTTATCGTAGCTCTTAATACTCTCTATCTGTCTGGAAGAGATATAATTGAAGTATTGTACACGTACCCAGCTACTGTCAACACCCTTTGCTGCACTGATATTTTTCCGTCCATTTTTTTTTTTTTTTTTTGCTGGCAGTTTCGTCAATACCCGCCAGCCTTTAAGAGACATCATGCAGCCAGGCGTCTCGGCTTGCGGCCACACCGTCCTGAACGCGTCCGATCTCGTAAGATCTCGGAAACTGAATGGGGCAGGGCCTGATCAGTACTTGGATGGGAGACCTCCTGGAAATACCAGGTGCTGCAAGCTTTTTACGTCTGCTGGGTAAGTTTATCGTAGCTCTTAATACTCTCTTTCTGTCTGGAGGAGATATAATTGAAGTATTGTACACGTACCCGGCTACTTTCAACACCCATTGCTGCACTGATATTTTTCCCTCCATTTTTCTTTTTCTTTATTATTTTTTCTGGAAGTTCCGTCAATATCCGCCAGCCTTTAAGAGACATCATGCAGCCAGGCCTCTTGGCTTGAGGCCACACCGTCCTGAAGACACAAGATCTCGTCAGATCTCGGAAGAAAAACTGGGCAGGGCCTGGTCAGTAATTGGATGGGTGACCTCCTGGAAATACCAGGTGCTGCAAGCTTTTAACATCTCCTGGGTAACTTCAGCGTAGCTCTTAATACTCTCATTCAGTCTGGAGGAGATATAATTGAAGAATTGTACATGTACCCGGCTACTTTCAACACCGTGTCCTGCACTGATATTTTTCCCTCCATTTTTCTATTTATTTATTTTTTATTTTTTGCTGGAAGTTCCGTCAATACCCGCCAGCCTTTAAGAGACATCATGCAGCCAGGCCTCTTGGCTTGCGGCCACACCGTCCTGAACACGCCCGATCTCGTCAGATCTCGGAAGCTAAACGGGGCAGGGCCTGGTCAGTACTTAGATGGGAGACCGCCTGGAAATACCTGGTGCTGCAAGCTTTTTACGTCTCCTGGGAAACTTCATCGTAGCTCTTAATACTCTCTATCTGTCTGGAGGAGATATAATTGAAGTATTGTACACGTACCCTGCTACTTTCAACAGCCTTTGCTGCACTGATACTTTTCCCTCCATTTTCCATTTTTTTTTTTTTTTTTTTTTGCTGGAAGTTCCGTCAATACCCGCCAGCCTTTAAGAGACATCATGCAGCCAGGTCTCTTGGCTTGCGGCCACACCATCCCGAACGCGCCCGATCTCGTCAAATGTCGGAAGCTAACGGGGCAGGGCCTGGTCAGTACTTGGATGGGTGACCTCCTGGAAATACCAGGTGCTGCAAGCTTTTTACGTCTCCTGGGTAACTTCATCATAGCTCTTAATACTCTCTTTCAGTCTGTAGGAGATATTATTGAAGAATTGTTCACGTACCCGGCTACTTTCAAAACGCTTTGCTGCACTGATATTTTTCCCTCCATTTTTCTTTTTTCTCTTTTTTTTCCTGGAAGTTCCGTCAATACCCGCCAGCCTTAAAGAGACATCATGCAGCCAGGCCTCTTGGCTTGCGGCCACACCGTCCTGAATGCGCCCGATCTCGTCAAATCTCGGAAGCTAAACGGGGCAGGGCCTGGTCAGCACTTGGATGGGAGACCTCCTGGAAATGCCAGGTGCTGCAAGCTTTTTACGTCTCCTGGGTAACTTCATCGTAGCTCTTAATACTCTCTTTCTGTCTGGAGGAGATATAATTGAAGAATTGTACACGTACCCGGCTACTTTCAACACCCTTTGCTGCACTGGTATATTTCCCTCTATTTTTCTTTTTTTTTTTTTGCTGGCAGTTCCGTCAATACCCGCCAGCCTTTAAGAGACATCATGCAGCCAGGCATCTCGGCTTGCGGCCACACCATCCTGAACGCGCCCGATCTCGTCAGATCTCGGAAGCTAAACGGGGCAGGACCTGGTCAGTACATGAAAGTGAGACCTCCTAGAAATACCAGGTGCTGCAAGCTTTTACGTCTCCTGGGTAACTTCATCGTAGCTCTTAATACTCTCTTTCTGTCTGGAGGAGATATAATTGAAGTATTGTACACGTACCCGGCTACTTTCAACACCCATTGCTGCACTGATATTTTTCCCTCCATTTTTCTTTTTCTTTATTAATTTTTCTGGAAGTTCCGTCAATATCCGCCAGCCTTTAAGAGACATCATGCAGCCAGGCCTCTTGGCTTGCGGCCACACCATCCTGAACGCGCCCGATCTCGTCAGATCTCGGAAGCTAAACGGGGCAGGACCTGGTCAGTACATGAAAGTGAGACCTCCTAGAAATACCAGGTGCTGCAAGCTTTTACGTCTCCTGGGTAACTTCATCGTAGCTCTTAATACTCTCTTTCTGTCTGGAGGAGATATAATTGAAGTATTGTACACGTACCCGGCTACTTTCAACACCCATTGCTGCACTGATATTTTTCCCTCCATTTTTCTTTTTCTTTATTAATTTTTCTGGAAGTTCCGTCAATATCCGCCAGCCTTTAAGAGACATCATGCAGCCAGGCCTCTTGGCTTGCGGCCACATTGTCCTGAACGCGCCTGATCTCGTCAGATCTCGGAAGCTAAACGGGACAGGGCCTGATCAGTACTTGGATGGGAGACCTCCAGGAAATACCTGGTGCTGCAAGCTTTTTACGTCTCCTGGGTAACTTCATCGTAGCTCTTAATACTCTCTATCTGTCTGGAAGAGATATAATTGAAGTATTGTACACGTACCCAGCTACTGTCAACACCCTTTGCTGCACTGATATTTTTCCGTCCATTTTTCTTTTTTTTTTTTTTTTTTTTTTTTTTTTGCTGGCAGTTCCGTCAATACCCGCCAGCCTTTAAGAGACATCATGCAGCCAGGCGTCTCGGCTTGCGGCCACACCGTCCTGAACGCGTCTGATCTCGTAAGATCTCGGAAACTGAATGGGGCAGGGCCTGATCAGTACTTGGATGGGAGACCTCCTGGAAATACCAGGTGCTGCAAGCTTTTTACGTCTGCTGGGTAAGTTTATCGTAGCTCTTAATACTCTCTTTCTGTCTGGAGGAGATATAATTGAAGTATTGTACACGTACCTGGCTACTTTCAACACCCATTGCTGCACTGATATTTTTCCCTCCATTTTTCTTTTTCTTTATTATTTTTTCTGGAAGTTCCGTCAATACCCGCCAGCCTTTAAGAGACATCATGCAGCCAGGCCTCTCGGCTTGCGGCCACACCGTCCTGAACGCGGCCGATCTCGGAAGATCTCGGAAGCTAAACGGGGCAGGGCCTGGTCAGTACTTGGATGGGAGACCTCCTAGAAATACCAGGTGCTGCAAGCTTTTTACGTCTCCTGGGTAACTTCATCGTAGCTCTTAATACTCTCTTTCTGTCTCCAGGAGATATAATTGAAGAATTGTACACGTACCCGGCTACTTTCAACACCCTTTGCTGCACTGGTATATTTCCCTCTATTTTTCTTTTTTTTTTTGCTGGCAGTTCCGTCAATACCCGCCAGCCTTTAAGAGACATCATGCAGCCAGGCATCTCGGCTTGCGGCCACACCGTCCTGAACGCGCCCGATCTCGTCAGATCTCGGAAGCTAAACGGGGCAGGGCCTGGTCAGTACTTGGATGGGAGACCTCCTAGAAATACCAGGTGCTGCAAGCTTTTTACGTCTCCTGGGTAACTTCATCGTAGCTCTTAATACTCTCTTTCTGTCTCCAGGAGATATAATTGAAGAATTGTACACGTACCCGGCTACTTTCAACACCCTTTGCTGCACTGGTATATTTCCCTCTATTTTTCTTTTTTTGCTGCCAGTTCCGTCAATACCCGCCAGCCTTTAAGAGACATCATGCAGCCAGGCATCTCGGCTTGCGGCCACACCATCCTGAACGCGCCCGATCTCGTCAGATCTCGGAAGCTAAACGGGGCAGGACCTGGTCAGTACATGAAAGTGAGACCTCCTGGAAATACCTAGTGCTGCAAGCTTTTACGTCTCCTGGGTAACTTTATCGTAGCTCTTAATACTCTCTCTCTGTCTGGAGGAGATATAATTGAAGTATTGTACACGTACCCAGCTACTGTCAACACCATTTGCTGCACTGATATTTTTCCATCCATTTTTCTTTTTTTTTTTTTTTTTGCTGGAAGTTCCGTCAATACCCGCCAACCTTTAAGAGACATCATGCAGCCAGGCCTTTCGGCTTGTGGCCACACCGTCCTGAATGCGCCCGATCTCGTCAGATCTCGGAAGCTAAACGGGGCAGGGCCTGGTCAGTACTTGGATGGGAGACCTCCTAGAAATACCAGGTGCTGCAAGCTTTTTACGTCTCCTGGGTAACTTCATCGTAGCTCTTAATACTCTCTTTCTGTCTCCAGGAGATATAATTGAAGAATTGTACACGTACCCGGCTACTTTCAACACCCTTTGCTGCACTGGTATATTTCCCTCTAATTTTCTTTTTTTTTTTGCTGGCAGTTCCGTCAATACCCGCCAGCCTTTAAGAGACATCATGCAGCCAGGCATCTCGGCTTGCGGCCACACCATCCTGAACGCGCCCGATCTCGTCAGATCTCGGAAGCTAAACGGGGCAGGACCTGGTCAGTACATGAAAGTGAGACCTCCTGGAAATACCTAGTGCTGCAAGCTTTTACGTCTCCTGGGTAACTTTATCGTAGCTCTTAATACTCTCTCTCTGTCTGGAGGAGATATAATTGAAGTATTGTACACGTATCCAGCTACTGTCAACACCCTTTGCTGCACTGATATTTTTCCATCCATTTTTCTTTTTTCTTTTTTTCTTTTTTTTTTTGCTGGAAGTTCCGTCAATACCCGCCAACCTTTAAGAGACATCATGCAGCCAGGCCTTTCGGCTTGTGGCCACACCGTCCTGAATGCGCCCGATCTCGTCAGATCTCGGAAGCTAAACGGGGCAGGGCCTGGTCAGTACTTGGATGGGAGACCTCCTAGAAATACCAGGTGCTGCAAGCTTTTTACGTCTCCTGGGTAACTTCATCGTAGCTCTTAATACTCTCTTTCTGTCTCCAGGAGATATAATTGAAGAATTGTACACGTACCCGGCTACTTTCAACACCCTTTGCTGCACTGGTATATTTCCCTCTATTTTTCTTTTTTTTTTTGCTGGCAGTTCCGTCAATACCCGCCAGCCTTTAAGAGACATCATGCAGCCAGGCCTCTTGGCTTGCAGCCACACTGTCCTGAACGCCCCCGATCTCATCAGATCTTGGAATTTAAACGGGGCAGGGCCTGGTCAGTACTTGGATGGGTGACCTCCTGGAAATGCCAGGTGCTGCAAGCTTTTTACGTCTCCTGGGTAACTTCATCGTAGCTCTTAATACTATCTTTCTGTCTGGAGGAGATATAATTGAAGAATTGTACACGTACCCGGCTACTTTCAAAACCCATTACTGCACTGATATTTTTCCCTCCATTTTTCTTTTTCTTTTTTTTTTTTTTTTTTTTTTTTGCTGGAAGTTCCGTCAATACCCGCCAGCCATTAAGAGACATCATGCAGCCAGGCCTCTCGGCTTGCGGCCACACCGTCCTGAACGCGCCCGATCTCGTCAGATCTCGGAATTTAAACGGGGCAGGGCCTGGTCAGTACTTTTATGGGTGACCTTCTGGAAATACGAGGTGCTGCAAACTTTTTACGTCTCCTGGGTAACTTCATCGTAGCTCTTAATTCTCTCTTTCTGTCTGGAGGAGATATAATTGAAGAATTGTACACGTACCCGGCTACTTTCAACAGCCTTTGCTGCACTGATATTTTTCCCTCCATTTTTCTTTTTTTTTTTTTTTTTTTTTGCTGGAAGTTCCGTCAATACCCGCCAGCCTTTAAGAGACATCATGCAGCCAGGCGTCTCGGCTTGCGGCCACACCATCCTGAACGCGCCCGATCTCGTCAGATCTCGGAAGCTAAACGGGGCAGGACCTGGTCAGTACTTGAATGTGAGACCTCCTGGAAATACCTGGTGCTGCAAGCTTTTTACGTCTCCTGGGTAACTTCATCGTAGCTCTTAATACTCTCTTTCTGTCTGGAGGAGATATAATTGAAGTATTGTACACGTACCCAGTTACTTTCAACACCCTTTCCTGCACTGATATTTTTCCCTCCATTTTTCTTTTTTTTTTTTTTTTTTTTTTGGATGTTCCGTCAATACCCGCCAGCCTTTAAGAGACATCATGCAGCCAGACATCTCGGATTGCGGCCACACCGTCCTGAACGTGCCCGATCTCGTCAGATCTCGGAAGCTAAACGGGGCAGGACCTGGTCAGTACTTGAATGTGAGACCTCCTGGAAATACCTGGTGCTGCAAGCTTTTACGTCTCCTGGGTAACTTTATCGTAGCTCTTAATACTCTCTATCTGTCTGGAGGAGATATAATTGAAGTATTGTACACGTACCCAGCTACTGTCAACACCCTTTGCTGCACTGATATTTTTCCATCCATTTTTCTTTTCTCTTTTTTTTTTTTTTTTTTTTTGCTGGAAGTTCCGTCAATACCCGCCAACCTTTAAGAGACATCATGCAGCCAGGCCTCTTGGCTTGTGGCCACACAGTCCCGATCTCGTCAGATCACGGAAACTAAACGGGGCAGGGCCTGGTCAGTACTTGGATGGGAGACCTCCTAGAAATACCAGGTGCTGCAAGCTTTTTACGTCTCCTGGGTAACTTCATCGTAGCTCTTAATACTCTCTATCTGTCTGCAGGAGATATAATTGAAGAATTGTACACGTACCCTGCTACTTTCAACACCCTTTGCTTCACTGATATTTTTCCCTCCATTTTTCTATTTTTTTTTTTTTTTTTTCTTGCTGGAAGTTCCATCAATTCCCTCCAGCGTTTAAGAGACATCATGCAGCCAGGCCTCTTGGCTTGCAACCACACCGTCCTGAACGCGCCCCATCTCGTCAGATCTCGGAAGCTAAACGGGGCAGGGCCTGGTCATTACTTGAATGTGGGACCTCCTGGAAATACCTGGTGCTGCAAGCTTTTTACGTCTCCTGGGTAACTTTATCGTAGCTCTTAACACTCTCTTTCTGTCTGGAGGAGATATAATTGAAGAATTGTTCACGTAACCGGCTACATTCAACACCCTTTGCTGCACTGATATTTTTCCCTCCATTTTTCTATTTATTTTTTTCTTTTTTTTTTGCTGGAAGTTCCGTCAATACCCGCCAGTCTTTAAGAGACATCATGCAGCCAGGACTCTCGGCTTGTGGCCACACCGTACTGAATGCGCCCGATCTCGTCAGATCTCGGAAACTAAACGGGGCAGGGCCTGGTCAGTACTTGGATGTGAGACCCCCTGGAAATACCTGGTGCTGCAAGCTTTTTACGTCTCCTGGGTAACTTCATCGTAGCTCTTAATACTCTCTATCTGTCTGGAGGTGTTATAATTGAGGAATTGTACACGTACCCTGCTACTTTCAACAGCCTTTGCTGCACTGATATTTTTCCCTCCATTTTTCTTTTTTTTTTTTTTTTTTGCTGGAAGTTCCGTCAATACCCTCCAGCCTTTAAGAGACATCATGCAGCCAGGCCTCTTGGCATGCGGACACATTGTCCTGAACGCGCCCGAACTCATCAGATCTCGGAAGCTAAACGGGGCAGGGCCTGGTCAGTACTTGAATGTGAGAACTCCTAGAAATACCAGGTGCTGCAAGCTTTTTACGTCTCCTGGGTAACTTCATCGTAGCTCTTAATACTCTCTATCTGTCTGGAGGAGATATAATTGAAGAATTGTACACGTACCCGGCTACTTTCAACACCCTTTCCTGCACTGATATTTTTCCATCCATTTTTTTATTTTTATTTTTATTTTATTTTTCTGCTGGAAGTTCCGTCAATACCCGCCAACCTTTAAGAGACATCATGCAGCCAGGCGTCTTGGCTTGTGGCCACACCGTCCTGAATGCGCCCGATCTCGTTAGATCTCGGAAGCTAAACGGGGCAGTGCCTGATCAGTACTTGGATGGGAGACCTCCTGGAAATACCAGGTGCTGCAAGCTTATTACGTCACTTGGGTAACTTCATCGTAGCTCTTAATACTCTCTTTCTGTCTGGAGGAGATATAATTGAAGTATTGTACACGTACCCGGCTACTTTTAACACCCTTTGCTGCACTGATATTTTTCACTCCATTTTTCTTTTTTCTTTTTTTTTTTGCTGGAAGTTCCGTCAATACCCGCCAGCCTTTAAGAGACATCATGCAGCCAGGCCTCTCGGCTTGCGGCCACACCGTCCTGAACGCGCCCGATCTTGTCAGATCTCGCAGGCTGAACGGGGCAGGGCCTGGTCAGTACTTGGATGGGTGACCTCCTGGAAATACCAGGTGCTGCAAGCTTTTATCGTCACTTGGGTAACTTCATCGTAGCTCTTAATACTCTCTTTCTGTCTGGAGGAGATATAATTGAAGTATTGTACACGTACCCGGCTACTTTCAACACCCTTTCCTGCACTGATATTTTTCCCTCCATTTTTCAATTTTTTTTTAATTTTTTTTTCTTGGATGTTCCGTCAATACCCGCCAGCCTTTTAGAGACATCATGCAGCCAGGCCTCTTGGCTTTCGGCCACACCGTCATGAACGCGCCCGATCTCGTCAGATCTCGGAAGCTAAATGGGGCAGGGCCTGGTCAGTACTTCGATGGGTGACCTCCTGGAAATACCAGGTGCTGCAAGATTTTTACGTCTCCTGGGAAACTTCATCGTAGCTCTTTTTACTCTCTTTCTGTCTGGAGGAGATATAATTGAAGAATTGTACACGTATCCGGCTACTTTCAAAACCCTTTGCTGCACTGATTTGTTTCTCTCCATTTTTCTTTTTTCTTATTTTTTTTGCTGGAAGTTCCATCAATACCCGCCAGCCTTTAAGAGACATCATGCAGCCAGGCCTCTTTGTTTGCAGCCACACCGTCCTGAACGTGCCCGATTTCGTCAGATCTCGGAACCTAAACGGGGCAGGGCCTGGTCTGTACTTGGATGGGAGACCTCCTGGAAATACCAGGTGCTGCAAGCTTTTTACGTCTCCTGGGGAACTTCATCGTAGCTCATAATACTCTCTTTCTGTCTGGAGGAGATATAATTGAAGTATTGTACACGTACCCAGCTACTGTCAACACCCTTTGCTGCACTGATATTTTTCCATCCATCTTTTTATTTTTATTTTTATTTTATTTTTCTGCTGGAAGTTCCGTCAATACCCGCCAACCTTTAAGAGACATCATGCAGCCAGGCGTCTTGGCTTGTGGCCACACCGTCCTGAATGCACCCGATCTCGTCAGATCTCGGAAGCTAAACGGGGCAGGGCCTGATCAGTACTTGGATGGGAGACCTCCTGGAAATACCAGGTGCTGCAAGCTTCTTACATCTCCTGGGTAACTTCATCATAGCTCTTAATACTCTCTTTCTGTCTGGAGGAGATATAATTGAAGAATTGTACACGTACCCGGCTACTTTCAACTCCCTTTGCAGCACTGAAATTTTTCACTCCATTTTTCTTATTTCTTTTTTTTTTGCTGGCAGTTCTGTCAATACCCGCCAGCCTTTAAGAGACATCATGCAGCCAGGCCTCTTGGCTTGCAGCCACACTGTCCTGAACGCCCCCGATCTCATCAGATCTTGGAATTTAAACGGGGCAGGGCCTGGTCAGTACTTGGATGGGTGACCTCCTGGAAATGCCAGGTGCTGCAAGCTTTTTACGTCTCCTGGGTAACTTCATCGTAGCTCTTAATACTATCTTTCTGTCTGGAGGAGATATAATTGAAGAATTGTACACGTACCCGGCTACTTTCAAAACCCATTACTGCACTGATATTTTTCCCTCCATTTTTCTTTTTCTTTTTTTTTTTTTTTTTTTTTTTTTTGCTGGAAGTTCCGTCAATACCCGCCAGCCATTAAGAGACATCATGCAGCCAGGCCTCTCGGCTTGCGGCCACACCGTCCTGAACGCGCCCGATCTCGTCAGATCTCGGAATTTAAACGGGGCAGGGCCTGGTCAGTACTTTTATGGGTGACCTTCTGGAAATACGAGGTGCTGCAAACTTTTTACGTCTCCTGGGTAACTTCATCGTAGCTCTTAATTCTCTCTTTCTGTCTGGAGGAGATATAATTGAAGAATTGTACACGTACCCGGCTACTTTCAACAGCCTTTCCTGCACTGATATTTTTCCCTCCATTTTTCTTTTTTTTTTTTTTTTTTTTTTGGATGTTCCGTCAATACCCGCCAGCCTTTAAGAGACATCATGCAGCCAGACATCTCGGATTGCGGCCACACCGTCCTGAACGTGCCCGATCTCGTCAGATCTCGGAAGCTAAACGGGGCAGGACCTGGTCAGTACTTGAATGTGAGACCTCCTGGAAATACCTGGTGCTGCAAGCTTTTACGTCTCCTGGGTAACTTTATCGTAGCTCTTAATACTCTCTATCTGTCTGGAGGAGATATAATTGAAGTATTGTACACGTACCCAGCTACTGTCAACACCCTTTGCTGCACTGATATTTTTCCATCCATTTTTCTTTTCTCTTTTTTTTTTTTTTTTTTTTTGCTGGAAGTTCCGTCAATACCCGCCAACCTTTAAGAGACATCATGCAGCCAGGCCTCTTGGCTTTTGGCCACACCGTCCTGAACGCGCCCGATCTCGTCAGATCTCGGAAGCTAAACGGGGCAGGACCTGGTCAGTACTTGAATGTGAGACCTCCTGGAAATACCTGTTGCTGCAAGCTTTTACGTCTCCTGGGTAACTTTATCGTAGCTCTTAATACTCTCTATCTGTCTGGAGGAGATATAATTGAAGTATTGTACACGTACCCAGCTACTGTCAACACCCATTGCTGCACTGATATTTTTCCATCCATTTTTCTTTTTTTTTTTTTTTTGCTGGAAGTTCCGTCAATACCCGCCAACCTTTAAGAGACATCATGCAGCCAGGCCTCTTGGCTTGTGGCCACACAGTCCCGATCTCGTCAGATCACGGAAACTAAACGGGGCAGGGCCTGGTCAGTACTTGGATGGGAGAACTCCTAGAAATACCAGGTGCTGCAAGCTTTTTACGTCTCCTGGGTAACTTCATCGTAGCTCTTAATACTCTCTTTCTGTCTGCAGGAGATATAATTGAAGAATTGTACACGTACCCTGCTACTTTCAACACCCTTTGCTGCACTGATATTTTTCTCTCCATTTTTCTATTTTTTTTTTTTTTTTTCTTGCTGGAAGTTCCATCAATTCCCTCCAGCGTTTAAGAGACATCATGCAGCCAGGCCTCTTGGCTTGCAACCACACCGTCCTGAACGCGCCCCATCTCGTCAGATCTCGGAAGCTAAACGGGGCAGGGCCTGGTCATTACTTGAATGTGGGACCTCCTGGAAATACCTGGTGCTGCAAGCTTTTTACGTCTCCTGGGTAACTTTATCGTAGCTCTTAACACTCTCTTTCTGTCTGGAGGAGATATAATTGAAGAATTGTTCACGTAACCGGCTACATTCAACACCCTTTGCTGCACTGATATTTTTCCCTCCATTTTTCTATTTATTTTTTTCTTTTTTTTTGCTGGAAGTTCCGTCAATACCCGCCAGTCTTTAAGAGACATCATGCAGCCAGGACTCTCGGCTTGTGGCCACACCGTACTGAATGCGCCCGATCTCGTCAGATCTCGGAAACTAAACGGGGCAGGGCCTGGTCAGTACTTGGATGTGGGACCTCCTGGAAATACCTGGTGCTGCAAGCTTTTTATGTCTCCTGGGTAACTTCATCGTAGCTCTTAATACTCTCTGTCTGTCTGGAGGTTTTATAATTGAGGAATTGTACACGTACCCTGCTACTTTCAACAGCCTTTGCTGCACTGATATTTTTCCCTCCATTTTTCTTTTTTTTTTTTTTTTTTGCTGGAAGTTCCGTCAATACCCTCCAGCCTTTAAGAGACATCATGCAGCCAGGCCTCTTGGCATGCGGACACATTGTCCTGAACGCGCCCGAACTCATCAGATCTCGGAAGCTAAACGGGGCAGGGCCTGGTCAGTACTTGAATGTGAGAACTCCTAGAAATACCAGGTGCTGCAAGCTTTTTACGTCTCCTGGGTAACTTCATCGTAGCTCTTAATACTCTCTATCTGTCTGGAGGAGATATAATTGAAGAATTGTACACGTACCCGGCTACTTTCAACACCCTTTCCTGCACTGATAGTTTTCCATCCATTTTTTTATTTTTATTTTTATTTTATTTTTCTGCTGGAAGTTCCGTCAATACACGCCAACCTTTAAGAGACATCATGCAGCCAGGCGTCTTGGCTTGTGGCCACACCGTCCTGAATGCGCCCGATCTCGTTAGATCTCGGAAGCTAAACGGGGCAGTGCCTGATCAGTACTTGGATGGGAGACCTCCTGGAAATACCAGGTGCTGCAAGCTTATTACGTCACTTGGGTAACTTCATCGTAGCTCTTAATACTCTCTTTCTGTCTGAATGAGATATAATTGAAGTATTGTACACGTACCCGGCTACTTTTAACACCCTTTGCTGCACTGATATTTTTCACTCCATTTTTCTTTTTTCTTTTTTTTTTTGCTGGAAGTTCCGTCAATACCCGCCAGCCTTTAAGAGACATCATGCAGCCAGGCCTCTCGGCTTGCGGCCACACCGTCCTGAACGCGCCCGATCTTGTCAGATCTCGGAGGCTGAACGGGGCAGGGCCTGGTCAGTACTTGGATGGGTGACCTCCTGGAAATACCAGGTGCTGCAAGCTTTTATCGTCACTTGGGTAACTTCATCGTAGCTCTTAATACTCTCTTTCTGTCTGGAGGAGATATAATTGAAGTATTGTACACGTACCCGGCTACTTTCAACACCCTTTCCTGCACTGATATTTTTCCCTCCATTTTTCAATTTTTTTTTTATTTTTTTTTCTTGGATGTTCCGTCAATACCCGCCAGCCTTTTAGAGACATCATGCAGCCAGGCCTCTTGGCTTTCGGCCACACCGTCATGAACGCGCCCGATCTCGTCAGATCTCGGAAGCTAAATGGGGCAGGGCCTGGTCAGTACTTCGATGGGTGACCTCCTGGAAATACCAGGTGCTGCAAGATTTTTACGTCTCCTGGGAAACTTCATCGTAGCTCTTTTTACTCTCTTTCTGTCTGGAGGAGATATAATTGAAGAATTGTACACGTATCCGGCTACTTTCAAAACCCTTTGCTGCACTGATTTGTTTCTCTCCATTTTTCTTTTTTCTTATTTTTTTTGCTGGAAGTTCCATCAATACCCGCCAGCCTTTAAGAGACATCATGCAGCCAGGCCTCTTTGTTTGCACCCACACTGTCCTGAACGTGCCCGATTTCGTCAGATCTCGGAACCTAAACGGGGCAGGGCCTGGTCTGTACTTGGATGGGAGACCTCCTGGAAATACCAGGTGCTGCAAGCTTTTTACGTCTCCTGGGGAACTTCATCGTAGCTCATAATACTCTCTTTCTGTCTGGAGGAGATATAATTGAAGTATTGTACACGTACCCAGCTACTGTCAACACCCTTTGCTGCACTGATATTTTTCCATCCATCTTTTTATTTTTATTTTTATTTTATTTTTTTGCTGGCAGTTCCGTCAATACCCGCCAGCCTTTAAGAGACATCATGCAGCCAGGCCTCTTGGTTTGCGGCCACACCGTCCTGAACGCGCCCAATCTCATCAGATCTCGGAAGCTAAACGGGGCAGTGTCTATTCTGTACTTGGATGGGAGACCTCCTGGAAATACCAGGTGCTGCAAGCTTCTTACGTCTCCTGGGTAACTTCATCATAGCTCTTAATACTCTCTTTCTGTCTGGAGGAGATATAATTGAAGAATTGTACACGTACCCGGCTACTTTCAACTCCCTTTGCTGCACTGATATTTTTCCCTCCATTTTTCTTTTTTCTTCTTTATTTTGCTGGAAGTTCTGTCAATATCCTCCAGCCTTTAAGAGACATCATGCAGCCAGGCATCTCGGCTTGTGGCCACACTGTCCTGAATGCGCACGATCTCGTCAGATCTCGGAAGCTAAACTGGGCAGGGCCTGGTCAGTACTTAGATGGGAGACCTCCTGGAGATACCAGGTGCTGCAAGCTTTTTACATCACTTGGGTAACTTCATCGTAGCTCTTAATACTCGCTTTCTGTCTGGAGGAGATATAATTGAAGTATTGTACACGTACCCAGCTACATTTAACACCCTTTGCTGCACTGATATTTTTCCCTCCATTTTTCTTATTTCTTTTTTTTTTGCTGGAACTTCCGTCATTACCCGCCAGCCTTTAAGAGACTTCATACATCCAGGCCTCTTGGCTTGCGGCCACACCGTCCTGAACGCACCCGATCTCGTCAGATCTCGGAAGCTGAATGGGGCAGGGCCTGGTCAGTACTTGGATGGGTGACCTCCTGGAAATACCAGGTGCTGCAAGCTTTTTTCGTCACTTGGGTAACTTCATCGTAGCTCTTAATACTCTCTTTCTGTCTGGAGGAGATATAATTGAAGTATTGTACACGTACCCGGCTACATTCAACACCCTTTCCTGCACTGATATTTTTCCCTCCATTTTTCTATTTTTTTTTTATTTTTTTTTCTTGGATGTTCCGTCAATACCCGCCAGCCTTTTAGAGACATCATGCAGCCAGGCCTCTAGGTTTGCGGCCACACCGTCCTGAACGCGCCCGATCTCATCAGATCTCGGAAGCTAAACGGGGCAGGACCTGGTCAGTACTTGAATGTGAGACCTCCTGGAAATACCTGGTGCTGCAAGCTTTTTAGTCTCCTGAGTAACTTCATTGTAGCTCTTAATACTCTCTTTCTGTCTGGAGGTGTTATAATTGAGGATTTGTACACGTACCCGGCTACTTTCAACACCATTTGCTGCACTGGTATTTTTCCCTCCATTTTTCTTTTTTTTGCTGGAAGTTCCGTCAATACCCGCCAGCCTTTAAGAGACATCATGCAGCCAGGCTTTTTGGCTTGCGGCCACACCGTCCTGAACGCGCCCGATCTTGTCAGATCTAGGAAGCAAAACGTGGCAGGACCTGGTCAGTATTTGGATTGGTGACCTCCTGGAAAAACTAGGTACTGCAAACTTTTTACGTCTCCTGGGTAACTTCATCGTAGCGCTTAATACTCTCTTTCTGTCAGGAGAAGATACAATTGAAGAAATGTACACGTACCCGGCAACTTTCAACACCCTTTGCTGCACTGATATTTTTCCCTCCATTTTTCTTTTTTCTTTTTTTTTTTGCTGGAAGGTCCGTCAAAACCCGCCCGCCTTTAAGAGACATCATGCTGCCAGGCGTCTCGGCTTGCGGCCACGCCGTCCTGAACGCGACCGATCTCATCAGATCTCGGAAGCTAAACAGGGCAGGGCCTGGTCAGTACTTGGATGGGTGACCTCCTGGAAATACCAGGTGCTGCAAGCTTTATACGTCTCCTGGGTAACATCATCGTAGATCTTAATACTCTCTTTCTGTCTGGAGGAGATATAATTGAAGAAATGTACACTTACCCGGCTACTTTCAACACCCTTTGCTGAACTGATATTTTTCCCTCCATTTTTCTTTTTTTATTTGCTGGAAGTTCCGTCAACACCCGTCAGCCTTTAAGAGACATCATGCAGCCAGGCCTCTCGGCTTGCGGCTACACCGTCCTGGACGCACCCCGTCTCGTCAGATCTCGGAAGCTAAACGGGGCATGGCCTGGTCAGTACTTGGATGGGAGATCTCCTAGAAATACCAGGTGCTGCAAGCTTTTTACGTCTCCTGGGTAACTTCATCGTAGCTCTTAATACTCTCTTTCTGTCTGGAGGAGATATAATTGAAGAATTGTACACGTTCCCGGCTACTTTCAACACCCTTTCCTGCACTGTTATTTTTCCCTCCATTTTTTTATTTTTTTATTTTTTATTTTTTGCTGGAAATTCCGTCAATACCCGCCAGCCTTTAAGAGACATCATGCAGCCAGGCATCTCGGCTTGCGGCCACACCGTCCTGAACGTGCCCGATCTCGTCAGACCTTGGAAACTAAACGGGCCAGGGCCTGGTTAGTACTTGGATGGGTGACCTCCAGGAAATACCAGGTGATGCAAGCTTTTTACGTCTCCTGGGTAACTTCATCGTAGCTCTTAATACTCTTTATCTGTCTGGAGGAGATATAATTGAAGTATTGTACACTTTGTCTTAGGGACAGTCTGGCTAGCAGTGACTGAGTGGTTGACAGACGAGAAGCAACGGAATGTACGTGCTCTGTGATGTCATAGCAGTCAGCTGAGAGAGGCTCGTGATGTCATCGCTGAGCTGTCTGTCTGTCTGTCTGTCTCTCTCTCTCTCTTTCTCTCTCTCTCTCTCTCTCTCTCTCTCTCTATCTCTTCCTCTCAATTCAATTCATTTGTATTGTCAAAGCAATTGGACATACATACATATACATATATATATATATATACATACATACATACATCCATACATGTTAGAAAGTCATTACTATGTTATCTTAAAGGCTAACTAAGCAGAACATATATCATTATAGAACAGAGTTCATAGGTCAACACATGGTTTTAGGGAACAGGCACGTAGGTCATACCGTTTGACAATGTCTCCATGGTTCTCATCGTAAATAACAAACAGAAATCAAACTATCTTCTGGGCTGACCTTCTAGCTTGACCGTATCTTTCTTAAGTATACAAGAGAGAAAAACAGGTGTAAGAAAATAATTTCTAATTTTCCTTCTACACATATATACATACATACATACATATGTAGCGTTATGTTGGGTGTATTTGGATAAGAGCATTTGGGCTCTGAGCTGAAGCACTGATCTAAAGAAGACCTCTCCCCCCCCAAAGTTATCAGATTTCCTTAGCTCATCAGCTTGGAACTGGTTTGCATCAAAGTGACAGTTTTGGGGAGGATGGCACCGAGAAGAGGCCAAATAGTTTGGAATTCTGCTATGAGATGTCTGGAGAAAGGGGCCCGTAGGTGATAAAAACTCTTTGAAGTGGATGAGAGCCGAAATCCCGACATAGAGCTACGAACCCAGGCCAACCGGCATTTCCAAAAGATGGCATGGATTGACATCAGTCATAAATAAAGCCTCCCTCCAATAGGACACTGGGGGCTGAAACCGAAATCCAATCTCAAGAACTCAGGGACCAATCACCTACTGATCTGACAGACTATAAGGAACAGTGGACAGTCTTTCTCTCTCTCTTTCTCTCACCTGAACCAGAAACTCGCTGCCACAGCTCAACCTGTAGCTCTGTTGCCAGAACCGGAATCAGAAACCAACCAAGTCTTTGCCGGCAACAGAAGAGTTAAACTATGAGAAGGAGATTGAGCGAAGAATTATTTTAAAGGACTTTATTAAATAAATAACTTCACAGACCCACCTGATCAGTGGAGTTTTACAGCTGGACAATTGACTAAGTCGACTGAATACGAAAGTGTCAGTCACTTAAATAGCTATTTGAGTCTTAAGAAACTTGACCCTTGGAACAAACAGGGCCCTGCTTTCCTCAAAGACTTTGTCTTCAAGTAACTACGGTGGAACCCTGCTTACAAAGAAGATTTTGTGCACAACCTTGGAGCCTTCAAACCAGTGGAAAATCTGTTTGGAAAAGACTCTACATTCGCGAAACCCCAACTTCCAGGTGCATCGACTGAGTGGAAGTTCTTGGACAAAGCCGAACCGGACTGCCTTTGTTCCAAACCACACGGACCTCGTGCCGTGTGCTGTTATCTGAGCCCGAAGCCAGAGAGGCCTCTCTGCGACGAAGTTCACATAAGTTTAACAGTTTGGAGTTTGTGATTCATGACATTTGAGAAATCAATTAGAAATGTTAATCTGTGATTCATAACTCTAGAATGTGTAATATCATTTAGTTTTCTTAAATATAAATGTGTGTTGCATTCAACTGTTTTGTTGATAATTTTAGAAATAAAATCTGTCAACGCCGAGAAATATCTTCTCATTCCTGTTTAACTGTTTAGTCTGAAATTGACACAAGTTAATAGACACCAGATTATAGGTGGCCCTGCCTATCCTTAATCATTGAATAATAATCAGTTAAGGGAAATTGTGGTAACAAGTAATGATAGGATCTTTCTCTCCACCTAAACGTTAATGAGACTGATATATATATAACGAGAAGTTACCTGACATAAATACTAACCTGCATAGTTATTGAATGTCTGACTAACAATACTAATGAGAGACTCACCTTCGTCTTACTAACCGGTATTGTAGTCAATGTGTTTATAACCTTTTTTGTTTAATGATTTGTGTGTTATCATATGCGATCCCATGGTCTTTGATTTGGTCACGGAAGTGATTTGTCTTTGATTTGTTGATCTAGAGTTGAATTTTAATTAGTTTTTCCCTTTTGTATAATTAGTGTAGTGCTACATTTAGTCTTTGTTTTTGAATAAATTTGACAATTTATATCTTTGGAATTGGTGTCTGCGTCCAATTATTACAGAAATTGAGTTCTACAAGATTCCAGGATTCGTGATAAGGTGATACTATAAATTCACTTCTTTAATTGAATTTTATAAGTGTACCTTACGCTACACCTTTGACCACCACGTCTTCCTCCTCCCACTG
Organism: Amia ocellicauda; assembly: GCF_036373705.1. Lineage (NCBI taxonomy): Eukaryota > Metazoa > Chordata > Actinopteri > Amiiformes > Amiidae > Amia > Amia ocellicauda. Next base: position 976,187 of record NW_027102865.1, read on the forward strand.
CTTGACCTCTATTGTGACCTGGATCACCTGCCGGCTCCATGTTATCGCTGTGTTGTTGAGGTGGATAGCACTCATTTCACTCGATACTCGTACCACAATGTGAAATCAATCATCAATAACCAGTTGGCAGTATTGGAAAAGCAATTACAAGGGCCTGCATACATACAGTAATGTCAAATCTGATGTGGAAGAACAATTCCTTTATCCCTCTGTTCTCCACCAGGGTTGTGCTGTTCGCCTTGATTGGCAAGTTTGCAGTGTGAGGAGTGGATCCATGTCGTCGTTCCTAGGCACTTCACAGCTGTGTGGGTGGTCAGGAGCACCTGGTAGGGCCCTGTCCACCTGGGCTGTTGGGAGGACTTTCTCTTGTGTGCTTTGATATACACAGTCACCTTGCTGGAAGGGGTGGTAAACCTGCTGGGATGGTTCAGTCTGGGCGGCTTTCATCTGTGAATGGACAGCTTCGAAAGCACGTGTTAGTCCCATACAAAAAGACAACAGAGCATCATCCATCAAGTGGATGTCCATTTCCCTTACAGACAATGGAGGAGTGATGGAGAGTCTCATAAGTCATCCCATAATAATCTCACACAGAGAAAGACCTGTTTTTCTCAATTTGCTGACGATTTCATTGTCATTAGGACTATAGGAAGGGGATCTGGACGTTTGAGTCCTGTTTGTTTGCATATATTAGACAGCTTATTCTTTAATATCCCATTTTGTTTCTCCACTGCTCCAGCTGACTGAGCCTGATGGGGCAGTGAAAATGTTGTTTACCTCGCAGGGCTTTGCATAGTTCCTGCACTATTGTCCCAGTGAAGTGAGTGTTCCTATCACTGGAAATTTCCCTGGAATGCGAAATCTACATATAACATCCCTTAACTGTATTTTTGCTACTTTTACTACTTCAGCCTTCCTACGGGATAGGCTTCAACCCATTTAGAACACCTATATATTATTACAAGTATATATTCATATCCACAACATTTAAGCTTTTGAACACAATCTATTTGCATATTGCAGGATTATGAGCTTGACAAATGTGGCAAGTTCTACAATATTGCTAAGCTGTTACTATAAAACCTGGGGCAAACCAATTTAAAAGACTGATGCACACATCCCCCCTTTGCCCGTGTGGCCAACACCATGCGCCACATGGGCAAACCAGGGAAAGAGTGCCTGTGAGGCAACCAATGCATTAGCAAATGTTTGAGCTCTCTTATGGAAGGTGCAGTGGCCAGTTGCAATTTCCTGGAGCTTTTACAGTGCATCTCAAATTAAATTTCATCCAGCCCCAGGTCATAAAAGTCAAACCCTAGTTACGACATACATAACACATACATTTTGTTGCTTCAAAGAGAATACAAAAGTCAGCAAAACATTCTTTTTTACAAATTCAGTTTGTAAACTGTATTGTACATATATTTGTTGCGTTTTGATTTATAAACATTATACATTGTACAAATCTTAAGTGAAGGGCAATGGACTGATTCTGACTTCATGGCTGTCATTCTATTCATTTGAATAATGTGACATCTCCACTAATAGTACATTATAAATTAAACTATCAATAGAAGAATATGTGCTACTGCGGACGTCATCTGAGCAGTTTCACAATATATTGTAGATTCCTATAATCTGGAAAACCTTTAATTATAGTATTTTAACTTATTTCTCCACTGAGTCAAGCATCACTTCAGCGTAGTGGACCTCAGCATTGGTCTGTTCAAGTTGCTGTGAGGCTGTCTTTAAAGCCGCGCCCTCGGCCTACTGTGTCTCAACAAGAACACCAGCATCTTCTCCATATGGGTCAGACATCGGTTCCTTCAGGACACGATTCATAATATGCATATCTGCCATGTGGAATAAATCAGTCTGAAGACACAATGTGTGGTTCACACAACATCAGAGATCGTCCTTATAAAAGGCATCTCTATCACATTAGTTGACATTCGCACAATCTATAAGGTTTCTAGTAAAGGGACAATTCAAAATAATAATAATCTTGATTCCAATTTATCTCATTTATCAAATTATTTCAGTACAGCACTCAGCTGTCGTCAGCAGCATCATATCTCCTGTGTTTATTGAATCAGCTTTACTTCCTAGTGTAGATACTCTTTTTGTGTGGAGTTGTCAAAGTTTCAAAACAATGTGCTTATCTTTGTCCTTTTATCTAACTTAAATACCTGAGAACATTACAATAACTATTACAGCAGCTCCTTCAACACCATAGTTAATAGTAGTTGGGTAAATGATGGCAGTTATTAATCTTTGTTTCTCAATTCATTTTTTACCAATAAACCATAATTTGAAATTATTTCCATACTCCTATTATTCCTATTTTCATTATTATTAGTTTTATGCGGTTGTCATCTAGTATGTGATGTATTCGTCTGTATCAACATCAATATTATTATCATTATTAATACAAGCAGTGTAAATTACCATTCATTACACTCTTGCTCTGTTTGTAATAAGTTATGAACCCTTACACGTACTTACAGTCTCTGCCTTGTCTCTGACTTCTCTCTCTCTCTCTCTCTCTCTCTCTCTCTCTCTCTCTCTCTCTCTCTCTCTCTCTCTCTCTCTCTCTCTCTCTCTCTCTCTCTCTCTCTCTCTCTCTCTCTCTCTCTCTCTCTCTCATCTCAGGCTGCTTGTCTGCTCAGGCGAACAGGGGGAGCAGAGGAGCACATACGGCCCTTGCCCCCTGCCCCCCTCTTCCTAATTGATAGGGTATTTCTGTTTGTGAAAGGACTATTTCCAAACAGTTTTATAACTTGCCATGACTATGTTTCATTAAATTAGTTATGTTACACCTTTAGTTATACCTGTAGTAACTTCATTATTTTCCCTCATATTCCAGTCAATCACCATCAGAGTCTCTCGTGGCAGTACATTTGTCTCACACAGAACAAACTCTCCTTTCTCAACCGCTTTCAATTTTGGATAACATCGCACTGCATCCCAACAGCTGTTCTTTCTCCTATTCCTAATTTCTTACAAGAAAATGCAAGTTATATTTGATCGATTTGTATTATTACTATTTATATACATTTCACTACATTATTGTAGTTAATGAATGTATTTAATCTTTGGAAAATAAGCCTTTTCATTGATCTCAATAATGATGTCCAGGTACTTCAGGAAAGCACATTTTCAAAAAATGTGTCCAGTCAATGATTTCCCCAACTAAGAACCTGCGTGGGCACTAAGACTGTCCTCCTGCGCGGCTCATGTCTTTATTGTGTCACTTCCTCCTATTGAAGTCCAATCTACACCAGTACAGGTTCAGAAGAACTGTTCCCGAATCCAGATTGAACTGATCAATAGTTAATTTCTTACCTACACATTGTATTTAGGGATCTATTTCTAGGGATTTAAAAACTCTTCATTGTGGAACTCATAGCTTCCAAATGAGCACATCGTTAATTTCCTGGAGTATCTGGTTATCTATTTATCAATATGTAAGAAACCTTCACCGAATGTTTGTGGTTGCCTCGGATTCCTATTTCTAAATTTGGCTCTAATTCCATTTCTAACATGTTACTTTTAACTTCTGTATTCGTAAGACCTATTTAAATAACTTAATTTTGTATTATTATTTCTGTTTGCAATAGCATTCTGTGTACAGTTAAATGCTGACTTTCTTGTAGGTCTGTTATTACAACATATTTAACTGGCGTTTTTTAGCTATCATTCTGTAACTATTTGTGACTTATGACTCTCTTAGTCATATTCTGGACTATACAGTACATGAAAAAGTCAAAATATGGACATTTACCTTGCGCAAACTGAAAACGTACAAACATACAAAGAGACACATATTAATTTATATCCATAGTAAATTCAGATACCATGGTTTTGGTTGGCATGTTATATTGACCTGCAGTGTCTCAAACTACCCTTATTTATTACTTATCTAGTAATTTTCCTTCAGTATCTTGAGGACTGTCATTTATACTGAAAAACATATATATATATTTTTAATTTGTCTTCGGGGCATTCAGATTGAATTATGCCTGTTGTCTTTTCTTTCTTTTCTCTAACAAATGTTTTAAGATAGCTAGCTTTGGTTTCTCATTTCTTAATGCTTTGTATTCCTATTTTGCAAAACCGTTTTTAGGTGCTCAAGTCTATCTGAATCAAAAGTCCCATCTTCTGGAAACCTTAATTTTCTGTCACCTATTGTCCAGTCAAACGCACCGCTTCACTCCATAGTTATCATACATGTACCTTACATGTGTACCTTTAAGTGGCGGGTCGCCCGTCTTACTAGAGCTGTTCCCACACAGTAACACGTTTTCCCATTTTCTATGTATCGTTTTGTACACAACAACCAAGGCGTGCAAGCCCGCAAAATAACAATAAACGACAGGGGAGAAAACATAGCAAAAAACAAGAAAACACAAATAATACTAAATCCTATATAGGAATAACAACAAACATGCTTTTCAATGTTTGCATTTATAGAACTTGTATATAACTTAATGACTTTTCTTCATTTACCATAAACACTATAAACTTCTATAAACTATAAACACGTTATTTTATATTATCACCGGCGTATCAGATATTGAACAATTAATTAGCGCTCCTTTTTTTTTTTTTTTCTAATAGTAGGTCAAACCTACGCTGCAGTTTACAAACACACTTAAGCCTGCGGGAACCCAGACAGGAAAACACAGTCCTGTTCCTTCACAAACAAGAAGACACAGTCAAGTCTATGGTAACCCTAAGAAACCATGCTCCTCGGTTATTGGTGTCAATGGATCTCATTATCCTGAAACTTTCATGATCGAAACATGGAATACTGTTTGTCAGTTTCCATAAAACTATGCATTAAGAGTAATGCAACAGTCACTTATCATTTTGAGCAGCTGTATCAATTGATAGTTAGATCTTTGTAATGAAATGAATAGACAGTGATCTCAGATGTAATGTGTGAATTGCATTTTGAAATGGTAATACTTTGATGTTAAGTTGTGTTTAGTTCAATGAACAAATGATCTGAGGTTGATGTGTATTGTATCCAAGCAATTGTAAAAAAGTGTTAGAGTTTTGAAAAATGTGCATTTTGATCATCGGGTGTGAGTTTAGTGTCTAGAGTTTTGAAAAATGACATCAAGGTTCTGAAATGAGTGCCAAAGTGATTGTAAAAAAGTGTAATATCAGGGGACAGTGGCTATTACTGATCTGGCCTTCCGTGGCCTCTGTATTAATGTAACAGGTCACATTGTATGTGTACACTGATACTTGATAGTATAATATAGTACAAGTAAAAAACATACATAGGTATCATAGAAGTATTTTGCAGAAATGATTATGGATAGTTATCAAAATGGAGAGGAAATGCTAAATCCAGTCTCCCCAGGCTGAGCTTCTATTGCTGCACCTGCTAAGTGGCTGCTGGCCCCACTATATGGATAGAGCCACACCAAGTACAAGAGTCTCCCCATTGCTATTTATATCTCCCTATCCAGTCTTCTGTAGGTGTCAGGGTGGGGTGCCTATTCCCCTGCATGCTTTGAAAAATATAGCACCTGGGACGCACACTTGGGATCCGGTTCCTCTGCCCCTCACATACACATGAGGAATCCCAGGTGCTCAATACGTCATACTGTCTCTTTCATCTCATGTGTAAACTATGGACAAATACATGACTAAACGTGTTAAGTTGCTTTTCCCAGAATGCTTTGCGCCACGATATGCAAATAACGGGGACTATGATTGGCTCCCTGACATTACCCACACTGCGACTGATGCTACCCATTTCACTACCCAACAAAGACCCATAATATGCATGTGTCTGTCTGTCTGTCTGTCAAAGTATGTGTGTCTGTGTCTGTTTGTGTGTGTTTGTGTGCCTGTCTCTGTGTGAAAGTGAGTGTGTCTGTGTCTGTGTCTGTCTGTCTGTGAAAGTGAGTGTGTGAAAGTGTGTGTGAGTGTCTGTCTGTCTGTCTGTCTTTGAAAGTGTGTGTGAGTGTCTGTCTGTCATGTAACTTGCACATCTGTTAGGGCACCATATGCAGAGATGTACACATATTGTTCCTTTTCCATATACACTCACCTAAAGGATTATTAGGAACACCATACTAATACTGTGTTTGACCCCCTTTCGCCTTCAGAACTGCCTTAATTCTACGTGGCATTGATTCAACAAGGTGCTGAAAGCATTCTTTAGAAATGTTGGCCCATATTGATAGGATAGCATCTTGCAGTTGATGGAGATTTGTGGGATGCACATCCAGGGCACGAAGCTCCCGTTCCACCTGTAGCGTAAGGTACACTTATAAATTTCAATTAAAGAAGTGAATTAATAGTATCACCTTATCACGAATCCTGGAATCTTGTAGAACTCAATTTCTGTAATAATTGGACGCAGACACCAATTCCAAAGATATAAATTGTCAAATTTATTCAAAACAAAGACAAAATGTAGCACTACACTAATTATACAAAAGGGAAAAACTAATTAAAATTCAACTCTAGATCAACAAATCAAAGACAAATCACTTCCGTGACCAAATCAAAGACCATGGGATCGCATATGATAACACAAATCGTTAAACAAAAGAGGTTATAAACACATTGACAACAATACCAGTTAGTAAGATGAAGGTGAGTCTCTTGTTAGTATTATTAGTCAGACATTAAATAACTACGCAGGTTAGTATTTATGTCAGGTAACTTCTCGTTATATATATATCAGTCTCATTAACGTTTAGGTACAGAGAAAGATCCTATCATTACTTGTTACCACAATTTCCCTTAACTGATTATTATTCAATGATTAAGGATAGGCAGGGCCACCAATAATCTAATGTCTATTAACTTGTGTCAATTTCAGACTAAACAGTTAAACAGGAATGAGAAGATATTTCTCGGCGTTGACAGATTTTATTTCTAAAATTATCAACAAAACAGTTGAATGCAACACACATTTATATTTAAGAAAACTAAATGATATTACACATTCTAGAGTTATGAATCACAGATTAACATTTCTAATTGATTTCTCAAATGTCATGAATCATGAACTCCAAACTGTTAAACTTATGTGAACTTCGTCGCAGAGAGGCCTCTCTGCCTTCGGGCTCAGATAACAGCACACGGCACGAGGTCCGTGTGGTTTGGAACAAAGGCAGTCCGGTTCGGCTTTGTCCAAGAACTTCCACTCAGTCGATGCACCTGGAAGTTGGGGTTTCGCGAAAGTAGAGTCGTTTCCAAACAGATTTTCCACTGGTTTGAAGGCTCCAAGGTTGTGCACAAAATCTTCTTTGTAAGCAGGTTTCCACCGTAGTTACTTGAAGACAAAGTCTTTGAGGAAAGCAGGGCCCTGTTTGTTCCAAGGGTCAAGTTTCTTAAAACTCAAATAGCTATTTAAATGACTGACACTTTCGTATTCAGTCGACTTAGTCATTTGTCCAGCTGTAAAACTCCACTGATCAGGTGGGCACAGGCGGGCAGCGCAGTCTGTAAAGTTCTTTATTTAATAAAGTCCTTTAAAAGAATTCTTTGTACGGCTCAATCTCCTTCTCCCAGTTTAACTCTTCTGTTGCCGGCAAAGACTTGGTTGGTTTCTGGTTCCGGTTCGGGCAACAGAGCTACAGGTTGAGCTGTGGCAGCGAGTTACTGGTTCAGGTGAGAGAGAGAGAGAAAGAAAGGCCGTGTTTGTCCTTTATAGTCTGTCAGATCAGTAGGTGATTGGTTCCTGAGTTCTTGAGATTGGATTTCGGTTTCAGCCCCCAGTGTCCTATTGGAGGGGGGCTTGATTTATGACTGATGTCAATCCATGCCATCTTTTGGAAATGCCGGTTGGCCTGGGTTCGTAGCTCTATGTCGGGATTTCGGCTCTCATCCACTTCAAAGAGTTTTTATCACCTACAGGCCCCTTTCTCCAGACATCTCATAGCAGAATAACAAACTATTTGGCCTCTTCTCGGTGCCATCCTCCCCAAAACTGTCACTTTGATGCAAACCAGTTCCAAGCTGATGAGCTAAGGAAATCTGATAACTTTGGGGGGAGAGGTCTTCTTTAGATCCGTGCTTCAGCTCAGAGCCCAAATACTCTTATCCAAATACACCCAACATAACGCTACATACCCCCTTTCTTGAATGGGACTGAGGTCGACTAGGACGTTATCCCCTTCAAGACAAAATAAGACGTTAAGCATTTATCTCAAAGTTATGTAACAGAATTCAACAGTGGACTTCACCATTCATGACCCCGAGAAATCAAAGAAAACAAACTAATAGTTCATTATTTAAGCAGAATGTATTCCAATCAAATTGACAATCCTATACTAGCACATATACAGGTTACATATTATAACACTAGTACATTAAAACAAGAAAACAATTGGTATTACTCAGTATTGAGTATGGTTACTGACGGTAACCAATAGGTGGAAGTTGATTAACAGAGGGAGGTGACTGGGAATTCAGGTGTTATTCAGGCACCTGACCTTCACTATGTCTATAATAGTTGGTAGGGACCTGGGTTCGAATGGTTGGCTTACATGGTAAGCCGGTGCCCCCTTTAGGGACATGCACAAAAAATGGTCTCATTGGGAAGTTGTACCTTGGTGGCTGTATCATATCTGTCATTCAATTCCACCGGCTTTGGTGATTCAACTTGAGCCCACAACCTGTTCAATAGATCCTGACCAATGATCAACTTCTCTGTTTCAAATTTGGAAATATAAACTGGATGAACCAACTTAATCTTCCCAAAGGTGAACTCTAACAATGCCTTTTGAGTGAGCTGTGCCTTAGTCTCTGTGTAACTTGTAATGTTCACACTACAAGCTTCCACTTTCAGTTGTTGGTCTGAGGTTTCCATAATTTGTTTCAGGTTGCCCATTGTGGTGGCAGACATTAAACAAATTTCAGCCCCAGTGTCCAACAAGGCTCCTCACTCCCACACATTCTCAATGGTCACTTCTATGTAAACTTGCTTGGCTCTGCCTCTCTGTGTCAGATCACCCAGTAACATCACCAAAGGTTCAGCTTGCCTGCAGGCAACTTCCCCCACTGGGAGGTCCCAGTGGGCTGATGTGTCAGAGAAACCCCCCTGCTGTTCCTCACATCCAATCAAAAACACAGAGGCGGGGACAGGGGGTGGTTCCAGAGCTAGTCATTCCTTAGGTGGCGAGTCCGGCCCTTTACCCTGGCTACTAACTTCCAGTTTGGGAAGAGGGGGCAAAGGGAGCAGAGCTAAGCGTAGCAGTAGCTCAGAAACTGCAACATTGCTCAGAGACTGAGTTAACCCACCTAGGCTAGGAGCAGATTTCTTTTTTTTATTGTAAGCCTGGGTGTCTTGGATTCCATCCTTGGGAGGTTCTTTCCTTCTTTGAATCTCTGTCCCCTCTAACTCCAGTGGAGAAATAGGGCTCTCAGAGCGCCTTGCCAGTACTTGGGTGCTTGAATCTTTACGATCAGAAGTGCTATTGTACTTGCTTTCACAAGCTTTCTGTGCCATTTTTTCGAATTTCAGCTATGTTCATATACATTGCGTCTGCATGTAATATGATCATTTCCTTAATCGTTGGGAACAAATTAGCAACAAACAACCCTTTAAAGCTCACCTCTTCCTCGGCCCCGGGTCGATCTTGACCCGCAAAATAGGTTTTCCTAAGCTTTTCATAGTAATCACGGGGGGACTCATGCTTACCCTGTTTGATCTGGTGTGCGGCAGTCACTGCTGCCACTGGATCAATGAACCTGGAATAGTCCCTAACTAATGCTCTGCACAAGCGTTGAAACCTATCGCAGACCATGGACCCTTGCCTCTCCATCCAAGAATGGACTTGGCGAGAGGTAGTTTTGCGGATTAGGAGAACCTTTTCCTTCTCCGTAGCCTCAGGATAGAAACTCAAAGCATACTTAATGTCCTTAATATACGCTTCCACATTTCCTTCCTTGTCTGCTGGGTTAAAGGTTTCACAATCTTTAGCCAGTTCTCTCAACTGGCGCATGTTAACCTTTCGGTCTGGACTCTCGGGAGAGGAAGTTCGTCTGTGCGACGAGCTTCTTACCCTGGGTGGAGAAAGACTACAGGGAGGGGTACGATCAGGACGAGGCAACCCGGGGCCTAAATGTGGAGACGGTGTGCGACTCCGTGCATTGGCCGGTTCCGGCTGTTCCTTTATGCTGTCAGGTGTCAGCTTTGCAGCCCACCAAGAGGCAGCTTTCAGGGCCCCTATTTGTTGCTTGAGACGCTCATTTTCAACTTCAGTTGATTTGAGTTCTCCCCTAAGCACCTGATTTACTCTCCTCATTTCTTCACTGTCCCTTTTTAAATGTATGACCTCGCCTTCGAGTATCTCCATTTTTACAGTGCCCAAATCTTTCTCCCTGACTGTTTTGCAAAGACGCATTTCCAAAACATCCCGGTCCTTCAAAACTATCCTTTCATTTTCAACCGCTTTACATCTGTCATTTTGCAGACCTTTTACTTGGATCAGAGTTGTTTCCAATTCAACTTGACATTGTCTTAAATCATTTCCTAATTGCTCTCTCTGTTCAATTAAGTCCTCTTTTTCAGCATTCAACACAATGACTTGTTTTCCACAAGTATCTAGCTTTCCTTCAAATTCTAAAACCATTCCATGCCGTTTGGCTCTTTCTTCTTTCGCTTTAGCATACTTTTCTCCTAGCTTTTTCAGTTTTTCAAACTTGCTTATGATCCAGTTCACTACCCTTGAGCTCGCAAGCGCTAAGCTAGCCATAACTTTCATCACCTCTATCGACTCTTTTTCGAGTTGCGTCGTAGTGTCGTTTACCAACTGAGTTCGACGCGACTCTACTTCAAAGTCCAAACTGCCTAGGCGTCCAAGGAATTCAGGAATCTCTGTTCCTGGTACCTTAACAATCAATGCTTCACATGGGGACATTTGGGTAATCATTGTTTTGGCTATTCAGTAACAACCCAACAGAACAGTACTCGATTAATCACCTAATGACTCTAATGCCAACGCTTAGGATATCAACAATTTATCACAAGTAACTAAAACAGACTTAATCTTTTGTGACTTTGGATTTATGACTGATGTCAATCCATGCCATCTTTTGGAAATGCCGGTTGGCCTGGGTTCGTAGCTCTATGTCGGGATTTCGGCTCTCATCCACTTCAAAGAGTTTTTATCACCCACAGGCCCCTTTCTCCAGACATCTCATAGCAGAATAACAAACTATTTGGCCTCTTCTCGGTGCCATCCTCCCCAAAACTGTCACTTTGATGCAAACCAGTTCCAAGCTGATGAGCTAAGGAAATCTGATAACTTTGGGGGGGAGAGGTCTTCTTTAGATCCGTGCTTCAGCTCAGAGCCCAAATACTCTTATCCAAATACACCCAACATAACGTTACACACCACATCCCAAAGATGCTCTATTGGGTTGAGATCTGGTGACTGTGGGGGCCAGTTTAGTACAGTGAACTCATTGTCATGTTCAAGAAACCAATTTGAAATGATTCGACCTTTGTGACATGGTGCATTATCCTGCTGGAAGTAGCCATCAGAGGATGGGTACATGGTGGTCATAAAGGGATGGACATGGTCAGAAACAACGGGCCGTGGCATTTAAACGATGCCCAATTGGCACTAAGGGGCCTAAAGTGTGCCAAGAAAACATCCCCCACACCATTACACCACCACCACCAGCCTGCACAGTGGTAACAAGGCATGATGGATCCATGTTCTCATTCTGTATACACCAAATTCTGACTCTGAAATCGAGACTCATCAGACCAGGCAACATTTTTCCAGTCTTCAACTGTCCAATTTTGGTGAGCTTGTGCAAATTGTAGCCTCTTTTTCCTATTTGTAGTGGAGATGAGTGGTACCCAGTGGGGTCTTCTGCTGTTGTAGCCCATCCGCCTCAAGGTTGTACGTGTTGTGGCATCACAAATGCCTTGCTGCATACCTCGGTTGTAGCGAGTGGTTATTTCAGTCAAAGTTGCTCTTCTATCAGCTTGAATCGAGTCGGCCCATTCTCCTCTGAGCTCTAGCATCAACAAGGCATTTTCGCCCACAGGACTGCCGCATACTGGATGTTTTTCCCTTTTCACACCATTCTTTGTAAACCCTAGAAATGGTTGTGCGTGAAAATCCCAGTAATTGAGCAGATTGTGAAATACTCAGACCGGCCCATCTGGCACCAACAACCATGCCACGCTCAAAATTGCTTAAATCACCTTTCATTCCCATTCAGACATTCAGTTTGGAGTTCAGGAGATTGTCTTGACCAGGACCACACCCCTAAATGCATTGAAGCAACTGCCATGTGATTGGTTGGTTAGATAATTGCATTAATGAGAAATTGAACAGGTGTTCCTAATAATCCTTTAGGTGAGTGTATATGTATGTATGTATGTATGCATGTCCAATTGCTTTGACAATTCAAATGCACTGAATTGAGAGAGAGAGAGAGAGAGAGAGTTGTAGTCCAGACCACTGCAAAATTCCTGCTGAAGTGATCTGGATCACCACACAATGGCCCAAGGACCACTGCAAACTTGGATTTCAATGTATTTGTGTAATCTGTGTTGCAATAGCACCTACCATGTTCCTTTGTGGTGATCTGGTTAATTCTGATCTGGGAAAACCACAATCCTGCAGGTTTAATAAGTCTCTCTACACATCAGTCCCTGAGTACCTTCAACCAATGGTCATTTTGACCAATTAAGCCCAAGATTTGAGTCAATTAAGTTGTCAAGGACTACCCAGTGAAGACGTGAACTCACGACTAGGTCACACTGTGAGCTCACCAGAGCAGACATTACACTGAGCTCACTGTGAGCTCACTTAGCGCTTTTCCAGCGACATGGTGACGGTGCTGGAGCCGGAGCCGCTGCCCTTAGCCGGTGGCTAACCCACCTCTATGTTACAAATGTTCCCTAAACACTTATTTTGCAAGATCAATAAAAATCCTTTAGGAAATTTAAACTTTTACTGACACACATAGTTAATAGCAATGTATTATAACTTCACCAAAAATAATAATCTGTATATCTTTAATTGTTTAGACGTTATTAAGATATAATGCATCTTTCACATAGGGAACATTTGTAACATGTTAGGAAAAACAAACAAATGATTTGAAAATATTCATAATTACAGCATACAATTTGTCAGGCTTCATAAGAATGGTATTTATAACATACTCTGTAAAAATCAAGCAAATAGCATTTGTGGTTCACGAGAAAATATATATATATAATCAAAGCTATCAGACTATAGCAGCCGGTGTATGAAGACACATACGATTATACAGCATTATTTGGCAGCTTCGCAAGACCTAATTTTAAACGTTGTTGGTAAGTTAGATAATTAGTGGGGACCCTCTATTTGCAGTTCTTCCCCTCCATAATTGCTAAAATAAAGTTTTACTGACATTTTATTGACCCTACCACTGCATAGGGCACATCTGTAACATGAACGCTACTGAATGGCACATACATTGAAAACTACGGAGAACTGAGACAAATCCACTTTACACTTCATAAATAATCTTAAAACGTTTCCAACCAAGGCAACACCCACTTGAAATACGTTCATTCTCATTTTTGGTAAACAAAAAGAGAGATTGTTACATATGTTCCCTATGATGCATCTACAGAGAGAGAGAGACAGACAGACACTAACTCTCTCTCTCTCTCTCTCAGCTGGGAGTGTGTGGGAGGGGTCTGCAGTGAGCGGGAGTGCTGCTGAGAGCTCTGTCCTTTGGCTGCGTTTTTTTGTTGCTTTACTTTTTTCAGTTTGTTTATTTTGTCTTCTGTTTTCAGTGCTTTTCTTATTGTGGGGGAACAGGGGAGGGGAGGGGGGAGTACCGGTAGTTCTTCCCGGGTCGGGGGGTCGGACCCCCTGAATGCGTCTTTTGAAAAACTGACCCGACGCCATGGAGTCAAGATCGCTCCGGTGCAGTTCTGCCCCCTAGAGCAGTGTGTGTTAGCGGTTGGGGAGGTAGCAGGGTGTGAAAATATCAAGTCTGCTGCCATTGTTATCTTCTTAAAAACCACTGATCTGCTCAATCAGCTAGTGGCTAATGGCACAGTGTTAGACGACACTTTCACCCCGGTGTTGCCGCTCGCTGCTCCTGCCCGGAAGGTAACGCTGTCTAACGTCCCTCCGTTCATCCGCACCGGCTCGGGCAGCTGATGTCCGGCATTAAGAGGGTCCCGCTGGGCTGCAAAGCCCCGCAACTGAAACACGTCGTGTCCTTCCGAAGGCAGCTGTATATGATCCTCAATAACATCAATGAGGATCTTAATGTCTCCGAAGTTGGATCTCTCTTGCTGCCACCACCACGAAGATTGCTCTTTAATAATGTTGGAAAGTCAAAGACAGCAACCGTCAGGGTTCTTGCATATGACGTATTCGTGCTGCACCTCTCTGCAAGGATCCAGGACAGTTTGTCAATGTAAACTCCAGTGCCTGGGAATATTTCCACCTAAAAGACAATGGTAAATAAAAAACAAGTTTATCCCCAAACTATTCTTATATTATGTTAAGTGGAATACATTATCAGTAAGGCTGTGATTTTGTTACAGAAATGTGTTATTAAAGACCACAGTATGTCTCAATTCTAAGTTTATTAATTTACAGACATAATAAAGTCAGTGAATCTGTGACACCCATAATTCAATTACATTCTTATTATCAACTATAACTATGAATATAACTGATAATGTAGCATCATTAGATTGTTTACAACCAATATTTGTTTTCAATATATATATTTTTACCTTGTCTTTGTAATATTGTAGACCAAGAGTGTTATACCTGTTTTGGTGATTCTTTGTCAGATTCAGAACAATTTGCTGTGGGGCTGTCAGAACCACTTGATGGTGACACACTTTTGTCTTCATTGCTGATAAATGTGGCTTTTGTTACAATTTTTTTCAGATTGTCCAAAAGGTCTGGAATCTCTGGAGAAAAAAACCTTAGTATTAAATGATAATCATTTCTAGTAATATATTTAATACAAAGTGAAAACAAAACCATCAATGCCTGCAATTATACTTGAGAGACTTGCTCTATGTTATTGGCAAACTGACCTTTTTGTGGGTCATTAACATTAGCTACGAAAAAAATAAAAGAGATAAAATACAAGAATTACCAGGTCTAATGTAATGCATATAGTCATTAATGTAGGATTATGAAGTTATGTTGAAAAACTTTATTTAATAATCAGTATTATTAAACTATTAGACAGTGCACATTAAGAGTCTGTATTGTGGTTCTAGATTACTTCAGTATGATCAACTATAATACATTACTCTGGAATCTAAATTACTGAAGAATAACATTTATCAAGGTAAGGAATTATTTGCTATAAATAAAAAAACTTACCATCAACCATACGGTTTCGAAGACATTGGTTTTCATTTTTAAGTCTTGTGTTTTCCTTTTCGAGCTGCTTAACTTTTTGCTGTAGCTCAACTTCACTGGACTCTTTAAATGTCTGTAGAATATGACGGGATCTAATTCTTGAAGCTCCATCGGTTTTCTTTCTTATTTTGTGCTGTATTCAGAGAGGAAAAGAGTTTAAAATGAAAAAATATATATATATGAATATGATTAAAAAAAAACAATCCTGCAATACATTTATTTAATATTTGCAGTAATTATCTCACCGGTAACTGTGGTTCAAGTTTTTTGTTTGGTTTAGGTACTCTCTTCATTTTAGGACAGGGCATTTTTGTTAGGTCATTAAGTTTTCTTCTTAGTTCGCCTTCTTTTCCTAAAATAAAAATAAAATAAATAAAACCCTGCATTATGTCCACAGATATTTGGGGATTATATTTATTTGTCATAAAAATACTGTGCTTTGACCATACAAATTAAGATGAACAGCCAACACTGAATCAAAACTGAAGTTAAATTATATCTGGTTTAATTTATTTTGTGATTTGGGGGATTTTATTGTAAAGCACAACACACAATAAATCGTTCTTACAAATGCCAGTCAAGTATGACGAGTTTTAGCGCCCTCACCACCACCTACCATGTTATAAGAGTATGTTAGAAGTACAACACATTAATAACTTAAACATTCATTTCAAATATACTGTGATTGTATATATCAAATAGCATGTAAAGACTTTAATGTTTTTTTTTTTTTAAATAAACATTGTTACCAGTCATAATGATCTGCGCTTCATGGACAGGCCATCCACCTTTTGGAGGTTTGTTCGTGTCTCTCCACTCTGCTCTGAAGTTTCGAGTCGTCTCTTCGTCATCATCAGCAATGCTGAATAAATCAAAATTGCGAAAGCAAGCAGTGGGAATCACGCTGTAAGAGTCTTTGTCGACCCCGCTTTCCCACTTCACCAACGCGTGCATCACCGCCATACTACCTTCACCTTCTCGTCCGTTTTTTCTGCGCCTTTTTCCCCCAACAAGTCACGGCACAAAAAACAGTCCCGCTCTGCATTCTGGTACTTGGCGTTCTTAATAACACCAACAGGGTGTAATCGCATAGACCATTCGAGTATAAAGTACTACATATCCCATCAGTTACAGTTTTTTTTCATCTTCTGAAACTGCAATTTAGCACTTTCAACTGTTTCTTAGTGATTCCTAGAATTACTAACCGGTATTGTAGTCAATGTGTTTATAACCTTTTTTGTTTAACGATTTGTGTGTTATCCTATGTGATCCCATGGTCTTTGATTTGGTCACGGAAGTGATTTGTCTTTGATTTGTTGATCTAGAGTTGAATTTTAATTAGTTTTTCCCTTTTGTATAATTAGTGTAGTGCTAAATTTAGTCTTTGTTTTTAAATAAATTTGACAATTTATTTCTTTGGAATTGGTGTCTGCGTCCAATGATTACAGAAATTGAGTTCTACAAGACTCCAGGATTCGTGATAAGGTGATACTATGAATTCACTTCTTTAATTGAAATTTAAAAGTGTACCTTACGCTACATATATATATATATATGTATGTATGTATGTCCAATTGCTTTGACATTACAAATGAATAGAATTGAGAGGGAGAGAGAGAGAGAGAGACAGACAGACAGACTGACAAACAGAAAAACAGACAGACATAGACACACACACACACACACACACAGAGCCAGCCAGCCAGCCAGCTCAGCGATGACATCACGAGCCTCTCTCAGCTGACTGCTATGACATCACAGAGCACGTACATTCCGTTGCTTGCCGTCTGTCAACCACTCAGTCACTGCCAGCCAGACTGGCTGGCTGGCTGGATGGGGGGGCTGCTTGCTGCTGCTGCGTACCTTAGCAAGCTTATTTGCTTGACCGGCCTTCCTACTCCTCTGCCCACATGCCCACCTATGCCCGATCTGCTGTTCACCTGGATCACAGCTCCGCCCCAACAAGGCAGATCCTCCCAAAAATGGTACAAACTCACCCACGATCCCCTCCACGGAAAGCTTTAGCAAAAGGCAAAAGCGTTATACGTAATGAAGAGGAACCCGAGTCCAAGACGCATCCGACCAGCCATACATATTTGTGTGTATTAAAGATCACATTTTCTTACATTTAGTTTTTCTGTACTTTATTACATCTTATTGTGATTTATAAATGTATTGTTTCTTTTCCATATGTATGTATGTATGTATGTGTGTGTGTGTGTGTGCCTGTCTCTGTGTGAAAGTGAGTGTGTGTGTGTGTGTGTATGTCTGTCTGTGAAAGTGTGTGTGTGTGGGTGTGAGTGTCTGTCTGTCTGTCTGTCATGTAACTCGCACATCTGTGTGGGCACCATTTTTGCAGAAGAGATGTACACATTTTGGAGCAACACATGCTGCCATCCAGACATCATCTTTTCCAGTGACGTCCCTGCATTTTCAAAAAGATCACATTTTATTACATTTTGTTTATCTGTACTTTATTACATCTTATTGCGATTTATACTTGTAATGTTTCTTTTCCATATATATGTATGTACAGTGGGGGAAAAAAGTATTTGATCCCCTGCTGATTTTGTACGTTTGCCCACTGACAAAGAAATGATCAGTCTATAATTTTAATGGTAGGTGTATTTTAACAGTGAGAGACAGAATAACAGCCACAAAATCCAGAAAAATGCATATCAAAAAAGTTATAAATTGATTTGCATGTTAATGAGGGAAATAAGTATTTGACCCATTTTCAATGCCCTGGCTTAGGGAAGGAGGTTCTCACCCATGATTTGACGGTACATGGCCCCGTCCATCGTCCCTTTGATGCGGTGTAGTTGTCCTGTCCCCTTAGCAGAAAAACAGCCCCAAAGCATAATGTTTCCACCTCCTTGTTTGATGGTGGGAATGGTGTTCTTGGGGTCATTCCTCCTCCTCCAAACACGGCGAGTTGAGTTGATGGCAAGGAGCTTGATTTTGGTCTCATCTGAGACCACTTTCACCCAGTTCTCCTCTGAATCATTCAGATGTTCATTGGCAAACTTCAGACGGGCCTGTACATGTGCTTTCTTGAGCAGGGGGACCTTGCGGGCGCTGCAGGATTTCAGTCCTTCATGGCGTAGTGTGTTACCAATTGTTTTCTTGGTGACTATGGTCCCAGCTACCTTGAGATCATTAACAAGATCCTCCCATGTAGTTCTGGGCTGATTCCTCACCGTTCTCATGATCATTGAAACTCCACGAGGTGAGATCTTGCATGGAGCCCCAGACTGAGGGAGACTGACAGTTATTTTGTGTTTCTTCCATTTGCGAATAATCGCACCAACTGTTGTCACCTTCTCACCAAGCTGCTTAGTGATGGTCTTGTAGCCCATTCCAGCCTTGTGTAGGTCTACAATCTTGTCCCTGACATCCTTGGACAGCTCTTTGGTCTTGGCCATGGTGGAGAGTTTGGAATCTGATTGATTGATTGCTTCTGTGGACAGGTGTCTTTTATACAGGTAACGAGCTGAGATTAGGAGCACTCCCTTTAAGAGAGTGCACCTAATCTCAGCTCGTTACCTGTATGAAAGACACCTGGGAGCCAGAAATCTTGCTGATTGATAGGGGATCAAATACTTATTTCCCTCATTATCATGCAAATCAATTTATAACTTTTTTGAAATGCGTTTTTCTGGATTTTTTGGCTGTTATTCTGTCTCTCACTGTTAAAATACACCTACCATTAAAATTATAGACTGATCATTTCTTTGTGAGTGGGCAAACGCACAAAATCAGCAGGGGATCAAATACTTTTTTCCCTCACTGTATGTATGTATGTATGTATGTATGTAAGTGTGTGTGTGTCTGTCTCTGTGTGAAAGTGTGTGTGTGTGTGTGTGTGTCTGTGAAAGTGTGTGTGTGTGTGCGTGTGTCTGTCTGTGAAAGTGTGTGTGTGTGTGTGGGTGTGACAGTGTGTATGAGTGTCTGTCTGTCATGTAACTCGCACATCTGTGAGGGCACCATTTTTGCAGAAAGAGATGTACACATTTTGGAGCAACATATGCTGCCATCCAGACATCATCTTTTCCAGGGACGTCCCTGCATTTTTCAGCAGGATAACGCCAAACCACATTCTGCCCAGATTACAAGCGCATGGTTGCGTAGGCAGAGAGTGCGGGTGCTAGCATGGCCTGCCTGCAGTCCTGACCTGTCTCCGAATTGAGAATGTGTGGCGCACTATGAAGTGCAAATTAAGACAACGAAGGCCCTGTGCAGTTGCGCAGCTGAGGAAATGCATAATGGATGAATGGGGGGAAATCCCACTTGCTAAACTTAACCAAGTGGTGTCTTCAGTGCCCAAGTGCTTAATAAGTGTTATTAAAAGAAAAGGTGATGTTACATAGTGGTAAACAGTCGACTGTCCCAACTTTCTTGGTTTCTTTTCACTGCTAATGAGATGCTGTAGAGTGAGTTAGTTATATTGCTTTCAGGAGCTCTAATCGTATTGATGAATTCATGCAGCATTTGTAATTGAATTTCAAAAAGAAATCCTTGCTGTCTGGCCTGTGTGTATGAGATGTACTCTGTCAATCTTTGGCTAACAACTGAAACATTGGTAGAACAGAAATGGCAACATAAAAAAGAAAAGTACATTTTAAAAGAGCACATTAAATAGGATGAATATACAGTTTTTTACAATCACTTTGTCACTAATTTCAGAACCTTGATGTCATTTTTCAAAACTAGACACAAAACTCAAAACGGTCATCACTTGTAACACTGCACAATACAATGTTTTGAACATTGGACAGCCTTTCATATCTTTAAAGAAACCTTGCACTTGCAGACTTGTTGGTTCAAATAACTCATTTATCATGAAATACCATAGTAACATAGTAACACAGAAGATACCGATAGTTTCACTGTGTAGTTGTTCGTACAATCATTAAATATTGTAGTACAAAATATGTGATACATGTTTCATTATGGTACTACACATAAATACATCACTGTAAAAGGACTAGTAGAGAGAATACTACAGACACAGTGGAATCATTGAACAAAATCTGAAATGTATTGATGCAATACAATCAAATCACACCATAGGTTTCTTTGAATCCATGCAACAATAATTAGCTACAAAAAAGAACAAAACTACAGTAAAATGTCAACAGCAGTGTTCCTCACCTGGCTTAGTGTAAAAAGCAAAACAAAGGATTGATTACTGTACTTCTAAATTTCCATCAGCCCTGTGTTCAGGTTCAGGTTCTCACAACCATTTTTCACAAGAGGCATCTTGAAACTGAACATACCTGAACATACTCAGTCATCAGCTGCTTCACTCTGTCTGCATTTCTTTCAAAAGGCACACTATACTCTGTGCTACACATTGGTATGCAGTATACAGTCATTTGACAATTGAGAGTAGCCTAATGTTTAGTGCATGCTGAAGACTTGCCGCTTCTCAGTACGGAAATTTCTGATGATTGAGGCCACAGTTGATCCTGAGTTGATTCTGAGGTTTGATTGAATCATTGTAGCTGCCTCAGTCATGGTCATGCCATGATTTACAACATGCTCTACAACTATTTCTCGGATTTCACTGGACACTATTTGCTGTTGCTGCCGCTGTCTGGTCCGTGGCCTTGTCCTCTACCACGTTCCCCAAACACCTCTCAAATGAGGCCCATGGCTGCCTCTCTGGTGAGGCCTAAGCCCTCCTCTATGACGAGGCCCACGACCACCTCTCAGAAGGGGTGCATGTCCCCTTCCATTCCTTTGACCACCACGTCTTCCTCCTCCCACTGCTTGACCTCTATTGTGACCTGGATGACTTGCCGGCTCCATGTTATCACTGTGTTGCTGGGGTGGATAGCACTCATTTCACTCGATACTCGTACCACAATGTGAAATCAATCATCAATAACCAGTTGGCAGTATTGGAAAAGCAATTACAAGGGCCTGCATACATACAGTAATGTCAAATCTGATGTGGAAGAACAATCATCTTCAACCAGGTTGGAGCGTTAGTTGCAATGCCTTTAATACACGCAGCGTGGAGAGGAACAGTGACTCAAGTAGATCCCAAAGTCGCTCTGCCTTCATTTTAACAGTCAGAGCTTTTATACACAAAAATCAAAGAGCTGGTTATAATCAGAAAGTCATTACTATGTTATCTTAAAAGTTAGCTAAGCAGAATTTATATCATTATAGGACAGAGTTCATAGATCAACACATGGATTAGGGAGCAGGCACTTCAATCATACTGTTTGACATTGTCTCCAAGATTCTCATCGTAAATAACAAACAGAAATCAAACTACCTTCTGGCCTGACCTTCTAGCTTGACCTTATCTTTCTTAAGTATACAAGAGAGAAAAACAGGTATTAGAGAAAGAATTTCTAACTTTCCTTCCACACTGAAAACATGGTGTGGAAAAGTGCTACATGATGATGAATGATGATGAAATATTACATCCATAGATAATGTAGTCCAACTGGTTCATGCTCCTCGGTTATTGGTGTCAATGGATCTCATTATCCTGAAACTTTCATGATCGAAACATGGAATATTGTTTGTCAGTTTCCATAAAATTATGCATTAAGAGTAATGCAACAGTCACTTATCATTTTGAGCAGCTGTATCAATTGATAGTTAGATCTTTGTAATGAAATGAATAGACAGTGATCTCAGATGTAATGTGTGAATTGCATTTTGAAATGGTAATACTTTGATGTAAGTTGTGTCATTTTAGTTCAATGAACAAATGATCTGAGGTTGATGTGTATTGTATCCAAGCAATTGTAAAAAAGTGTTAGAATTTTGAAAAATGTGCATTTTGATCATCGGGTGTGAGTTTAGTGTCTAGAGTTTTGAAAAATGACATCAAGGTTCTGAAATGAGTGCCAAAGTGATTGTAAAAAAGTGTAATATCAGGGGACAGTGGCTATTAGAGATCTGGCCTCTGTATTAATGTAACAGGTCACATTGTATGTGTACACTGATACTTGATAGTATAATATAGTACAAGTAAAAAACATACATAGGTATCATAGAAGTATTTTGCAGAAATGATTATGGATAGTTATCAAAATGGAGAGGAAATGCTAAATCCAGTCTCCCCAGGCTGAGCTTCTATTGCTACAC
Source organism: Amia ocellicauda (assembly GCF_036373705.1). NCBI lineage: Eukaryota > Metazoa > Chordata > Actinopteri > Amiiformes > Amiidae > Amia > Amia ocellicauda. The sequence continues at coordinate 998,695 of NW_027102865.1, forward strand.
CTGCTAAGTGGCTGCTGGCCCCACTATATGGATAGAGCCACACCAAGTACAAGAGTCTCCCCATTGCTATTTATATCTCCCTATCCAGTCTTCTATAAGTGTCAGGGTGGGGTGCCTATTCCCCTGCATGCTTTGAAACCTATAGCACCTGGGACGCACACTTGGGATCCGGTTCCTCTGCCCCTCACATACACATGAGGAATCCCAGGTGCTCAACACGTCATACTGTCTCTTTCATCTCATGTGTAAACTATGGACAAATACATGACTAAACGTGTTTAGTTGCTTTTCCCAGAATGCTTTGCGCCACGATATGCAAATAACGGGGACTATGATTGGCTCCCTGACATTACCCACACTGCGACTGATGCTACCCATTTCACTACCCAACAAAGACCCATAATATGCGTGTGTCTGTCTGTCTGTCTGTCTGTCTGTCTGTCAAAGTATGTGTGTGTGTGTCTGTGTGTGTCTGTGTCTGTCTGTCTGTCTGTGTGTGAAAGTGTGTGTGTGTGTGTCTGTCTGTCTGTCATGTAACTTGCACATCTGTGAGGGCACCACTAATGCCGAAAGAGATGTATACATATTGTTTATTTTCCATATATATGTATGTATGTATGTATGCATGTCCAATTGCTTTGACAATACAAATGAATTGAATTGAGAGGGAGAGAGAGAGAGAGAGAGACAGACAGACAGACAGAGACACACATACACACACACACACACACACACACACACAGAGAGCCAGCCAGCCAGCCAGCCAGCTCAGCGATGACATGACGAGCCTCTCTCAGCTTACTGCTATGACAGCACAGAGCACGTACATTCCGTTTAACAAATCGTTAAACAAAAAAGGTTATAAACACATTGACTACAATACCGGTTAGTAAGACGAAGGTGAGTCTCTCGTTAGTATTATTAGTCAGACATTAAATAACTACGCAGGTTAGTATTTATGTCAGGTAACTTCTCGTTATATATATATCAGTCTCATTTACGTTTAGGTGCCGAGAAAGATCCTATTTGTTACCACAATTTCCCTTAACTGATTATTATTCAATGATTAAGGATAGGCAGGGCCACCAATAATCTAATGTCTATTAACTTGTGTCAATTTCAGACTAAACAGTTAAACAGGAATGAGAAGATATTTCTCGGCGTTGACAGATTTTATTTCTAAAATTATCAACAAAACAGTTTAATGCAACACACATTTATATTTAAGAAAACTAAATGATATTACACATTCTAGAGTTATGAATCACAGATTAACATTTCTAATTGATTTCTCAAATGTCATGAATCACAAACTCCAAACTGTTAAACTTATGTGAACTTCGTCGCAGAGAGGCCTCTCTGGCTTCGGGCTCAGATAACAGCACACGGCACGAGGTCTGTGTGGTTTGGAACAAAGGCAGTCTGGTTCGGCTTTGTCCAAGAACTTCCACTCAGTCGATGCACCTGGAAGTTGGGGTTTCGGGAATGTAGAGTCTTTTCCAAACAGATTTTCCACTGGTTTGAATGCTCCAAGGTTGTGCACAAAATCTTCTTTGTAAGCAGGGTTCCACCGTAGTTACTTGAAGACGAAGTCTTTGAGGAAAGCAGGGCCCTGTTTGTTCCAAGGGTCAAGTTTCTTAAGACTCAAATAGCTATTTAAGTGACTGACACTTTCGTATTCAGTCGACTTAGTCAATTGTCCAGCTGTAAAACTCCACTGATCAGGTGGGTCTGTAAAGTTATTTATTTAATAAAGTCCTTTAAAAGAATTCTTCGTACGGCTCAATCTCCTTCTCCCAGTTTAACTCTTCTGTTGCCGGCAAAGACTTGGTTGGTTTCTGATTCCGGTTCTGGCAACAGAGCTACAGGTTGAGCTGTGGCAGCGAGTTTCTGGTTCAGGTGAGAGAAAGAGAGAGAGAAAGACTGTCCGCTGTTCCTTAAAGTCTGTCAGATCAGTAGGTGATTGGTCCCTGAGTTCTTGAGATTGGATTTCGGTTTCAGCCCCCAGTGTCCTATTGGAGGGGGGCTTGATTTATGACTGATGTCAATCCATGCCATCTTTTGGAAATGCCGGTTGGCCCGGGTTCGTAGCTCTATGTCGGGATTTTGGCTCTCATCCACTTCAAAGAGTTTTTATCACCTACAGGCCCCTTTCTCCAGACATCTCATAGCAGAATTCCAAACTATTTGGCCTCTTCTCGGTGCCATCCTCCCCAAAACTGTCACTTTGATGCAAACCAGTTCCAAGCTGATGAGCTAAGGAAATCTGATAACTTTGGGGGGGAGAGGTCTTCTTTAGATCCGTGCTTCAGCTCAGAGCCCAAATGCTCTTATCCAAATACACCCAACATAACGCTACATATGTATGTATGTATGTATATATGTGTAGAAGGAAAATTAGAAATTATTTTCTTACACCTGTTTTTCTCTCTTGTATACTTAAGAAAGATACGGTCAAACTAGAAGGTCAGCCCAGAAGATAGTTTGATTTCTGTTTGTTATTTACGATGAGAACCTTGGAGACAATGTCAAACGGTTTGACCTACGAGCCTGTTCCCTAAAACCATGTGTTGACCTATGATCTCTGTTCTATAATGATATATGTTCTGCTTAGTTAGCCTTTAAGATAACATAGTAATGACTTTCTAGCATATATGGATGTATGTATGTATGTATATATATATATATATATATATGTATGTATGTATGTCCAATTGCTTTGACAATACAAATGAATTGAATTGAGAGGAAGAGAGAGAGAGAGAGCGAAAGAGAGAGAGAGAGACAGACAGACAGACAGACAGCTCAGCGATGACATCACGAGCCTCTCTCAGCTGACTGCTATGACATCACAGAGCACGTACATTCCGTTGCTTGTCGTCTGTCAACCACTTAGTCACTGCTAGCCAGACTGTCCCTAAGACAAAGTGTACAATACTTCAATTATATCTCCTCCAGACAGATAAAGAGTATTAAGAGCTACGATGAAGTTACCCAGGAGACGTAAAAAGCTTGCATCACCTGGTATTTCCTGGAGGTCACCCATCCAAGTACTAACCAGGCCCTGGCCCGTTTAGTTTCCAAGGTCTGACGAGATCGGGCACGTTCAGGACGGTGTGGCCGCAAGCCGAGATGCCTGGCTGCATGATGTCTCTTAAAGGCTGGCGGGTATTGACGGAATTTCCAGCAAAAAATAAAAAATAAAAAAATAAAAAAATGGAGGGAAAAATAACAGTGCAGGAAAGGGTGTTGAAAGTAGCCGGGAACGTGTACAATTCTTCAATTATATCTCCTCCAGACAGAAAGAGAGTATTAAGAGCTACGATGAAGTTACCCAGGAGACGTAAAAAGCTTGCAGCACCTGGTATTTCTAGGAGATCTCCCATCCAAGTACTGACCAGGCCATGCCCCGTTTAGCTTCCGAGATCTGACGAGACGGGGTGCGTCCAGGACGGTGTAGCCGCAAGCCGAGAGGCCTGGCTGCATGATGTCTCTTAAAGGCTGACGGGTGTTGACGGAACTTCCAGCAAATAAAAAAAGAAAAATGGAGGGAAAAATATCAGTTCAGCAAAGGGTGTTGAAAGTAGCCGGGTACGTGTACATTTCTTCAATTATATCTCCTCCAGACAGAAAGAGAGTATTAAGATCTACGATGATGTTACCCAGGAGACGTATAAAGCTTGCAGCACCTGGTATTTCCAGGAGGTCACCCATCCAAGTACTGACCAGGCCCTGCCCTGTTTAGCTTCCGAGATCTGATGAGATCGGTCGCGTTCAGGACGGCGTGGCCACAAGCCGAGAGGCCTGGCAGCATGATGTCTCTTAAAGGCGGGCGGGTTTTGACGGACCTTCCAGCAAAAAAAAAAAGAAAAAAGAAAAATGGAGGGAAAAATATCAGTGCAGCAAAGGGTGTTGAAAGTTGCCGGGTACGTGTACATTTCTTCAATTGTATCTTCTCCTGACAGAAAGAGAGTATTAAGAGCTACGATGAAGTTACCCAGGAGACGTAAAAAGCTTGCAGTACCTAGTTTTTCCAGGAGGTCACCAATCCAAATACTGACCAGGTCCTGCCACGTGTTTCTTCCTAGATCTGACAAGATCAGGCGCGTTCAGGACGTTGTGGCCGCAAGCCAAAAAGCCTGGCTGCATGATGTCTCTTAAAGGCTGGCGGGTATTGACGGAACTTCCAGCAAAAAAAAGAAAAATGGAGGGAAAAATACCAGTGCAGCAAATGGTGTTGAAAGTAGCCGGGTACGTGTACAAATCCTCAATTATAACACCTCCAGACAGAAAGAGAGTATTAAGAGCTACAATGAAGTTACTCAGGAGACTAAAAAGCTTGCAGCACCAGGTATTTCCAGGAGGTCTCCCATCCAAGTACTGACCAGGCCCTGCCCCATTTAGCTTCCGAGATCTGACAAGATCGGGCACGTTCAGGTAAGTGTGGCCGCAAGCCTAGGGAGCTGGCTGCATGATGTCTCTTAAAGGTTGGCGGGTATTGACGGAACTTCCAGCAAAAAAAAAAAAAAAATGGATGGAAAAATATCAGTGCAGCAAAGGGTGTTGACAGTAGCTGGGTACGTGTACAATTCTTCAATTATATCTCCTCCAGACAGAAAGAGAGAATTAAGAGCTACGATAAAGTTACCCAGGAGACGTAAAAGCTTGCAGCACCAGGTATTTCCAGGAGGTCTCCCATCCAAGTACTGACCAGGTCCTGCCCCGTTTAGCTTCCGAGATCTTACGAGATCGGGCACGTTCAGGACGTTGTGGCCGCAAGCCGAGAGGCCTGGCTGCATGATGTCTCTTAAAGGCTGGCGGGTATTGACGGAACTTCCAGCAAAATAAAAAAAAAAGAAAAATGGAGGGAAAAATATCAGTGCAGCAAAGGGTGTTGAAAGTAGCCGGGTACGTGTACAATTCTTCAATTATATCTCCTCCAGACTGAAAGAGAGTATTACGAGCTACGATGAAGTTACCCAGGAGACGTATAAAGCTTGCAGCACCTGGTATTTCCAGGACGTCATCCATCCAAGTACTGACCAGGACCTGCCCCGTTCAGCTTACGCGATCTGACGAGATCGAGCGCGTTCAGGACGGTGTGGACACAAGCCGAGAGGCCTGGCTGCATGATGTTTCTTAATGGTTGGCGGGTATTGACGGAACTTCCAGCAAAAAAAAAATAAAGAAAAACGGAGGGAAAAATATCAGTGCAGCAAAGGATGTTGAAAGTAGCCAGGTACGTGTACAATACTTCAATTATATCTCCTCCAGACAGAAAGAGAGTATTAAGAGCTACGATAAAGTTACCCAGGAGACGTAAAAAGCTTGCAGAACCAGGTATTTCCAGGAGGTCCCACATTCAAGTAATGACCAGGCCCTGCCCCGTTTAGCTTCCGAGATCTGACGAGATGGGGCGCGTTCAGGACGGTGTGGTTGCAAGCCAAGAGGCCTGGCTGTATGATGTCTCTTAAAGGCTGGAAGGTATTGATGGAACTTCCAGCAAAAAAAAAAAAAAAGAAAAACGGAGGGAAAAATTTCAGTGCAGCAAAGGGTGTTGAAAGTAGCCGGGTACGTGTACAATTCTTCAATTATATCTCCTCCAGACTGAAAGAGAGTATTAAGAGCTACGATGAAGTTACACAGGATACGTAAAAAGCTTGCATCACCTGGTATTTCCAGGAGGTCACCCATCCAAGTACTGAAGAGGCCCTGCACCGTTTAGCTTCCGAGATCTGATGAGATCGACCGCGTTCAGGACGGTGTGGCCGCAAGCCAAGCAGCCTGGCTGCATGATGTCTCTTAAAGGCTGGAGGGTATTGACGGAACTTCCAGCAAAATAAAAAAGATAAAAGAAAAATGGAGGGAAAAATATCTGTGCAGTAAAGGGTGTTGAAAGTAGCCGGGTACGTGTACAATTCTTCAATTAAATCTCCTCCAGACAGAAAGAGAGTATTAAAAGCTACGACGAAGTTCCCCAGGTGACGTAAAAAGATTGCAGCACCTGGTACTTCCAGGAGGTCTCCCATTCATGTACTGACCAGGCCCTGCCCCGTTTAGCTTCCAAGATCTGACGAGATTGGGGGCGTTTAGGACGGTGTGGCCGCAAGCCAAGAGGCCTGGCTGCATGATGTCTCTTAAAGGCTGGCGGGTATTGACGGAACTTCTAGCAAAAAAAAAAAAAAAAGAAAAACGTAGGCAAAAATATCAGTGCAGCAAAGGGTGTTGAAAGTAGCCGGGTACGTGTACAATTCTTCAATTATATCTCCTCCAGACTGAAAGAGAGTATTAAGAGCTACGATAAAGTTACCCAGGAGACGTAAAAAGCTTGCAGCACCTGGTATTTCCAGGAGGTCAACAATCCAAGTACTGACCAGGCCCTGCCCCGTTTAGCTTCCGAGATCTGACGAGATTGGGGGCGTTTAGGACGGTGTGGCCGCAAGCCAAGAGGCCTGGCTGCATGATGTCTCTTAAAGGCTGGCGGGTATTGACGGAACTTTTAGCAAAAAAAAAAAAAAAAAAAAAAAAAAGAACAACGGAGGCAAGAATATCAGTGCAGCAAAGGGTGTTGAAAGTTGCCGGGTACGTGTACAATACTTCAATTATATCTCCTCCAGACAGAAAGAGAGTATTAAGAGCTACGATAAAGTTACCCAGGAGAAGTAAAAAGCTTGCAGCACCTGGTATTTCCAGGAGGTCAACCATCCAAGTACTGACCAGGCCCTGGCCCGTTTAGTTTCCCATTTCTGACGAGATCGGGCGCGTTCAGGACTTTGTGTCCGCAAGCCGAGACGCCTGGCTGCATGATGTCTCTTAAAGGTTGGTGGGTATTGACGGAACTTCCAGAAAAAAAAAAAAAAAAAAAAAAATGGAGGGAAAAATATCAGTGCAGCAAAGGGTGTTGAAAGTAGCCGGGTACGTGTACAATTCTTTAATTATATCTCCTCCAGACAGAAAGAGAGTATTAAGAGCTACAATGAAGTTACCCAGGAGACGTAAAAAGCTTGCAGCACCTGGTATTTTCAGGAGGTCACCCATCCAAGTACTGAACAGGCCCTGCCCCGTTTAGCTTCCGGGATCTGATGAGATCGGTCGCGCTCAGGACGGTGTGGTCGCAAGCAAGAGGCCTGGCTGCATGATGTCTCTTAAAGGCTGGAGGGTATTGACGGAACTTCCAGCAAAATAAAAAAGAAAAAAGAAAAATGGAGGGAAAAATATCAGTGCAGCAAAGGATGTTGAAAGTAGCCGGGTACGTGTACAATTCTTCAATTATATCTCCTCCAGACTGAAAGAGTATTAAGAGCTACAATGAAGTTACCCAGGAGACGTAAAAAGCTTGCAGCACCTGGTATTTCCAGGAGGTCACCCATCCAAGTACTGAACAGGCCCTGTCCCGTTTAGCTTCCGGGATCTGATGAGATCGGTCGCGCTCAGGACGGTGTGGTCGCAAGCAAGACGCCTGGCTGCATGATGTCTCTTAAAGGCTGGAGGGTATTGACGGAACTTCCAGCAAAATAAAAAAGAAAAGAGAAAAATGGAGGGAAAAATATCAGTGCAGCAAAGGATGTTGAAAGTAGCCGGGTACGTGTACAATTCTTCAATTATATCTCCTCCAGACTGAATGAGAGTATTAAGAGCTACAATGAAGTTACCCAGGAGACGTAAAAAGCTTGCAGCACCTGGTATTTCCAGGAGGTCACCCATCCAAGTACTGACCAGGCCTTGCCCCGTTTAGTTTCCAAGATCTGTTGAGATCGGGCGCGTTCAGGACGGTGTGGCCACAAGCCGAGAGGCCTGGCTGCATGATGTCTCTTAAAGGCTGGAGGGTATTGACGGAACTTACAGCAAAATAAAAAAGAAAAAAGAAAAATGGAGGGAAAAATATCAGTGCAGCAAAGGATGTTGAAAGTAGCCGGGTACGTGTACAATTCTTCAATTATATCTCCTCCAGACTGAATGAGAGTATTAAGAGCTACAATGAAGTTACCCAGGAGACGTAAAAAGCTTGCAGCACCTGGTATTTCCAGGAGGTCACCCATCCAAGTACTGAACAGGCACTGCCCCGTTTAGCTTCCGGGATCTGATGAGATCGGGCGCGTTCAGGACGGTGTGGCCGCAAGCCAAGAGGCCTGGCTGCATGATGTCTCTTAAAGGCTGGCGGGTATTGACTTAACTTCCAGCAAAAAAAAAAAAAAAAAAAATTAGAAAAATGGAGGGAAAAATATCAGTGCAGGAAAGGGTGTTGAAAGTAGCCGGGTACATGTACAATTCTTCAATTATATCTCCTCCAGACTGAAAGAGAGTATTAAGAGCTACAATGAAGTTACCCAGGAGACGTAAAAAGCTTGCAGCACCTGGTATTTCCAGGAGGTCACCCATCCAAGTACTGAACAGGCCCTGCCCCGTTTAGCTTCCGGGATCTGATGAGATCGGTCGCGCTCAGGACGGTGTGGTCGCAAGCAAGACGCCTGGCTGCATGATGTCTCTTAAAGGCTGGAGGGTATTGACGGAACTTCCAGCAAAATAAAAAAGAAAAAAGAAAAATGGAGGGAAAAATATCAGTGCAGCAAAGGATGTTGAAAGTAGCCGGGTACGTGTACAATTCTTCAATTATATCTCCTCCAGACTGAATGAGAGTATTAAGAGCTACAATGAAGTTACCCAGGAGACGTAAAAAGCTTGCAGCACCTGGTATTTCCAGGAGGTCACCCATCCAAGTACTGACCAGGCCTTGCCCCGTTTAGCTTCCAAAATCTGTTGAGATCGGGCGCGTTCAGGACGGTGTGGCCACAAGCCGAGAGGCCTGGCTGCATGATGTCTCTTAAAGGCTGGCAGATATTGACGGAACTTCCAGAAAAAAAAAAAAAAAAAAAAAAAATGGAGGGAAAAATATCAGTGCAGCAAAGGGTGTTGAAAGTAGCCGGGTACGTGTACAATTCTTTAATTATATCTCCTCCAGACAGAAAGAGAGTATTAAGAGCTACAATGAAGTTACCCAGGAGACGTAAAAAGCTTGCAGCACCTGGTATTTCCAGGAGGTCACCCATCCAAGTACTGAACAGGCCCTGCCCCGTTTAGCTTCCGGGATCTGATGAGATCGGTCGCGCTCAGGACGGTGTGGTCGCAAGCAAGAGGCCTGGCTGCATGATGTCTCTTAAAGGCTGGAGGGTATTGACGGAACTTACAGCAAAATAAAAAAGAAAAAAGAAAAATGGAGGGAAAAATATCAGTGCAGCAAAGGATGTTGAAAGTAGCCGGGTACGTGTACAATTCTTCAATTATATCTCCTCCAGACTGAATGAGAGTATTAAGAGCTACAATGAAGTTACCCAGGAGACGTAAAAAGCTTGCAGCACCTGGTATTTCCAGGAGGTCACCCATCCAAGTACTGAACAGGCACTGCCCCGTTTAGCTTCCGGGATCTGATGAGATCGGGCGCGTTCAGGACGGTGTGGCCGCAAGCCAAGAGGCCTGGCTGCATGATGTCTCTTAAAGGCTGGCGGGTATTGACTTAACTTCCAGCAAAAAAAAAAAAAAAAAAAAAATAGAAAAATGGAGGGAAAAATATCAGTGCAGGAAAGGGTGTTGAAAGTAGCCGGGTACATGTACAATTCTTCAATTATATCTCCTCCAGACTGAAAGAGAGTATTAAGAGCTACAATGAAGTTACCCAGGAGACGTAAAAACCTTGCAGCACCTGGTATTTCCAGGAGGTCACCCATCCAAGTACTGAACAGGCCCTGCCCCGTTTAGCTTCCGGGATCTGATGAGATCGGTCGCGCTCAGGACGGTGTGGTCGCAAGCAAGACGCCTGGCTGCATGATGTCTCTTAAAGGCTGGAGGGTATTGACGGAACTTCCAGCAAAATAAAAAAGAAAAAAGAAAAATGGAGGGAAAAATATCAGTGCAGCAAAGGATGTTGAAAGTAGCCGGGTACGTGTACAATTCTTCAATTATATCTCCTCCAGACTGAATGAGAGTATTAAGAGCTACAATGAAGTTACCCAGGAGACGTAAAAAGCTTGCAGCACCTGGTATTTCCAGGAGGTCACCCATCCAAGTACTGACCAGGCCTTGCCCCGTTTAGCTTCCAAAATCTGTTGAGATCGGGCGCGTTCAAGACGGTGTGGCCGCAAACCAAGAGGCCTGGCTGCATGAAGTCTCTTAAAGGCTGGAGGGTATTGACGGAACTTCCAGCAAAAAATAAAAGAAAAAAGAAAAATGGAGGGAAATATATCAGTGCAGCAAAGGGTGTTAAAAGTAGCTGGGTACGTGTACAATTCTTCAATAATATCTCCTCCAGACTGAAAGAGAGTATTAAGAGCTACGATGAAGTTACCCAGGAGACGTAAAAAGCTTGCAGCACCTGGTATTTCCAGGAGGTCAACAATCCAAGTACTGACCAGGCCCTGCCCCGTTTAGCTTCCGAGATCTGACGAGATTGGGGGCGTTTAGGACGGTGTGGCCGCAAGCCAAGAGGCCTGGCTGCATGATGTCTCTTAAAGGCTGGAGGGTATTGACGGAACTTTTAGCAAAAAAAAAAAAAAAAAAAAAAAAAAGAAAAACGGAGGCAAGAATATCAGTGCAGCAAAGGGTGTTGAAAGTTGCCGGGTACGTGTACAATACTTCAATTATATCTCCTCCAGACAGAAAGAGAGTATTAAGAGCTACGATGAAGTTACCCAGGGGACGTAAAAAGCTTGCAGCACCTGCTATTTCCAGGAGGTCACCCATCCAAGTACTGTCTAGGCCCTGCCCCATTTAGCTTCCGAGATCTGATGAGATCGGGCGCGTTCAGGACGGTGTGGCCGCAAGCCAAGAGGCCTGGCTGCATGATGTCTCTTAAAGGCTGGCGGGTATTGACTTAACTTCCAGCAAAAAAAAAAAAAAAAAAAATAGAAAAATGGAGGGAACAATATCAGTGCAGGAAAGGGTGTTGAAAGTAGCCGGGTACATGTACAATTCTTCAATTATATCTCCTCCAGACTGAAAGAGAGTATTAAGAGCAACAATGAAGTTACCCAGGAGACGTAAAAAGCTTGCAGCACCTGGTATTTCCAGGAGGTAACCCATCCAAGTACTGAACAGGCCCTGCCCCGTTTAGCTTCCGGGATCTGATGAGATCGGTCGTGCTCAGGACGGTGTGGTCGCAAGCAAGAGGCCTGGCTGCATGATGTCTCTTAAAGGCTGGAGGGTATTGACGGAACTTCCAGCAAAATAAAAAAGAAAAAAGAAAAATGGAGGGAAAAATATCAGTGCAGCAAAGGATGTTGAAAGTAGCCGGGTACGTGTACAATTCTTCAATTATATCTCCTCCAGACTGAATGAGAGTATTAAGAGCTACAATGAAGTTACCCAGGAGACGTAAAAAGCTTGCAGCACCTGGTATTTCCAGGAGGTCACCCATCCAAGTACTGACCAGGCCTTGCCCCGTTTAGCTTCCAAGATCTGTTGAGATCGGGCGCGTTCAAGACGGTGTGGCCGCAATCCAAGAGGCCTGGCTGCATGATGTATCTTAAAGGCTGGCGGGTATTGACGGAACTTCCAGCAAAAAAAAAAAAAAAAAAAAATAGAAAAATGGAGGGAAAAATATCAGTGCAGCAACGGGTGTTGACAGTAGCTGGGTACGTGTACAATTCTTCAATTATATCTCCTCCAGACAGATAGAGAGTATTAAGAGCTAAGATAAAGTTACCCAGGAGACGTAAAAGCTTGCAGCACCAGGTATTTCCAGGAGGTCTCACATTCAAGTACTGACCAGGTCCTGCCCCGTTTAGCTTCCGAGATCTGACGAGATCGGGCGCGTTCAGGATGGTGTGGCCGCAAACCGAGATGTCTGGCTGCATGATGTCTCTTAAAGGCTTGCGGGTATTGACGGAATTTCCAGCAAAAAAAAAAAAAAAAAAAAAAGAAAAATAGAGGGAAAAATATCAGTGTAGGAAAGGGTGTTGAAAGTAGCCGGGTACGTGTACAATTCTTCAACTATATCTCCTGCAGACTGAAAGAGAGTATTAAGAGCTACGGTGAAGTTACCCAGGAGACGTAAAAAGCTTGCAGCACCTGGTATTTCTAGGAGGTCTCCCATCCAAGTACTGACCAGGCCCTGCCCCATTTAGTTTCCAAGATCTGAAGAGATCGGGCGCGTTAAGGACGGTGTGGCCGCAAGCCAAGAGGCCTGGCTGCATGATGTCTCTTAAAGGTTGGCGGGTATTGACTTAACTTCCAGCAAAAAAAAAAAAAAAAAAAAAATAGAAAAATGGAGGGAAAAATATCAGTGCAGGAAAGGGTGTTGAAAGTAGCCGGGTACATGTACAATTCTTCAATTATATCTCCTCCAGACTGAAAGAGAGTATTAAGAGCTACAATGAAGTTACCCAGGAGACTTAAAAAGCTTGCAGCACCTGGTATTTCCAGGAGGTCAACAATCCAAGTACTGACCAGGCCCTGCCCCGTTTAGCTTCCGAGATCTGACGAGATTGGGGGCGTTTAGGACGGTGTGGCCGCAAGCCAAGAGGCCTGGCTGCATGATGTCTCTTAAAGGCTGGCAGATATTGACGGAACTTCCAGAAAAAAAAAAAAAAAAAATGGAGGGAAAAATATCAGTGCAGCAAAGGGTGTTGAAAGTAGCCGGGTACGTGTACAATTCTTTAATTATATCTCCTCCAGACAGAAAGAGAGTATTAAGAGCTACGATGAAGTTACCCAGGGGACGTAAAAAGCTTGCAGCACCTGGTATTTCCAGGAGGTCACCCATCCAAGTACTGTCTAGGCCCTGCCCCATTTAGCTTCCGAAATCTGATGAGATCGGGCGCGTTCAGGACGGTGTGGCGGCAAGCCAAGAGGCCTGGCTGCATGATGTCTCTTAAAGGCTGGCGGGTATTGACTTAACTTCCAGCAAAAAAAAAAAAAAAAAAATAGAAAAATGGATGGAAAAATATCAGTGCAGGAAAGGGTGTTGAAAGTAGCCGGGTACATGTACAATTCTTTAATTATATCTCCTCCAGACTGAAAGAGAGTATTAAGAGCTACAATGAAGTTACCCAGGAGACGTAAAAAGCTTGCAGCACCTGGTATTTCCAGGAGGTCACCCATCCAAGTACTGAACAGGCCCTGCCCCGTTTAGCTTCCGGGATCTGATGAGATCGGTCGCGCTCAGGACGGTGTGGTCGCAAGCAAGAGGCCTGGCTGCATGATGTCTCTTAAAGGCTGGAGGGTATTGACGGAACTTCCAGCAAAATAAAAAAGAAAAAAGAAAAATGGAGGGAAAAATATCAGTGCAGCAAAGGATGTTGAAAGTAGCCGGGTACGTGTACAATTCTTCAATTATATCTCCTCCAGACTGAATGAGAGTATTAAGAGCTACAATGAAGTTACCCAGGAGACGTAAAAAGCTTGCAGCACCTGGTATTTCCAGGAGGTCACCCATCCAAGTACTGAACAGGCCCTGCCCCGTTTAGCTTCCTGGATCTGATGAGATCGGGCGCGTTCAGGACGGTGTGGCCGCAAGCCAAGAGGCCTGGCTGCATGATGTCTCTTAAAGGCTGGCGGGTATTGACTTAACTTCCAGCAAAAAAAAAAAAAAAAAAAATAGAAAAATGGAGGGAAAAATATCAGTGCAGGAAAGGGTGTTGAAAGTAGCCGGGTACGTGTACAATTCTTCAATTATATCTCCTCCAGACAGATAGAGAGTATTAAGAGCTAAGATAAAGTTACCCAGGAGACGTAAAAGCTTGCAGCACCAGGTATTTCCAGGAGGTCTCACATTCAAGTACTGACCAGGTCCTGCCCCGTTTAGCTTCCGAGATCTGACGAGATCGGGCGCGTTCAGGATGGTGTGGCCGCAAACCGAGATGTCTGGCTGCATGATGTCTCTTAAAGGCTTGCGGGTATTGACGGAATTTCCAGCAAAAAAAAAAAAAAAAAAAAAAGAAAAATAGAGGGAAAAATATCAGTGTAGGAAAGGGTGTTGAAAGTAGCCGGGTACGTGTACAATTCTTCAACTATATCTCCTGCAGACTGAAAGAGAGTATTAAGAGCTACGATGAAGTTACCCAGGAGACGTAAAAGCTTGCAGCACCAGGTATTTCCAGGAGGTCTCACATTCAAGTACTGACCAGGTCCTGCCCCGTTTGGCTTCCGAGATCTGACGAGATCGGGCGCGTTCAGGATGGTGTGGCCGCAAACCGAGATGTCTGGCTGCATGATGTCTCTTAAAGGCTTGCGGGTATTGACGGAATTTCCAGCAAAAAAAAAAAAAAAAAAAAAAAAAATAGAGGGAAAAATATCAGTGTAGGAAAGGGTGTTGAAAGTAGCCGGGTACGTGTACAATTCTTCAACTATATCTCCTGCAGACTGAAAGAGAGTATTAAGAGCTACGATGAAGTTACCCAGGAGACGTAAAAAGCTTGCAGCACCTGGTATTTCTAGGAGGTCTCCCATCCAAGTACTGACCAGGCCCTGCCCCGTTTAGTTTCTGAGATCTGATGAGATCGGGCGCGTTAAGGACAGTGTGGCCGCAAGCCAAGAGGCCTGGCTGCATGATGTCTCTTAAAGGTTGGCGGGTATTGACGGAACTTCCAGCAAAAAAAAAAAAGAAAAAAGAAAAATGGTGGGAAACATATCAGTGCAGCAAAGGGTGTTGAAAGTAGCCGGGTACGTGTACAATTCTTCAATTATATCTCCTCCAGACTGTAAGAGAGTATTAAGAGCTACGATGAAGTTACACAGGATACGTAAAAAACTTGCATCACCTGGTATTTCCAGGAGGTCACCCATCCAAGTACTAACCAGGCCCTGGCCCGTTTAGTTTCCAAGGTCTGACGAGATCGGGCACGTTCAGGACGGTGTGGCCGCAAGCCAAGAGGCCTGGCTGCATGATGTCTCTAAATGGCTGGAGGGTATTGACGGAACTTCCAGCAAAAAAAAATGAAAAAAGAAGAATGGAGGGAAAAATATCAGTGCAGCAAAGGGTGTTGAAAGTAGCCGGGTACGTTTACATTACTTCAATTATATCTCCTTCAGACAGAAAGAGAGTATTAGGAGCTACGATGAAGTTACCCAAGGGACAAAAAAAGCTTGCAGCACCTGGTATTTCCAGGAGGTCACCCATCCAAGTACTGACCAGGCCCTGCCCCGTTTAGCTTCCGAGATCTGACGAGATCGGGTGCGTTCAGGACGGTGTGGCCGCAAGCCAAGAGGTCTGGCTGCATGATGTCTCTTAAAGGCTGGAGGGTATTGACGGAACTTCCAGCAAAAAAAAGAAGAAATAAGAAAAATGGAGTGGAAAATATCACTGCAGCAAATAGTGTTGAAAGTAGCCGGGTACGTGTACAATTCTTCAATTATATCTCCTCCAGACAGAAAGAGAGTATTAAGAGCTACGATGAAGTTACCCAGGAGACGTAAGAAGCTTGCAGCACCTGGTATTTCCAGGAGGTCACCCATCCAATTACTGACCAGGCCCTGCCCAGTTTTTCTTCCGAGATCTGACGAGATCTTTCGTATTCAGGACGGTGTGGCCTCAAGCCAAGAGGCCTGGCTGCATGATGTCTCTTAAAGGCTGGCGGGTATTGACGGAACTTCAAGCAAGAAAAAATAATAAAAAAAAAAGAAAAATGGAGAGAAACAAATCAGTGCAGCAAAGAGTGGTGAAAGTAGCCGGGTACGTGTACAATTCTTCAATTATATCTCCTCCAGACAGAAAGAGAGTATAAAGAGCTACGATGAAGTTTCCCAGGAGACGTAAATATCTTGCAGCACCTGGTATTTCCAGGAGGTCACCCATCGAAGTACTGACCAGGCCCTGCCCCGTTTAGCTTCCGAGATCTGACAAGATCGGGCGCGTTCATGACGGTGTGGCCGAAAGCCAAGAGGCCTGGCTGCATGATGTCTCTAAAAGGCTGGCGGGTATTGACGGAACATCCAAGAAAAAAAAAAAAAAAAAAAATAGAAAAATGGAGGGAAAAATATCAGTGCAGGAAAGGGTGTTGAAAGTAGCCGGGTACGTGTACAATACTTCAATTATATCTCCTCCAGACAGAAAGAGAGTATTAAGAGCTACGATGAAGTTACCCAAGTGACGATAAAAGCTTGCAGCACCTGGTATTTCCAGGAGGTCACCCATCCAAGTACTGACCAGGCCCTGCCCCGTTCAGCTTCCGAGATCTGACAAGATCGGGCGCGTTCATGACGGTGTGGCCGCAAGCCGAGAGGCCTGGCTGCATGATGTCTCTTAAAGGTTGGCGGGTATTGACGGAACTTCCAGCAAAAAAAAAAAAAAAAAGAAAAAAAGAAAAACGGAGGGAAAAAAATCAGTGCCGCAAAGGGTGTTGAAAGTAGCCAGGTACGTGTACAATTCTTCAATTAAATCTCCTCCAGACAGAAAGAGAGTATTAAAAGCTACGACGAAGTTCCCCAGGTGACGAAAAAAGCTTGCAGCGCCTGGAATTTCCAGAAGGTCTCACATTCAAGTAATGACCAGGCCCTGCCCAGTTTAGCTTCCGAGAGCTGACGAGATGGGGCGCGTTCAGGACGGTGTGGCCGCAAGCCAAGAGGCCTTGCTGCATGATGACTCTTAAAGGCTGGCGGATATTGACGGAACTTCCAGAAAAAAGAAAAAAGAAAAAGAAAAATGGAGGGAAAAATATCAGTGCAGCAAAGGGTGTTGAAAGTAGCCGGGTACGTGTACAATTCTTCAATTATATATTCTCCAGACAGAAAGAGAGTATTAAGAGCTACGATGAAGTTCCCCAGGAGACGTAAAAAGCTGGCAGCACCTGGTATTTCCAGAAGATCTCCCATCCAAGTACTGACCAGGTCCTGGCTTGTTTAGTTTCCGAGATCTTCCGAGATCGGGCGCGTTCAGGACTGTGTGTTCGCAAGCCAAGAGGCCTGGCTGCATGATGTCTCTTAATGGCTGGCGGGTATTGACGGAACTTCCAGCAAAAAAAAAAAAAAAAAGAAAAAGAAAAAAAAAATGGAGGGAAAAATATCAGTGCAGCAAGGGGTGTTGAAAGTAGACGGGTACGTGTACAATACTTCAATTATATCTCCTACAGACAGATAGAGAGTATTAAGAGCTACGATGAAGTTACCCAGGAGACGTAAAAAGCTTGCAGCACCAGGTATTTCCTGGAGGTCTCCCATCCAAGTACTGATCAGGCCCTGCCCCGTTTAGCTTCCGAGATCTGACGAGATCGGGCGCGTTCAGGACAATGTGGCCGCAAGCCAAGATGCCTGGCTGCATGATGTCTCTTAAAGGCTGGCGGGTATTGACGGAACTTCCAGCAAAAAAAAATAAAAATAAAAAAAAATTGATGGAAATATATCAGTGCAGCAACGGGTGTTGACAGTAGCTGGGTACGTGTACAATACTTCAATTATATCTCCTCCAGACAGATAGAGAGTATTAAGAGCTACGATAAAGTTACCCAGGAGACGTAAAAGCTTGCAGCACGAGGTATTTCCAGGAGGTCTCACATTCATGTACTGACCAGGTCCTGTACCCGTTTAGCTTCCGAGATCTGACAAGAACGGGCGCGTTCAGGACGGTGTGGCCGCAAGCTGAGATGTCTGGCTGCATGATGTCTCTTAAAGGCTGGCGGGTATTGACGGAATTTCCAGCAAGAAAAAAAAAAAAAAAAAAGAAAAATGGAGGGAGAAATATCAGTGCAGGAAAGGGTGTTGAAAGTAGCCGGGTACGTGTACAATTCTTCAATTATATCTCCTGGAGACAGAAAGAGAGTATTAAGAGCTACGATGAAGTTACCCAGGAGACGTAAAAAGCTTGCAGCACCTGGTATTTCTAGGAGGTCTCCCATCCAAGTACTGACCAGGCCCTGCCCCGTTTAGCTTCCGAGATCTGACGAGATCGGGCGCGTTCAGGATGGTGTGGCCGCAAGCCGAGATGCCTGGCTGCATGATGTCTCTTAAAGGCTGGCGGGTATTGACGGAACTGCCTGCAAAAAAAATAAAGAAAAATAGGGGGAAAAATACCAGTGCAGCAAAGGGTGTTGGAAGTAGCCGGGTACGTGTACAATTCTTCAATTATATCTTCTCCAGACAGAAAGAGAGTATTAAGAGCTACGATGAAGTTCCCCAGGAGACGTAAAAAGCTGGCAGCACCTGGTATTTCCAGGAGGTCTCACATTTAAGTACTGACCAGGTCCTGCCCCGTTTAGCTTCCGAGATCTGACAAGATCGGGCGCGTTCAGGACGGTGTGGCCGCAAGCCGAGATGTCTGGCTGCATGATGTCTCTTAAAGGCTGGCGGGTATTGACTGAACTGCCAGCAAAAAAAAAAAAGAAAAATAGAGGGAAATATACCAGTGCAGCAAAGGGTGTTGAAAGTAGCCGGGTACGTGTACAATTCTTCAATTATATCTCCTGGAGACAGAAAAAGAGTATTAAGAGCTACGATGAAGTTACCCAGGAGACGTAAAAAGCTTGCAGCACCTGGTATTTCTAGGAGGTCTCCCATCCAAGTACTGACCAGGCCCTGTCCCGTTTAGCTTCCGAGATCTGACGAGATCGGGCGCATTCAGGACGGTGTGTCCACAAGCCGAAAGACCTGGCTGCATGATGTCTCTTAAAGGTTGGCGGGTATTGACGGAACTTCCAGCAAAAAAAAAAAGAAAAAGAAAAAAGAAAAATGGATGGAAAAATATCAGTGCAGCAAAGGGTGTTGACAGTAGCTGGATACGTGTACAATACTTCAATTATATCTCCTCCAGACAGAGAGAGAGTATTAAGAGCTACGATAAAGTTACCCAGAAGACGTAAAAGCTTGCAGCACGAGGTATTTCCAGGAGGTCTCACATTCATGTACTGACCAGGTCCTGCCCCGTTTAGCTTCCGAGATCTGACGAGATCGGGCGCGTTCAGGATGGTGTGGCCGCAAGCCAAGAGGCCTGGCTGCATGATGTCTCTTAAAGGCTGGCGGGTATTGACGGAACTGCCAGCAAAAAAAAAAAAGAAAAATAGAGGGAAAAATACCAGTGCAGCAAAGGGTGTTGAAAGTAGCCGGGTACGTGTACAATTCTTCAATTATATCTTCTCCAGACAGAAAGAGAGTATTAAGAGCTACGATGAAGTTCCCCAGGAGACGTAAAAAGCTGGCAGCACCTGGTATTTCCTGGAGGTCTCACTTTTAAGTACTGACCTGGTCCTGCCCCGTTTAGCTTCCGAGATCTGACAAGATCGGGCGCGTTCAGGACGGTGTGGCCGCAAGCCGAGATGTCTGGCTGCATGATGTCTCTTAAAGGCTGGCAGGTATTGACGGAATTTCCAGCAAGAAAAAAAAAAAAAAAAAAGAAAAATGGAGGGAAAAATATCAGTGCTGGAAAGGGTGTTGAAAGTAGCCGGGTACGTGTACAATTCTTCAATTATATCTCCTGGAGACAGAAAGAGAGTATTAAGAGCTACGATGAAGTTACCCAGGAGACGTAAAAAGCTTGCAGCACCTGGTATTTCTAGGAGGTCTCCCATCCAAGTACTGACCAGGCCCTGCCCCGTTCAGCTTCCGAGATCTGACGAGATCGGGCGCGTTCAGGATGGTGTGGCCGCAAGCCAAGATGCCTGGCTGCATGATGTCTCTTAAAGGTTGGCGGGTATTGACGGAACTTCCAGCAAAAAAAATGAATAAAAAAGAAAAAAGAAAAATGGATGGAAAAATATCAGTGCAGCAAAGGGTGTTGACAGTAGCTGGATACGTGTACAATACTTCAATTATATCTCCTCCAGACAGAGAGAGAGTATTAAGAGCTACGATAAAGTTACCCAGGAGACGTAATAGCTTGCAGCACTAGGTATTTCCAGGAGGTCTCACATTCATGTACTGACCAGGTCCTGCCCCGTTTAGCTTCCGAGATCTGACGAGATCGGGCGCGTTCAGGATGGTGTGGCCGCAAGCCAAGATGCCTGGCTGCATGATGTCTCTTAAAGGCTGGCAGGTATTGACGGAACTGCCAGCAAAAAAAAAAAAGAAAAATAGAGGGAAATATACCAGTGCAGCAAAGGGTGTTGAAAGTAGCCGGGTACGTGTACAATTCTTCAATTATATCTCCTGGAGACAGAAAGAGAGTATTAAGAGCTATGATGAAGTTCCCCAGGAGACGTAAAAAGCTGGCAGCACCTGGTATTTCCTGGAGGTCTCACATTTAAGTACTGACCAGGTCCTGCCCCGTTTAGCTTCCGAGATCTGACAAGATCGGGCGCGTTCAGGACGGTGTGGCCGCAAGCCGAGATGTCTGGCTGCATGATGTCTCTTAAAGGCTGGCGGGTATTGACGGAATTTCCAGCAAGAAAAAAAAAAAAAAAAAGAAAAATGGAAGGAAAAATATCAGTGCAGGAAAGGGTGTTGAAAGTAGCCGGGTACGTGTACAATTCTTCAATTATATCTCCTGGAGACAGAAAGAGAGTATTAAGAGCTACGATGAAGTTACCCAGGAGACGTAAAAAGCTTGCAGCACCTGGTATTTCTAGGAGGTCTCCCATCCAAGTACTGACCAGGCCCTGCCCCGTTTAGCTTCCGAGATCTGACGAGATCGGGCGCGTTCAGGATGGTGTGGCCGCAAGCCGAGATGCCTGGCTGCATGATGTCTCTTAAAGGCTGGCGGGTATTGACGGAACTGCCAGCAAAAAAAATAAAGAAAAATAGAGGGAAAAATACCAGTGCAGCAAAGGGTGTTGGAAGTAGCCGGGTACGTGTACAATTCTTCAATTATGTCTTCTCCAGACAGAAAGAGAGTATTAAGAGCTACGATGAAGTTCCCCAGGAGACGTAAAAAGCTGGCAGCACCTGGTATTTCCAGGAGGTCTCACATTTAAGTACTGACCAGGTCCTGCCCCGTTTAGCTTCCGAGATCTGACAAGATCGGGCGCGTTCAGGACGGTGTGGCCGCAAGCCGAGATGTCTGGCTGCATGATGTCTCTTAAAGGCTTGCGGGTATTGACTGAACTGCCAGCAAAAAAAAAAAAGAAAAATAGAGGGAAATATACCAGTGCAGCAAAGGGTGTTGAAAGTAGCCGGGTACGTGTACAATTCTTCAATTATATCTCCTGGAGACAGAAAAAGAGTATTAAGAGCTACGATGAAGTTACCTAGGAGACGTAAAAAGCTTGCAGCACCTGGTATTTCTAGGAGGTCTCCCATCCAAGTACTGACCAGGCCCTGCCCCGTTTAGCTTCCGAGATCTGACGAGATCGGGCGCATTCAGGACGGTGTGTCCACAAGCCGAAAGACCTGGCTGCATGATGTCTCTTAAAGGTTGGCGGGTATTGACGGAACTTCCAGCAAAAAAAAAAAAGAAAAAGAAAAAAGAAAAATGGATGGAAAAATATCAGTGCAGCAAAGGGTGTTGACAGTAGCTGGATACGTGTACAATACTTCAATTATATCTCCTCCAGACAGAGAGAGAGTATTAAGAGCTACGATAAAGTTACCCAGGAGACGTAAAAGCTTGCAGCACCAGGTATTTCCAGGAAGTCTCACAATCATGTACTGACCAGGTCCTGCCCCGTTTAGCTTCCGAGATCTGACGAGATCGGGCGCGTTCAGGATGGTGTGGCCGCAAACCGAGATGCCTGGCTGCATGATGTCTCTTAAAGGCTGGCGGGTATTGACGGAACTGCCAGCAAAAAAAAAAAAGAAAAATAGAGGGAAATATACCAGTGCAGCAAAGGGTGTTGAAAGTAGCCGGGTACGTGTACAATTCTTCAATTATGTCTTCTCCAGACAGAAAGAGAGTATTAAGAGCTACGATGAAGTTCCCCAGGAGACGTAAAATGCTGGCAGCACCTGGTATTTCCAGGAGATCTCCCATCGAAGTACTGACCAGGCCCTGCCCCGTTTAGTTTCCGAGATCTGACGAGATCGGGCGCGTTCAGGACTTTGTGTCCGCAAGCCGAGAGGCCTGGCTGCATGATGTCTCTTAAAGGTTGGTGGGTATTGACGGAACTTCCAGCAAAAAAAAAAAAAGAAAAATGGATGGAAAAATATCAGTGCAGCAAAGGGTGTTGAAAGTAGCCGGGTACATGTACAATTCTTCAATTATATCTCCTGCAGACTGAAAGAGAGTATTAAGAGCTACGATGAAGTTACCCAGGAGACGTAAAAAGCTTGCAGCACCTGGTATTTCTAGGAGGTCTCCCATCAAAGTACTGACCAGGACCTGCCCCGTTTTGCTTCCGAGATCTGACGAGATCGGGCACGTTCAGGACGGTGTGGCCTCAAGCCAAGAGGCCTGGCTGCATGATGTCTCTTAAAGGCTGGAGGGTATTGACGGAACTTCCAGCAAAATAAAAAAGAAAAAAGAAAAATGGAGGGAAAAATATCAGTGCAGCAAAGGGTGTTGAAAGTAGCCGGGTACGTGTAGAATTCTCCAATAATATCTCCTCCAGACTGAAAGAGAGTACTAAGAGCTACGATGAAGTTACCCAGGAGACGAAAAAGCTTGCTGCACCTGATATCTCCAGGAGGTCACCCATCCAAGTACTGACGAGCCCTTGCCCCGTTTAGCTTCCGAGATCTGATGAGATTGGGCGCGTTCAGGACGGTGTGGCCGCAAGCCAAGAGGCCTGGCTGCATGATGTCTCTTAAAGGCTGACGGGTATTGACGGAACTTCCAGCAAAAAAAAAATGGATAAAGAAAAATGGAGGGAAAAATATCAGTGCTGCAATGGGTGTTGAAAGTAGCCGGGTACGTGTACAATACTTCAATTATATCTCCTCCAGACAGAAAGAGAGTATTAGGAGCTACGATGAACTCACCTAAAGGATTATTAGGAACACCATACTAATACTGTGTTTGACCCCCTTTCGCCTTCAGAACTGCTTTAATTCTACGTGGCATTGCTTCAACAAGGTGCTGAAAGCATTCTTTAGAAATGTTGGCCCATATTGATAGGATAGCATCTTGCAGTTGATGGAGATTTGTGGGATGCACATCCAGGGCACGAAGCTCCTGTTCCACCACATCCCAAAGATGCTCTATTGGGTTGAGATCTGGTGACTGTGGGGGCCAGTTTAGTACAGTGAACTCATTGTCATGTTCAAGAAACCAATTTGAAATGATTCGACCTTTGTGACATGGTGCATTATCCTGCTGGAAGTAGCCATCAGAGGATGGGTACATGGTGGTCAAAAAGGAATGGACATGGTCAGAAACAATGCTCAGGTAGGCCGTAGCATTTAAACGATGCCCAATTGGCACTAAGGGGCCTAAAGTGTGCCAAGAAGACATCCCCCACACCATTACACCACCACCACCAGCCTGCACAGTGGTAACAAGACATGATGGATCCATGTTCTCATTCTGTTTACGCCAAATTCTGACTCTACCATCTGAATGTCTCACCTCTTTTTCCTATTTGTAGTGGAGATGAGTGGTACCCGGTGGGGTCTTCTGCTGTTGTAGCCCATCCGCCTCAAGGTTGTACTTGTTGTGGCTTCACAAATGCTTTGCTGCATACCTCGTTTGTAACGAGTGGTTATTTCAGTCAAAGTTGCTCTTCTATCAGCTTGAATCAGTCGGCCCATTCTCCTCTGACCTCTAGCATCAACAAGGCATTTTCGCCCACAGGACTGCCGCATACTGGATGTTTTTCCCTTTTCACACCATTCTTTGTAAACCCTAGAAATGGTTGTGCGTGAAAATCCCAGTAACTGAGCAGATTGTGAAATACTCAGACCGGCCCGTCTGGCACCAACAACCATGCCACGCTCAAAATTGCTTAAATCACCTTTCATTCCCATTCAGACATTCAGTTTGGAGTTCAGGAGATTGTCTTGACCAGGACCACACCCCTAAATGCATTGAAGCAACTGCCATGTGATTGGTTGATTAGATAATTGCATTAATGAGAAATTGTACAGGTGTTCCTAATAATCCTTTAGGTGAGTGTATATGTATGTATGTGTATGTATGTCCAATTGCTTTGACAATACAAATGAAATGAATTGAGAGAGAGAGAGAGAGAGAGAGAGGAATATGAGCTCCTAAAAAACATTTGTTTTTATACATAAGCGGATTTAATTTGTGATTTACAAATGAATATATAGCACTATAAACATACACAGAAGACATGGAATAGAAATTCAGAAGAAAAAGTATTCAAAAAATAATAATTTTAAGAGAAACACAAAAAGAAGAAAGCAGAGAGACAGTTCAGGAAGAAAAGTCAGAAAAGAAAAGCTGAAGACAAGAATTGGAGGTAAGAGACAAATAATTAAACAAAAAAATATGTATTAATAAAATAAATAAGCATTCTCAGTAGTTGACTCAGCCAATGAAAATGCAGAGCTCCGATTTGAATAGAGTGACAGTAGGAGAGAGCCCAACTGCCACTGAGACTGATAGAAATCTATCGAACAGCAGTCTGACTGCAGAGCTGCCTTTTGAAATCCGATACCCTGAAGACATTCGCTCTGCACAGGCTAAGAAGGACTACAAACAAGCTGTGATGAGAGCATCTCCTGAGACCCTCATCCTAGATTACACCGGTAAAGGAGAAAACAGGGTCAAGAACAATCTACTGTTCTACACCGCCTTTCACAAAACCCTGTGCCAGACATACCCCAATAACAACAAGAGGGGCATTAGCAGAGGCAGGCAGATCTCAGTGCTGGTAGAGAAAGACACAGACAGTGTGATGCTCACTTTTAATGTATACCACAACGGGACCATCATGGTGCAGGACAGCGAGAGCAGCCTGGACCAATTAGCTCTCGGCTTCCACACCTCAAAGCAGCAGACTGAGGTAGAGAAACAAGAGCCAGAGCCGGCCACCCTGCAGTCTGCCCCCAGCCACACGGAGCCAGACAGTGCCCCATCTCCCACAGACTGCCCCCCTGTCTCCCCAAAACTCTCCAGCAACATTAAAACACTAAAGGAATGCCTATCAGTGCTGGAGCTGGAGTTTGCGGAGTTCAGGGAGCAGACCTTGAGCACCCTGGCCCAGACCTCCTTGTGCGATCAGCTCCGGGATGAGATGCACAGACTAAAGATGCAGCACAAGGCTGAGATCCATGAGCTGAGAGCAGCAGTGAGAGGCCTGGCGGAGCAGAGCCAAACCCTGAGGACGGAGCTGCGCAGAGCGAGGGAGGAGCTGACCAGGACACCCCAGCACAGCTAGCTAAGGAGCCTGCAGAGCCAGCTGGAGGAGCTAAGAGAGGAGCTACACATCACTGGAGCACAGAGACTGCACTGCACTGACCCCACAACACCTCCAACCCCTGACGCACCCACTGATCCACCCACACTACCCACCACTCCTGACACACCCACTATCACCAGACCTGCCACTAATACACAACCCCCTGAAACGCCACTCCCCCAAAACACACCCGCTGCCCCCACCACTCCCGACGCAAACCCGGAGTGGCAGGTCAACGCAGAGGTGGTCATTCTGAGCGAATCCAATGGGAAGTTCCTGGTTGAGAGGCGCCTCTTCCCTGGGCGAAAAGTGAAAAAGCTTTGGTGCTCCACAGCACAGAGAGCCCTGGAGCTGCTCTCCAAGAGGAGGCTTTGCCAAGTCAAACACATCCTCATCCACACCGGCACTAACGACCTGAGTGCCCGCAGGGGCGATGTGGCCTCAGCCCTGAGACAGGTAGCAACGAAAGCCACAGAGGAATTCCCAACTGCCAAAATTTCCATCTCCACACTGCTGCCCCGCACAGACGTGCCCCTGCACATCATCCAGGCCATCAACGCAGAAGTGTCCCGAAGATGTGCCCTCCTCCCCAACGTCCACCTGGCACACCACTGAGACATCCAGCCACATCACCTGTATGACCACGTCCACCTCAACAAGACGGGTGTGAGGATCATCTCAAAGGTCCTCAAGGACACAACCCTGGGCCGAAACCCCACACACCCCCACCTCGAGACCAGGAGCAAACCCCCCAGCCCCCGGCCACATCCCCAGCCACCGGCTCCACCCCAGCCCCAGCCCCTGAGACCCCGCGGCCCCATTCCCCACCCCCCCATCCCCAGAGGGCCCGTCCAGCACAGCAGAGCGGACAGCCGGGGACCAGCACAGCCACACAGCCACGCAGCAGCGGCTTCCAGAGCCTGGAGGCCCGATGCTGCCCAGCTGGCCCAGATAAGGCAACTCCTCAGTGTCATCTGTACCACACTGCTGAGTTAACTGAGCCTCAACACACATATATATGGTTGTGGAGATGGAGAGTAAGAAAAAATGTGATTTAATTATTCTGATATTTTGATGCAAAGATAAAATCTTTGAGTGATTATTATGTATATCCATATATAATTATTAATAGTAATATAATATCAGTTGTAGACCACAAATTAAACTTTCTTATGTAGAAGAGACAAGTATAATAAAATATATTAACATGTCCTTTAAAATAAGCAGTTGGAATATGCAGGGTTTACGCTCCTCAACTTTTGGAATGAAGAGCACAGGCCCTGAACTGATCAACACTGTAAATAGTTCAGATGTTTTCATTCTTGTAGAGACTTGGTGCTGTGCAGATATGTCTATACACTGGATGGATACAATGGATACAGGGAGCTGATTGTGCCCTCCTATAAAAAACCCAAAGTCAGGTGTGGCAGGGCCTCGTGGGGGATTATCGTGTGGTACAGGGAGGAGCTCCGAGCAGCCCTATGCCCAGTACAGAGAGGAGACACACACCTGTGGATGAAAATCAGAAAAGACACCCTACAAAATAACACAGATATATACCTATGTGCAATTTATATGCCACCCGCAGACTCCCCCTACTATAATGAGGAAGGCTTTCATGAGCTTCAAAACGAAATCTGCCACTTCCAGACCCTGGGCTCTGTACTGCTGTGTGGCGATCTCAATGCCAGGACTGGCAGAGAGATGGACTACATCAATACAGAGGGGAACACACACCTGTTCGGAGACTCCCCGCTGTGCCACACACACACCTCCACACTGACACAGCCACGACAGCGTGGTAAACAAGAGCAGGAAGCAGGTAGTGCGCCTATGTAAAAGCCTGGGTCTATATATCATCAATGGCAGGACCAGGGGGTACTCTCTGGGGAGATTCACATACTGCTCGGCTCTGGGCAGCAGTGTGGTGGACTACGCCATAACTGACCTGGACCCACAAGCCAACAATGCGTTTATAGTCAGACAACAATCTCCACTATCAGACCACAGCCAAATAACACTTTACCTAAAAAGATCAGCGCAGCCACAAGTCAGAGCCAAACTTCCCACAAAACTGGTCTCCCTGCCACCCAGTTAGAGATGGTCAGAGCCCAGCACAGAGAACTACACAAGAGCCCTGAATAGTGATGAGATTGAAAACATGTTAGACAGATATCATTCCTCACACTATCAAATAAACCAAAACGGAATAAACTCAGCCACCAAAACACTGAATGAAATATTTGAGAGACTGGCTTTAAAATCAAACATTAAAACAATTAAAAACCAAAATATGAAATCGTCTAAAAGAAAAAAAGAACAGTGGTGTGACCAGGAGTGTGAAACTTCTAGGAAACACCTGAGACATCTCTCCAACACTAAACACAGAGAGCCCGACAACCAGGAGGCTCGCCTCAGCTACTGCCAGGCCCTGCGGCACTACAAGCAACTCCTCAGTAAGAAAAAAGACCACTATATGGGCAGAATAAATACCCCAAAAACAAAAAATGAAATACCAATTCAAAATGGAGAAATCTGGAAAACACACTTTGAAAAACTTTACCAAAATGTTGAAAACAATCCAAAGCCAGAACAGGTTAAAATATTAAAAAACCTAAATAAATTGGAAGAAATCATTAAGAATAACCAAAATCCCTTAGATAACCCATTTACAATACAGGAACTAAAACATCAACTCAAAATCCTCAAACCCAGGAAAGCCAGCGGCCCCGACAGCATCAGCCCTGAGATGCTGAAGCACAGCAGCCCGCAGCTGCAGGAGGCTCTGCTCAAACTCTTTAACCTGGTGCTGAGAGCCGGGTGTTTCCCTGAGGTCGGGAATCAAGGATTGATCACCCCGATTTTTAAAAGTGGAGACAAATTAGACCCCAATAACTACTGGGGCAGCTGTGTGAGCAGTAACCTGGGGAAGGTGTTCTGCAGTATCATCAACGCCCAGATACTGGCCTTCCTTACCAAGCACAGTGTCCTGAATAAGAGTCAGATTGGCTTCCTACCAAAACACCGCACAACCGATCATATTTACACTCTACACACCCTCATAAATAAATATACCCAAAACAATAAAGGAAAAATATTTGCCTGTTTTGTAGACTTTAGAAAGGCATTTGACTCAATCTGGCACAAGGGATTATTTTATAAACTTCTACAGAGTGGTGTAGGGGGTAAAGTTTATGACATCATTAAATCAATGTATTCTGAAAACAAATGCGGAGTTCAAATTGGCAACTCAAGAACAGAGTTCTTCACTCAGGGGCGGGGAGTGAGACAGGGCTGCAGTCTGAGTCCAACACTGTTCAACATCTACATCATCGAGTTGGCCACAGTGTTGGAGCAGTCTGACGCCCGCAGCCTAACTCTCCATGACACAGAGATCAAGTTCCTGCTCTATGCAGACGACCTGGTGCTGCTGTCGCCCACAGAGCAGGGGCTTCAGCAGAACCTGGCGCTGCTAGAGCAGTACTGTCAGAAATGGGCCCTGGCAGTCAATCTGGACAAGACCAGAGTTATGGTTTTCCAGAAAAAAGCCCCATCTCAGGGAAACAGGTACCGCTTCACTCTGGGCAGCACTGGATTAGAGCACTGCACCAGATACAACTACCTTGGCCTGACCATCAGTGCGTCAGGGAGCTTCAGCCTGGCTATAAACGCATTAAAAGACAAGGCACGCCGGGCATTTTATGCCATAAAGACACAATTTGGGAAAACAACAATACCAATAACTATTTGGATTAAAATATTAAACTCCATCATCCAACCAATCCTGCTATATGGGAGCGAAGTGTGGGGTCCCCTCATGAACCTCAATAACAACAATTGGGACAAAAGCCCCATGGAAATATTCCACCTAGAATTTAATAAAAACATCTTACACGTACACAGAAACGCCCCCACGGCTCTGAGGCTCACAGAGCCCGAACACACAATGACCAAAACAACAACAATTGGGAAAATTGACATGTACCTGAAAAGCAAATACACAAAAGATTAGAGACACGAATTAGAATTACAAAACAAATTGGAATGCTACCGGGCCCTGAATAGAAACATTACATTGGCTGAATACTTAAAAATCCAAAATATAAAAGAGAGACAAAATCTAACTAAATACAGGCTCAGTGACCACAGCCTCGCCATTGAAAAAGGCCGCTACAGAAAATTCTGGGTTGCCAGAGAAGAGCGGCTGTGCAGCCAGTGTGACCTAGGGGAGGTCGAAACACAGGCGCATTTCCTGCTGTCCTGCCCTAAATACACAAAAATCAGGGAGACATACTTTAAAATATTAAAAATGCATATCCCTGAGTTCAGCATGATCCCCGATTGCTGCAAACTCCCCGTCCTGCTGGGAGAGGAGGAGCGCACTGCCTTCTTAGCAGCGCAATATGTATCCACCTGCCACAGCCTGCGAGACAGTGTGTAGACACCAGCCTGTGGCACTCCATTTGCAAAACAAAATAAAAACAGTGATTTTTCTGATGTCATGACACAAATTTTGATACAAACAACAAATATGGTTTATATCCTACTTAATTTTATTTCAATGTGTACTATATTTGTTCCACTGAATCTTGTATTGCAATGTTTTGTCTTGATTGATAGAACATTTGTATCTGCTTTGGCAATATTGTGATAGATCATGCCAATAAAGCACCTTTGAATTGAATTGAAATGAATTGACAGACAGACAGACACACGCACACACACACACACAGAGCCAGCCAGCCAGACAGCCAGCCAGCTCAGCCATGACATCACGAGCCTCTCTCAGCTGACTGCTATGACATCACAGAGCACGTACATTCCGTTGCTTGCCGTCTGTCAACCACTCAGTCACTGCCAGCCAGACTGGCTGGCTGGCTGGATGGGGGGGCTGCTTGCTGCTGCTGCGTATCTTAGCAAGCTTATTTGCTTGACCGGCCTTCCTACTCCTCTGCCCAAATGCCCACCTAAGCCCGATCTGCTGTTCACCTGGATCACAGCTCCGCCCCAACAAGGCAGATCCTCCCAAGAATGGTACAAACTGATCCACGTTCCCCTCCACGGAAAGCTTTAGCCCAAAATAAGGGACAAATTCTGTAACAACATAACGAATGCCCACCCAACCTGTGACAAAACTGAGAAAAAAGAAAAACGCTCAGTCCTCCTGGTGGAGGGACACACAGCCACCCTGGCTGCCCAATATGTCAGTGCCTACCACAGCCTGAGGGACACAGTGACACACGAGCACCGGCTGTAAATATAATGTAAATACTCGTTTGTAATGCATGTCATTGTATTTCAAAAAGGAATCTGGAAATAGTAAACCTATTTTCTTTATTTGAATGTATTAAAGATCACATTTTATTACATTTTCTTTTTCTGTACTTCATTACATTATATTGAGATTCATAATTCTATTATTTATTTTCCGTATGTATGTATGTATGTATTATTGTATGGAAGGAAAGTTAGAAATTATTTTCTCAAACCTGTTTTTCTCTCTTGTATACTTAAGAAAGATAAGGTCAAGCTAGAAGGTCAGGAGGCCATAAGGTAGTTTGATTTCTGTTTGTTATTTACGATGAGAACCTTGGAGACAATGTCAAACGGTATGACCTACGTGCCTGTTCCTTAAAACCATGTGTAGATCTATGAACTCTGTTCTATAATGAAATATGTTCTGCTTAGTTAGCCTTTAAGATAACATAGTAATGATTTTCTAGCATGTATGTATGTATGTATGTATGTCCAATTGCTTTGACAATACAAATGAATTGAATTGAGAGGGAGAGAGAGAAAGAGAGAGAGAGAGAGAGAGAGAGAGAGAGAGAGAGGAATATGAGCTCCTAAAAAACATTTGTTTTTATACATAAGCGGATTTAATTTGTCATTTACAAATGAATATATAGCACTATAAACATACACAGAAGACATGGAATAGAAATTCAGAAGAAAAAGTATTCAAAAAATAATAATTTTAAGAGAAACACAAAAAGAAGAAAGCCAATGAAAATGCAGAGCTCCAATTTGAATAGAGTGACAGTAGGAGAGAGCCCAACTGCCACTGAGACTGATAGAAATCTATCGAACAGCAGTCTGACTGCAGAGCTGCCTTTTGAAATCCGATACCCTGAAGACATTCGCTCTGCACAGGCTAAGAAGGACTACAAACAAGCTGTGATGAGAGCATCTCCTGAGACCCTCATCCTAGACTACACCGGTAAAGGAGAAAACAGGGTCAAGAACAATCTACTGTTCTACACCGCCTTTCACAAAACCCTGTGCCAGACATACCCCAATAACAACAAGAGGGGCATTAGCAGAGGCAGGCAGATCTCAGTGCTGGTAGAGAAAGACACAGACAGTGTGATGCTCACTTTTAATGTATACCACAACGGGACCATCATGGTGCAGGGCAGCGAGAGCAGCCTGGACCAATTAGCTCTCAGCTTCCACACCTCAAAGCAGCAGACTGAGGTAGAGAAACAAGAGCCAGAGCCGGCCACCCTGCAGTCTGCCCCCAGCCACACGGAGCCAGACAGTGCCCCATCTCCCACAGACTGCCCCCCTGTCTCCCCAAAACTCTCCAGCAACATTAAAACACTAAAGGAATGCCTATCAGTGCTGGAGCTGAAGTTTGCGGAGTTCAGGGACTAAAGATGCACCACAAGGCTGAGATCCATGAGCTGAGAGCAGCAGTGAGAGACCAGGAGGAGCAGAGCCAAACCCTGAGGACGGAGCTGCACAGAGCGAGGGAGGAGCTGACCAGGACACCCCAGCACAGCCAGCTGAGGAGCCTGCAGAGCCAGCTGGAGAAGCTAAGAGAGGAACACAGAGACTGCACTGCACTGACCCCACAACACCTACAACCCCTGACGCACCCACTGACGCACCCACTGATCCACCCACACTCCCCACCACTCCTGACACCCCCACTATCACCAGAGCTGCCACTAATACACAAACCCCTGAAACGCCACTCCCCTAAAACACACCCGCTGCCCCCACCACTCCCGACGCAAAACCCGGAGTGGCAGGTCAACACAGAGGTGGTCATTCTGAGCGACTACAATGGGAAGTTCCTGGATGAGAGGCGCCTCTTCCCTGGGCGAAAAGTGAAAAAGCTTTGGTGCCCGACAGCACAGAGAGCCCTGGAGCTGCTCTCCAAGAGGAGGCTGTGCCAGGTCAAACACATCCTCATCCACACCGGCACTAACGACCTGAGTGCCCGCAGGGGCGATGTGGCCTCAGCCCTGAGACAGGTGGCAAAGAAAGCCACAGAGGAATTCCAAACTGCCAAAATCACCATCTCCACACTGCTGCCCCGCACAGACGTGCCCCTGCACATCATCCAGGCCATCAACGCAGAAGTATCCCGAAGATGTGCCCTCCTCCCCAACGTCCACCTGGCACACCACTGAGACATCCAGCCACATCACCTGTATGACCACGTCCACCTCAACAAGACGGGTGTGAGGAAGGTCCGTTTTTAGTGTTTCTCTGAACACATCCAAGCTTACCTAGGCGCTACATATTATTTTCAATTACCCGTAATTCTGATCTGTATTTTGGCTTGTTAATAGAAGTTATTGAAGTTGGACTCCTAATTCAAAATAACCAATATGTATCTCAACGTAATTTACTGACAGACATCACTCTTTATCACTTTCACTTTTGAAGGAACTGCTTTGTATTCTGTGTATTGTTTTATTGTAGTGCTGCTTCCTTTCTTGGCCAGGTTTTACTTGCAAAAGTGATTTTATTCTCAATGTAAGCTCAAAGTCAAATAGTTTAAATAAGAAAACAATGTATTGAAATGAGAACATCATGAACCTGTGTAATTGTGCTGAAGGACAAGCACTGAAAGCAGAGAGAATTTTGTGTTTGGCATTGAATAGCCTTAAAGAAAACTATGCCGTTTTTGGAAACTTTCATATTTAAGTTGAATGTAGGCAAAAACATTCCAGTCACTCTGAAGAGAGAATACAGTTTACTGTTCGAATAAGTAGCCCCTGAATTGAAGATAAAAATCAAAAGTGCTGTTCGTAATTAGTTTACACTTTTACATCAGATGTCTTGTTTTTGCGTTCCAAATTGAGGAGTTGTGGCATATAATGTAAATGAAGTTACTTCACTAGTAGTGCGATTTCTACGTTGTGTATGTGTGTTTGTATATATGAACTCATACATTTTTTAAAGATTGTATTTGGAAAACAAATTCAGGTATAGCACGTGTCCCCCTTTTGAATGGGTTCTATATATAACATTTTAAAACGAATGGTTCTGTGTAGAACGCTATGTTTGGGGGTTCTTCATGTAACCCCTTTGAAGGGGTTCTACATAGAACCATAAAGGGATCCACCAGAGCGATTACTCGAGGAACCCTTTATGGTTCTGTGCAGAACAATTTCTTCTAAGAGTGTGGAGTGTCGCCACACAATTTCTCTCAGAGGGCTTTTGACCAATGGCAATCCAATCCTGAATGACGTCACCACTATCCTGTTGTACTTTATGGGAGAGATGTATTACGTAGTTTATAATGAGAAGAATAACAATAATCACCTGTTTTTCATA
This sequence comes from Amia ocellicauda, assembly GCF_036373705.1. Classification (NCBI taxonomy): domain Eukaryota; kingdom Metazoa; phylum Chordata; class Actinopteri; order Amiiformes; family Amiidae; genus Amia; species Amia ocellicauda. Next base: position 1,032,420 of record NW_027102865.1, read on the forward strand.
GGTTTTGTATCCATGGTCTCCTTCATATTAGGAAAGGAAGTTGATCCATAGCCTACTCAGAGACAACTGAGAGTTGGTCTCTGAGCAGCAGCACAAAGGGGTCGAGTCTCTCAATGTCCGTGTGTTGGAGATATTCCACCATATTGGTCCCAGCCTTTAAAACAATGTTAAAGAAGATGTTAAAGATATTGTAGAAATATATTGCAGAAGAGCAGAACTACAATCACACTTTTTCAATGCTATTGCTGTTTTCTACCTCCCTGGTGAGGTACCAATGCGGGAAGTTTGAGAGAGTATTTCTAAAATGTGTATGATCCAATACACACAGTTATTTAAAAAGCTGACGTCTTGTACATGCTCACCAGAACCAAGCCTAATTAAATAACACATTTAATATTAAATAAGTACATGTGCAGTAGCCACTTGGACAATTACAGATCCCCAGGTCAAAACACAACAGAAAGACATGGAAGATCGTATTTTCAAATCACATCTGTGGCCCCCCTAACTGTAATTTGGTATTAGTGGGTCAAAGGATTTATTTGGTTCAAGTGATAATAAGATCATATTTTGAAAACAAGCACTACAGGTTGTCATATTTAAAATGACTGTGAGTACCTTTCTTTAGTGACGGTTCTGAGGGGGGCAGGGATTAGTTGAGTGTGCTAATTGGAGCTGTGAAGTGTGCAGAGAAAATACAAATGTTTTCTTTTAATATGAAAACAAAGAACTTTTTTTTAACACCGACCTGGGATTGTGTTTCTTTCCAAGTTTCCTTATTGTTTCTGAGAAGAGACTGTTCACTTGCAAAGTGAACTGGACCCGTGTGACTCGCAGGTAAGGAGAGCCCGTGTTGAACTAAGATGGCTACAGTGAGTTTTCCTGGACAAAGCTCGGGCAAAGGATAGCGCAGAGTGCACCTGCACCTGAGATTGTGTTGAGAAGCTTTGTGATAAGAGCAGGTAAAGAGGGAAAAGAAACACAAGTATTTTCTTTGTTTGAAGAACACATTTTGTTTTAACTGAAACGGGACTACAACTTTTGAAAGGGAAATAGTTGCTAGTGCACTGTATTTTTATTGAGTTTATTAGAAGAAAAAAAGCTTATATTTTGGACAGAACGAACTCGTTTGGCATGCAACTAGCAGCAAACGATGAGAAGCAAACAAAACAGTTAGCAAGTTAGCAAGTTACAGGCTGTCCTAGGTCCGGGGGTGCTTATGGTTGTTTATGGGTTCCCTTACCTTAGCCAGTGTCATGTACGGGTGTCCGTACCTTACTGGAGTGTTTGTTTTTATTATAATATATATACATAATATAATATATAATAATGTAATATTTCAGATAAATCGTCACAGTGAGTGACACCAGCATTATTGGTTTTTTGAGAAATAAAAAAACAGAATGTAGAGAAGAAAATGTTGGAAGGAAGTTGGGAGAAAGACTGGTCTCCGAAGGAGCACCGGGACTGGTGGAAGCAACAACAACCAGATAAGACAGAGAAAGGAATTGTGATATTGTGTCAGGTTGGTGAGAATCAAGAAAAGAAAATAACAGAAATGGAAGATCATCATAAACAGTAATGTGAATTGAGAGAAGAAGTTGTGAAAAATACGATAGAATTAATAGAACTACAAGGCAAATTAGAAGGGCAAGAAAAGTGGTCAGAAAAGGTGAAGGTGTAGGTGCGCGATGTGCTGCCGTGTTAGGAGCGCGTCGCGACACAGATCACTCCGAGGACGACAGGCCCGATTGGGATGATTTAGATCGCAAAGCATGGGAATATGAAAAAGGAGGTTTTGCTAGCGCTCCTCCCCCATATAATCCGGAATATAAATCAATCACTGATTTTGGTTATAATAATACATTGTATCCAGATCTGACCGCTCTGAAAACGGTCCCAGCTGCACCCATGCAAGTCAAAACTAGACAGAGTAAAGAGGAAGGTCAATCAATAGTCTATACGACTAAAACCCATGTCCCCTTCTCCCCAGGAGAAAAAGAAATGATATGGGCGTCCCTCCCAAAATTAAAACCAAACCAGGGTAACACAACTTTTTGGGATATTCTAGATGAAAAGATGGTTATTCACCTCCTTCACCCGCACGATGTACACATCATCGTGAAGGCTAAATGTCCGCCCAACATTTGGATACAGTTACTACGAGAATATCAGACCGGGGAGTGGGCTAATGTAGCCTCTACAGATGAGGAGGAAATAACAGAACTTTTTCACAATGGATCAAGAAAGCTGAGATAGTGAAATAATGAAATAATCGAGTGGGATTATTTGACATTTTATTCTAAATAATCATAAGCTTAAATAATAAGTTATAAGGGCTGTTTGAGACACTGCAGGGTCAATAAAACATGCCACAGATCGGATATCTGAATTATCTTTAGATATCAATGTGTATGTGCTTTGTGTGTTTATGTATATGTATAGTTTGAAGGTGATATAAGGTAAATGTCTATGTTTTGGCAATCATTTTAGAATTATATTTAAAAATGTAACAACAGATTTATCATATTCATGAGGATCTTTGGCTCTATACAGAGTGCCTCAAGCATCAGAAATCAGAAAGAAAGACTATTATAAGAAAAGTAATCCAAAATATACATTGAATAAACAGATGGATAATAATAGTAATATATAAATAGTCATGGTGTCTCCACAAGAAGAACCAGAATTTGTTTGTTAAACATCATGTTATGGACAAGCGCTGTCAATAGTCAAATTCAAGGAAACGAAAGGCTAGAAGAGAGCCTGGTGCAGCCCTGACAGCCTGTGAAAGCAGGAGAATGTAAACAGTCTGGTGACATGTTACAGTCTTTCAGAAAATGTTTGGTTATTGGTGCCTAGCATATAATACCTGAAATGAAAGTCAAAGTAGACCATGGTTTTAAGATGAGTGATGTAGGAAAAGGGTAAGATACCGCAGAAGTATAAGATTACAACTATAGAATAAGTAAGCTCAAGTAATATAAAATGCTTTACAGGAGAAAAGTAAGAATGGAAAGGAAGAGTAAAAGAGAAGGTGTCCTAGGATTATGGGAATCATTATTGAGATCAATGGCCTATTGGCTAATATTTTGTTAGGTACATATATGACTTCAATAAACGAATAATGGAGTGACATCTGTATAAATATAAATAAAACATATTGATAAAAAAACCTGAATACATTTCTTGTAAGAAATTAAGAATAGGAGAAAGAATAGCTGTTAGAATGCAGAGCAATGTTAACCAAAGTTGAAGAGGGTTTGAGTAAGTTGACGAGGGTCTGAGTAAGTTGATAAGGCTTGGGAAGCAGGAAAAGGTGAGTTTGATGTGTGTGAGACAAATGTGCTGCCACTTTTAGCACAGAGAGCTTCTGATGGTGATTGAATGAAACGTGGGAAAATAAATAAACTTGATGTAGGATAAATTAATAAATAATTGAATGAGATATGAGCCGCAGAGACCTCCCACATTGGAAAGTGGACTACAGCAGATAATCCTCTCCTCTCCCAGGGCAGGGTGATTAAGTGGGGACGCGTGTGAAGAGTGCAGGTGGACCCAGGTGAGTTGTGAAAGAAAGAAGAAACAAAAATAATAAGGCACGCGTGCAAACAATCAAAATAATACGTGAATAACAAATTAAACAATAAAGTGAAAGATAATCAACACACAAAATAATGGCAATATAGAACCAAACAAAATACACAAGCCATATTGCATAAAGTGAAGTGAAATATAAATATAATAAGTAATGGTGATTAAGGAGCTAATTAACACCGTCCGTGACATTTACATTGGTTGGGTGTGTGGATACCAGTAATAATTTTTGTTTTATTGAAATACAAAATAATTCTATTTTTCCGAAGTGCTGAACTTTAATACAGTCTAGAAAGATTAATATTTTTTGTCTTGGGCTATATTATTATTACCATAGTTTTTCTATTGTATAAGTATCTTGGAGTAGAGGCATAGGTGGGCATGTGGGCAGAGGAGTAGGAAGGCCGGTCAAGCAAATAAGCTTGCTAAGGTACGCAGCAGCAGCAAGCAGCCCCCACATCCAGCCAGCCAGCCAGTCTGGCTGGCAGTGACTGAGTGGTTGACAGACGGCAAGCAACGGAATGTACGTGCTCTGTGATGTCATAGCAGTCAGCTGAGAGAGGCTCGTGATGTCATCGCTGAGCTGGCTGGCTGGCTGGCTGGCTGGCGGGCTGGCTGGCTCTGTGTGTGTGTGTGTTTGTGTGTGTGTCTGTTTTTCTGTTTGTCAGTCTGTCTGTCTGTCTCTCTCTCTCTCTCTCTCCCTCTCAATTCATTTGTATTGTCAAAAGCAATTGGACATACATACATTCATACATATATATATATATATATATATATATATATACATGCATACATACATGCTAGAAAGTCATTACTATGTTATCTTAAAGGCTAACTAAGCAGAACATATATCATTATCGAACAGAGTTCATAGGTCTATACATGGTATTAGTGAACAGGCACGTAGGTCATTCTGTTTGACATTGTCTCCAAGGTTCTCATTGTAAATAACAAAGAGAAATCAAACTACCTTATGGCCTCCTGACCTTCTAGCTTGACCTTATCTTTCTTAAGTATACAAGAGAGAAAAACAGTTGTGAGAAAAGAATTTCTAACTTTCCTTCCACACATACATACATACATACATACATACATACATACATACATACAAACCAGAGGCATGCAAAAAAATATAAAGAGGAAGAAAATGTTGTATAGCACATACAAAAGGGATGGTGATGAAACAAAATACATAGAATATGTTGAGCTGCAAAGAGATCTTAAGAAAGGGATCAGGAAAGCAAAGAGGGAAATAGAAAGAAACATAGCTCTTGGAGCTACAACCAATGCAATGAGCTTTTTTCAAAATTACAACAGCAAGCGGTCAATTAAGGAGGAGGTGAAACAGATAAAGGGCAAAAATGGAGGTATCTTGGAAAACGAACAAGATGTGGCAAATATTCTAAATGAGTATTTCACAGAGGTTTTTACAAAAGAAAAAACAGATGACATGCCACAGGTTGACAATCAATCCAGTCAAACCCTAAGAGAGATCAGGATAAATGAGGAGGAGGTACTAAAGGGACTAGCAGAATTAAAATCAAACAAATCACCTGGGCCAGATGGGATATTTCCAACAGTACTTAAAGAAATGAGGGAAATTATGTATAGGCCGTTAACTCGATTATTTCAAATGACACTTAGAACAGGGGATGTTCCCACTGACTGGAAGACAGCAAATTTCATACCAATCCACAAGAAAGGGGACAAAACTGAGCCAGGAAATTACAGACCAATCAGTCTCACCTGCATCACCTGTAAAATGTTGGAAAAAATGATTAGACAGAAAATAGAGGAGCATCTCAATGAAAACCATATTCTTGGAGATAGTCAACATGGGTTTAGACGAGGCAGATCATGTCTTACTAACTTAATACATTTTTTTGAACATGCAACTGCAGCTGTAGATCACGTGAAAGCATATGATATGATATACTTAGATTTCCAAAAAGCTTTTGATAAGGTTCCACACCAAAGACTGATCCTCAAATTGGAAGCTGTAGGCATTCAGGGTCATGTAAGTAGATGGATTATGAACTGGTTGATGTATAGGAAACAGATTAGAGGAGTCACTTCTAACTGGAGTGAGGTTGTTAGTGGAGTTCCACAGGGATCAGTACTAGGGCCTTTGCTTTTTCTAATCTATATTAATGATCTGGACTCTGGGATACTTAGCAACCTTGTCAAATTTGCAGATGATACTAAAATAGGTGGCTTAGCAGATACAATCTTGGCAGCACATGCTATTCAGAGGAACTTAGATAAATTCAGTTGTGGGCTGACACCTGGCAAATGAAATTCAATGTGGACAAGTGCAAGGTAATACATGCAGTAAAACAAAAATGTCCACTATAATTACACTATGGGAGGTACAGATCTAGATGAAGTAATGCATGAGAAAGACCTAGGAATCTATGTGGATTCACTTTCTCCATCCAAACAATGTGGGGAAGCAATACAAAAGGCATACAGAATGCTAGGGTATATCGTCAAAAGTGTAGAATTTAAAACAAGGGAAGTAATGTTAAGACTGTACAATGCGCTAGACCTCATCTGGAATACTGTGTACAGTTCTGGGCACCACACTTCAAGAAGGATATTGCTGCTTTAGAGACAGTTCAGAGGAGAGCAACCAGACTTATTCCAGGTCTGAAGGGAAAGTCCTACTCGGAGAGACTGAGGGAACTGAACCTTTTCACCCTGGAACAGAGGAGATTACGTGGGGACTTGATCCAAGTCTTCAAAATCATGAAAGGTTCCTCAAACCAGAGGAGCTTTTCCAGATCAGCAGGGACACACGCACCAGGGGACAACAAATGGAAATTGGGCTTCAAGGCATTCAAGATGGAAAGTGGTAGAAGCTGAAAGTTTGGGAACATTTAAAAATAGACTGGATAGGATCCATGGATCACTTAGATATTAATGGACACCAAACGAGCATGATGGGTCGAATGGCCTCCTCTCGTTTGTAAACTTTCTTATGTTCTTATGTTCTTATGAATGTTCCCTAAGCATGTTTCAAATGTTCCCTAATTTATGTTACAAATGTGCCTTAGCACCTCTCTCTCTCTCTCTCTCTCTCTCTCTGTCTCAATTCAGTGCATTTGTATTGTCAAAGCAATTGGACATGCATACATACATACATACATATATATGGAAAATAAACAATATGTGTACATCTCTGCATTAATGGTGCCCTAACAGATGTGCAAGTTACATGACAGACAGACAGACAGACACTCACACACACTTTCACACACACACACACACACACTTTCACAGACAGACAGACAGACAGACACACACACACACACACACACACACTTGTATACCTGACACGTATAGAAGACTGGATAGGGAGATATAAATAGCAATGGGGAGACTCTTGTACTTGGTGTGGCTCTATCCATATAGTGGGGCCAGCATCCACTTAGCAGGTGTAGCAATAGAAGCTCAGCCTGGGGAGACTGGATTTAGCATTTCCTCTCCATTTTGATAACTATCCTTAATCATTTCTGCAAAATACTTCTATGATACCTATGTATGTTTTTTACTTGTACTATATTATACTATCAAGTATCAGTGTACACATACAATGTGACCTGTTACATTAATACAGAGGCCACGGAAGGCCAGATCACTAATAGCCACTGTCCCCTGATATTACACTTTTTTACAATCACTTTGGCACTCATTTCAGAACCTTGATGTCATTTTTCAAAACTCTAGACACTAAACTCACACCCGATGATCAAAATGCACATTTTTCAATTGCTTGGATACAATACACATCAACCTCAGATCATTTGATCATTGAACTAAAATGATACAACTTAACGTCAAAGTATTACCATTTCAAAATGCAATTCACACATTACATCTGAGATCACTGTCTATTCATTTCATTACAAAGATCTAACTATCAATTGATACAGCTGCTCAAAATGATAAGTGACTGTTGCATTACTCTTAATTCATAGTTTTATGGAAACTGACGAACAGTATTCCATGTTTCGATCATGAAAGTTTCAGGATAATGAGATCCATTGACACCAATAACCGAGGAGCATGAACCAGTTGGACTACATTATCTATGGATGTAATATTTCATCATCATTCATCATCATGTAGCACTTTTCCACACCATGTTTTCAGTGTGGAAGGAAAGTTAGAAATTCTTTCTCTAATACCTGTTTTTCTCTCTTGTATACTTAAGAAAGATAAGGTCAAGCTAGAAGGTCAGGCCAGAAGGTAGTTTGATTTCTGCTTGTTATTTACGATGAGAATCTTGGAGACAATGTCAAACAGTATGATTGAAGTGCCTGCTCCCTAATCCATGTGTTGATCTATGAACTCTGTCCTATAATGATATAAATTCTGCTTAGCTAACTTTTAAGATAACATAGTAATGACTTTCTGATTATAACCAGCTCTTTGATTTTTGTGTATAAAAGCTCTGACTGTTAAAATGAAGGCAGAGCGACTTTGGGATCTTCTTGAGTCACTGTTCCTCTCCACGCTGCGTGTATTAAAGGCATTGCAACTAACGCTCCAACCTGGTTGAAGATGATTGTTCTTCCACATCAGATTTGACATTACTGTATGTATGCAGGCCCTTGTAATTGCTTTTCCAATACTGCCAACTGGTTATTGATGATTGATTTCACATTGTGGTACGAGTATCGAGTGAAATGAGTGCTATCCACCCGAGCAACACAGTGATAACATGGAGCCGGCAGGTCATCCAGGTCACAATAGAGGTCAAGCAGTGGGAGGAGGAAGACGTGGTGGTCAAAGGAATGGAAGGGGACATGCACCCCTTCTGAGAGGTGGTCGTGGGCCTCGTCATAGAGGAGGGCTTAGGCCTCACCAGAGAGGCAGCCATGGGCCTCATTTGAGAGGTGTTGGGGGAACGTGGTAGAGGACAAGGCCACGGACCAGACAGCGGCAGCAACAGCAAATAGTGTCCAGTGAAATCCGAGAAATAGTTGTAGACCATTTTGTAAATCATGGCATGACCATGACTGAGGCAGCTACAATGATTCAATCAAACCTCAGAATCAACTCAGGATCAACTGTGGCCTCAATCATCAGAAATGTCCGTACTGAGAAGCGGCAAGTCTTCAGCATGCACTAAACATTAGGCTACTCTCAATTGTCAAATGACTGTATACTGCATACCAATGTGTAGCACAGAGTATAGTGTGCCTTTTGAAAGAAATGCAGACAGAGTGAAGCAGCTGATGACTGAGTATGTTCAAGTATGTTCAGTTTCAAAATGCCTCTTGTGAAAAATGGTTGTGAGAACCTGAACCTGAACACAGGGCTGATGGAAATTTAGAAGTACAGTAATCAATCCTTTGTTTTGCTTTTTACACTAAGCCAGGTGAGGAACACTGCAGTTGACATTTTACTGTAGTTTTGTTCGTTTTTGTAGCTAATTATTGTTGCATGGATTCAAAGAAACCTATGGTGTGATTTGATTGTATTGCATCAATACATTTCAGATTTTGTTCAATGATTCCACTGTGTCTGTAGTATTCTCTCTACTAGTCCTTTTACAGTGATGTATTTATGTGTAGTACCATAATGAAACATGTATCACATATTTTGTACTACAATATTTAATGATTGTACGAACAACTACACAGTGAAACTATCGGTATCTTCTGTGTTACTATGTTACTATGGTATTTCATGATAAATGAGTTATTTGAACCAACAAGTCTGCAAGTGCTAGGTTTCTTTAAAGATATGAATGCACAATGCAATGTTTTGAACATTGGACAGCCTGTGTTACAAGTGATGACCGTTTTGAGTTTTGTGTCTAGAGTTTTGAAAAATGACATCAAGGTTCTGAAATTAGTGACAAAGTGATTGTAAAAAACTGTATATTCATCCTATTTAATGTGCTCTTTTAAAATGTACTTTTCTTTTTTATGTTGCCATTTCTGTTCTACCAATGTTTCAGTTGTTAGCCAAAGATTGACAGAGTACATCTCATACACACAGGCCAGACAGCAAAGATTTCTTTTTGAAATTCAATTACAAATGCTGCATGAACTCATCAATACGATTAGAGCTCCTGAAAGCAATATAACTAACTCACTCTACAGCATCTCATTAGCAGTGAAAAGAAACCAAGAAAGTTGGGACAGTCGACTGTTTACCACTATGTAACATCACCTTTTCTTTTAATAACACTTATTAAGCACTTGGGCACTGAAGACACCACTTGGTTAAGTTTAGCAAGCGGGATTTTCCCCCATTCATCCATTATGCATTTCCTCAGCTGCGCAACTGCACAGGGCCTTCGTTGTCTTAATTTGCACTTCATAGTGCGCCACACATTCTCAATTCGGAGACAGGTCAGGACTGCAGGCAGGCCATGCTAGCACCCGCACTCTCTGCCTACGCAACCATGCGCTTGAAATCTGGGCAGAATGTGGTTTGGCGTTATCCTGCTGAAAAATGCAGGTACGTCCCTGGAAAAGACGATGTCTGGATGGCAGCATATGTTGCTCCAAAATGTGTACATCTCTTTCTGCAAAAATGGTGCCCTCACAGATGTGCGAGTTACATGACAGACACTCATACACACTGTCACACCCATACACACACAAACACACACTTTCACAGACAGACACACGCACACACACACACACACACACACACACACTTTCACAGACAGACAGACAGACAGACACACTTTCACACACAATCACTTTCACAGACAGACACACACACACACTTTCACACAGAGACAGACACACACACACTTACATACATACATACATACATACATACAGTGAGGGAAAAAAGTATTTGATCCCCTGCTGATTTTGTACATTTGCCCACTGACAAAGAAATGATCAGTCTATAATTTTAATGGTAGGTGTATTTTAGCAGTGAGAGACAGAATAACAACAAGAAAATCCAGAAAAATGCATTTCAAAAAAGTTATAAATTGATTTGCATGTTAATGAGGGAAATAAGTATTTGACCCATTTTCAATGCCCTGGCTTAGGGAAGGAGGTTCTCACCCATGATTTGACGGTACATGGCCCCGTCCATCGTCCCTTTGATGCGGTGCAGTTGTCCTGTCCCCTTAGCAGAAAAACAGCCCCAAAGCATAATGTTTCCACCTCCATGTTTGATGGTGGGAATGGTGTTCTTGGGGTCATTCCTCCTCCTCCAAACACGGCGAGTTGAGTTGATGGCAAAGAGCTTGATTTTGGTCTCATCTGAGACCACTTTCACCCAGTTCTCCTCTGAATCATTCAGATGTTCATTGGCAAACTTCAGACGGGTCTGTACATGTGCTTTCTTGAGCAGGGGGACCTTGCGGGCGCTGCTGGATTTCAGTCCTTCACGGCATAGTGTGTTACCAATTGTTTTCTTGGTGACTATGGTCCCAGCTACCTTGAGATCATTAACAAGATCCTCCCATGTAGTTCTGGGCTGATTCCTCACCGTTCTCATGATCATTGAAACTCCACGAGGTGAGATCTTGCATGGAGCCCCAGACTGAGGGAGACTGACAGTTATTTTGTGTTTCTTCCATTTGCGAATAATCGCACCAACTGTTGTCACCTTCTCACCAAGCTGCTTGGTGATGGTCTTGTAGCCCATTCCAGTCTTGTGTAGGTCTACAATCTTGTCCCTGACATCCTTGGACAGCTCTTTGGCCATGGTGGAGAGTTTGGAATCTGATTGATTGATTGCTTCTGTGGACAAGTGTCTTTTATACAGGTAACGAGCTGAGATTAGGAGCACTCCCTTTAAGAGAGTGCACCTAATCTCAGCTCGTTACCTGTATGAAAGACACTTGTCCACAGAAGCAATCAATCAATCAGATTCCAAACTCTCCACCATGGCCAAAGAGCTGTCCAAGGATGTCAGGGACAAGATTGTAGACCTACACAAGGCTGGAATGGGCTACAAGACCATCACCAAGCAGCTTGGTGAGAAGGTGACAACAGTTGGTGCGATTATTCGCAAATGGAAGAAACACAAAATAACTGTCAGTCCCCCTCAGTCTGGGGCTCCATGCAAGATCTCACCTCGTGGAGTTTCAATGATCATGAGAACGGTGAGGAATCAGCCCAGAACTACATGGGAGGATCTTGTTAATGATCTCAAGGTAGCTGGGACCATAGTCACCAAGAAAACAATTGGTAACACACTATGCCTAGAAGGAACGAAATCCTGCAGCGCCCGCATGGTCCCCCTGCTCAAGAAAGCACATGTACAGACCCGTCTGAAGTTTGCCAATGAACATCTGAATGATTCAGAGGAGAACTGGGTGAAAGTGGTCTCAGATGAGACCAAAATCAAGCTCTTTGCCATCAACTCAACTCGCCGTGTTTGGAGGAGGAGGAATGACCCCAAGAACACCATTCCCACCATCAAACATGGAGGTGGAAACATTATGCTTTGGGGCTGTTTTTCTGCTAAGGGGACAGGACAACTGCACCGCATCAAAGGGACGATGGACGGGGCCATGTACCGTCAAATCATGGGTGAGAACCTCCTTCCCTAAGCCAGGGCATTGAAAATGGGTCAAATACTTATTTCCCTCATTAACATGCAAATCAATTTATAACTTTTTTGAAATGCATTTTTCTGGATTTTCTTGTTGTTATTCTGTCTCTCACTGCTAAAATACACCTACCATTAAAATTATAGACTGATCATTTCTTTGTCAGTGGGCAAACGTACAAAATAAGCAGGGGATCAATTACTTTTTTCCCCCACTGTACATACATATATATGGAAAAGAAACATTACAAGTATAAATCACAATAAGATGTAATAAGGTACAGATAAACAAAGTGTAATAAAATGTGATCTGTTTGAAAATGCAGGGACGTCACTGGAAAAGATGATGTCTGGATGGCAGCATATGTTGCTCCAAAATGTGTACATCTCTTCTGCAAAAATGGTGCCCTCACAGATGTGCGAGTTACATGACAGACAGACAGACAGACAGACACTCACACACACTGTCACACCCACACACACACTTTCACAGAGAGACATATACACACACACACACACACACACACACACACACTTTCACACAGAGACAGGCACACACACGTACAGACACACACACTAACTTTCACACAGAGACAGACACACACACACACACACACACACACATACATACATACATATGGAAAAGAAACAATACTTTTATAAATCACAATAAGATGTAATAAAGTACAGAAAAACTAAATGTAAGAAAATGTGATCTTTAATACACACAAATATGTATGGCTGGTCGGATGCGTCTTGGACTCGGGTTCCTCTTCATTACGTATAACGCTTTTGCCTTTTGCTAAAGCTTTCCGTGGAGGGGATCGTGGGTGAGTTTGTACCATTCTTGGGGGGCTCTGCCTTGTTGGGGCGGAGCTGTGATCCAGGTGAACAGCAGATCGGGCATAGGTGGGCATGTGGGCAGAGGAGTAGGAAGGCCGGTCAAGCAAATAAGCTAGCTAAGGTACGCAGCAGCAGCAAGCAGCCCCCCCATCCAGACAGCCAGCCAGTCTGGCTGGCAGTGACTGAGTGGTTGACAGACGGCAAGCAACAGAATGTTCATGCTCTGTGATGTCATAGCAGTCAGCTGAGAGAGGCTCGTGATGTCATCGCTGAGCTGGCTGGCTGGCTGGCTGGCTCTGTGTGTGTGTGTCTGTGTCTGTCTGTTTTTCTGTTTGTCAGTCTGTCTGTCTGTCTCTCTCTCTCTCTCTCTCCCTCTCAATTCAATTCATTTGTATTGTCAAAGCAATTGGACATACATACATACATACATATATGTAGCGTAAGGTACACTTATACATTTCAATTAAAGAAGTTAATTCATAGTATCACCTTATCACGAATCCTGGAGTCTTGTAGAACTCAATTTCTGTAATAATTGGACGCAGACACCAATTCCAAAGATATAAATTGTCAAATTTATTTAAAAACAAAGACTAAATGTAGCACTACACTAATTATACAAAAGGGAAAAACTAATTAAAATTCAACTCTAGATCAACAAATCAAAGACAAATCACTTCCGTGACCAAATCAAAGACCATGGGATCCCATAGGATAACACACAAATCGTTAAACAAAAAAGGTTATAAACACATTGACTACAATACCGGTTAGTAATTCTAGGAATCACTAAGAAACAGTTGAAAGTGCTAAATTGCAGTTTCAGATGATGAAAAAAAACTGTAACTGATGGGATATGTAGTACTTTATACTCGAGTGGTCTATGCGATTACACCCTGTTGGTGTTATTAAGAACGCCAAGTACCAGAATGCAGAGCGGGACTGTTTTTTGTGCCGTGACTTGTCGGGGGAAAAAGGCGCAGAAAAAACGGACGAGAAGGTGAAGGTAGTATGGCGGTGATGCACGCGTTGGTGAAGTGGGAAAGCGGGGTCGACAAAGACTCTTACAGCGTGATTCCCACTGCTTGCTTTCGCAATTTTGATTTATTCAGCATTGCTGATGATGACGAAGAGACGACTCGAAACTTCAGAGCAGAGTGGAGAGACACGAACAAACCTCCAAAAGGTGGATGGCCTGTCCATGAAGCGCAGATCATTATGACTGGTAACAATGTTTATTTAAAAAAAAAACATTAAAGTCTTTACATGCTATTTGATATATACAATCACAGTATATTTGAAATGAATGTTTAAGTTATTAATGTGTTGTACTTCTAACATACTCTTATAACATGGTAGGTGGTGGTGAGGGCGCTAAAACTCGTCATACTTGACTGGCATTTGTAAGAACGATTTATTGTGTGTTGTGCTTTACAATAAAATCCCCCAAATCACAAAATAAATTAAACCAGATATAATTTAACTTCAGTTTTGATTCAGTGTTGGCTGTTCATCTTAATTTGTATGGTCAAAGCACAGTATTTTTATGACAAATAAATATAATCCCCAAATATCTGTGGACATAATGCAGGGTTTTATTTATTTTATTTTTATTTTAGGAAAAGAAGGCGAACTAAGAAGAAAACTTAATGAACTAACAAAAATGCCCTGTCCTAAAATGAAGAGAGTACCTAAACCAAACAAAAAACTTCAAATTTCAGATGATAGTGACCTTGATGAACCACAGTTACCGGTGAGATAATTACTGCAAATATTAAATAAATGTATTGCAGGATTGTTTTTTTTTAATCATATTCATATATATATATATATATATATTTTCATTTTAAACTCTCTTCCTCTCTGAATACAGCACAAAATAAGAAAGAAAACCGATGGAGCTTCAAGAATTAGATCCCGTCATATTCTACAGACATTTAAAGAGTCCAGTGAAGTTGAGCTACAGCAAAACGTTAAGCAGCTCGAAAAGGAAAACACAAGACTTAAAAATGAAAACCAATGTCTTCGAAACCGTATGGTTGATGGTAAGTTTTTTTATTTATAGCAAATAATTCCTTACCTTGATAAATGTTATTCTTCAGTAATTTAGATTCCAGAGTAATGTATTATAGTTGATCATACTGAAGTAATCTAGAACCACAATACAGACTCTTAATGTGCACTGTCTAATAGTTTAATAATACTGATTATTAAATAAAGTTTTTCAACATAACTTCATAATCCTACATTAATGACTATATGCATTACATTAGACCTGGTAATTCTTGTATTTTATCTTTTTTATTTTTTTTGTAGCTAATGTTAATGACCCACAAAAAGGTCAGTTTGCCAATAACATAGAGCAAGTCTCTCAAGTATAATTGCAGGCATTGATGGTTTTGTTTTCACTTTGTATTAAATATATTACTAGAAATGATTATCATTTAATACTAAGGTTTTTTTCTCCAGAGATTCCAGACCTTTTGGACAATCTGAAAAAAATTGTAACAAAAGCCACATTTATCAGCAATGAAGACAAAAGTGTGTCACCATCAAGTGGTTCTGACAGCCCCACAGCAAATTGTTCTGAATCTGACAAAGAATCACCAAAACAGGTATAACACTCTTGGTCTACAATATTACAAAGACAAGGTAAAAATATATATATTGAAAACAAATATTGGTTGTAAACAATCTAATGATGCTACATTATCAGTTATATTCATAGTTATAGTTGATAATAAGAATGTAATTGAATTATGGGTGTCACAGATTCACTGACTTTATTATGTCTGTAAATTAATAAACTTAGAATTGAGACATACTGTGGTCTTTAATAACACATTTCTGTAACAAAATCACAGCCTTACTGATAATGTATTCCACTTAACATAATATAAGAATAGTTTGGGGATAAACTTGTTTTTTATTTACCATTGTCTTTTAGGTGGAAAAGTTCCCAGGCACTGGAGTTTACATTGACAAACTGTCCTGGATCCTTGCAGAGAGGTGCAGCACGAATACGTCATATGCAAGAACCCTGACGGTTGCTGTCTTTGACTTTCCAACATTATTAAAGAGCAATCTTCGTGGTGGTGGCAGCAAGAGAGATCCAACTTCGGAGAAAAAGACACCTCTGGATCGCTTAAAGGTGGAAGCCATATATGGTATGTAAATGCTGTTGTACAAAATTTCTAACTCTCCTTTTTAACTGTATAGAACACAAAGGGTTAGCATTTGAAATGTTCCTTTGGCCTTTGTTTTAGTTTCAGAGACTAGAGTTAATTTATTAATAAATAATAATACCTTACATGTAGCAGCTGGAAAGATCCCGAAGTGCTCTACAGACTCACTTCACCCACCACCCTCTGGGGTGCAGCCATTTTGTACCAGCAGATTACTACACAGCAGTAAAGGTGGAGTCATAACAAATTTGTTAGACCTGATTGAGGGAAGCCTGACTTAGAATTCAGCCACGTCACTCTTTCAACAACACCTTGTAAATCACCTTGGATTAATGCTTCAGACATATTAATACATAATAATAATGAATAGTGCCATGGGATCCTTGACAATATAAACTTTCATGTCTCATTTAAATTTGACTTTTGAGCAAATACTTCACATTTCAGTCCAGTTGTGCCACATCAATGTAATGCTTAAGCAAGGTATTAATGGAGAAAAGACTGCCTTTGCATAGCTGCTTCGCCAAGTACAGATTTTACTATGAACTAGTGTAAGACAAGTTTAAGAGCATACACCAAAACATTTAAATACACCCACACACAAAAATGTTGATTTACTGTGGCAATATGTAACTAATGAACCCTTCTCAAAGATATGTGGTATGTTTATTAAAAGATTTTTATATATCTATGTGCAAGTCATTAAATCTATGTGATACATGTTTTTTAGGGGCTACCTTGAAAAAATTGCCCAGTACCCCAAAGAGTGTAATTGGTGGTGCAATTAACAGCAAGATAAATGAACTACGACACAGAATGAAACCAGAGTGAAGATTTGAAGAACCAGATCTGTATTTTTTGTTTTGTTTTCAACAGGGTTGGGGTCAATTCCAATTCAATTTTTAATTCCCTTTTCAATTCAATTCCAATAAAGAATATTCTGTGAATGCAAAAAGTAATTGCAATTTTGAATTGATTTGTAGGAGGAATTGGAATTGAAAAACAGGAATTGACCCCAACCATGGTTTTCAGTGAGTGTTGTACAAATTGATAGGTCAGGGTTTCTGTAAAAACTTAATAGAGGCCAGCAGGCGTGCACGATCTGGGAAAAACTGCTCCACTACAACAGACCTCTTTCCCTTCGTTTTCTCTAAAAACCTCCTGATATCCTTCACTGCAGCTCTGACTCACCGAGGACGAGGAGGCGAGAGAGGAATCCGTGAAGCCGCCCTCACTGTCACTCCGAGCCGCGATGCTCCAGCGTGTAGCCGGACCTTTCCCCACCAAGCCGCTCGCTACCCCAGCTTCACTACTGTGCCACCACTTCTTTTACTGCCACTATTTACCAACACCGTCCGTGCTCCCTCCCAGCACCTTCTTAGTGCGTTTTTTCCACCCGGCGCCTCGGCTTGTACCGCCGAGCCTGGCCCTGCCTCCTCCTCGGCTACACCCTGTGTGTCTGTCCGCCCGTCTGCTGGCTGCTGAGGTTGTTCCTCGTCACTAACCAGCGCCCCGTGCACCGCCTCAACACCATCTCCCCCCGGCGTCTCGGTCGTCACTATCCCCCGCTGCCTCGACCCCGTCCCCCAGCTGTGCGTCATCGCCTCCGGGCAGCTCTTCCCCCGTCACGGCATCAGTGGTACCATCGGTCCGACCGGCGACTGTCTCCTCCGCCGGGGCTCGATCTCTGTCTGCCCGCTGCATCTGTGGCTGCGGGCCGGTGTCTCTATTCCTCCCCGCGTCGCCCCGCTCCTCCTCCCGCTCCCTGTCCTGCTCGGGACAGTTCCTCACGACATGCCCCTCGCTCCCACACCTGAAACACTTCATGGACTCCGAAGTAG
This sequence comes from Amia ocellicauda, assembly GCF_036373705.1. Classification (NCBI taxonomy): domain Eukaryota; kingdom Metazoa; phylum Chordata; class Actinopteri; order Amiiformes; family Amiidae; genus Amia; species Amia ocellicauda. Next base: position 1,050,427 of record NW_027102865.1, read on the forward strand.
CGAACACGACGTAGTCGGTATTGTCGATCTTAAATTTAAAAATGACATTAAGATCCTCATTGATGTTATTGAGGATCATATACAGCTGCCTTCGGAAGGACACGACGTGTTTCAGTTGCGGGGCTTTGCAGCCCAGCGGGACCCTCTTAATGCTGGACATCAGCTGCCCGAGCCGGTGCGGATGAACGGAGGGACGTTAGACAGCGTTACCTTCCGGGCAGGAGCAGCGAGCGGCAACACCGGGGTGAAAGTGTCGTCTAACACTGTGCCATTAGCCACTAGCTGATTGAGCAGATCAGTGGTTTTTAAGAAGATAACAATGGCAGCAGACTTGATATTTTCACACCCTGCTACCTCCCCAACCGCTAACACACACTGCTCTAGGGGGCAGAACTGCACCGGAGCGATCTTGACTCCATGGCGTCGGGTCAGTTTTTCAAAAGACGCATTCAGGGGGTCCGACCCCCCGACCCGGGAAGAACTACCGGTACTCCCCCCTCCCCTCCCCTGTTCCCCCACAATAAGAAAAGCACTGAAAACAGAAGACAAAATAAACAAACTGAAAAAAGTAAAGCAACAAAAAAACACAGCCAAAGGACAGAGCTCTCAGCAGCACTCCCGCTCACTGCAGACCCCTCCCACACACTCCCAGCTGAGAGAGAGAGAGAGTTAGTGTCTGTCTGTCTCTCTCTCTCTGTAGATGCATCATAGGGAACATATGTAACAATCTCTCTTTTTGTTTACCAAAAATGAGAATGAACGTATTTCAAGTGGGTGTTGCCTTGGTTGGAAACGTTTTAAGATTATTTATGAAGTGTAAAGTGGATTTGTCTCAGTTCTCCGTAGTTTTCAATGTATGTGCCATTCAGTAGCGTTCATGTTACAGATGTTTTGATTATCTTTATGATTTGGTTGACTCTAATTGGGGGCAGGTAAGCAGTGCTGACCTGAAGCTGGTCTCTGTTCGCAGTATTAGCGGGGGTCAGTGCCGTGAGCTTCAGGGCCAGCTGACTCAGGGGACTCTTTTCAGGGCTGAACTCTTGGGTTTGGAGGACCTTGTACTGCAGTGAGTCTGACTCACTTTTCTTCAGGTGCACCAGAATTGCAGTGCTCTTTTCTTTATATTAATGAGAGTTGGGTAGCGGCCTTATTCTGCCCTGCATGCGTGGTTTGGTGTGTTCTTCTTCTGATTGTGTAGAAAGCTCTTCTTGTTTTGTCTTTGAGTGCCTTCACTGCCAGGTTAAAGTCAGGGGTGCTGAGGACCATGTTGAACAATTTAAGCTCAGCCTCCTGCAGTTGTGCGCTGCTGTGTTTGAGCATCTCAGTGCTGATGCTGTCCGGGATGCAGGCTTTTCTGGGTGGAAGTGCCTGGAGCTTTTTAGATATTTCCTGTAGGGTGATTGGAGCATCAGTTGGGTTTTGATTATTTTTAATTGATTGTTCGAGTAATTTCAGTTTTTCCCTGGGTTCAATTTGTTTGTGTGTCAGATCATTTTGTTGGATATCTTTATAAAGCTTTTCAAAGTATTTTTTCCAAATGGTTCCATTTTGTATTGCCAATTCTTGTTGTTTTGTTGAATTTAAATTGTTCCACATTTCCCAGAACTGGATGTTTTTGATTGGATAGGTGCCTTAAATTTGTTCGTATTGATTTACACTCATCATCAAACCATGTCTGTGTGTGTGTGTGATTCTGGTTTATCTTTTTCTTTGTCTTTTTAAGATTTGCCATTGTGGCTGCAATTTTAAATATTTGATTGATATCATTTATGGCCAGATTTAGTCCTGAGATGTCAGGCTGATACTGTGAGCTGAGGAAAGAGTTGATGATGTTGGTTATTTCTGTAGAACTGATTGCTTTGTTAAATTCCTCTGTGCTGATTGGAGCCCATCTGTATGTTTAATTAAGGTTGTACAGCTTACCGGGCTGTGTCTGTGTGTTGCTGGCCTGACTTCTGCTTTTCAGAATCGATTTGCAATGGTCATTTTGACCAATTAAGCCCAAGAATTGAGTCAATTAAGTTGTCAAGGACTACCCAGTGAAGACGTGAACTCACGACTAGGTCACACTGTGAGCTCACCAGAGCAGACATTACACTGAGCTCACTGTGAGCTCACTTAGCGCTTTTCCAGCGACATGGTGCCGGTGCTGGAGCCGGAGCTGCTGCTCGGCCTGGAATCCAGCTGATCTTTTTTGAACCGGCCCGCTTTTCCACCGGTTTTGACGTCACTGGATGTGGGCGTTCCCAAGCATGGAGTAGTAGTGGAGAAACACAGCAATAGTAATCAGCACAGAGGCGACTGCGTCTTTAAACCCCATTTAACATCACAATCAAACTCATTCCGCGTCTATGGCAAATCGTAACCCTAATGTTACAAATGTTCCCTAAATATGTGTTTTGCAGAATACACAAGCAAACGTTATGGAATATCAGCATTTTATCGACACACATGATAGAACTTATTGTTCTTTAACATTGATGAGAATAATTAACATGAATAAACTTACTGCTGAAGATGTAACCCTTACCCAGTGGCTAACCCTAACTATGTTACAAATGTTCCCTAAACACTTATTTTGCAGGATCAATAAAAAATTGTTAGGATTTTTTAAACTTTTACTGACACACATAGTTAATAGCAATGTGTTATAACTTTACCGAAAATAATAATCTGTATATCTTTAATTGTTTAGACGTTATTAAGATATAATGCATCTTTCACATAGGGAACATTTGTAACATGTTAGGAAAAACAAACAAATGATTTGAAAATATTCATAATCATACAATTTGTCAGGCTTCATAAGAATGGTATTTATAACATACTCTGTAAAAATCAAGCAAATAGCATTTGTGGTTCACGAGAAAATATATATATATATATATATATATATAATCAAAGCTATCAGACTATAGCAGCCGGTGTATGAAGACACATACGATTATACAGCATTATTTGGCAGCTTCGCAAGACCTAATTTGAAACGTTGTTGGTAAGTTAGATAATTAGTGGGGACCCTCTATTTGCAGTTCTTCCCCTCCATAATTGCTAAAATAAAGTTTTACTGACATTTTATTGACCCTACCACTGCATAGGGCACATCTGTAACATGAACGCTACTGAATGGCACATACATTGAAAACTACGGAGAACTGAGACAAATCCACTTTACACTTCGTAAATAATCTTAAAACGTTTCCAACCAAGGCAACACCCACTTGAAATACGTTCACTCTCATTTTTGGTAAACAAAAAGAGAGACTGTTACATATGTTCCCTATGATGCATCTACAGAGAGAGAGAGAGAGAGAGAGAGAGAGAGAGAGGTGCTAAGGCACATTTGTAACATAAATTAGGGAACATTTGAAACATGCTTAGGGAACATTCATAAGAACATAAGAACATAAGAAAGTTTACAAACGAGAGGAGGCCATTCGACCCATCATGCTCGTTTGGTGTCCATTAATATCTAAGTGATCCATGGATCCTATCCAGTCTATTTTTAAATGTTCCCAAACTTTCAGCTTCTACCACTTTCCATCTTGAATGCCTTGAAGCCCAATTTCCATTTGTGTCCCCTGGTTCGTGTGTCCCTGCTGATCTGGAAAAGCTCCTCTGGTTTGAGGAACCTTTCATGATTTTGAAGACTTGGATCAAGTCCCCACGTAATCTCCTCTGTTCCAGGGTGAAAAGGTTCAGTTCCCTCAGTCTCTCCGAGTAGGACTTTCCCTTCAGACCTGGAATAAGTCTGGTTGCTCTCCTCTGAACTGCCTCTAAAGCAGCAATATCCTTCTTGAAGTGTGGTGCCCAGAACTGTACACAGTATTCCAGATGAGGTCTAGCGCATTGTACAGTCTTAACATTACTTCCCTTGTTTTAAATTCTACACTTTTGACGATATACCCTAGCATTCTGTATGCCTTTTGTATTGCTTCCCCACATTGTTTAGAGGGAGAAAGTGAATCCACATAGATTCCTAGGTCTTTCTCATGCATTACTTCATCTAGATCTGTACCTCCCATAGTGTAATTATAGTGGACATTTTTGTTTCCTGCATGTATTACCTTGCACTTGTCCACATTGAATTTCATTTGCCAGGTGTCAGCCCACAACTGAATTTATCTAAGTTCCTCTGAATAGCATGTGCTGCCAAGATTGTATCTGCTAAGCCACCTATTTTAGTATCATCTGCAAATTTGACAAGGTTGCTAAGTATCCCAGAGTCCAGATCATTAATATAGATTAGAAAAAGCAAAGGCCCTAGTACTGATCCCTGTGGAACTCCACTAACAACCTCACTCCAGTTAGAAGTGACTCCTCTAATCTGTTTCCTATACATCAACCAGTTCATAATCCATCTACTTACATGACCCTGAATGCCTACAGCTTCCAATTTGAGGATCAGTCTTTGGTGTGGAACCTTATCAAAAGCTTTTTGGAAATCTAAGTATATCATATCATATGCTTTCACGTGATCTACAGCTGCAGTTGCATGTTCAAAAAAATTTATTAAGTTAGTAAGACATGATCTGCCTCGTCTAAACCCATGTTGACTATCTCCAAGAATATGTTTTTCATTGAGATGCTCCTCTATTTTCTCCACTTTCTTGTGGATTGGTATGAAATTTGCTGTCTTCCAGTCAGTGGGAACATCCCCTGTTCTAAGTGTCATTTGGAATAATCGAGTTAGCGGCCTATACATAATTTCCCTCATTTCTTTAAGTACTGTTGGAAATATCCCATCTGGCCCAGGTGATTTGTTTGATTTTAATTCTGCTAGTCCCTTTAGTACCTCCTCCTTATTTATCCTCATCTCTCTTAGGGTTTGACTGGACTGATTGTCAACCTGTGGCATGTCATCTGTTTTTTCTTTTGTAAAAACCTCTGTGAAATACTCATTTAGAATATTTGCCACATCTTGTTCGTTTTCCAAGATACCTCCATTTTTGCCCTTTATCTGTTTCACCTCCTCCTTAATTGACCGCTTGCTGTTGTAGTATTGAAAAAAGCTCTTTGCATTCGTTATAGAGCTATGTTTCTTTCTATTTCCCTCTTTGCTTTCCTGATCCCTTTCTTAAGATCTATTTGCAGTTCACCATATTCTTTGTATTTTGTTTAGTCTCTATCCCTTTTGTATGCGCTATACCACATTTTCTCTCTCTTCAAATTTTTTTGCATACTTCCATTAAACCATTTTGGCCAATGTTTTTTGGTCCTCAATTTGCTAAGTTTTGGTATAAATTTCTCCTGAGCCTCAAGTAGTATATTCTTAAATATACCCATCCATTTTCAACTGAATCTGATCCAGTGTGCTCCAGTCTACCTCTTCCAAGTGTCGCCTCATACCTTCAAGGTTTGCTTTTCTAAAATTGTAGACCATTGCTTTAGACTTGGGCCTTGTTTCTAGAAAGAATGCCTCAAAGATGACCATATTGTGATCACAGTTTGCTATTGATTCTATAACTAATGTCCCTCTGACTCTATCTAACATCTCGGTTATTTGAAGGGAAATCTGTCAAGGTCACTGTTAAGGTACAACGCTTCAGTTGAAGCAGCCCTTCGGATCCCAGTGAATCGGGCAGTCAGGCCAGTCAGCGTTTCAGCTACAGGGGAGACTTTTCAGCAGGAGACGAGCGCTCGGGAAGAAAAATGCACAGACACAGAAGTAGTCCGTTCGTTTATCTTCAGTTTATTTAAAGTTTCACACAGCCTTTATACAGTCTAACAAACATCTTCAGTGATAGTTACGGGGCAGTCCCGATATGTAGTTACACACCATAATAGTACTGATTTTGCAGTGTTCCCACAGGTACACATGTCATGCCTCGTGGGAATGTTATTGTCCGAGGATGTGTGTAACCCATAATATATTTGTGTTTCGGGAAGGGGAAAATGTAGCACATACTGTACGAACAACATGTTTTGTGTCTGCCACAGCTGCTTGGATTACAAGCAGTTCTGCAAGCTATTTCAGCAGTGTGCATAAGACATAGATAATAAGTAAAGTTATGAATAACTCACAGTTCCTAACTAGTAACTTACTGGAAAGTTTCCTATATTTTCTAACAGTTATACAGTGGGTATATACAATACATAGGAGGCAATTTTACCCCAACAGTCACCGTTGACAATTGGAAACAGCTCCTCAGTGGAATATGCCAGTAATGAGGACATAAGTGTACAAACATAAAGAAAGTCCTGCTATTACAAACTGCCAGCAAATGCATGTAATGCATTACTCATCTATTCAAAATACCTAGTTTACTGCATTACTATGATTATTATTATCCAATATAGAAATATATTAACACATTAGTCTCAGTAACGTGCATTTTTCACCTTTAATTGTGTGTAATTTCCAGGAAAATAGTGTTGATACATTTTGAATAGTCAGTGAAACATATCAATTTTCAAAGACTTCATGTCCCTCTTAACAGCCCTAGCAAACAATGCATTTACAGCATATTAATAAATAAAGAATACTTTAAGGGGGATGGTGTAAAACATCCATAGGAACAGCAGAGAAACTGTAAGTTAAACATGAACCTGAGATATTTCCACAATGTTTCTGGGTTAAAAAATAGGATCACCGAATAAATAAGCAAGTAAATCTTAAAGTACAGCTATAAATAATTCATTTTTGTAAGGATATTATACATTATTGACAATGTTTACTGTATCAGTTGTTAAAACCCCTAAAAAGAGCACATTATAAATGGTCAATGTGATATATTTCCAGCACACAATCCCCAAAGAAATGACAGGAATTTAGGACTGTGTTGTGGAAATACCATTTTAACTTGTATAAAAGGAAAGCTTTAAAGTTAATCTCTACTTTCTTTGGGTCTCAAATATTTAATTCTTAATTCCCCTAACTGGTCTTGGTTTGTATCGTTGAAATGCAATTTGATCACAGAATTTATCTATTTAACATGTCAAACAGTAGGTGGCAGAGTTTACATTACATTATTTGTCATTTAGCAGACGCTCTTATCCAGGGCGACTTACATTTGTACCCATTTATTATTATTATTATTATTATTATTATTATTATTATTATTATTATTATTATTAATATTTTTATTTCTTGGCAGACGCCCTTATCCAGGGCGACTTACAACATAACTGCAAAAATACAGTGAAGTACAATCAATCAATCAATCCATTTTTATTTGTATAGCGCCCTTCGCAGGGTAGCCACAGAGTGCTTTACAGACTGGTAAACATACAACAAACGTACAGCAAAATAAAAAACATAAATACAATAAAATCAAATATAGACCTGTAAACATTTTACATGATCTAGAATAAAGTGAGTGAACATTTAAGTAAATAAAGCATTTAGGAACGGAGGAGAGAAAAACAAGAAAACTCCTAAGGATGGCATGTAGGAGAAAATGAATCTCTGGGGGTCCACGGCCTAGGGCCTAGGCCTAATGGTTGCCTCCCCTCCAGGCAGTATACTTATTACAGCAGCAAGGAGATCAGAAAGTTCTTTATCGGTGCTGCTGGCTGTGGTCTTCCCTGTGGAGGAGGCCTCTCGCTGGCCATCGGGGGTGGAGGGTTTGGACCATCAATAGGCTTTGGGTTGCGATGGCTCATCAAACCTTGGGTGTGGATGCCCCGTTGACCCTCCATTGTGAGGTGCTTCTGGGATGGGTTGTGCCTCATCAGACGGGTAGGGAGGTGCCAGTCCCTTTAGTGCTTTAAATGTTAATAAGAGCACTTTAAAGTCTATCCTGTAGTGCACGGGCAGCCAGTGAAGAGAAGCCAATACTGGAGTGATGTGTTCATGTTTTTATGTTTTTGTTAGGATTCTTGCAGCAGCATTTTGGACTGAAGTGCACAAATAGCTCTGTTTGTGCTGCCTGACAGAATGGCATTACAGTAGTCCAATCTAGATGTAACAAATGCGTGTATCAATTTCTCAGTGTCCTGTAACGAGAGGAATTGTCTTAGTCTAGCAATGTTTCTAAGCTGGAGGAAGGAAGATCTCGACACATTCTGAATGTGTGATTCAAAAGATAGATTATGATCACAGATGACACCCAGGTTTCATGCCATCCCCTTAGGGGAGAAATTAAAGTTATCATTACTCAGTTTTGTTAGTGAATGATGAACAGTTCGATTTTTGTCTCCTAAAATTATGACTTCTGTTTTGTCAGAATTAAGCATAAGAATTTTTTTTCTCATCCATGTTTTAATCTCAGACAGACAGCAGATTCGTTTTTCTAGGTCTATGGTGTTGTTAGGATTTACTGACAGATATAATTGTGTGTCGTCTGCGTAACTGTGAAAGTTAATATTATGTCGTCGAATGATATCACCTAAAGGGAGCATGTACAATGAAAAAAGTATAGGTCCGAGGACTGAGCCCTGTGGGACTCCGTACTTAACCTCAGTTAAATTTGAGTGGTTCTCGTTAATCTGTGCATATTGGAGTCTGTTTGACAGATATGATTTAAACCATGAAAGCACATTGCGAGATAGGCCAATACTGTTTTCTAAGCGGTGTATCAAGATTTTGTGGTCGATTGTGTCAAAAGCAGCACTTAAGTCTAATAAAATAATAACACTGGTGTGCCCTACATTGGAGGACTGAAACACGTCATTCAATACTTTTAACAGGGCCGTTTCTGTACTAAGGCCGGAACGGAAGCCTGATTGAAATTCTTCATAAAGATGATTATCGGTTAAAAAAGCTTGCAGTTGGTTTTCAACTACTTTCTCTAGAACCTTAGAAAGGAAGGGAAGGTTTGAGATAGGTCGATAGTGTTTAAGTTGGTTAGGGTCGACACTGGGTTTCTTAAGAAGTGGTTTAATTACAGCTATTTTAAATGATTCAGGAACAGATCCTGAGAATAAAGAGACATTGATAATATTGTGTATTCTGTGAATAATTCATGGCAGAGATTGTTTTAGCAGTTTAGTGCGTATAGGGTCTAGTGCGCAGGTTGTTGTTTTCATTTTAGTAATTAAGGAGACCAATTCCTGGTGATTTACTACGTTAAATGAGTCCAAGGTAGGCAGGGGCTGTGAAGGACTGCATGTGTCAGCTATAGTATCTGTGTATGTTTCCTGTTCTATCCGTTTTCTAATGCTGTTAACTTTGCTATTGAAATGATCCATGAAGTCACTACAGGTGAAATTGGGGGGGATGACCTCTGAAGGCTTTACCTTCTGGTTAGTAAGTGTCGCTATTGTATTAGAAAGAAAACGCGGGTTATTCTTATGCGTCTCTATTAAATTGGAGTAGTAGGCAGACCTAGCAGAGGACAGGGCCTGCTTGTATCTTATTATACTGTCATTCCATGCCATGTGAAGACCTCTAGTTTTGATTCTCTCCATTTACGCTCACATCTACGGCATTCTGTTTTAAGTGAGCGAGTGTGTTCGTCAAACCACGGTGAGTGTTTTGTTGGTTTTTATTTGTCGTGTCCTTAATGGGGCTACTAAAGCAGTGCTTAGTGTATTGTTGAAATTATTTAATAATTCATCTGCAGATCCTTCTTTTGATAAAGCTAGCATTTGGCAACAGGGTAGTGAATTTATGAATAGCAGTGGGATTTAGGCAGCGAGTTTCTATGTTCCTTTCCGTGTGTCTAATTCTACTCCTCCTACAAGGCAATCAATCATTACAAATTAAATTTAGCTAAAACAGCAATTCAAAATAATACATTTTACAATTTTCAATTTACAATTTACACAAGTACAGTAAGTGACATCCTACATCCTTGACAGTGAAAGCTAAGTGCTGTCAAGATGTAGGGTCACAGTCAAGGGCTACGGGAAAGGGAGCAAGGAGGAAAACAATCAAGAACGCGAGAAGCATAATACAACTGTGAAGTGCTATCTAGCAGGGATAGAGGACTAATATTACAAGTGCTGTCGGAAGAGATGCGTCTTGAGTAAGTGCCGGAATGAGGTCAAGGACTCTGCTGTTTTGACTTCGGTGGGCAGGTCGTTCCACCATTTAGGTGCCAGGGATGAGAAGGAGCGGTTCTGGAGGAGGCAGAGTTGGTCTATACAACTGGGTATTTTACTGGAGCAATCTAAGTGAAGTACCTTGCTCAAGGGTACAACAGCACTGCCCCACCTGGGATTTGAACCCAAAACCCACAATATGAGTCCAGAGCCCTAAGCACTACTCCACAGTGTTGCATTAATCACAGACTGTACCAAGGCTCCATGTGATTCTTTATTGCACTTATACTGTTATTATTGTTTATTTGATTTAATTTTAATTATTCACTGATTGAGTCGTGTTCTCAAATTGTTTGTTTTCATTGATTGTATTCACTGATTGATTGACATTAATTGATATTCACTATTATTGAACAGGCAGAAGCTTTGATCCCCAATGCGGCGCACCTGTATCACTGAGCAGCGGCCGCCTTCCCTCATGGCCACTACACCTGTGGACACTCAGCTGGAGATAAAGGCTGCCCTGCCAGAACAAAGGGGCACGGCGGAGCACCAGCAGGGACAGTGACTGCGGGACGGGTTACAGAGGAGAGGATATCGGCTGTGAGGGTGCCAGCCGGTAGGCACTAACTCCTCGCAGGGTCGGAGCGGGTCCCTGCAGATCGGGAGCTGCCTGGAGAAACATTAGCCGCTGGACGCAGTGACTCGACAGCGACAAGAGGATCTAAGGGACTATTACTGGCCAGAGACATTGACTTGGCTTCTACAAGACTGTATTCCTGGACTTGCCTTCTTGGCTCTGCGGTTTCCAGCTTCTCGGCGATAGACGGCACTTTGGGGCTCCGGACCAGCAGCCGGAGGGAGAAGCACATAGCGGACGGGTGAGAGGGACGCGCTCAATATCCCTGTGAGCTTGTGATCGCAGCACTTGCCAGTGAGCGAGCGTGTCCTCCTCCTGAGACTGCTCTTTGTCCTGGATTGGGGCTGCTTGTGCGGACGAGCTGCTCGTTTGTGAGGATCTCTAGCCTGGGACGGAACCGGAGGCCGAGCCGGGTTGGGACTGTGTAATTGAGACCATTCTCTCGCCATTCTCCATCGTTTCATACATACGTTTTTTGATTGTGAATATAGGGGGTATTGTCTGGGCTTAGTTTTATTTGGGAATTTAGTATAGTTTATTATATTTTCAGCTTTTGTATAGGTTTCTGTATTTTTATTTTTGCCCAGGTGATTAAAGGCAATTTTAATTGTAAAAAAAACATTGAGAGAACGGTCAGATTTCGTGCCCTGCTAGTTGCCCCTGTTGTATTGTACATGGTGAATTTTATTTAATGGACTAGAATAAGACCTTTCTTACTTACTGGTGACGTCTGTCCTGGGACCTTACCTGCAGGGGGAAATAAGTGAGTGGGAGCGAGTCCCCACCTCGCGTAACTCAGTTGGGATGGCGTAGCGAGACTTCATGCGACCCAGTCAGAGGTGATTCTAGGGTATGTGGGGGCCCCAGGCAAAATAAATCCTGATGGTGAAGCCAGGGAGAGCATGGGGGGGTTTCCCATTTGCGACACCCCTGGACCCACTGTTCACTGCCACTCGTGACAATTTTCAGGTTTTTCTGAATGCTTAAACACTAACAGTGATTCTTGAAGTACTATCTCTGAAATAATTAACACTTTTAGGCAATGTATTTAACAAGTGAGCAATGGGTTCAATCAAATATGAGCTGTTATACTGTTGCAGGTATAATTGGGATATTTTGAGATGGAAACCGGTAAGTGCTGTAGTCTTACTGGTACAGTAATATGTACTGTACTTTCATAATGAGAAGGATCTCTCACTACAGTTTCTCAGTCGTTTATACACTGTGACCGAAAGCATGCACAGAGTGATCCGAGGTTCAAGCTAACATCCCAGAACCACTTCTGCAGGACTATGCACACCTTCACCTTGCTTCAACTCAATTGGTGAGTCCAGTTCACTCATGTTGCAAAACATTACTCGCAACTCTCAATGTGTTGGCACAATTGTCATTGAGAAAACACCTGTACCTTTTGTGCAATACATGAGTCATCAGACAAAACTCAAAGTGCTAATGTACTACAACACACTTCACGTCTGCAAACCCATCCATCCATTTTCAAAACACACAATTCCTGTGAGGGTCGCGGGGCAGCCAGAGCCGATCCCGGCAGTGATAGGGCACAAGGCAGGAATACAACCAGGACAGGATGCCAGGCCATCGCTGGGCAACATATACACAGCAATTTAACATAACCTAAACTGCATGTCTTTGGACAGTGGGAGGAAACTGCAGAGCCTGGAGAAAACCCACACGGCACATGGCAAATAATGCGATTAGACTCAGAGAAATCCAAACGTGTATAATAGAGGATAATGGGATGTTTCAGAACATAGACCATGTTTCAATATCCACTATTGATCGTTTGCTGAGAAGGCACAGGATGAGCATGAAGCAAATATATCGTGTACCATTTGAGAGGAACTCTGATCGTGTGAAAGAGATGTGCTACTTTTACATGCAAGTGAGTATGAAACTGTTTCCAGTACTATTGTGCACTTGGAAGAGACAGAGGTCCAGGAAGTGCAGTAATGCACCATGTTCTAATCACTGTTCCTACATGGTCAGAGAATACTCAAGCTTGATGCCAGCGATGACCACATTGAGTTCATCTATGTGGACGAGGTAGGATTCAAGAGGCGGTGCTGGGGAAGGAACATCATTGGCCAGCGAGCAGGTCCCTGGCCAAAGGGGTGGAAACATAACCATGTGGGCTGCTATCAGTCATTGCATTTTGTTGCTTGTTATATATAAATACATTGATAATTTTTGGGTAGGCAGGATCATCCATGCATCCATCCATTTTCAAAACCACTTAGGGTCGCAGGGAAGCTGGAGCTGATCCTAGCACGCATAGGGTGCAAGGCAGGAACACACCCAGGGCAGGATGCCAGGCCAGCACTGGGCAACACACACACACACATACAGGGCAATTTAGTATGGCCAATTAAGCTAACCCACATGTCGTTGGACGGTGGGAGGAAACCCACATGTACCCGGGGAAAACATGCAAACTCCATACAGACAGGCAACCCAAGCTGGGTCTTGAACCTGGGACCCCTAGAGCTGTAAGGCAACACACCACTGTGCCACGACTGGCCAGGATCAAACATTGTATAATATAAAGTTCTTTACTGTCTGTGTTGATGGATTCTTTTTGTTTTCCTACATGAATCTTCCATTTTGAGGAGAGAGTTTTATTTTTCTAAACACAGTGTATTCTTAATGCTCAGTGTGAGAAACAGATATGATGTAGGTGTGTGTGATTCTGACCCAATTCTTTGATTTTGAGGGCTGTGTATATAGTTTTTAGGCCAGAATTTTCCCCTGTGTGTGTTTAGCAGATGTGACTTTTTATTATGGGCATTGTGTTAACAGTTTAGGAGTATTGTGGTATAATAGTGTGTATGCAATTGGGAAAAACTATAAAACCATTCAAATGTTTTTAGAGAACTGCAAGAAAACCAGTATCTGGTCGACTGTTCACCCCAGAGCAGGAAACGCACATTGTAAATATAAAATAACTGCATCACACTCAGAGAACTGCAGGACCACATAATGGCAGATAACACACATTCCACAACATCAACAGAGTGAGTCTCTCGGCACTCTCTCGTCTACTGAAACTTAATAGAATTGGGATGAAGCAGCTATACAGAGTTCCTTTCGAACAAAACTCAGACCGTGTAAAACAACTGAGATATGAATATCTGCACGTAAGCTATACTATCCTATCATTGGTACTGGATCTGGAAGTGCACGGTGCTACATCATATTGACTGATCCCTGTCTTTTCATACTGTGCTACATTGTTTTGTCATGGAGCTAGAAGCAGATTCAGTGCATCGTGAGCTAATATATGTGGACGAGGCAGGTTTCAATCTTGCAAAAACAAGCGGCCACGGCAGAAATATCATCGGACACCGTGCAATCATCAACATCCCAGGACAACGTGGTGGCAACGTAACAATGTGTGCGGTCCTTCACCATCATGCAATCCTTGGCCCATACAACACTGCACACATCATCACATTTCTGGACACCCTCCACAAACAGACTAATCCCTAATGACTGGGTGCCAGAAAAGCCCAGGTACGTTATCATCTGGGACAATGTTAGTTTCCACCGGGCTGCTGTGGTCCGCAATTGGTTCACAGGTCACCCACTTTTCATCAAACTCAATCGCCCCCATAATCTGCGTTCTTGAATCCTATTGAAGAATTCTTCTCTGTATGACGTTGGAAGGTGTATGATCGCCAGCCCCACCAACGCATACCCCTTCTACAGGCAATGGAGGAGGCTTGTGGAGACATCGATCAGGGGTCATGCCAGGCCTGGATATGGCACTCCAAGCGATACTTTCCATGCTGCCTGGCTCAAGACAACATCGCATGTGATGTGGATGAAGTCTTATGGCCAGACCCACAAAGAAGGTGAGATGTAGCCTAATTTTTTCTGTTCTTTTTCCTAGCACAAATGTCTTTTCTTCTACTGCATTTTTGTTGTTTGAGGAGTGTTAGAACATTGAGAGAAAGAAAAAAAAACATTCCCCTTATTTGTATTGATAATGGGTTACAGTGAGGGAAAAAAGTATTTGATTCCCTGCTGATTTTGTACGTTTAAGAGAGTGCTCCCTTTAAGAGAGTGCTCCTAACCTCAGCTCATTACCTGTATTAAAGACACCTGGGAGCCAGAAATCTTGCTGATTGATAGGGGATCAAATACTTATTTCCCTCATTAACATGCAAATCAATTTATAACTTTTTTGAAATGCGTTTTTCTGGATTTTTTTGTTGTTATTCTGTCTCTCACTGTTAAAATACACCTACCATTAAAATTATAGACTGATCATTTTTTTGTCAGTGGGCAAACGTACAAAATCAGCAGGGGATCAAATACTTTTTTCCCCTCACTGTATGTTCGGGAATACACATTATTAGTATTATTTTTATTTCTTGGCAGACGCTCTTATCCAGGGCGACTTACAAAATAGAAGCGCAATACAAAGTGCAAGAATACAATTCAGTACAAGGCATCAAACATTACAAATTCAAATTTACATTATACAAGGCAATTCAAAACATAATACATTTTACAACTTCCAATTTACACAAGTAAATACAATAAGTAAAGTCATACATCCTGGAAAGTGAAAGCTAAGTGCTGTCAAGATGTTAGGTCCCAGTCAAGGGCTACGGGAAAGGGAGCAAGGGGGAAATCAATAATACAAGTATTAGTAATACAAGGCAAGAAGCATGGTAAAATGTTGTGAAGTGCTACCTTACAGGAGAGTAAAGGGACTAATATTACAACTAATATATCCTTCCGGCGCTAACTCAAGACATCTTTTCAGACAGTACTTGTAATATTAGTCCCTTTAATCCCCGTTAGATAGCACTTCATAGCATTTTGTCATGCTTCTTGGATTATTGATTGATTTTCCTCCTTGCTCCCTTTCCTGTAACCCTTGACTGTACCTTACATCTTGACAGCACTTAGCTTTACTTTCCAGGATGTATGTCCGCACTTACTGCACTTAACTGTATAAATTGGAAGTTGTAAAATGTATTATATCTTGAATTGCTTTGTTTAATGTAAATTTGAATCTGTAATGTTTGATGCCTTGTATTTAACTGTATTCTTGCACTTTGTATTGCACTTATTTTATAAGTCGCCCTGGATAAGGGCGTCTGCCAAGAAATAAAAAAAATAATAATAATATTGTGTCGGTATCGGGAGCCAGTGGCGGGAGCGGAGCAGTGGAGTAGTGTGTGCGAGGGAAAGAGATTACCAGGCGAGCCGCAGAGTTCTGGATGAGCTGGAGCGGCGGGTAGTAGTTGCAGGCAGGCCGGCCAGGAGGGAGTTGCAGTAGTCCAGGCGGGAGAGGACCAGTGACTGGACGAGCAGCTGAGTCAAGAAGTTGGTGCGGAAGGGACGGATTCGGCGTATGTTGCTCAGGAAGAATCTGCAGGTGCCTGTCAGTGTGGTGATGTGCTGGGTGTAGGAGAGCGCAGGATCAAGAATGACTCCTAGATTTTTAGCGGAAGAAGCAGGAGAAAGTGTGGTGGATTCCAAGGGGATTGAGATGGGGAGATCAGCAGAAGGTGAGGAAGAGTGGGGGAAAAAGAGGAGATCCGATTTAGAGAGGTTGAGCTTGAGGTGGTGTGACTGCATCCAGGCGGAGATAGCAGACAAACAGGAAGAGATGCGAGAAGGGATGAGAGGGTCAGAAGAGGGAAAAGACAGGAAGATCTGGGCATCATCTGCATAGAAGTGGTAGGAGAAACCATGGGATGCGATGAGGGGGCCCAGGGAGCGAGTGTAGAGAGAGAACAGGAGCGGGCCCAGGATGGAGCCTTGGGGTACGTCTATGAGGAGAGGTTGGGGGGTGGATGAGGAACCTTGCCATGTCACTTGGTAGGTCCAGTCGTTGAGGTAGGAGGAGATCCAGGTGAGAGCAGTTCCAGAGATACCGAGGTCAGCGAGGTAGGAGAGGAGGATGGAGTGATCGACAGTGTCAAATGCTGCAGAGAGATCAAGGAGGATGAGGACTGAGGAGAGGGAGGCCGCCCGAGCACACCGGGGGGAGTCAGTGACTGCCAGGAGAGCCGTCTCGGTGGTGATTCTGAGTCTGAGATGTCCAGGGGTGTCACGAAGAGTTGCGAAGGGGAACAGCCTCTAGACAAGATGAGGTCTAACTGGCAGCCTGCACTGTGAGTGGGTGGAGACGGAGAGAGAGAAGTTAAAGGAGTAAAAGAGAGGAAGAAATCCGGCAGAGTGGGAGGGTTTGGAGAGGATGGTAGGTGAGGACAGCGAGGGGAGGGAGGAGAGAAGAAAGTCGAGTTCATCCAGGAAGGTGGTGAGTGGACCAGGAGGACAGTAGAGAACTAGAAGAAAGAGGTGAGAGGGAATTCAAAGCTGTTGGAGGCGATAGAGGAGAGAGAGGGGGGTGGCACAGAGAATAGCAGAGAAGGGGAGAGCAGGAGCCCTATTCCCCCCCCACCCAGTAAGACAGGGGGAGTGGGACAGGACAAACACAGAGGATAAGGCAGCAGGGGTGGATGAGTTCTCCGGGGAGATCCATGTCTCAGTGAGAGCGAGGAAATCCAGAGAGTGGTGGGAGGCGAAGGCGGAGATGAAGTCGGCCTTGTTGGAAGCATACTTTACACATTTGGATGCCTGTGTGTATGTGTGTTTACTACATGTATGAATAAACTTTATTGCAAACTGCTATGCCCTGTACATGAAAAAGCAAAAGCCACAAGTGTTTTTCATTTATACTATCATTCATGCTTAGTTGGCGCTTTGTGTGCCTATTCAAATAATGGTTTGTGTGTACTGTATTGCATACGCAACCTATCGTTATCTTTCAAGTCGGAAGCACTGCCCAAGGGGGAGGGGTTGCTGTATAACAAAGCCGTCGCAGGGGCGGAGGCAGCGAGCTGATAAGGGAGCCTGCCACGAGGTGCACCGCTAGGGTGCCTCGGCAACACAACTCCAGACAGTTACCTCAGGGACCCCATAGGGCCGCACCTGAGCCGTCCAGGAGCGAGGACCATAGTCACGCTCTACCGGGAGCTGTCTGCTATCTGCATATACAAAGCAGGGCTACAGAGGTTAACTCTTATGCCCTCCACTTACAAGAACAAGGCCGGCTGCTCTACTAGTGCAGCTAGGAGCGAGGCCGTAATCTACTTGCACAATGTCTGGTGTAGGCAATCAAGCACTTGTGCGGCCTCCGCGCAATATCATGGCAGTGGACCCCTGATCCAATAGGAGCGGGTCACAGACCCAATGAGAAAAATACAATATAATACATAGCTGGCTAATCAGAAAGAGTAGCCGAGCTGAACAATATACAATATAAACATATCGCATGACAGGAAGACAGGACAGGAAAACTTCGGAGGTTTCAGGAGAAGCATGCAATCTGCCTTAATGTTTCAAAATAGCCCTATTGTAAATATAAACCAAAGATATTAAATGTTGTAATTTCCAAAACAGGGCAGTTGCCATAATATCAGGTACTGTCAAATGTTCTCTAGCCGAAAACTGTTTTTTTCAGTTTGTTACGCCATGGTGTCCAACTCGTAACACCTTTTTTCACTATGTCACCATAGAGACATTTCAAGCCAGGCAGTTTATTAGGTTTACAAATAATAATAAATAATCTAACTGCTGTTTGACGTCTCCCATGTCAGCTTCTCCTTGTACTGCTTCGAGACAGGACAGAAGATTGCTTTAGTTTCTATTTAGCCTTATTATTTGTGTTTCTTTGAGCCAATCACCACCGCACAACTCACCTGGGTCCACCTGCACTCTTCACACGCGTCCCCACTTAATCACCCTGCCCTGGGAGAGGAGAGGAGGGAGCGTCTGATACGAGCCGCAGAGACCTCCCACATTGGAAAGTGGACTTCAGCAGACAGGAGGGGAGGTGGCAGACCTGGGAGCAGGACCCAGATCAACACGGCGCACAGGGACAGAATAGTGATGTCGTTCGCGAATGTGCCGGGTCCCATCTGAGAAAGGATGTCTGTTCTTATGTTTTTATTTCTTATAAATGAATACAAGACAGAATAAAAGTATGAATGTTGTGTTGATGTGCTGCGTATGATGACATTGTCCCGGTGCTCCCGTTTGGTGCAGCACACACACCTCAACACAACATTCAGTCAGTGCGAGTGGTGCGGCCGAGCAGTGTGGCGAAAAGTTCATCTTTAATTACGGGTCAGAAAACAAGATGAGTGACAGGCACAAACGAAGTAGCATTTGGATGCATTTTGATAATATAAACAACAAAGGCAGAATGTAAAAATTGTAAAGTATCATATCAAGCAGGGTCTACTAACAACCTTCACAGACACATTAGAATTATAAATCCATCAATGCAGTTGGAAGAAAACAGGCAAGCTAGCATGCCTGCTACTGAAAATGAAAATACCTGTGCGATTACTGGAACCATTGCTGCTGCAGTGCTCACAGCCACCCCTCAGGCATCAGGTACTGCGACCTATTGCAACCCATAGTTCTATAAGCCAATTTATGCCAAAGGCCATGACCCCAGCAAGACCAAACACAATTGATGAGGTATTGGCTAAAATTATTGCAAGGGAATTCCAACCATTCTCAGTCGTGGAGGACAAGGGATTTAGAAGCTACACCCATGCTCTCAATCCAATGTATGTTCTTCCAAGCAGGAAAACACTCTCCCAAACAACTATTCCAAGACTGTATGACAGACAATGTGCTTCACTGCAAGAAAGGGTTAAAAAGGCTACAGCAGTTTGCCTGACAACTGACTGCTGGACATCCAGAGCCACCACTTCCTTCATGTCTGCTACATGTCACTTCATTGAAAATTATAAAAAATGGTGTCCAATCTTCTGGACTGTTTTGAGTTTAGTGGCAGACACACTTCAGATAACTTGGCAGAGGGACTGCTAAGAGTGCAAAAAAAGGGTGGCAAGTAGAAAACAAAGTGGATTGCTGTGTTACTGACAACGCAGCTAACATCACCAAAGCTTTTTAACATCTTGAAATGGACCCACCACCCATGTCTCGTGCACACAATCAACCTGGTTGTAAGAGATGCCCTGAAGGTGATGAAGCCCACTGTGAACAAAGTGAAGGCGATGCGGGAATTCTTCCATAAGAGCACACGAGCCACAGAGAAGCTGAAGTCTTCTCAACGCCAGATGGGCGCTGACCGAAAATATTAGGAGAGCCATATGCACAAAATAGTATAGTCTCCTAGTGCACGTCACCGCCCTCTATTGCATAATCTACAACACCTTATACATCAAACCCAATTTACTAATATTATTGTTATGCATTCATTTGTCACATCTGCCTTTGCTGGTAAGGATAACAGTATAGGATCATCAAAATGTACTGTAACGAAACCTGTCCTAGTAAGGTCGTGTCCTAACTGGATTTGACAGAGGAGCGTGTAGCTGCCACCACCTTTGGTTTACCGGACGGTCTGGTCGAATAACCCTGGAAGCTAAAATTAGTGATGTTAAAGGGAGAGTGAAAAGCCAAGAGGAAGTATATAACCAAGTCTTTTTAATAACCAATTTAATACGCTGGGTACACAATGTGCAATTTAGGCAAATAGAATAACAATCACAGTATCACTAAACAATCCATAAAAAGTCAATATCCATTAAACAGTTAAGTTAATTTCTCCCTCAAATACATACGACCAATTAATATAATAAAACCGCAATTGACCTTCATTAAAGAAATACTAAAATAAACCATACAATAAACACCAATGTAAGTGAAAAGAAACCACAATATAAACATCAGATAAACCATACAATAAACACACCAATATAAGTTACCACAATTACAACAGCAATTTCAACTATAAAAGCAAAATACAAACTCTTCAATGTAAAGCCAAAAAAAAACAAAAAACGGGTTAATTGTTGTTTTAGATCAATTGATTGGAATATAGCTAATAGGATCAGCAAAATCCAATCAATCAATCACTCACTTGGCCCCGTTACACAGACTGATTAATAGCAGTATGTTTAAGTCTAACCATAAATTCATAAATTAAAGCAAAGAAACTGTTACTATGTTTAAACTTGGTTTTATACAAGTCCTTGCCCAATGAAAACATGTAATCAAATACACATAATCCCACAAACAAACACATATAGATTTAAAATAGAGTCAGAGAGCTCCCGTCAACTAAACAGCTCCCCAGCATTTGGCGCACACTGCACACTGCACACTGCACACTGCACACTGCACACTGCACACTGCACACTGCACACTGCACACTGCACATGTAAAAACAAGCAGCCCCCTATTATCTGCACACAAACCAACACAAGCAATGCTAGCCGTAGAAAGAGTCTCTCTTGTGTCTTCTGAGCACTGCTTATATCCCCATCTGCTCCCGGTATGACATCCCGTGATTGGTCGCAATGCTCAGTGCAATTAGGGTTAATAAGAGCCAATTCAATCAGTGACAGAGCCGACTGGCTCATCACAGTACTACTATATTTACAGCATGACATAACAGCGCGGCGCTGGAGCGGGAAAGTGCGCTTCTTTTTGCACATCGTCTACATGCGCGAAAAGCCTGGACACTTGGGCTAAAAAAAAGACAAAAATAGAAAGTGTGAAATATGAACGTTAACATTGTAGCGCAAACATTGGGCTTCGAGCCACGTGTAACAGACAGTGCGATTCAGAACAAAGTCAAAAATAGCTTCTGCACAACAATACAACTCTTAGCTAGTAAATTCATGTGGAAAATGGACGCCCCGTCTACAGGGCTGCGGCAAGTCGTGGCCTATTTGTTGGGGAAGGATGTTGAGCTCGGTTTTCCAAACGAGCCGCTGCATATTGACCTATGTCTATTGTCTAAATGTCTATTTATTTATTGATGTATTCATTTATTTATTTCAACATGTATTGATTCATTGATGATTTTCTCTGTGTATTCATTTTTAATTCTGGCATGGATTATCCTGCATACAAAAGCAAAGGCCCGGGACAGTGCGAGCATGACTTATACAGCGCAGTGCAATCATGGTCGCTGCTTGACATCGTCCTGCAAATAAAAAAACATTGGCTGGATGTCAAGTCACACATTGCCGGGCCAGACCTCGAACCCGGATCCTCCGGATCGTCACCCTGCTGCTCTCCAGCTGAGCTACTCCGGCAACGGAGCATCGGCGCGGAAGGGCGCTATTAACTGTGCGCTGTTTCTGCCGTCACTCATCTCCTGCAATGCCGTGTTTATGTGAGAGCTGTGACGCGCTGTAGCAGCAACTACATGTTTACTACATCTCATCTCCTCTGGGGTTTCAGTGTTTGTGAGACGGTGACACTAAACGCTGAAGTATAATGTCGGCCAATAAGCGCACTGGACACCGCCCACTGGCTGTGATTGACACAGCGGGCTTGTATGACGTCATTCACTGCTACAATGATCGAGCGCAGAGATACACCGTGGTCGTGCAAAAATGCTTTTTCTACTCTTGCGGTTTTTATTTTACACTACAGGAATAAATAACTAAACCAATATTAAATACATAGATACATGTCCCTGCCGATTCATTGAACATGTAGCACTATTTGCACATGCATGTATTTATTGTCTCACATTAGAGATGAGATGTAGAAAACATGTAGTTGCTGCTACAGCGCGTCACAGCTCTCACATAAACACGGCATTGCACATGCCTGTAGCCAAAGTCCGTTTTTTTGTCTTCATTAAAATGATCCTTTACAGGAGTATTACATGCGAAGCCAAGGCCGGCCCTATCGGAATAGGCAAATGCTAGGGGCGCCCGAAAGAGTGAACATTTGTACGGAGGTTTGTTGCACTCAGTGCTTGTTATTGTGTGGAACCAAGTCACAGCAATTCCTGGTTATTAGCCAATAGGATGTGAGTGTTAATATGGGATGTCCTGTATAGAGCTGCTGTTAGGGAGTCAGTCAGTGAGTTGCACTGGGCAACAGCGGCACTTTGTACTGTCAAAAACAACACAAACACAGCTATTGGGTTTTGCTGATTTCTATACATAAGCAGCTAAAATTGGACATTGTCAACCTCGCCTCTAAAATATAAAAGTGCGCACACGACCGGGGGTCACGGTGCCATAGCTTGTGTTCACCTAGAAACTCGTCCGGCAGCGGCGGACGCAGCGGATTTCAGTGCAGACGCGTTTCAGCAGCGACACGTTTCCATCACACCCACCGGCACCGCGTCCAGTTTGCATATATAATGTTGCTTGATATGGGATTTTCCGCTGCTGATGTGTGGTTGTGAAGCAAAGATATGTTTGAGTCCAAATCTGCCTGATTTCATGGAGATTTTGAGCTGTTTTTTGACTTGTCTCCAGTTGTTAACATCTTCCCCAGAACCCGCACCCTGAATTACTCAATCGTCTTCGCCCTCATTTTTCAACACTAATTTTGTGCAGTGCACAGTGGGACAAAGGGAAATGGTACAGACTTTAATCTAATAAGACACAAAATGCTTGAAAGTTTCTATTATGTTTATCTATATGACTACAATAATCTTTAACAAATTAAAATGTAAGTGGTCTGAAACCGTTTTAATACAAATATATACATTTATTTAACCAGTTGATTTTTGTACTTTGTGAAATGAATGTACTAAATATAAGCAACGGGGTAAATGACTAATTCACAGATTTAGTCCATGTCTGGACCTTGACTATACCTTGACCAAGAAATGTGGACCCTGACACAACATAATTGACTACCCCTGCTGTAGAACATTGCTACATTATGCATATTGCACTAAGGTGTCTGTAATATCGTTTTTTCGTGCAATACTTTTATAATACTGTATTTATAATTCATTTTATGTCACTTGTTTCTTTAATACTGTTTTTATACTGTTTGTGTGGGGGTTTTGTTTCTAAAATAAAGAAGATCTCAAAGACATAAAGCTATGCAGTCTGTGAGTGTATGAACACAATGACCCTGCGATGCAGGGGGCACCACTTAAAATCTTGCCTAGGGCACCAAATTGGCCCTGTGCGCAGCAACTGACGTTATGCAAACGACATCAAGCTGGATAGTGAGTATGGGGTGAAAAGAGCAGGAGAGACGGGAGAGAAAGCAGGCAGCAGCGTCATTGTCGCAGAATATTGAACATATGTTCAAAAACACTGCCAAACAGGGTAAGGTTGTTATATTTACTACCTAATCTAACAGTTGAGATAGATAACGCTAACTACGTGCTAGCAAACAGTCGTCAACTCCACGCAGAAGGTAGCTAATGTTTTTACTCGTGTGTGTCTGTGTCTGTCAGATTACACAAAAACTACAAGACCGATTTTCACGAAACTCAGTGGAGGGGTGTAGCATGGGTCAAGGAAGAACACAGTAAATTCTGACCATTATCCATCCAGTGGGACTAGCTAGCTACAGTGACCGATTCAGAAGATTTTTACCCTGAATATGTGTGATGTGTCGGCGCTCCATTCACGTGTGTGTGTGTGTGTGTGCGCATGTGTCTGTGTGTCTGCGTGCGTGCATGCGTGTGTTTGGACTGAAAAAGGTGGTACATGATCTTGGTAAGCAATTTGACAACATTGTAGTAAATATTTTCGGTGCATCAAAAAGCGTCCTCGTTAAGATAGCAGCAGACAAGCTAATCCAGCACAAATTAGTGCATAAAAAGTAACCAAAATGAAGTATTTAAACCTCATAATTGAATACAAAATGAGGGGAAAAACTGCAAAAAGGTCCACTTTTTGAAAAAAAGAACCCCCCTTCCACTAGGCTGGCTATGGGCCTGTTGCAGGAGATGAGTGACAGCAGAAACAGCGCACAGTTAATAGCGCTCTTCCGGGTCTTTCCGGAGTTGCCCGAGTAGCTCAGTCGGGAGCGCGTCAGACTGAAGGTATGAAGCCCCAGGTCCGATCCCTGGCTCTGGCAATGAGCTACACTGTTTCCACTTCCACACTTTTACTCTGCACAACAATCTGACGCAGAGCAACCATGATTTTACAGCAAAGTGAAATCATGGTCACTCTGCTTCAGATTGTTCTGCAAAGTAAAAGCTTTCATTTCATTTTGTGTAAAAAAAGTGCAAAAGTCCAAAAGTGTCTTGACAAGTGTTGAAATTAAAGCTAGACCCACGCTAACGCGATTCTTTAAATCCCAGACGATATTTAAAATGGTGGGCTGCTCACATTTAACGACAGGCAGGATTTCACGGAATTTAGGTCTTTTGCATCATGATGCCCCAAAACAACTATTGTTATTTGAGGTATTTGAATCAATACTTATGAAAGTCAAAATCAAAAACTCAAAATAATGTAACTTGTTTTCGTGGATGTGCTCGACTCTCATTGGCTGCTGCCGGTCTCGGACCCGAGTCGCATCTTTAATATGAATTGTGTTGGATCTACTCGCCTGCCTGGCGAGCTGCAGGTTTGAGCAGAGGGCAGCGGCTCATCGGTTAGGCCCCGACCTGCTGCTTTCTGTTCAACCGGACACTCAATGACTCCATTGAATGAACAACCGGCTTAGATTGTACTTTTCAAATTGTGTAAAAAATAGTTGGTTCTTTAATATGTTATTCATACAATTCTATGCTTAACTTAAACCCTCTACAGTTAAAAATAATGAAAATGCTCTGATTAAGGTTCAATTAAGCAATCGAGAGCTCTGTTGGAACAGATACCACAGGCAGTGCCCATCTTGCCCATCTTGCCAAAGACTATCAACATCAATATTATTAGCATTAGTAATGTAACTATTCTCAATTTCCCAGCTGAGCTCACAGACACTTTCACTGACCCCCCCTCCTTCCTGGGGGGTGAATCCCTTCCTAATTGATAGGGTATTTCTGTTAGTGAAAGGACTATTTCCATACAATATCATGCCTTTAGACTTTAAACTATATCTCATTCAATGATTTATTTATTTTACATTAAGTTATACCTTCAGTAACTTCCTTATTTTCCCTCATATTCCATTCAACCACCTTCACAACTCTCATGCTGAAAGTGGCAGCACATGTCTTTCACACATATCAAACTCCCTTTTTCCAGCTTCCCAAGCCTTATCAACTCTTAAACCCCTCGTCAACTTCCTCAAACCTTCCTCAACATCGCTCAGACCCACTAAATTGCTCTGTATCCTAAAAGCTGTTCTTTCTCCTTTTCCTAATTTCTTACAAGAAAATTCAAGTTATATTTATTGACATGTATTATTACTATTTATACACACATTTCACTCCATTATTTTAACTAAAATATTTACTTAACAAAATATCTTTTAGAAAATAAGCCTTTTAATTGATTTCAATAATGATTCCCAGGTACCTCAGGAAAACAAAGTTTCAAAAAATGTGTCCAGTCAATGATTTCCCCAATGAAGAGTTTGCGTGGGCACTAAGACTGTCCACCTGCGCGGCTCATATGTCCTTATTGTGTCAACTTCCTCCTATTGAAGTCCAATCTACACCGGTACATGTTCAGAAGAACTGTTCCCGAAACTAGGTTGAACTGATCAATAGTTAATTTCTTACCTACACATTGTATTTAGGGATCTTATATCTGGGAATTTCAAAAACTCTTCATTGTGGAACTCACAGCTACCAAACGACCATTTAATTTCCTGGAGTATCTGGTTATCTATTGAAGACTCTGTATAGGAAGTTGAAGAAAGTGTTTTGTGATAATTATATAATGTTTTATATTAATACTAGCATTAGAAGTAGTTTGTATACAGACTGAGCAGATTAGATTTAGCAGCACAAGTAAAGGGTCAACAAGGTTGGTTTGTTAGAAACTCCTGTCAGTAATGAAAGATCACCCAGTGCCGAAATAGCCTACAGATGTCTGCTGAGAATTTGTTTATGACTTAATCGTTTCTCCAGATAGGCAGGAATTGTTTCTGTTAACGAGCGATTGACACTAGGTAAATGACGACCGTGGGATCGCATCTTCCTAGTGCACATCAAAGACGGACATCTGCTTTGGATCCATCACCTCTTCACGGGAGGACAGATCATAAAACAGACCCGGACCTGTATCTTCTGATTGGATGAACGGCCATAAGATGTTACGTCATTTTCCTATAAAGCTGCACTCATGTTGGTAAACATTAAGTTCTCACTGAAGGAATTATTCCTGACGTGGGGCTTCCGAGCGGCTTGATTAAAGTTCTATTTGCTTTATCTCCACGATTTCTCCACTTATTTGCGAGACGGTTCTACATCTATGTATTCATATCTTCACCATATTTTACTGTTTCCTCAGATTCCCATTTCAGAAATTAGCTCAAATTCAATTTTCAACATTTTATTTTGTATTTCTGGGTTGTAAAATAGTATTTTATTTTTATTTTCTCCTTTAAATGGTTCAATGTTAATTTAGCTCACTTCTTCAATGCTTGTCATTTTATATTTCTATAGTATCCTTCAAATTCGTACCCTTTGACTACTTCACTCATCTTAAATCCAAGGTCTAATTTATTTCAGGTATTTTATGCTGGCCCCAAACATTTTCTGAAAATAAGACTATAATATATCACTATTCTGTTTACATTCTCCTGCCTGGATTTTACATCAGGCTGTCAGGGCTGCACCAGAGTGCTGCTCCTGTGGATGTCAGCCTTTCATTTCCCTTTAATTTGACTTTATAGAATTTGTCCATAATATGATTTTTAACAAACAAATCCTTGTCCTTCTGGGTCTTAGACAACACCATTACTATTTATTTACTTTATTATTACTTTATTTTTATTATTTAGTGTATATTGTGTATTACTTTAACATTATTCTCATAATAGAATATATAATTTATTTATAATTTGTGATGCCTTATGCACTCTATATGCACTCTATATACAGTTAAATGTTTAGATCCAGCCTGGAGCTGAACCTCTGGAGCCACTGGGGAGCTGTTCAGTTGACGGGAGCTCTCTGACTCTATTTTAAATCTATATGTGTTTGTTTGTGGGATTATGTGTATTTGATTACATGTTTTCATTGTTTAAACTTGGTTTTATACAAGTCCTTGCCAATAGTAACAATGTCTTTGCTTTAATTTATGAATTTATGGTTAGACTTAAACATACTGCTATTAATCAGTCTGTGTAACAGGGCCAAGTGAGTGATTGATTGATTGGATTGTGCTGATCCTATTAGCTATATTCCAATCAATTGATCTAAAACAGCAATTAACCCGTTTTTTTTTTTTTTTTTGGCTTGTTGTGAATTTTGGCTTTACATTGAAGAGTTTGTATTGTGTGCTTTTATAGTTGAAATTGCTGTTGTAATTGTGGTAACTTATATTGGTGTGTTTATTGTATGGTTTATCTGATGTTTATATTGTGGTTTCTTTTCACTTACATTGGTGTTTATTGTATGGTTTATTTTAGTATTTCTTTAATGAAGGTCAATTGCGGTTTTATTATAATAATTGGTCGTATGTATTTGAGGGAGAAATTAACTTAACTGTTTAATGGATATTGACTTTTTATGGATTGTTTAGTGATACTGTGATTGTTATTCTATTTGCCTAAATTGCACATTGTGTACCCAGCGTATTAAATTGGTTATTAAAAAGACTTGGTTATATACTTCCTCTTGGCTTTTCACTCTCCCTTTAACATCACTAATTTTAGCTTCCAGGGTTATTCGACCGGACCGTCCGGTAAACCAAAGGTGGTGGCAGCTACACGCTCCTCTGTCAAATCCAGTTAGGACACGACCTTACTAGGACAGGTTTCGTTTCAGTACATATTGATGATCCTGTACTGTTATCCTAACCAACAAAGGCAGATGTGACAAATTAATGCATAACAATAATATTAGTAAATTGGGTTTGATGTATAAGGTGTTGTAGATTATGCAATAGATCTCAACGTAATTTACTGACAGACATCACTCTTTATCACTTTCACTTTTGAAGGAACTGCTTTGTATTCTGTGTATTGTTTTATTGTAGTGCTGCTTCCTTTCTTGGCCAGGTTTTATTTGCAAACGTGATTTTATTCTCAATGTAAGCTCAAAGTCAAATAGTTTAAATAAGAAAACAATGTATTGAAATGAGAACATCATGAACCTGTGTAATTGTGCTGAAGGACAAGCACTGAAAGCAGAGAGAATTTTGTGTTTGGCATTGAATAACCTTAAAGAAAACTATGCCGTTTTTGGAAACTTTCATATTTAAGTTGAATGTAGGCAAAAACATTCCAGTCACTCTGAAGAGAGAATACAGTTTACTGTTCGAATAAGTAGCCCCTGAATTGAAGATAAAAATCAAAAGTGCTGTTCGTAATTAGTTTACACTTTTACATCAGATGTCTTGTTTTTGCGTTCCAAATTGAGGAGTTGTGGCATATAATGTAAATGAAGTTACTTCACTAGTAGTGCGATTTCTACGTTGTGTATGTGTGTTTGTATATATGAACTCATACATTTTTTAAAGATTGTATTTGGAAAACAAATTCAGGTATAGCACGTGTCCCCCTTTTGAATGGGTTCTATATATAACATTTTAAAACGAATGGTTCTGTGTAGAACGCTATGTTTGGGGGTTCTTCATGTAACCCCTTTGAAGGGGTTCTACATAGAACCATAAAGGGATCCACCAGAGCGATTACTCGAGGAACCCTTTATGGTTCTGTGCAGAACAATTTCTTCTAAGAGTGTGGAGTGTCGCCACACAATTTCTCTCAGAGGGCTTTTGACCAATGGCAATCCAATCCTGAATGACGTCACCACTATCCTGTTGTACTTTATGGGAGAGATGTATTAAGTAGTTTATAATGAGAAGAATAACAATAATCACCTGTTTTTCATAGTTGCCTATAGGTTTTGTATCCATTGTCTCCTTCATATTAGGAAAGGAAGTTGATCCATAGCCTACTCAGAGACAACTGAGAGTTGGTCTCTGAGCAGCAGCACAAAGGGGTCGAGTCTCTCAATGTCCGTGTGTTGGAGATATTCCACCATATTGGTCCCAGCCTTTAAAACAATGTTAATGAAAGGTATTCACAGTCATTTTAAATATTACATCCTGTAGTGTTTCCTTTCAAAATATAATCTTATTATGACTTGAACTAAATAAATCCTTTGACCCACTAATACCAAATTACAGTTAGGGGGGCCACAGGTGTGATTTGAAAATACGATCTTCCATGTCTTTCTGTTGTGTTTTGACCTGGGGATCTGTAATTGTCCAAGTGGCTACTGCACATGTACTTATTTAATATTAAATGTGTTATTTAATTAGGCTTGGTTCTGGTGAGCATGTACAAGACGTCAGCTTTTTAAATAACTGTGTGTATTGGATCATACACATTTTAGAAATACTCTCACAAACTTCCCGCATTGGTACCTCACCAGGGAGGTAGAAAACAGCAATAGCATTGAAAAAGTGTGATTGTAGTTCTGCTCTTCTGCAATATATTTCTACAAGATCAAGAACGGGCTCTGAAAACACTGAGGGTACAGGACGAGGACAGCGAAGCAATGAGCAACACTTGATACAGGATAAGAGCAACGGATACTTAGAATTTATAGGTGTAGGCCCCGTAGTAAAATATTCCCATCCGTTTTCATGGTACAATACTTTGATAATGACCCCCAATAGTCTTTCAAATGCCTGAATATCTGATAAACATTTTTTTTTCTGAATTGAAAACCCTAGCTGGCTATGCATTCGTTTGGCACCATATAACATTTCGGAATCTGTGCATTCTTTACCCTTCCACAGGCGGTACACACTGGCAGCAAAACATAAATTGTTACCTTGGTTTATGTCTATTATTTTACTAAATAATATACCTTTTAAGCGCCTCCGCGCACCACCACCACCTTGCATATTTCTAATCACAGTGACCGTTATTCGCAAACTCACATGTGATAGAATTTTGTTGTGACTTTGTAGTAAATTAGCTATGCTCTCTAAGAAATCTGCAGCGTCCAGCTCCCCCACATTTCGCCTCCTCGATTAGAAAGGATTATTTAATGACCCCGAGCTCGGTCTCAGCTGTACAAAATCATTAGGACCCACATTGTGTGATATTTCATTTAGCAATCCTTGCACAGCTCCATGCACAATACGGACAGCATTCATATAAGATTGTACCAGATCCAGGTTCACAAACCTGAATTCTTCATAAAACTCCATAGCCCGAAACCTATTAATTTCTCGGTCATAGCGACGAATAATCTCCAAAAACCCCCGAGGAGGGTCCCCGCCAACGCCACCCTCAGCCATTTGTTCATCATTTTCATTATTCATCTCTAACATTGCAGCATCACCACCCCCGAACTGATTATCATTGTTATTAGCTACCGATGCTAGTTCCTTAGATACATCCTGATCTATATATTCCTGAATTTCCAAGTTTACCGGATGGCCTCCCGTCTGGAGAGTGTGCAACAGTGTCTGTGACCGTGCTAATTGTGACACATTTGTTCTAAATTTAAGCCTACGCAGCATTCTTTTCGCAGCATTAATTTTATTTCGCATTACCCCCCTAATTACACAAGCAGACTGACAGTTTTTGTGCTTCTCCTTTTTCATTGTTTGTCAATTGTTGTTTTCAGAATTGGTTGTTTTTTGTAACAACCCTTCTCGATCTTGCAGAGACTGATTGATTCACAGTGTGAATTACAGATTCATCAAACTCTCATCAGAAATGGGTCAATTCCCTATTTGTTTTAACAAATTTGTCAAAACATGTATTTTGCACTGAGCGGTGTTTAACGCCTCCACAAGCTGACTGCATATCTTGCTAAACACCAGGGCCCTACAATCACCAGGGGTCTGTATGTCAACACAGGGTGATTGATCACATTTCATCTCAGTATCCCCACTAGTGGTGGCTTTAACCGTGCTTTTACCCCGTTTACCTCTTTTTACAGTAGCGGAGCTCGGTCGGTTCACTTTCACACATTGCACCCCCACATCGGTGGTGTCGTGTGCCACCCGGTTTGTCTTACTCAGGGCTTTTCTGGGCGCTGTGTTTCCCCTTTGTGTGACTGGTGGCTGTCTCCCCCGCTGTAGAACGGACCTCCCTTTATCAGCACGATCGGATCTCTTCAGCTGTTTTCCACTTGACACGCCTCTCAAGCAGGGCAATGCAGGCTGTGCCGCATTTTTAGCTATAATAAAACAAACATGTCAATTACACTTTATACAGTGACTTTTCACTACATTTCGAACAAATACAAAATATATTATTATTATTATTAATAACATTGGTAAAAACGGTGAATGTTACACACCTCCATTCAAAGTTTGCTCTGTGACTTGGGGTGGGTGGGGGAGTGTGTAGTTATGTGGGTTAAACAACTGTCAAATCAAAAAACAAACATTGGTCACATAAATGTACACGATATTATGTTTTAGAAGATGTAATTAATTCATAATATGTAACAACTTGTTCTATGGCATACCATGAAATCTGAATAAAACTGGCCATTAAACACATTGCTTTGGCCCACCTTCAGAACACGTGTCTCCTGCGGTTTGGAAGGCGCTGTTCGGGACGTAGGCGTTGGGGGTTGTGAATTCCACTCTCCGTGGTCCCCTGCGGGGTGCTCGGCCCGACAGTCTCGGCTCTGTTATTCTGTGCTGTAATATCTTGGTTCTCTCCAAGGCCGGTGTTTCACCTTAAATTATACAAACCATGAACTATGCATGATATACTAACACTTTTAAACCCAACTCTATTACTATAAAAAACATTCTTACCATCAATACATGATAACGCATTTACTAGCTCTTCCTCATCAAATGGACCCCAGTCAGATGCCATTATGAAGAGTGTGTCCCTTCATATATTATATTGGATGTGTAAAATTAACTGCTTGGAGCGGCTTATTTATGGGGGGGCAAAATGGTATTTCATAATTTTTCTGAGAATCACACAAAATTGTATTCCACATAACATACCAGGAAACCGCCAAAAATGTTGTTCTTATTACAGAATTCAGTTGGGGCGGTATGTTGGGGTGTCTATTTCACTCCGATAAAGTTGATCTCCAACAGACATCTGTATCTATGCGTGCTATGGTCATGGTCTCACGTTCAAAACAACGTGTACACACTGGGTGAGGTGACCATTTGGAGAGATAAATTGTTATCACATATTTGTTATGGACACGAGCCTAATGGGTACAAATGACTGTACCCACGTGGCACCCATACACGCACCCAACTCCGCCCACACTCCTCCTCCTCTGTAGAGCCACTGCCCCCCATTTACCCACGTGTCCCCACACACGCCCCCAACCCCACCCACACCCCGCCTCCTCTGTAGAGCCGCCGGCCACCATTTACAGTATAAAGAGCATGCTGGTAAACACAGAAAACATGTCACCCGTTCGGGACAGAACAGGTCTGCGGTAACTGGTGGAAACCCCCATAGCGCACTATGGCTACACCAGCTAAGAAGACACCCCCTAGCGACCACGCTGCTGATGAAGATGTGGGGGCACCTAACACAAAATTAAGATGGTCGGAAGACAGGGACCCAAAAGAGGTAACACTTTATTTTACTTTAAAAACGTGTTTAGAATATTATTATTAATTTTAAACGTATGCCGGTGTTTACATGCTGTTAGGCCGTATGTGTGTATATATAAATTTCAATGCAAAGTGAATTTAAATGCATGTTTTCTTCTTTGTATGTTTATCAAAAGAATAGTGTCAGCGCTCCTCCTCCGAGCCCCAGGGATGCTCTCCCAATGTCTGATGAAGACGAAGGTGTCAACACTGGTGATGAGTCTGAAGATGATGACAAGGACCATGAACATGGCAGGGAGGATAAAACCTCAGACACTGATGATGGAGTTGGACCATCAATGGAAAGAGAGGTAAATATAGAGGTCCTACAACTGTGTATAGTTGTGTACTTCTTTACTGACCGACACACATTACAGTTTTAAGTGTTATTTTCTTTTCTCTTCATTAGAATAGTGGAGTACCAGACACCAGTGATATGGATTCCTCTGTCAACTCTTTAAGACCCCGAACAAGATTGAACATTGCATGCTTCTGTTCTTGCCTTGCTAGAACCCACAAGAGTTTTGATTCAGACAGGGAAGTTCCGAGATATAATTGTAAAAACTATGATGATCATGTAACACTAGTGATGACACACACCATAAAGGGCATTATTGCGCTAGTGTTACAACATTGTATTGGCCGTGAATTAGTTGATAAGTGTGAGGCCTGTCTGATAGGTGACTCCAGCCAAGCACAGCATCTCTGTCTAACTTTAGATCATGAGCAAGGGAGTGTCTGGAGTAGTGTCGCTCTTATATGTAACAAAATAAGTGTCACCCACTTTCTAAATGTTGTGTTATGTGTTGCACGTGCCCTATGTGGGCTATGCATCACCAGACAGACTGAGAAAGAAGTGAAATCTCTTTTGCATAGCTTAGAAACATGCACAACGGAATTAATGTTTAGTTCCCCCCCCCCGCTGTACCGAACCCATAACGAACCGAGACTTCAAAACCGAGGTACGTACCGAACTGTCAGTTTTGTGTACCGTAACGTTACACCCCTAACAAATGCTGTTAAACGGCATATTTGAAACAATACATTTTTGGGAAACAGTCGCGGCTATCTAAGTTTATTTATTCAACGTTGCAGAACCTGAAGGGGAGGGAGTCATATCTCAAAGGAGATCTGATAACACTTTATTTTAAGGGGCCAGAAGTATGCATTAGTTAAGCACAAACACACTCGTAATTAATTTTTAACTTTACATATTAGTCATTATTTATTAAACATTTGAAGGATCCACATTCATGCAATGAATAAACATAAACCTAGTAATTAATGATTAACCGAATGCACAGTAAATGCATTTTAGCCATTATTTACAACTTAGCAAACCATATATTATTGTAGTGTTATGTTGGGTGTATTTTGATAAGAGCATTTTAGCTCTGAGCTGAAGCACTGATCTAAAGAAGACTTCTCCCCCCACCAAAAGTTATCAGAGTTCCTTAACTCATCAGCTTGGAACTGGTTTACATCAAAGTGACAGTTTTGGGGAGGATGGCACCGAGAATAGGCCAAATAGTTTGGAATCCTGCTATGAGATAGGAGAAAGGGGCCTGTAGGTAATAAAAACTCTTTGAAGTGGACGAGAGCCGAAATCCCGACATAGAGCTACGAACCCGGGCCAACCGGCATTTCCAAAAGATGGCATGGATTGACATCAGTCATAAATCAAGCCCCCCTCCAATAGGACACTGGGGGCTGAAACCGAAATCCAATCTAAAAAAATCAAGAACCAATCACCTATTGATCTGACAGACTATAAAGAACAGCGCACGGTCTCTCTCTCTTAGAAACTCGCAACCTGTAGCTCTGTTGCCAGAACCGGAACCAGAAACCAACCAAGTCTTTGCCGGCAACAGAAGAGTTAAACTGGGAGAAGGAGATTGAGCCGTACGAAGAATTCTTTTAAAGGACTTTATTTAATAAATAACTTTACAGACCCACCTGATCAGTGGAGTTTTACAGCTGGACAATTGACTAAGTCGACTGAATACGAAAGTGTCAGTCATTTAAATAGCTATTTGAGTCTTAAGAAACTTGACCCTTGGAACAAACAGGGCCCTGCTTTCCTCAAAGACTTTGTCTTCAAGTAACTACAGTGGAACCCTGCTTACAAAGAAGATTTTGTGCACAACCTTGGAGCCTTCAAACCAATGGAAAGTCTGTTTGGAAAAGACTCTACATTCGCGAAACCCCAACTTCCAGGTGCATCGACTGAGTGGAAGTTCTTGGACAAAGCCGAACCGGACTGCCTTTGTTCCAAACCACACGGACCTCGTGCCGTGTGCTGTTATCTGAGCCCGAAGCCAGAGAGGCCTCTCTGCGACGAAGTTCAGATAAGTTTAACAGTTTGGAGTTTGTGATTCATGACATTTAAGAAATCAATTAGAAATGTTAATCTGTGATTCATAACTCTAGAATGTGTAATATCATTTAGTTTTCTTAAATATAAATGTGTGTTGCATTCAACTGTTTTGTTGATAATTTTAGAAATAAAATCTGTCAACGCCGAGAAATATCTTCTCATTCCTGTTTAACTGTTTAGTCTGAAATTGACACAAGTTAATAGACACCAGATTATAGGTGGCCCTGCCTATCCTTAATCATTGAATAATAATCAGTTAAGGGAAATTGTGGTAACAAGTAATGATAGGATCTTTCTCTGTACCTAAACGTTAATGAGACTGATATATATATATATATAACGAGAAGTTACCTGACATAAATACTAACCTGCGTAGTTATTTAATGTCTGACTAACAATACTAACGAGAGACTCACCTTCGTCTTACTAACCGGTATTGTAGTCAATGTGTTTATAACCTTTTTTGTTTAAAGATTTGTGTGTTATCATATGCGATCCCATGGTCTTTGATTTGGTCACGGAAGTGATTTGTCTTTGATTTGTTGATCTAGAGTTGAATTTTAATTAGTTTTTCCCTTTTGTATAATTAGTGTAGTGCTACATTTAGTCTTTGTTTTTGAATAAATTTGACAATTTATATCTGTCTGCGTCCAATTATTACAGAAATTGAGTTCTACAAGACTCCAGGATTCGTGATAAGGTAATACTATAAATTCACTTCTTTAATTGAAATTTATAAGTGTACCTTATACATAATGTATCTATTAAATTAACTGAACAATATGAAGCTAGTAACTATGTTTAATTAGTGCTGGTTTTACAGTTATAAATTGCTCAAATATTGTAAGAAAGACAATTTGACCGCCTGTTCTAAAGTGAAAGTTATATTCACATTAATTATTGCACTAATTCAGTGATATTTATGTTTATTGGCCTAGAATAAGGCAATAATTATGGCTAAACTGCCAACAACACAGTACTAAAGAGAATTGGACTCCCTGTTGTAAAGATTTACACTAGGGGTGTCCCGAAGCACAATACCTTATTCGGAAAGGCACGGATAATGGCTTCAAAACCAATAACGAATAATTTTGCCGAATAATATGCGGCTAAGGCTGAGACAGTCACAGCTTGTGTTTGATGGATAACAGGTGAGCCAGGGGATCATATCACGAAACTTAAATGTCTGAAATCACTAGGCAATAATGTCCGTGTGAAATGAATGTGTGTAAACTTTAGGAATGAAATGAGCGCAAATCAAATAGCAGCTCTTCTCTCTGAAATCAGAGCTTTAACGGGGTGCTTGAATATGATTTCACTTTTCTAACTTTAGTTAGTGTGTAATGTTGCTGTTTGAGCATAAACAACATCTGCAAAGTTACGAAGCTCAAAGTTCAAAGCAAAGGGAGATATTTGCTGTTAAAGAAATCGTTTTTTAAGGACTACAACAAACGGCTGGGTTAGTGACATCACTAACCCTAGAATTGACATAAACCCCGTCCCCTGAACACAATTCAGAGATTATCAAGACAGAATATGCTAATCAATGAGTAGAAGATAACTAAACATAGTCCAGTTAACATAATAGATGGTGAGGTACATTACTACACACAAATAATATGGTTTGCTAAGTTGTTAATATGAAAGAATGTTGATCCTTCAAATGTTTAATACATGTTAAATAATGGGTAATATGTCCTTACTAATCAGAATTACTAGTGTACTTATGCTTAACTAATGCATCATTCTGGACTATTCAAATAAAGTGTTATCACAGTTCTTAATGACATGCGTATTTTGGACATAGTCAGGTGCAAAAACAAGAAGGTTACTTTGTTGTCGGTGTTTGCGCAGAGGTTGCGTATGTTTGCGCACAGATAGCGGATAATCGCTCGCACCTTGGAACCTATTTCCGGGAGCGCGTTGTTGAGCCACCAGGCTCTGTTTTGTGCGGATGGGCGGCCGGAGCGCGTTAAGGGTTTTCTGTTACAACGTTGTCGTTAATAACTAATGATCTTCGCATGCAAGTCAATCAATCAAAACTAACTTGAGCTGGACAATAACTTTATTCTAGAGCTGCTGTAAAGCCAAAACAATCTCTGTCACTTTCATTTCTTATCACTGGAAAGCTGCTTTCAAACAATTCATATTGTTAAAAGCGCTATATAAATGAAGGTGATTGACTTCCCTTGCATAGACTTTTTGTCACTGCTGGTTTTACTGTTCTAAATAACAGTAGGACTTAGCCTAGATTTAATACCAGATTTCTTTGTTTTTTAAGTTCAAATGTATTATTATGTGAATTGGTACTTAAGTAAATGGTGTGTGATTATATGCATGACATTCATTCGGTGACAGTGGAATACAAACAGTCTTACCGGTGTATTCTCAACATCAGTTTCATCTGAATCCGTATATCCGTGTATCATAACAGCTTCACATTATTTATTGGCCCCGACAGTGTAAAAACAAATTAAATGCATTAGATAGGTCTACTTACTGCTCACAAACTTGATAGAGGCAGCGTACACTGGCCAGCCATGTTTTGGCTTTTTCCCTTTCTGCCATCCCACAGCAGCTGAACAGTCAGTTTGCGGGTATCCATCGTCATCCATCTTGGTGTCATCATATTTACGTATGGCTTCGGTTTCCACCTCGCTATACATCCCAGCATCCTCCCCACTGACCCATTGGACCACTGCAAACTTTCTCATCACACCTTGGGCTTTAGAAGAGTTTGGCTTTTAGTGAATTTAGATCACGGCTGTTTCATCAGATCTCACATGGGAAGGTCACAGTTTTGTGTCTTGTGAGTCTGATTGTAGCGTCATGGGCATCATTTTTGCTTTGTAAGACCAGTTTGCCAGACACAGACATAATGCTAGGCCAGCTAAATGTCAGCTGCATGCAAGTTAGCTGCAGATCTGTGAAAGATTAGTACAATCGATAATGAGGGCTGTCGATTTAACGCGGTAATCTGATTCATTAACGTTAGTTGTGAGAAACTAACGCGATTCAAATATTTTAACTCAATTAACCCACCCGCCCCTGACCAACGTAGGTAGATTTGTGTAATGAAATAGATTCAAAACTGAATCGCTTGACAGTAAAAAAGTAAATGTAGTCTAATGTTAACGGTATAATACCCATTCAACATAAACCAACAAATACATGAATCCAGTTCACGTTACCTAAATACACGAAGCAAGGGCAATATCAAAGTTGTTGCTGGCTCAGTTAGCTCCTAGCAAGGTAACCTTAACTCTTGCAACTGTTGTCTTATTGAACAAACCAACTACTTTGCTTATAAATTACTAAATGAACCAACCTGAATCAACACAAATCCCTGAGTAATAATTACAACAAGATACAATTATTCTTTCCTTCGGGGTGACGTTAGAAATCCATGTTTAATCGATCTGAAACCTCTGTTGAAACTTAAAGCAACGGCCCGTGTTACCGCTGTCTGGCTGCTTCAATGAGTCAGTGATCTGGATTTCTATTGGATCCCGCGCAGCAGTTCAAACATCAACCAATCGGCATATTGTATGGTCTTATGGCCCTAATGCACTTGCCTACATGTAGCGATGTGTTTTCTATTATGCAAAATGGCGAAACGAAAATTGTGTTGCTTTAACAGTTGCCAAGAAGAAAGAATGATTCCTCGTCGTACTCGGACCAGGTGGAAAACAAGGCAAAACTTGTTTTTCCAGCAAAGTTTTGGTCATATTGATAATTTATAGGCCCTAGAAATGTGTGTATTAAATATGATAAACTATAATATATTCATAAATAGGCATTATACTTATTGTTGAACATAATTGTACAAATAATGTTTAGTTTAAGTTATGTTAAGTTTTAAGGTTTTAAAAATGTGTTTAAAATGTTGTAAAATGCATTGACAAACATATCTGAAGGCGAGTAGATTTCCCACTACAGCTGGTCATGTTGTTTTTAAATGCTGCCCGTGAACTGAACAATGAACGAAGTCACCATATCTAAATATTCACAACAAACACCCTTTCGACATGAAACCAAGAAATGAGAGCAATGCTTTCACTGCTCGCCATAGCGTCTCAATGTTAGTGTCCCTCAGCAGGATATGTCGCCCATTTTAGGTTTACAGGCATTCTATAAATTAGCAGCCTGGCATTAGTACTGTCAGTAAAATATTATGCATGGCTAATAATTTTATGTCATAATAATATATTCATCTGTAGCCTATGGAGATGGCTTCCATCTCAAGACACCAATATAAATCTAAGCACAACAGCAATGCTAAAATGTAATGTATTATTGTGTCTGTAAAAGTGAAAGGAGCATACAGGTAGATGGTGGGGTGGGTTGTGAACACTAGCTTTAATCTTGATGAACATCCTGGGAATTAATAACAGTCAAAACAGCTTGCCATATTGTTGAACAAGAATATCAACATTTAGAGTAAAACAGGTTTCTTTTGGTACACACTTTGCTTATGATCACTCAAATTTTGATTCTTTCCCATTTGTTACAGAATACCAACCAATCAAACCTGGTGTCTTCAGGTCCCTCAAATGACCATGTCACAGATGCCAGTTGGCTGAACATCCTCGCATTTTCCATGAAGCACAATGTAACAGAGGCTTTAATGGAGGACCTACTGAAGCTGTTAAGGTTATGTAGTGGGGATGCTGCAAGCATCCCAAGTAGCAAGTACATGCTAGAGAAGGAGTTTAAAGATTATGTAGACAAATCAGAATACCATCTGTGAGACAAAGTTTAGAGTTGGGTCAATTTTTTATTTGTATACCTTTGAGGAATCAACTTCAAGCTCTTTTGGAGAATGAGCCTATTCCAAATATTTACAATGACCAAAACAGATGGAATAACAGATTTTTCAGATGGGAAGTTGTACAAATATCTGAAATCAGTTAGTGATTCATTCTTTTCCCTGTCTTTCAATTGTGATGGAGTGCCAGTGTTCCAGTCATCTAAATACAGCATATGGCCCTTACTATGCTCTGTTAATGAATTACCCCCAGAGGAAAGAGATACAAATGTCATACTATGTGCCTTGTGGTTTGGGTCATCAAAACCACAAATGACTAGCTTCCTCAAACCTTTTGTGGAGGAATGCAAAAGTCTTGGACAAACAGGTCTTCAGTGGCAGGATCCAGTAGATCACTCAATCAAAACGACAAAGGTCTATGCATTATGTGCCATATGTGATGCTGTTGCACGACCTTTACTGCAAAATTTCAAGCAGTTTAATGGAGAGTATGGGTGTGGGCACTGTCTTCATCCAGGTGTTCCTTAGAGATCATGACACAACTGTGCAAATAGGTGAGATTGCCAAAAATAATGAACAGAGCATTTTGGGCATAAAAGGGCCATCTCCAATTGTGGACTTGCCAGATTTTGACCTGATCAATGGCATGGTCCCTGATTACATGCATTGTGTGTTGCTGGGGGTTTGCCGGCAAATAGCCACTTTATGGTTTGATTCCAAAAGCTATAGTAAACCATGGTATGTTGGTTTGAACACTGTAACAGTGGATGTAAATCTTTTAGCAATCAAGCCTCTAAGCATTTTTTCCAGAATCCCACGGTCTATTGTTGAGCTAAGGTTTTGGAAAGCTCACGAATGACAGAACTGGCTTTTATATTACAGTTTGCCAGTCCTGGAGGGGATACTTCCAAACAGGTATCTTTGCCACTGGGCTCTACTTGTGGAGGGTGTGAGCATTTTGCTAGGTTCAGACATTAGCCAAGAGGATATTGACCATGCTCATGAGGCTCTTGAGCTTTATGTTAAATCAGTTCAGTCTTTGTATGGCGAAGATCAGGTGACCTACAATATGCATTCACTTCTGCATTTGACTAAGAGTGTTGAGAATTTGGGTCCTCTCTGGGCCCAGTCTGCTTTCATGTTTGAGAGCTATAATGGCTACTTGCTCAAGCAAGTCAAAAGCAGTAATGCAGTGCCTCAGCAGCTTTGCAAAAGAGTAGCATGGTCTCGGGCATTGCCACGCATAGCTAAGGCCTGCTCATCCAATGATGTTTCACCTGAAATTAAATCATTCTACACAGAAATGACCTCTGGTAAACGTCATGTAAAGAATTATACTAGATATGACTTGCACTTGGAGTGCCAAAGATTAGGCCAGTGTCTGAAAATAATATGAATGCATTGCATGCATTGCTAGATGTACCTGGGACCTCTATTGGCAGGTACTACAACAGAATAGTTATCAACGGAGAGGTCATTCAAAGCCAAACATACACAAAGACAAAGAAAAGGAACAACTCGGTTGTGATATTGAAAGATGGCAGTATTTTCACGGTTTCACACTTTCTCTGTGTCAGTGATGACCAATATCACTTATATGCAGTTGGCAAATTTGGAAATTGTACAGTGCAGAAACTGGTTCGAGGATCTGCTGTCAAAATATCACTGACCTTTATGCGGACTGTTCATTTTCCTACAGGATTTGAAAGAGCAGTTGATCTAAGGTTGATTATACAGTATATGACCATGTTTGATTATAGGCATAGGGCTCCACTTAGGACAAGGCAAGAGCATGAGTTAAGTACAGCCTTATACTGCTAAACTGCACTGTGTTTTATACATGTCTTCATATGCTGGACATTCATATTAAATTTGCACTATTTTCCTATGTTTTTACTTCATCAAAAACTATATGCCTTTAGTTGTATGTAGGACATATATGATTAAAAATACATTAATATTATGCAATTTATATATGTGTTTTTTGCAGCATATATGTCCCTTACAATATTCGGTTTGAACATATAAGAATCACAGGTTTTTTTAGGAAAAGGAAAGGATCCAAGTGCAGGCTTTAGAGTTGAAGCAGATAATCCAATAAGGGCAAAACGAGAGAGCATAAACAGGGACAGTCCAGGTCAAACGATCAAGCGAACAGGCTAGTAGAGAGATCCGAAAGGGGTAAACGAGAGAAGGAAGCAAGAGGTCAAAAATACACGGGAAGGCAATCAAGAAACAAGGCTTAGAATTGATTCAGGAGAGAATGCAAGACTTCGCGATGAATCTAGGAAACAGAGGGGTACTGTGTACTGTGAAGGAGAGAGGGATTGAACGAGGTGAATGAAGGATTGACCAATGATAGGAGAGGAGGACAGAACAGGTGCACCTGGTAGGGAAGAATGTGGAAAGACTGGTTTGACTGGACAAAGGAAAAGAGAAGCACTAAACTAGTATTTGGGAGAGGGAGACCTCTGCTGGTGAACTAAGGTAGAAGCAGGGGAGACCGTGACAGTCTCCAAGGTTCTCATCGTAAATAACAAACAGAAATCAAACTACCTTCTGGCCTGACCTTCTAGCTTGACCTTATCTTTCTTAAGTATACAAGAGAGATTAACAGGTGTGAGAAAAGAATTTCTAACTTTCCTTCCACACATACATACATACATACATACATACATACATACATACATACATACATACATACGGAAAATAAATAATAGAATTTTGAATCACAATAAGATGTTATCAAGTACAGAAAAAGAAAATGTAATAAAATGTGATCTTAAATACATACAAATAAAGAAAATTGGTTTACTATTTCCAGATTCCTTTTTTGAAATACAATGACATGCATTACAAATGAGTATTTACATTATATTTACAGCCGGTGCTCGTGTGTCACTGTGTCCCTCAGGCTGTGGTAGGCGCTGAAATATTGGGCAGCCAGGGTGGCTGTGTGTCCCTCCCCCAGGAGGACTGACCGTTTTTCTTTTTTCTAAGTTTTGTCACAGGTTGGGTGGGCATCCATTATGTTGTTACAGAATGTGTCCCTTATTTTGGGCTAAAGCTTTCCGTGGAGGGGAACGTGGATCAGTTTGTACCATTTTTGGGAAGATCTGCCTTGTTGGGGCGGAGCTGTGATCCAGGTGAACAGCAGATCGGGCATAGGTGGGCATGTGGGCAGAGGAGTAGGAAGGCCGGTCAAGCAAATAAGCTTGCTAAGGTACGCAGCAGCAGCAAGCAGCCCCCCCATCCAGCCAGCCAGCCAGTCTGGCTAGCAGTGACTGAGTGGTTGACAGACGGCAAGCAACGGAATGTACGTGCTCTGTGATGTCATAGCAGTCAGCTGAGAGAGGCTCGTGATGTCATCGCTGAGCTGTCTGTCTGTCTGTCTGTCTGTCTCTCTCTCTCTCTCTCTCTCTCTCTCTCTTCCTCTCAATTCAATTCATTTGTATTGTCAAAGCAATTGGACATACATACATACATCCATACATGCTAGAAAGTCATTACTATGTTATCTTAAAGGCTAACTAAGCAGAACATATATCATTATAGAACAGAGTTCATAGGTCAACACATGGTTTTAGGGAACAGGCTCGTAGGTCAAACCGTTTGACATTGTCTCCAAGGTTCTCATCGTAAATAACAAACAGAAATCAAACTATCTTCTGGGCTGACCTTCTAGTTTGACCGTATCTTTCTTAAGTATACAAGAGAGAAAAACAGGTGTAAGAAAATAATTTCTAATTTTCCTTCTACACATATATACATACATACATACATATGTAGCGTTATGTTGGGTGTATTTGGATAAGAGCATTTGGGCTCTGAGCTGAAGCACGGATCTAAAGAAGACCTCTCCCCCCCCAAAGTTATCAGATTTCCTTAGCTCATCAGCTTGGAACTGGTTTGCATCAAAGTGACAGTTTTGGGGAGGATGGCACCGAGAAGAGGCCAAATAGTTTGGAATTCTGCTATGAGATGTCTGGAGAAAGGGGCCTGTAGGTGATAAAAACTCTTTGAAGTGGATGAGAGCCGAAATCCCGACATAGAGCTACGAACCCGGGCCAACCGGCATTTCCAA
Organism: Amia ocellicauda; assembly: GCF_036373705.1. Lineage (NCBI taxonomy): Eukaryota > Metazoa > Chordata > Actinopteri > Amiiformes > Amiidae > Amia > Amia ocellicauda. The sequence continues at coordinate 1,094,704 of NW_027102865.1, forward strand.
AAGATGGCATGGATTGACATCAGTCATAAATCAAGCCCCCCTCCAATAGGACACTGGGGGCTGAAACCGAAATCCAATCTCAAGAACTCAGGGACCAATCACCTACTGATCTGACAGACTTTAAGGAACAGCGGACAGTCTTTCTCTCTCTCTTTCTCTCACCTGAACCAGAAACTCGCTGCCACAGCTCAACCTGTAGCTCTGTTGCCAGAACCGGAATCAGAAACCAACCAAGTCTTTGCCGGCAACAGAAGAGTTAAACTGGGAGAAGGAGATTGAGCCGTACGAAGAATTCTTTTAAAGGACTTTATTAAATAAATAACTTTACAGACCCACCTGATCAGTGGAGTTTTACAGCTGGACAATTGACTAAGTCGACTGAATACGAAAGTGTCAGTCACTTAAATAGCTATTTGAGTCTTAAGAAACTTGACCCTTGGAACAAACAGGGCCCTGCTTTCCTCAAAGACTTCGTCTTCAAGTAACTACGGTGGAACCCTGCTTACAAAGAAGATTTTGTGCACAACCTTGGAGCATTCAAACCAGTGGAAAATCTGTTTGGAAAAGACTCTACATTCCCGAAACCCCAACTTCCAGGTGCATCGACTGAGTGGAAGTTCTTGGACAAAGCCGAACCGGACTGCCTTTGTTCCAAACCACACGGACCTCGTGCCGTGTGCTGTTATCTGAGCCCGAAGCCAGAGAGGCCTCTCTGCGACGAAGTTCACATAAGTTTAACAGTTTGGAGTTTGTGATTCATGACATTTGAGAAATCAATTAGAAATGTTAATCTGTGATTCATAACTCTAGAATGTGTAATATCATTTAGTTTTCTTAAAAATAAATGTGTGTTGCATTAAACTGTTTTGTTGATAATTTTAGAAATAAAATCTGTCAACGCCGAGAAATATCTTCTCATTCCTGTTTAACTGTTTAGTCTGAAATTGACACAAGTTAATAGACATTAGATTATTGGTGGCCCTGCCTATCCTTAATCATTGAATAATAATCAGTTAAGGGAAATTGTGGTAACAAATAGGATCTTTCTCGGCACCTAAACGTAAATGAGACTGATATATATATAACGAGAAGTTACCTGACATAAATACTAACCTGCGTAGTTATTTAATGTCTGACTAATAATACTAACGAGAGACTCACCTTCATCTTACTAACCGGTATTGTAGTCAATGTGTTTATAACATTTTTTGTTTAACGATTTGTTAAACGGAATGTATGTGCTCTGTGATGTCATAGCAGTAAGCTGAGAGAGGCTCGTCATGTCATCGCTGAGCTGGCTGGCTGGCTCTCTGTGTGTGTGTGTGTGTGTGTGTGTGTGTGTATGTGTGTCTCTCTGTCTGTCTGTCTGTCTGTCTCTCTCTCTCTCTCTCCCCCTCTCAATTCAATTCATTTGTATTGTCAAAGCAATTGGACATGCATACATACATACATACATATATATGGAAAATAAACAATATGTGTACATCTCTTTCGGCATTAGTGGTGCCCTCACAGATGTGCAAGTTACATGACAGACAGACAGACACACACACACACACACACTTTCACACACAGACAGACAGACAGACACAGACACACACAGACACACACACACATACTTTGACAGACAGACAGACAGACACACGCATATTATGGGTCTTTGTTGGGTAGTGAAATGGGTAGCATCAGTCGCAGTGTGGGTAATGTCAGGGAGCCAATCATAGTCCCCGTTATTTGCATATCGTTCTGGGAAAAGCAAATAAACACGTTTAGTCATGTATTTGTCCATAGTTTACACATGAGATGAAAGAGACAGTATGACGTATTGAGCACCTGGGATTCCTCATGTGTATGTGAGGGGCAGAGGAACCGGATCCCAAGTGTGCGTCCCAGGTGCTATAGGTTTCAAAGCATGCAGGGGAATAGGCACCCCACCCTGACACCTATAGAAGACTGGATAGGGAGATATAAATAGCAATGGGGAGACTCTTGTACTTGGTGTGGCTCTATCCATATAGTGGGGCCAGCAGGTGCAGCAATAGAAGCTCAGCCTGGGGAGACTGGATTTAGCATTTCCTCTCCATTTTGATAACTATTCATAATCATTTCTGCAAAATACTTCTATGATACCTATGTATGTTTTTTACTTGTACTATATTATACTATCAAGTATCAGTGTACACATACAATGTGACCTGTTACATTAATACAGAGGCCACGGAAGGCCAGATCACTAATAGCCACTGTCCCCTGATATTACACTTTTTTACAATCACTTTGGCACTCATTTCAGAACCTTGATGTCATTTTTCAAAACTCTAGACACTAAACTCACACCCGATGATCAAAATGCACATTTTTCAATTGCTTGGATACAATACACTTCAACCTCAGATCATTTGTTCATTGAACTAAAATGACACAACTTAACATCAAAGTATTACCATTTCAAAATGCAATTCACACATTACATCTGAGAACACTGTCTATTCATTTCATTACAAAGATCTAACTATCAATTGATACAGCTGCTCAAAATGATAAGTGACTGTTGCATTACTCTTAATGCATAGTTTTATGGAAACTGACAAACAGTATTCCATGTTTCGATCATGAAAGTTTCAGGATAATGAGATCCATTGACACCAATAACCGAGGAGCATGGTTTCTTAGGGTTACCATAGACTTGACTGTGTCTTCTTGTTTGTGAAGGAACAGGACTGTGTTTTCCTGTCTGGGTTCCCGCAGGCTTAAGTGGGTTTGACCTACTATTAGAAAAAAAAAAAAAAAGGAGCGCTAATTAATTGTTCAATATCTGATACGCCGGTGATAATATAAAATAACGTGTTTATAGTTTATAGAAGTTTATAGTGTTTATGGTAAATGAAGAAAAGTCATTAAGTTATATACAAGTTCTATAAATGCAAACATTGAAAAGCATGTTTGTTGTTATTCCTATATAGGATTTAGTATTATTTGTGTTTTCTTGTTTTTTGCTATGTTTTCTCCCCTGTCGTTTATTGTTATTTTGCGGGCTTGCACGCCTTGGTTGTTGTGTACAAAACGATACATAGAAAATGGGAAAACGTGTTACTGTGTGGGAACAGCTCTAGTAAGACGGGCGACCCGCCACTTAAAGGTACACATGTAAGGTACATGTATGATAACTATGGAGTGAAGCGGTGCGTTTGACTGGACAATAGGTGACAGAAAATTAAGGTTTCCAGAAGATGGGACTTTTGATTCAGATAGACTTGAGCACCTAAAAACGGTTTTGCAAAATAGGAATACAAAGCATTAAGAAATGAGAAACCAAAGCTAGCTATCTTAAAACATTTGTTAGAGAAAAGAAAGAAAAGACAACAGGCATAATTCAATCTGAATGCCCCGAAGACAAATTAAAAATATATATATATGTTTTTCAGTATAAATGACAGTCCTCAAGATACTGAAGGAAAATTACTAGATAAGTAATAAATAAGGGTAGTTTGAGACACTGCAGGTCAATATAACATGCCAACCAAAACCATGGTATCTGAATTTACTATGGATATAAATTAATATGTGTCTCTTTGTATGTTTGTACGTTTTCAGTTTGCGCAAGGTAAATGTCCATATTTTGACTTTTTCATGTACTGTATAGTCCAGAATATGACTAAGAGAGTCATAAGTCACAAATAGTTACAGAATGATAGCTAAAAAACGCCAGTTAAATATGTTGTAATAACAGACCTACAAGAAAGTCAGCATTTAACTGTACACAGAATGCTATTGCAAACAGAAATAATAATACAAAATTAAGTTATTTAAATAGGTCTTACGAATACAGAAGTTAAAAGTAACATGTTAGAAATGGAATTAGAGCCAAATTTAGAAATAGGAATCCGAGGCAACCACAAACATTCGGTGAAGGTTTCTTACATATTGATAAATAGATAACCAGATACTCCAGGAAATTAACGATGTGCTCATTTGGAAGCTATGAGTTCCACAATGAAGAGTTTTTAAATCCCTAGAAATAGATCCCTAAATACAATGTGTAGGTAAGAAATTAACTATTGATCAGTTCAATCTGGATTCGGGAACAGTTCTTCTGAACCTGTACTGGTGTAGATTGGACTTCAATAGGAGGAAGTGACACAATAAAGACATGAGCCGCGCAGGAGGACAGTCTTAGTGCCCACGCAGGTTCTTAGTTGGGGAAATCATTGACTGGACACATTTTTTGAAAATGTGCTTTCCTGAAGTACCTGGACATCATTATTCAGATCAATGAAAAGGCTTATTTTCCAAAGATTAAATACATTCATTAACTACAATAATGTAGTGAAATGTATATAAATAGTAATAATACAAATCGATCAAATATAACTTGCATTTTCTTGTAAGAAATTAGGAATAGGAGAAAGAACAGCTGTTGGGATGCAGTGCGATGTTATCCAAAATTGAAAGCGGTTGAGAAAGGAGAGTTTGTTCTGTGTGAGACAAATGTACTGCCACGAGAGACTCTGATGGTGATTGACTGGAATATGAGGGAAAATAATGAAGTTACTACAGGTATAACTAAAGGTGTAACATAACTAATTTAATGAAACATAGTCATGGCAAGTTATAAAACTGTTTGGAAATAGTCCTTTCACAAACAGAAATACCCTATCAATTAGGAAGAGGGGGGCAGGGGGCAAGGGCCGTATGTGCTCCTCTGCTCCCCCTGTTCGCCTGAGCAGACAAGCAGCCTGAGATGAGAGAGAGAGAGAGAGAGAGAGAGAGAGAGAGAGAGAGAAGTCAGAGACAAGGCAGAGACTGTAAGTACGTGTAAGGGTTCATAACTTATTACAAACAGAGCAAGAGTGTAATGAATGGTAATTTACACTGCTTGTATTAATAATGATAATAATATTGATGTTGATACAGACGAATACATCACATACTAGATGACAACCGCATAAAACTAATAATAATGAAAATAGGAATAATAGGAGTATGGAAATAATTTCAAATTATGGTTTATTGGTAAAAAATGAATTGAGAAACAAAGATTAATAACTGCCATCATTTACCCAACTACTATTAACTATGGTGTTGAAGGAGCTGCTGTAATAGTTATTGTAATGTTCTCAGGTATTTAAGTTAGATAAAAGGACAAAGATAAGCACATTGTTTTGAAACTTTGACAACTCCACACAAAAAGAGTATCTACACTAGGAAGTAAAGCTGATTCAATAAACACAGGAGATATGATGCTGCTGACGACAGCTGAGTGCTGTACTGAAATAATTTGATAAATGAGATAAATTGGAATCAAGATTATTATTATTTTGAATTGTCCCTTTACTAGAAACCTTATAGATTGTGCGAATGTCAACTAATGTGATAGAGATGCCTTTTATAAGGACGATCTCTGATGTTGTGTGAACCACACATTGTGTCTTCAGACTGATTTATTCCACATGGCAGATATGCATATTATGAATCGTGTCCTGAAGGAACCGATGTCTGACCCATATGGAGAAGATGCTGGTGTTCTTGTTGAGACACAGTAGGCCGAGGGCGCGGCTTTAAAGACAGCCTCACAGCAACTTGAACAGACCAATGCTGAGGTCCACTACGCTGAAGTGATGCTTGACTCAGTGGAGAAATAAGTTAAAATACTATAATTAAAGGTTTTCCAGATTATAGGAATCTACAATATATTGTGAAACTGCTCAGATGACGTCCGCAGTAGCACATATTCTTCTATTGATAGTTTAATTTATAATGTACTATTAGTGGAGATGTCACATTATTCAAATGAATAGAATGACAGCCATGAAGTCAGAATCAGTCCATTGCCCTTCACTTAAGATTTGTACAATGTATAATGTTTATAAATCAAAACGCAACAAATATATGTACAATACAGTTTACAAACTGAATTTGTAAAAAAGAATGTTTTGCTGACTTTTGTATTCTCTTTGAAGCAACAAAATGTATGTGTTATGTATGTCGTAACTAGGGTTTGACTTTTATGACCTGGGGCTGGATGAAATTTAATTTGAGATGCACTGTAAAAGCTCCAGGAAATTGCAACTGGCCACTGCACCTTCCATAAGAGAGCTCAAACATTTGCTAATGCATTGGTTGCCTCACAGGCACTCTTTCCCTGGTTTGCCCATGTGGCGCATGGTGTTGGCCACACGGGCAAAGGGGGGATGTGTGCATCAGTCTTTTAAATTGGTTTGCCCCAGGTTTTATAGTAACAGCTTAGCAATATTGTAGAACTTGCCACATTTGTCAAGCTCATAATCCTGCAATATGCAAATAGATTGTGTTCAAAAGCTTAAATGTTGTGGATATGAATATAGACTTGTAATAATATATAGGTGTTCTAAATGGGTTGAAGCCTATCCCGTAGGAAGGCTGAAGTAGTAAAAGTAGCAAAAATACAGTTAAGGGATGTTATATGTAGATTTCGCATTCCAGGGAAATTTCCAGTGATAGGAACACTCACTTCACTGGGACAATAGTGCAGGAACTATGCAAAGCCCTGCGAGGTAAACAACATTTTCACTGCCCCATCAGGCTCAGTCAGCTGGAGCAGTGGAGAAACAAAATGGGATATTAAAGAATAAGCTGTCTAATATATGCAAACAAACAGGACTCAAACGTCCAGATCCCCTTCCTATAGTCCTAATGACAATGAAATCGTCAGCAAATTGAGAAAAACAGGTCTTTCTCCGTGTGAGATTATTATGGGATGACTTATGAGACTCTCCATCACTCCTCCATTGTCTGTAAGGGAAATGGACATCCACTTGATGGATGATGCTATGTTGTCTTTTTGTATGGGACTAACACGTGCTTTCGAAGCTGTCCATTCACAGATGAAAGCCGCCCAGACTGAACCATCCCAGCAGGTTTACCACCCCTTCCAGCAAGGTGACTGTGTATATCAAAGCACACAAGAGAAAGTCCTCCCAACAGCCCAGGTGGACAGGGCCCTACCAGGTGCTCCTGACCACCCACACAGCTGTGAAGTGCCTAGGAACGACGACATGGATCCACTCCTCACACTGCAAACTTGCCAATCGAGGCGATCAGCACAACCCTGGTGGAGAACAGAGGGATAAAGGAATTGTTCTTCCACATCAGATTTGACATTACTGTATGTATGCAGGCCCTTGTAATTGCTTTTCCAATACTGCCAACTGGTTATTGATGATTGATTTCACATTGTGGTACGAGTATCGAGTGAAATGAGTGCTATCCACCTCAACAACACAGCGATAACATGGAGCCGGCAGGTGATCCAGGTCACAATAGAGGTCAAGCAGTGGGAGGAGGAAGACGTGGTGGTCAAAGGTGTAGCGTAAGGTACACTTATAAAATTCAATTAAAGAAGTGAATTTATAGTATCACCTTATCACGAATCCTGGAATCTTGTAGAACTCAATTTCTGTAATAATTGGACGCAGACACCAATTCCAAAGATATAAATTGTCAAATTTATTCAAAAACAAAGACTAAATGTAGCACTACACTAATTATACAAAAGGGAAAAACTAATTAAAATTCAACTCTAGATCAACAAATCAAAGACAAATCACTTCCGTGACCAAATCAAAGACCATGGGATCGCATATGATAACACACAAATCATTAAACAAAAAAGGTTATAAACACATTGACTACAATACCGGTTAGTAAGACGAAGGTGAGTCTCTCATTAGTATTGTTAGTCAGACATTCAATAACTATGCAGGTTAGTATTTATGTCAGGTAACTTCTCGTTATATATATATCAGTCTCATTAACGTTTAGGTGGAGAGAAAGATCCTATCATTACTTGTTACCACAATTTCCCTTAACTGATTATTATTCAATGATTAAGGATAGGCAGGGCCACCTATAATCTGGTGTCTATTAACTTGTGTCAATTTCAGACTAAACAGTTAAACAGGAATGAGAAGATATTTCTCGGCGTTGACAGATTTTATTTCTAAAATTATCAACAAAACAGTTGAATGCAACACACATTTATATTTAAGAAAACTAAATGATATAACACATTCTAGAGTTATGAATCACAGATTAACATTTCTAATTGATTTCTCAAATGTCATGAATCACAAACTCCAAACTGTTAAACTTATGTGAACTTCGTCACAGAGAGGCCTCTCTGGCTTCGGGCTCAGATAACAGCACACGGCACGAGGTCCGTGTGGTTTGGAACAAAGGCAGTCCGGTTCGGCTTTGTCCAAGAACTTCCACTCAGTCGATGCACCTGGAAGTTGGGGTTTCGCGAATGTAGAGTCTTTTCCAAACAGATTTTCCACTGGTTTGAAGGCTCCAAGGTTGTGCACAAAATCTTCTTTGTAAGCAGGGTTCCACCGTAGTTACTTGAAGACAAAGTCTTTGAGGAAAGCAGGGCCCTGTTCGTTCCAAGGGTCAAGTTTCTTAAGACTCAAATAGCTATTTAAATGACTTTCGTATTCAGTCGACTTAGTCAATTGTCCAGCTGGATGGCTGGGCACAGGCGGGCAGCGCAGTCTGTAAAGTTCTTTATTTAATAAAGTCCTTTAAAAGAATTCTTCGTACGGCTCAATCTCCTTCTCCCAGTTTAACCCTTCTGTTGCTGGTAAAGACTTAGTTGGTTTCTGGTTCCGGTTCTGGCAACAGAGATACAAGTTGAGCTGTGGCAGCGAGTTACTGGTTTAGGTGAGAGAGAGAGAGAGATGCCGTGCGTTACCCTTTATATGCCTGTCAGATCAATAGGTGATTGGTTCTTTAGTTTGTGAGATTGGATTTCGGCTTCAGCCCCCAGTGTCCTATTGGAGGGGGGCTTGATTTATGACTGATGTCAATCCATGCCATCTTTTGGAAATGCCGGTTGGCACGGGTTCGTAGCTCTGTGTCGGGATTTCGGCTCTCGTCCATTTCAAAGAGTTTTTATTTCCTACAGGCCCCCTTCCCCAGACATCTCACAGCAGGGATTCCAAGCTATTTGGCCCATTCTCGGTGCCATCCTCCCAAGACTGTCACTTTGATGTAAACCAGTTCACATGCTGATGAGTTAAGGAAATCTGATAAATTTGGGGGGGAGAGGTCTTCTTTAGATCAGTGCTTCAGCTCAGAGCTAAAATGCTCTTATCAGAATACACCAACATAACGCTACACTGGTTAATTCTGTTCTGGGAAAACCACAATCCTGCAGGTTTAATAAGTCTCTCTACACATCAGTCCCTGAGTACCTTCAACCAATGGTCATTTTGACCAATTAAGCCCAAGAATTGAGTCAATTAAGTTGTCATGGACTACCCAGTGAAGACGTGAACTCACGACTAGGTCACACTGTGAGCTCACCAGAGCAGACATTACACTGAGCTCACTGTGAGCTCACTTAGCGCTTTTCCAGCGACATGGTGCCATTGCTGGAGCCGGAGCTGCTGCTCGGCCTGGGATCCAGCTGATCTTTTTTGAACCGGCCCGCTTTTCCACCGGTTTTGACGTCACTGGATGTGGGCGTTCCCAAGCATGGAGTAGAAGTGGAGAAACACAGCAATAGTAATCAGCACCGAGGCGACTGCGTCTTTAAACCCCATTTAACATCACAATCAAACTCATTCCGCGTCTATGGCAAATCGTAACCCTAATGTTACAAATGTTCCCTAAACACCTATTTTGCAGGATCAATAAAAAATTATTAGGATTTTTTAAACTTTTACTGACACACATAGTTAATAGCAATGTGTTATAACTTTACCAAAAATAAAAATCTGTATATCTTTAATTGTTTAGACGTTATTAAGATATAATGCATCTTTCACATAGGGAACATTTGTAACATGTTAGGAAAAACAAACAAATGATTTGAAAATATTCATAATTACAGCATACAATTTGTCAGGCTTCATAACAATGGTATTTATAACATACTCTGTAAAAATCAAGCAAATAGCATTTGTGGTTCACGAGAAAATATGTATATATAATCAAAGCTATCAGACTATAGCAGCCGGTGTATGAAGACACATACGATTATACAGCATTATTTGGCAGCTTCGCAAGACCTAATTTGAAACGTTGTTGGTAAGTTAGATAATTAGTGGGGACCCGCTATTTGCAGTTCTTCCCCTCCATAATTGCTAAAATAAAGTTTTACTGACATTTTATTGACCCTACCACTGCATAGGGCACATCTGTAACATGAACGCTACTGAATGGCACATACATTGAAAACTACGGAGAACTGAGACAAATCCACTTTACACTTCATAAATAATCTTAAAACGTTTCCAACCAAGGCAACACCCACTTGAAATACGTTCATTCTCATTTTTGGTAAACAAAAAGAGAGATTGTTACATATGTTCCCTATGATGCATCTACAGAGAGAGAGAGACAGACAGACACTAACTCTCTCTCTCTCTCTCTCTCTCTCTCTCTCAGCTGGGAGTGTGTGGGAGGGGTCTGCAGTGAGCGGGAGTGCTGCTGAGAGCTCTGTCCTTTGGCTGCGTTTTTTTGTTGCTTTACTTTTTTCAGTTTGTTTATTTTGTCTTCTGTTTTCAGTGCTTTTCTTATTGTGGGGGAACAGGGGAGGGGAGGGGGGAGTACCGGTAGTTCTTCCCGGGTCGGGGGGTCGGACCCCCTGAATGCGTCTTTTGAAAAACTGACCCGACGCCATGGAGTCAAGATCGCTCCGGTGCAGTTCTGCCCCCTAGAGCAGTGTGTGTTAGCGGTTGGGGAGGTAGCAGGGTGTGAAAATATCAAGTCTGCTGCCATTGTTATCTTCTTAAAAACAACTGATCTGCTCAATCAGCTAGTGGCTAATGGCACAGTGTTAGACGACACTTTCACCCCGGTGTTGCCGCTCGCTGCTCCTGCCCGGAAGGTAACGCTGTCTAACGTCCCTCCGTTCATCCGCACCGGCTCGGGCAGCTGATGTCCGGCATTAAGAGGGTCCCGCTGGGCTGCAAAGCCCCGCAACTGAAACACGTCGTGTCCTTCCGAAGGCAGCTGTATATGATCCTCAATAACATCAATGAGGATCTTAATGTCTCCGAAGTTGGATCTCTCTTGCTGCCACCACCACGAAGATTGCTCTTTAGTAATGTTGGAAAGTCAAAGACAGCAACCGTTAGGGTTCTTGCATATGACGTATTCGTGCTGCACCTCTCTGCAAGGATCCAGGACAGTTTGTCAATGTAAACTCCAGTGCCTGGGAATATTTCCACCTAAAAGACAATGGTAAATAAAAAACAAGTTTATCCCCAAACTATTCTTATATTATGTTAAGTGGAATACATTATCAGTAAGGCTGTGATTTTGTTACAGAAATGTGTTATTAAAGACCACAGTATGTCTCAATTCTAAGTTTATTAATTTACAGACATAATAAAGTCAGTGAATCTGTGTCACCCATAATTCAATTACATTCTTATTATCAACTTTAACTATGAATATAACTGATAATGTAGCATCATTAGATTGTTTACAACCAATATTTGTTTTCAATATATATATTTTTACCTTGTCTTTGTAATATTGTAGACCAAGAGTGTTATACCTGTTTTGGTGATTCTTTGTCAGATTCAGAACAATTTGCTGTGGGGCTGTCAGAACCACTTGATGGTGACACACTTTTGTCTTCATTGCTGATAAATGTGGCTTTTGTTACAATTTTTTTCAGATTGTCCAAAAGGTCTGGAATCTCTGGAGAAAAAAACCTTAGTATTAAATGATAATCATTTCTAGTAATATATTTAATACAAAGTGAAAACAAAACCATCAATGCCTGCAATTATACTTGAGAGACTTGCTCTATGTTATTGGCAAACTGACCTTTTTGTGGGTCATTAACATTAGCTACGAAAAAAATAAAAAAGATAAAATACAAGAATTACCAGGTCTAATGTAATGCATATAGTCATTAATGTAGGATTATGAAGTTATGTTGAAAAACTTTATTTAATAATCAGTATTATTAAACTATTAGACAGTGCACATTAAGAGTCTGTATTGTGGTTCTAGATTACTTCAGTATGATCAACTATAATACATTACTCTGGAATCTAAATTACTGAAGAATAACATTTATCAAGGTAAGGAATTATTTGCTATAAATAAAAAAACTTACCATCAATCATACGGTTTCGAAGACATTGGTTTTCATTTTTAAGTCTTGTGTTTTCCTTTTCGAGCTGCTTAACGTTTTGCTGTAGCTCAACTTCACTGGACTCTTTAAATGTCTGTAGAATATGACGGGATCTAATTCTTGAAGCTCCATCGGTTTTCTTTCTTATTTTGTGCTGTATTCAGAGAGGAAAAGAGTTTAAAATGAATATATATATATATATATATATATATATGAATATGATTAAAAAAAAACAATCCTGCAATACATTTATTTAATATTTGCAGTAATTATCTCACCGGTAACTGTGGTTCATCAAGGTCACTATCATCTGAAATTTGAAGTTTTTTGTTTGGTTTAGGTACTCTCTTCATTTTAGGACAGGGCATTTTTGTTAGGTCATTAAGTTTTCTTCTTAGTTCGCCTTCTTTTCCTAAAATAAAAATAAAATAAATAAAACCCTGCATTATGTCCACAGATATTTGGGGATTATATTTATTTGTCATAAAAATACTGTGCTTTGACCACACAAATTAAGATGAACAGCCAACACTGAATCAAAACTGAAGTTAAATTATATCTGGTTTAATTTATTTTGTGATTTGGGGGATTTTATTGTAAAGCACAACACACAATAAATCGTTCTTACAAATGCCAGTCAAGTATGACGAGTTTTTAGCGCCCTCACCACCACCTACCATGTTATAAGAGTATGTTAGAAGTACAACACATTAATAACTTAAACATTCATTTCAAATATACTGTGATTGTATATATCAAATAGCATGTAAAGACTTTAATATTTTTTTTTTTTAAATAAACATTGTTACCAGTCATAATGATCTGCGCTTCATGGACAGGCCATCCACCTTTTGGAGGTTTGTTCGTGTCTCTCCACTCTGCTCTGAAGTTTCGAGTCGTCTCTTCGTCATCATCAGCAATGCTGAATAAATCAAAATTGCGAAAGCAAGCAGTGGGAATCACGCTGTAAGAGTCTTTGTCGACCCCGCTTTCCCACTTCACCAACGCGTGCATCACCGCCATACTACCTTCACCTTCTCGTCCGTTTTTTCTGCGCGTTTTTCCCCCGACAAGTCACGGCACAAAAAACAGTCCCGCTCTGCATTCTGGTACTTGGCGTTCTTAATAACACCAACAGGGTGTAATCGCATAGACCACTCGAGTATAAAGTACTACATATCCCATCTGTTACAGTTTTTTTTCTTCTTCTGAAACTGCAAGCGCACTACATAAAGTTTGGCAAATGAAGAAATTTGGATGATGAGTTTACAATCTTATAAACAGTATTTAAGTAAACCTAGATATGCAATTCCAAAAAGAACAGCATCGAGATGGAGAAACAGGATACAAAAATAATAATACAATGTTTATACTTTTTGTATTTTAATTACAGTATGTAATTATTGCCTTTTGATTTACATTTACAGAAAAAGAACGGCGGCAAATGTGGACTACCCAACAAGAAGCAACAAAGTTACTAAAATATCAGATTCTCAGGTAAGCTTCATGCAGCCATACATGTATAATTATAAAATCAATCCAAAAAATAGACCTTGTTTACCCTACAACTGATTTGAGTGTTAATTCTATTTAAGATATAAAAAAATATTTTGTTTTCTGAACTAATAATCTGTGAACATTCTATTATCTCTATAATTTTAATTAATACATTTATTTTATTATTGGTGGAACATTATATTTTTCAGCTCAGATGATTTCACGTACCATCAATTTTTCTGTTAATAAATGTGCAAAAACAAATCAGATGGATAGGCCCCTACATATGAACATTAAGTTAAAGGCCTAGAGTGAGTGTTCTTCACTTCCAGTCATGGCGGGCCACAATCCAGCTCTTTGTAACTCATCAACAACCAAAGACCTGGGAAAAGGGTTAAATGGCTTCAGTTAAGCCAATTAGGTAATTAAGAGCTCAACTGGAAAAAAAACAGCAGGCATAGGGGTACTTTAGGACCACAGTCACTGATATAACCTACAATGTTGTTGTAATGAAAATCAGCAGACAGTGGGCCTCCTCCAGGACTAAGGTTGAGAAGCACTGGTCTTGAAGACCACAATAACAATCGACCTCAAGGGCTAGGGATATTCGAGGTGATGCTAAACCAGTCCTGAATGTTTAAATATAATGTTATTTTCTTGTAGTGTGCCGTTGCTGTTAATGCAACCAGTTATATTGAGCCATCAAATACAGAAGCTGACGAAAGACATCAACATGTAAATTTAGTTGTAAATTTAAAGTGTGTGTGAAAAGTATTTTGTATATGGAGATTAACCCATAGTTTCACAGATAAATTGTGGACCAGTGATATTCAGGATCTTCAAAACAAGTCCTGAATGCTCAAACTTAACACTTCTTTTTTTAGAGTGTCGTTGCTGTCAATCCAGCCAGTGATGTGGAGCCATCAGATACAGAAGCTGATGAAAAACAACATGTAAATTTCCTAAATTAATATGGTGCATCAAAATACTTATTTAGCACTTTCAACTGTTTCTTTGTGATTCCTAAAATTACTTTACAGGCTGGGGCTGGGGGAAGACACTGCGCCCGCCTGGAGAAGCCTGTACAAGCCCCCCTCAATAAGAGAGCTGGCAATCTGCAGTGGAGGGTGTTACACACCATTATTGCTGTCAATTCTTTTATTACTGTTCTTAACCCTGCTGTGTCCGACGCCTGCCCATTCTGTGCTCAGAGAGAGACCGTGTTTCACTGTTTCAGCACTTGCTCTCGGTTGTCACCCATTTTTAGTCTTTTAACTCGTCTTTTTACTGATCTTAACCTGATTTTTAACACAAAGGTTTTTATTTTAGGGGCGCGATACACCAGAAAGACCAAACATGTGGACCAGCTGGTAAACTTCTTGCTGGGCCAGGCTAAAATGGCCGTCTATAAGACTAGGAAGAACAGAGTGTGTGGGGAGGGCAGTGAGGATGCAGTGAGAGTGTTTGCCATGCTGGTCAAGTGCAGAGTCAGACTAGAGTTTAACTATTACAGGCTGATGAATGATTTGGAGAGTTTTGAACAGGTCTGGTGTATTAATGATGCCCTTTGTGAATTGTATGACGGGGAGTTGGTTTTTATTATGTAATTCATTTATAGGGTTTAGTATTTGATGGTTGTTTTGTTGTGTGTATTGGGTTGCTTTCTTTAAAAGTGTACAGATCAGTGGCGGAGTTAATGCTTGTTGGGGGGAGACAAACAAAGGGGAACACTATTTTTTATTTATTTATTTATTTTCTTTTGTATGAATTATTGCGTGTTGCAAACAGGCAATGAAGTCTGATAAAAGTCAAAAAGTCTTTCTCTCTCTCACACACACACACACAGCCAGCAAGACACACAGAGCCAGCCAGCTCAGCGATGACATCACAAACATCTCTCTCAGGTGACTCCTATGACATCACAGAGCACGTACATTCCGTTGCTTGCCGTCTGTCAACCACTCAGTCACTGCCAGCCAGACTGGCTGGCTGACTGGATGGTGGGGCTGCTTGCTGCTGCTGCGTACCTTAGCAAGCTTATTTGCTTGACCGGCCTTCCTCCTCCGCCCACATGCCCACCTATGTCCGATCTGCTGTTCACCTGGATCACAGCTCCGCCCCAACAAGGCAGAGCCTCCCAAGAATGGTACAAACTCACCCACGATCCCCTCCACGGAAAGCTATAGCAAAAGGCAAAAGCATTATACGTAATGAAGAGGAACCCGAGTCCAAGACGCATCCGACCAGCCATACATATTTGTGTGTATTAAAGATCACATTTTATTACATTTAGATTTTCTGTACTTTATTACATCTTTTTGTGATTTTTAAATGTATTGTTTCTTTTCCTTATATATGTATGTATGTATGTATGTATGTGTGTGTGTGTCTGTGTGAAAGTGTATGTGTTTGTGTGTCTCTGTGTGAAAGTGAGTGTGTGTGTGTCTGTCTCTGTGTTTGTGTGTCTGTCTCTGTGTGAAAGTGAGTGTGTGTGCGTGTGTCTGTCTGTGAAAGTGTGTGTGTGTGTGTGGGTGTGACAGTGTGTATGAGTGTCTGTCTGTCATGTAACTCGCACATCTGTGAGGGCACCATTTTTGCAGAAAGAGATGTACACATTTTGGAGCAACATATGCTGCCATCCAGACATCGTCTTTTCCAGGGACATCCCTGCATTTTTCAGCAGGATAACGCCAAACCACATTCTGCCCAGATTACAAGCGCATGGTTGCGTAGGCAGAGAGTGCGGGTGCTAGCATGGCCTGCCTGCAGTCCTGACCTGTCTCCGAATTGAGAATGTGTGGCGCACTATGAAGTGCAAATTAAGACAACGAAGGCCCTGTGCAGTTGCGCAGCTGAGGAAATGCATAATGGATGAATGGGGGGAAATCCCACTTGCTAAACTTAACCAAGTGGTGTCTTCAGTGCCCAAGTGCTTAATAAGTGTTATTAAAAGAAAAGGTGATGTTACATAGTGGTAAACAGTCGACTGTCCCAACTTTCTTGGTTTCTTTTCACTGCTAATGAGATGCTGTAGAGTGAGTTAGTTATATTGCTTTCAGGAGCTCTAATCGTATTGATGAGTTCATGCAGCATTTGTAATTGAATTTCAAAAAGAAATCCTTGCTGTCTGGCCTGTGTGTATGAGATGTACTCTGTCAATCTTTGGCTAACAACTGAAACATTGGTAGAACAAAAATGGCAACATAAAAAAGAAAAGTACATTTTAAAAGAGCACATTAAATAGGATGAATATACAGTTTTTTACAATCACTTTGTCACTAATTTCAGAACCTTGATGTCATTTTTCAAAACTCTAGACACAAAACTCAAAACGGTCATCACTTGTAACACAGGCTGTCCAATGTTCAAAACATTGCATTGTGCATTCATATCTTTAAAGAAACCTTGCACTTGCAGACTTGTTGGTTCAAATAATTCATTTATCATGAAATACCATAGTAACATTTATTTAGATCACCCACACAGAAGATACCGATAGTTTCACTGTGTAGTTGTTCGTACAATCATTAAATATTGTAGTACAAAATATGTGATACATGTTTCATTATGGTACTACACATAAATACATCACTGTAAAAGGACTAGTAGAGAGAATACTACAGACACAGTGGAATCATTGAACAAAATCTGAAATGTATTGATGCAATACAATCAAATCACACCATAGGTTTCTTTGAAGCCATGCAACAATAATTAGCTACAAAAAAGAACAAAACTACAGTAAAATGTCAACTGCAGTGTTCCTCACCTGGCTTAGTGTAAAACAAAGGATTGATTACTGTACTTCTGAATTTCCATCAGCCCTGTGTTCAGGTTCAGGTTCTCACAACCATTTTTCACAAGAGGCATCTTGAAACTGAACATACCTGAACATACTCAGTCATCAGCTGCTTCACTCTGTCTGCATTTCTTTCAAAAGGCACACTATACTCTGTGCTACACATTGGTATGCAGTATACAGTCATTTGACAATTGAGAGTAGCCTAATGTTTAGTGCATGCTGAAGACTTGACGCTTCTCAGTACGGACATTTCTGATGATTGAGGCCACAGTTGATCCTGAGTTGATTCTGAGGTTTGATTGAATCATTGTAGCTGCCTCAGTCATGGTCATGCCATGATTTACAACATGCTCTACAACTATTTCTCGGATTTCACTGGACACTATTTGCTGTTGCTGCCGCTGTCTGGTCCGTGGCCTTGTCCTCTACCACGTTCCCCCAACACCTCTCAAATGAGGCCCATGGCTGCCTCTCTGGTGAGGCCTAAGCCCTCCTCTATGACGAGGCCCACGACCACCTCTCAGAAGGGGTGCATGTCCCCTTCCATTCCTTTGACCACCACGTCTTCCTCCTCCCACTGCTTGACCTCTATTGTGACCTGGATGACTTGCCGGCTCCATGTTATCACTGTGTTGCTGGGGTGGATAGCACTCATTTCACTCGATACTCGTACCACAATGTGAAATCAATCATCAATAACCAGTTGGCAGTATTGGAAAAGCAATTACAAGGGCCTGCATACATACAGTAATGTCAAATCTGATGTGGAAGAACAATCATCTTCAACCAGGTTGGAGCGTTAGTTGCAATGCCTTTAATACACGCAGCGTGGAGAGGAACAGTGACTCAAGTAGATCCCAAAGTCGCTCTGCCTTCATTTTAACAGTCAGAGCTTTTATACACAAAAATCAAAGAGCTGGTTATAATCAGAAAGTCATTACTATGTTATCTTAAAAGTTAGCTAAGCAGAATTTATATCATTATAGGACAGAGTTCATAGATCAACACATGGATTAGGGAGCAGGCACTTCAATCATACTGTTTGACATTGTCTCCAAGATTCTCATCGTAAATAACAAACAGAAATCAAACTACCTTCTGGCCTGACCTTCTAGCTTGACCTTATCTTTCTTAAGTATACAAGAGAGAAAAACAGGTATTAGAGAAAAAAATTCTAACTTTCCTTCCACACTGCAAACATGGTGTGGAAAAGTGCTACATGATGATGAATGATGATGAAATATTACATCCATAGATAATGTAGTCCAACTGGTTCATGCTCCTCGTTTATTGATGTCAATGGATCTCATTATCCTGAAACTTTCATGATCGAAACATGGAATATTGTTTGTCAGTTTCCATAAAATTATGCATTAAGAGTAATGCAACAGTCACTTATCATTTTGAGCAGCTGTATCAATTGATAGTTAGATCTTTGTAATGAAATGAATAGACAGTGATCTCAGATGTAATGTGTGAATTGCATTTTGAAATGGTAATACTTTGATGTTAAGTTGTGTCATTTTAGTTCAATGAACAAATGATCTGAGGTTGATGTGTATTGTATCCAATCAATTGTAAAAAAGTGTTAGAGTTTTGAAAAATGTGCATTTTGATCATCGGGTGTCTAGAGTTTTGAAAAATGACAT
Organism: Amia ocellicauda; assembly: GCF_036373705.1. Taxonomy (NCBI): domain Eukaryota; kingdom Metazoa; phylum Chordata; class Actinopteri; order Amiiformes; family Amiidae; genus Amia; species Amia ocellicauda. The sequence goes on from NW_027102865.1 coordinate 1,113,785, forward strand.
CAAGGTTCTGAAATGAGTGCCAAAGTGATTGTAAAAAAGTGTAATATCAGGGGACAGTGGCTATTAGTGATCTGGCCTTCCGTGGCCTCTGTATTAATGTAACAGGTCACATTGTATGTGTACACTGATACTTGATAGTATAATATAGTACAAGTAAAAAACATACATAGGTATCATAGAAGTATTTTGCAGAAATGATTATGGATAGTTATCAAAATGGAGAGGAAATGCTAAATCCAGTCTCCCCAGGCTGAGCTTCTATTGCTGCACCTGCTAAGTGGCTGCTGGCCCCACTATATGGATAGAGCCACACCAAGTACAAGAGTCTCCCCATTGCTATTTATATCTCCCTATCCAGTCTTCTATACGTGTCAGGTATACAAGTGTGTGTGTGTGTGTGTGTGTGTGTCTGTCTGTCTGTCTGTCTGTGAAAGTGTGTGTGTGTGTGTGTGTGTGAAAGTGTGTGTGAGTGTCTGTCTGTCTGTCTGTCATGTAACTTGCACATCTGTGAGGGCACCACTAATGCAGAAAGAGATGTACACATATTGTTTATTTTCCATATATATGTATGTATGTATGTATGCATGTCCAATTGCTTTGACAATACAAATGAATTGAATTGAGAGGGAGAGAGAGAGAGTAAGAGAGAGAGAGAGAGACAGACAGACAGACAGACAGAGACACACACACACACACACACACACACACACAGAGAGCCAGCCAGCCAGCTCAGCGATGACATGACGAGCCTCTCTCAGCTTACTGCTATGACATCACAGAGCACGTACATTCCGTTTAACAAATCGTTAAACAAAAAAGGTTATAAACACATTGACTACAATACCGGTTAGTAAGACGAAGGTGAGTCTCTCGTTAGTATTATTAGTAAGACATTAAATAACTACGCAGGTTAGTATTTATGTCAGGTAACTTCTCGTTATATATATATCAGTCTCATTTACGTTTAGGTGCCGAGAAAGATCCTATTTGTTACCACAATTTCCCTTAACTGATTATTATTCAATGATTAAGGATAGGCAGGGCCACCAATAATCTAATGTCTATTAACTTGTGTCAATTTCAGACTAAACAGTTAAACAGGAATGAGAAGATATTTCTCGGCGTTGACAGATTTTATTTCTAAAATTATCAACAAAACAGTTTAATGCAACTCACATTTATATTTAAGAAAACTAAATGATATTACACATTCTAGAGTTATGAATCACAGATTAACATTTCTAATTGATTTCTCAAATGTCATGAATCACAAACTCCAAACTGTTAAACTTATGTGAACATCGTCGCAGAGAGGCCTCTCTGGCTTCGGGCTCAGATAACAGCACACGGCACGAGGTCCGTGTGGTTTGGAACAAAGGCAGTCCGGTTCGGCTTTGTCCAAGAACTTCCACTCAGTCGATGCACCTGGAAGTTGGGGTTTCGCGAATGTAGAGTCTTTTCCAAACAGATTTTCCATTGGTTTGAAGGCTCCAAGGTTGTGCACAAAATCTTCTTTGTAAGCAGGGTTCCACCGTAGTTACTTGAAGACAAAGTCTTTGAGGAAAGCAGGGCCCTGTTTGTTCCAAGGGTCAAGTTTCTTAAGACTCAAATAGCTATTTAAGTGACTGACACTTTCGTATTCAGTCGACTTAGTCAATTGTCCAGCTGTAAAACTCCACTGATCAGGTGGGTCTGTAAAGTTATTTATTTAATAAAGTCCTTTAAAATAATTCTTCGCTCAATCTCCTTCTCCCAGTTTAACTCTTCTGTTGCCGGCTAAGACTTGGTTGGTTTCTGATTCCGGTTCTGGCAACAGAGCTACAGGTTGAGCTGTGGCAGCGAGTTTCTGGTTCAGGTGAGAGAAAGAGAGAGAGAAAGACTGTCCGCTGTTCCTTAAAGTCTGTCAGATCAGTAGGTGATTGGTCCCTGAGTTCTTGAGATTGGATTTCGGTTTCAGCCCCCAGTGTCCTATTGGAGGGGGGCTTGATTTATGACTGATGTCAATCCATGCCATCTTTTGGAAATGCCGGTTGGCCCGGGTTCGTAGCTCTATGTCGGGATTTCGGCTCTCATCCACTTCAAAGAGTTTTTATCACCTACAGGCCCCTTTCTCCAGACATCTCATAGCAGAATTCCAAACTATTTGGCCTCTTCTCGGTGCCATCCTCCCCAAAACTGTCACTTTGATGCAAACCAGTTCCAAGCTGATGAGCTAAGGAAATCTGATAACTTTGGGGGGGGAGAGGTCTTCTTTAGATCAGTGCTTCAGCTCAGAGCCCAAATGCTCTTATCCAAATACACCCAACATAACGCTACATATGTATGTATGTATGTATATATGTGTAGAAGGAAAATTAGAAATTATTTTCTTACACCTGTTTTTCTCTCTTGTATACTTAAGAAAGATACGGTCAAGCTAGAAGGTCAGCCCAGAAGATAGTTTGATTTCTGTTTGTTATTTACGATGAGAACCTTGGAGACATTGTCAAACGGTATGACCTACATGCCTGTTCCCTAAAACCATGTGTTGACCTATGAACTCTGTTCTATAATGATATATGTTCTGCTTAGTTAGCCTTTAAGATAACATAGTAATGACTTTCTAGCATGTATGGATGTATGTATGTATGTATATATATATATATATATGTATGTATGTATGTCCAATTGCTTTGACAATACAAATGAATTGAATTGAGAGGAAGAGAGAGAGAGAGAGAGAGAGAAAGAGAGAGAGAGAGACAGACAGACAGACAGACAGCTCAGCGATGACATCACGAGCCTCTCTCAGCTGACTGTTATGACATCACAGAGCATGTACATTCCGTTGCTTGTCGTCTGTCAACCACTCAGTCACTGCTAGCCAGACTGTCCCTAAGACAAAGTGTACAATACTTCAATTATATCTCCTCCAGACAGATAAAGAGTATTAAGAGCTACGATGAAGTTACCCAGGAGACGTAAAAAGCTTGCATCACCTGGTATTTCCTGGAGGTCACCCATCCAAGTACTAACCAGGCCCTGGCCCGTTTAGTTTCCAAGGTCTGACGAGATCGGGCACGTTCAGGACGGTGTGGCCGCAAGCCGAGATGCCTGGCTGCATGATGTCTCTTAAAGGCTGGCGGGTATTGACGGAATTTCCAGCAAAAAATAAAAAATAAAAAAATAAAAAAATGGAGGGAAAAATAACAGTGCAGGAAAGGGTGTTGAAAGTAGCCGGGAACGTGTACAATTCTTCAATTATATCTCCTCCAGACAGAAAGTGAGTACTAAGAGCTATGATGAAGTTACCCAGGAGACGTAAGAAGCTTGCAGCACCTGGTATTTCTAGGAGATCTCCCATCCAAGTACTGACCAGGCCATGCCCCGTTTAGCTTCCGAGATCTGACGAGACGGGGTGCGTCCAGGACGGTGTAGCCGCAAGCCGAGAGGCCTGGCTGCATGATGTCTCTTAAAGGCTGACGGGTGTTGACGGAACTTCCAGCAAATAAAAAAAGAAAAATGGAGGGAAAAATATCAGTTCAGCAAAGGGTGTTGAAAGTAGCCGGGTACGTGTACATTTCTTCAATTATATCTCCTCCAGACAGAAAGAGAGTATTAAGATCTACGATGATGTTACCCAGGAGACGTATAAAGCTTGCAGCACCTGGTATTTCCAGGAGGTCACCCATCCAAGTACTGACCAGGCCCTGCCCTGGTTAGCTTCCGAGATCTGATGAGATCGGTCGCGTTCAGGACGGCGTGGCCGCAAGCCGAGAGGCCTGGCAGCATGATGTCTCTTAAAGGCGGGCGGGTTTTGACGGACCTTCCAGCAAAAAAAAAAAGAAAAAAGAAAAATGGAGGGAAAAATATCAGTGCAGCAAAGGATGTTGAAAGTAGCCGGGTACGTGTACAACTCTTCAATTATATCTCCTCCAGACTGAAAGAGAGTATTAAGAGCTACGATGAAGTTACACAGGATAAGTAAAAAGCTTGCATCACCTGGTATTTCCAGGAGGTCACCCATCCAAGTACTAACCAGGCCCTGGCCCGTTTAGTTTCCAAGGTCTGACGAGATCGGGCGCGTTCAGGACGGTGTGGCCGCAAGCCAAGAGGCCTGGCTGCATGATGTCTCTAAATGGCTGGAGGGTATTGACAGAACTTCCAGCAAAAAAAAATGAAAAAAGAAAAATGGAGGGAAAAATATCAGTGCAGCAAAGGGTGTTAAAAGTAGCCGGGTACGTGTACAATACTTCAATTATATCTCCTCCAGACAGAAAGAGAGTATAAAGAGCTACGATGAAGTTACCCAGCAGACGTAAAAAGCTGGCAGCACCAGGTATTTCTAGGAGGTCTCACATTCAAGTACTGACCAGGTCCTGCCCCGTTTAGCTTCCGATATCTGATGAGTTCGGGCGCGTTCAGGACAATGTGTCCGCATGCCGAGAGGCCTGGCTGCATGATGTCTCTTAAAGGCTGGAGGGTATTGACGGAACTTCCAGCAAAAAAAAAAAGAAAAAGAAAAATGGAGGCAAGAATATCAGTGCAGCAAAGGGTGTTAAAAGTAGCTGGGTAAATGTACAATACTTCAATTATATCTCCTCCAGACTGAAAGAGAGTATTAAGAGCTACGATAAAGTTACCCAGCAGACGTAAAAAGCTGGCAGCACCTGGTATTTCCAGGAGATCTCCTATCCAAGAACTGACCAGGTCCTGCCCCGTTTCGTTTCCGAGATCTGACGAGATCGGGCGCGTTCAGGACGGTGTGGCCGCAAGCCAAGAGGCCTGGCTGCATGATGTCTCTTAAAGGCTGGTGGGTATTGACGGATCTTCCAGCAAAATGAAGAAGAAAAAAGAGAACTGGAGGGAAAAATATCAGTGCAGCAAAGGGTGTTAAAAGTAGCCGGGTACGTGTACAATACTTCAATTATATCTCCTCCAGACAGAAAGAGAGTATTAAGAGCTACGATGAAATTACCCAAGTGATGTAAAAAGCTTGCAGCACCTGGTATTTCCAGGAGGTCTCCCATCTAAGTACTGACCAGGCCCTGCCCCGTTTAGCTTCCGAGATCTGACGAGATCGGGCGCATTCAGGACGGTGTGGCCACAAGCCGAGACGCCTGGCTGCATGATGTCTCTTAAAGGCTGGCGGGTATTGACGGAATTTCCAGAAAAAAAAAAAAATAGAAAAATGGAGGGAAAAATATCAGTGCAGGAAAGGGTGTTGAAAGTAGCCGGGTACGTGTACAATTCTTCAATTATATCTCCTCCAGACAGAAAGAGAGTATAAAGAGCTATGATGAAGTTACCCAAGTGACGAAAAAAGCTTGCAGCACCTGTTATTTCCAGGAGGTCACCCATCCAAGTACTGACCAGGCCCTGCCCCGTTCAGCTTCCGAGATCTGACGAGATCGGGCGCGTTCAAGACGGTGTGGCCGCAAGCCAAGAGGCCTGGCTGCATGAAGTCTCTTAAAGGCTGGAGGGTATTGACGGAACTTACAGCAAAAAATAAAAGAAAAAAGAAAAATGGAGGGAAATATATCAGTGCAGCAAAGGGTGTTGAAAGTAGCCGGGTACGTGTACAATTCTTCAATTATATCTCCTCCGGACTGTAAGAGAGTATTAAGAGCTACGATGAAGTTACACAGGATACGTAAAAAGCTTGCATCACCTGGTATTTCCAGGAGGTCACCCATCCAAGTACTAACCAGGCCCTGGCCCGTTTAGTTTCCAAGGTCTGACGAGATCGGGCACGTTCAGGACAGTGTGGCCGCAAGCCAAGAGGCCTGGCTCCATGATGTCTCTAAATGGCTGGAGGGTATTGACGGAACTTCCAGCAAAAAAAAATGAAAAAAGAAAAATGGAGGGAAAAATATCAGTGCAGCAAAGGGTGTTGAAAGTAGCCGGGTACGTTTACAATACTTCAATTATATCTCCTTCAGACAGAAAGAGAGTATTAAGAGCTACGATGAAGTTACCCAAGTGACGATAAAAGCTTGCAGCACCTGGTATTTCCAGGAGGTCACCCATCCAAGTACTGACCAGGACCCTGCCCCGTTCAGCTTCCGAGATCTGACGCGTTCAGGACGGTGTGGCCGCAAGCCAAGAGACCTGGCTGCATGATGTCTCTTAAAGGCTGGCAAGTATTGACGGAACTTCCAGCAAAAAAAAAAAAAAAAAAAATAGAAAAAGGGAGGGAAAAATATCAGTGCAGCAAAGGGTGTTGAAAGTAGCCGGGTACATGTACAATTCTTCAATTATATCTCCTCCAGACAGAGAGAGAGTATTAAGAGCTACGATAAACTTACCCAGCAGACGTAAAAAGCTTGCAGCACCTGGTATTTCCAGGAGGTCTTCCATCCAAGTACTGACCAGGCCCTGCCCCATTCAGTTTCCGAGATCTGACGAGATCGGGCGCGTTCAGGATGGTGTGGCCGCAAGCCGAGATCCTGGCTGCATGATGTCTCTTAAAGGCTGTCGGGTATTGACGGAACTGCCAGCAAAAAAAAAAAAGAGAAATGGAGGGAGAAATACCAGTGCAGCAAAGGGTGTTGAAAGTAGCCGGGTACGTGTACAATACTTCAATTATATCTCCTCCAGACAGAAAGAGAGTATTAAGAGCTACTATAAAGTTACCCAGGAGACGTAAAAGCTTGCAGCACCAGGTATTTCCAGGAGGTCTCACATTCAAGTACTGACCAGGTCCTGCCCCGTTTAGCTTCCGAGATCTGACGAGATCGGGCGCGTTCAGGATGGTGTGGCCGCAAGCCAAGACGCCTGGCTGCATGATGTCTCTTAAAGGCTGGCGGGTATTGACGGAACTGCCAGCAAATAAATAAAAGAAAAATAGAGGGAAAAATACCAGTGCAGCAAAGGCTGTTGAATGTAGCCGGGTACGTGTACAATTCCTCAATTATAACACCTCCAGACAGATAGAGAGTATTAAGAGCTACGATGAAGTTACCCAGGAGACGTAAAAAGCTTGCAGCACCAGGTATTTCCTGGAGGTCTCCCATCCAAGTACTGATCAGGCCCTGCCCCGTTTAGCTTCCGAGATCTGACGAGATCAGGCGCGTTCAGGACAATGTGGCCGCAAGCCAAGAGGCCTGGCTGCATGATGTCTCTTAAAGGCTGGCGGGTATTGATGGAACTTCCATCAAAAAAAAAAAAAAAAAAAAAAAGAAAAATGGAGGGAAAAATATCAGTGCAGCAAAGGCTGTTGAAAGTAGCCGGGTACGTGTACAATTCTTCAATTATATCTCCTCCAGACAGAAAGAGAGAATTAAGAGCTACGATGAAGATACCCAGGAGACGTTAAAAGTTTGCAGCACCTCGTATTTCCAGAAGGTCACCCATAAAAGTACTGACCAGGCCCTGCCCCGTTTAAATTCCGAGATCTGACGAGATCGGGCGCGTTCAGGACGGTGTGGCCGCAAGCCAAGAGGCCTTGCTGCATGATGTCTCTTAAAGGCTGGCGGATATTGACGGAACTTCCAGAAAAATTTATAAAGAAAAAGAAAAATGGAGGGAAAAATATCAGTGCAGCAATGGGTGTTGAAAGTAGCCGGGTACGTGTACAATACTTCAATTATATCTCCTCCAGACAGAAAGAGAGTATTAAGAGCTACGATAAACTTACCCAGCAGACGTAAAAAGCTTGCAGCACCTGGTATTTCCAGGAGGTCTCCCATCCAAGTACTGACCAGGCCCTGCCCCATTCAGTTTCCGAGATCTGACGAGATCGGGCGCGTTCAGGATGGTGTGGCCGCAAGCCGAGATGCCTGGCTGCATGATGTCTCTTAAAGGCTGGCGGGTATCGACGGAACTGCCAGCAAAAAAAAAAAAGAAAAATAGAGGGAAAAATACCAGTGCAGCAAAGGGTGTTGAAAGTAGCCGGGTACGTGTACAATTCTTCAATTATATCTCCTCCAGACAGAAAGAGAGTATTAAGAGCTACGATAAAGTTACCCAGGAGACGTAAAAGCTTGCAGCACTAGGTATTTCCAGGAGGTCTCACAATCAAGTACTGACCAGGTCCTGCCCCGTTTAGCTTCCGAGATCTGACGAGATCGGGCGCGTTCAGGATGGTGTGGCCGCAAGCCAAGATGCCTGGCTGCATGATGTCTCTTAAAGGCTGGCGGGTATCGACGGAACGGCCAGCAAAAAAAAAAAAGAAAAATAGAGGGAAAAATACCAGTGCAGCAAAGGGTGTAGAAAGTAGCTGGGTACGTGTACAATTCTTCAATTATATATTCTCCAGACAGAAAGAGAGTATTAAGAGCTACGATGAAGTTCCCCAGGAGACGTAAAAAGCTGGCAGCACCTGGTATTTCCAGAAGATCTCCCATCCAAGTACTGACCAGGTCCTGCCCCGTTTAGTTTCCGAGATCTTCCGAGATCGGGCGCGTTCAGGACTGTGTGCTCGCAAGCCAAGAGGCCTGGCTGCATGATGTCTCTTAATGGCTGGCGGGTATTGACGGAACTTCCAGCAAAAAAAAATAAAAAAATAAAATGAAAAAGAAAAATGGAGGGAAAAATATCAGTGCAGCAAAGGGTGTTGAAAGTAGACGGGTACGTGTACAATACTTCAATTATATCTCCTCCAGACAGATAGAGAGTATAAAGAGCAACGATAAAGTTACCCAGGAGACGTAAATGCTTGCAGCACTAGGTATTTCCAGGAGGTCTCACAATCAAGTACTGACCAGGTCCTGCCCCGTTTAGCTTCCGAGATCTGACGAGATCGGGCGCGTTCAGGATGGTGTGGCCGCAAGCCGAGATGCCTGGCTGCATGATGTCTCTTAAAGGCTGGCGGGTATTGACGGAACTGCCAGCAAAAAAAAAAAAGAAAAATAAAGGGAAAAATACCAGTGCAGCAAAGGGTGTTGTAAGTAGCCGGGTACGTGTACAATTCTTCAATTATATCTCCTGGAGACAGAAAGAGAGTATTAAGAGCTACGATGAAGTTCCCCAGGACACGTAAAAAGCTGGCAGCACCTGGTATTTCCAGACGATCTCCCATCCAAGTACTGACCAGGTCCTGTCCCGTTTAGTTTCCGAGATCTTCCGAGATCGGGCGCGTTCAGGACTGTGTGTCCGCAAGCCGAGAGGCCTGGTTGCATGATGTCTCTTAAAGGCTGGCGGATATTGACGGAACTTCCAGAAATAATAATAAAGAAAAAGAAAAATGGAGGGAAAAATATCAGTGCAGCAATGGGTGTTGAAAGTAACCGGGTATGTGTACAATACTTCAATTACATCTCCTCCAGACAGAAAGAGAGTATTAAGAGCTACGATAAACTTACCCAGCAGACGTAAAAAGCTTGCAGCACCTGGTATTTCCAGGAGGTCTCCCATGCAAGTACTGACCAGGCCCTGCCCCATTCAGTTTCCGAGATCTGACGAGATCGGGCGCGTTCAGGATGGTGTGGCCGCAAGCCGAGATCCTGGCTGCATGATGTCTCTTAAAGGCTGGCGGGTATTGACGGAACTGCCAGCAAAAAAAAAAAAGAGAAATGGAGGGAGAAATACCAGTGCAGCAAAGGGTGTTGAAAGTAGCCGGGTACGTGTACAATACTTCAATTATATCTCCTCCAGACAGAAAGAGAGTATTAAGAGCTACGATAAAGTTACCCAGGAGACGTAAAAGCTTGCAGCACCAGGTATTTCCAGGAGGTCTCACAGTCAAGTACTGACCAGGTCCTGCCCCGTTTAGCTTCCGAGATCTGACGAGATCGGGCGCGTTCAGGATTGTGTGGCCGCAAGCCAAGAGGCCTGGCTGCATGATGTCTCTTAAAGGCTGGCGGGTATTGATGGAACTTCCATCAAAAAAAAAAAAAAAAAAAAGAAAAATGGAGGGAAAAATATCAGTGCAGCAAAGGCTGTTGAAAGTAGCCGGGTACGTGTACAATTCTTCAATTATATCTCCTCCAGACAGAAAGAGAGAATTAAGAGCTACGATGAAGATACCCAGGAGACGTTAAAAGTTTGCAGCACCTCGTATTTCCAGAAGGTCACCCATAAAAGTACTGACCAGGCCCTGCCCCGTTTAAATTCCGAGATCTGACGAGATCGGGCGCGTTCAGGACGGTGTGGCCGCAAGCCAAGAGGCCTTGCTGCATGATGTCTCTTAAAGGCTGGCGGATATTGACGGAACTTCCAGAAAAATTAATAAAGAAAAAGAAAAATGGAGGGAAAAATATCAGTGCAGCAATGGGTGTTGAAAGTAGCCGGGTACGTGTACAATACTTCAATTATATCTCCTCCAGACAGAAAGAGAGTATTAAGAGCTACGATAAACTTACCCAGCAGACGTAAAAAGCTTGCAGCACCTGGTATTTCTAGGAGGTCTCCCATCCAAGTACTGACCAGGCCCTGCCCCGTTTAGCTTCCGAGATCTGACGAGATCGGGCGCATTCAGGACGGTGTGGCCACAAGCCGAGAGGCCTGGCTGCATGATGTCTCTTAAAGGTTGGCGGGTATTGACGGAACTTCCAGCAAAAAAAAAAAAAAAGAAAAATGGATGGAAAAATATCAGTGCAGCAAAGGGTGTTGACAGTAGCCGGGTACGTGTACAATTCTTCAATTATATCTCCTCCAGACAGATAGAGAGTACTAAGAGCTACGATGAAGTTACCCAGGAGACGTAAAAAGCTTGCAGCACCTGGCATTTCCAGGAGGTCACCCATCCAAGTACTGACCAGGCCCTGCCCCGTTTAAATTCCAAGATCTGATGAGATCGGGGGCGTTCAGGACGGTGTGGCTGCAAGCCAAGAGGCCGGGCTGCATGATGTCTCTTAATGGTTGGCGGGTTTTGACGGAACATCCAGCAAAAAAAAAAAGAGAAATGGAGGGAGAAATACCAGTGCAGCAAAGGGTGTTGAAAGTAGCCAGGTACGTGTACAATTCTTCAATTATATCTCTTGCAGACAGAAAGAGAGTATTAAGAGCTACGATGAAGTTACCCAGGAGACGTAAAAAGCTTGCAGCACCTGATATTTCTAGGAGGTCTCCCATCCAAGTACTGACCAGGCCCTGCCCCGTTTAGCTTCCGAGATCTTACGAGATCGGGCGCATTCAGGACGGTGTGGCCACAAGCCGAGAGGCCTGGCTGCATAATGTGTCTTAAAGGTTGGCGGGTATTGACGGAACTTCCAGCAAAAAAAAAAAAAAAAAAAAAGAAAAATGGAGGGAAAAATATCAGTGCAGCAAAGGCTGTTGAAAGTAGCCGGGTACGTGTACAATTCTTCAATAATATCTCCTCCAGACTGAAAGAGAGTATTAAGAGCTACGATGAAGTTACCCAGGAGACGTAAAAAGCTTGCAGCACCTGGTATTTCCAGGAGGTCACCCAACGAAGTACTGACCAGACCCTGCCCCGTTTAGCTTCCGAGATATGATGAGATCAGGCGCGTTCAGGACGGTGTGGCCGCAAGCCAAGAGACCTGGCTGCATGACGTCTCTTAAAGGCTGGCAAGTATTGACGGAATTTCCAGCAAAAAAAAAAAAAAAAAAGAAAAATGGAGGGAAAAATATCAGTGCAGCAAAGGGTGTTGAAAGTAGCCGGGTACGTGTACAATTCTTCAATTATATATTCTCCAGACAGAAAGAGAGTATTAAGAGCTACGATGAAGTTCCCCAGGAGACGTAAAAAGCTGGCAGCACCTGGTATTTCCAGAAGATCTCCCATCCAAGTACTGACCAGGTCCTGCCCCATTTAGTTTCCGAGATCTTCCGAGATCGGGCGCGTTCAGGACTGTGTGTCCGCAAACTGAGAGGCCTGGTTGCATGATGTCTCTTAAAGGCTGGCGGGTTTTGACGGAACTTCCAGCAAAAAAAAAAAAAAAAAAAAAAAAAAAAAGAAAAATGGATGGAAAAATATCAGTGCAGCAAAGGATGTTGACAGTAGCTGGGTACGTGTACAATACTTCAATTATATCTCCTCCAGACAGATAGAGAGTATTAAGAGCTACGATAAAGTTACCCAGGAGACGTAAAAGCTTGCAGCACCAGGTATTTCCAGGAGGTCTCACATTCATGTACTGACCAGGTCCTGCCCCGTTTAGCTTCCGAGATCTGACGAGATCGGGCGCGTTCAGGATGGTGTGGCCGCAAGCCGAGACGCCTGGCTGCATGATGTCTCTTAAAGGCTGGCGGGTATTGACGGAACTACCAGCAAAAAAAAAAAAGAAAAATAGAGGGAAATATACCAGTGCAGCAAAGGGTGTTGAAAGTAGCCTAGTACGTGTACAATTCTTCAATTATATCTCCTGGAGACAGAAAGAGGGTATTAAGAGCTACGATGAAGTTACCCAGGAGACGTAAAAAGCTTGCAGCACCTGGTATTTCTAGGAGGTCTCCCATCCAAGTACTGACCAGGCCCTGCCCCGTTTAGCTTCCGAGATCTGACGAGATCGGGCGCATTCAGGACGGTGTGGCCACAAGCCGAAAGGCCTGGCTGCATAATGTCTCTTAAAGGTTGGCGGGTATTGACGGAACTTCCAGCAAAAAAAAAAAAAAAAAAGAAAAATGGAGGGAAAAATATCAGTGCAGCAAAGGGTTTTGAAAGTAGCCGGGTACGTGTACAATTCTTCAATAATATCTCCTACAGACTGAAAGAGAGTATTAAGAGCTATGATGAAGTTACCCAGGAGACGTAAAAAGCTTGCAGCACCTGGTATTTCCAGGAGGTCACCCATCCAAGTACTGACCAGGCCCTGCCCCGTTAGCTTCCGAAATCTGATGAGATAGGGCGCGTTCAGGACGGTGAGGCCGCAAGACAAGAGGCCTGGCTGCATGATGTCTCTTAAAGGCTGGCGGGTATTGACGGAACTTCCAGCAAAAAAAAAAAAAAAAAAAATGGAAAATGGAGGGAAAAATATCAGTGCAGCAAAGGCTGTTGAAAGTAGCCGGGTACGTGTACAATACTTCAATTATATCTCCTGCAGACAGATAGAGAGTATTAAGAGCTACGATGAAGTTTCCCAGGAGACGTAAAAAGCTTGCAGCACCAGGTATTTCCAGGAGGTCTCCCATCCAAGTACTGACGAGGCCCTGCCCCGTTTAGCTTCCGAGATCTGACGAGATCGGGCGTCTTCAGGACGGTGTGGCCTCAAGCCAAGAGGCCTGGCTGCATGATGTCTCTTAAAGGCTGGAGGGTATTGATGGAACTTCCAGCAAGAAACAAAAGAAAAAAGAAAAATGGAGGGAAAAATATCAGTGCAGCAAAGCGTGTTGAAGGTAGCCGGGTACGTGTACAATTCTTCAATTATATCTCCTGGAGACATAAAGAGAGTATTAAGAGCTAAGATGAAGTTACCCAGGAGACGTAAAAAGCTTGCAGCACCTGGTATTTCTCGGAGGTCTCCCATCCAAGTACTGACCAGGCCCTGCCCCGTTTTGCTTCCGAGATCTGACGAGATCGGGCGCGTTCAGGACGGTGTGGCCTCAAGCCAAGAGGCCTGGCTGCATGATGTCTCTTAAAGGCTGGAGGGTATTGACGGAACTTCCAGCAAAATAAAAAAGAAAAAAGAAAAATGGAGGGAAAAATATCAGTGCAGCAAAGGGTGTTGAAAGTAGCCGGGTACGTGAGAATTCTTCAATAATATCTCCTCCAGACTGAAAGAGAGTATTTAGAGCTACGATAAAGTTACCCAGGAGACGAAATAACTTGCAGCACCTGATATCTCCAGGAGGTCACCCATCCAAGTACTGACGAGCCCTTGCCCCGTTTAGCTTCCGAGATCTGATGAGATTGGGCGCGTTCAGGACGGTGTGGCCGCAAGCCAAGAGGCCTGGCTGCATGATGTCTCTTAAAGGCTGACGGGTATTGACGGAACTTCCAGCAAAAAAAAAATGGATAAAGAAAAATGGAGGGAAAAATATCAGTGCAGCAATGGGTGTTGAAAGTAGCCGGGTACGTGTACAATACTTCAATTATATCTCCTCCAGACAGAAAGAGAGTATTAAGAGCTACGATGAACTCACCTAAAGGATTATTAGGAACACCATACTAATACTGTGTTTGACCCCCTTTTGCCTTCAGAACTGCTTTAATTCTACGTGGCATTGCTTCAACAAGGTGCTGAAAGCATTCTTTAGAAATGTTGGCCCATATTGATAGGATAGCATCTTGCAGTTGATGGAGATTTGTGGGATGCACATCCAGGGCACGAAGCTCCCGTTCCACCACATCCCAAAGATGCTCTATTGGGTTGAGATCTGGTGACTGTGGGGGCCAGTTTAGTACAGTGAACTCATTGTCATGTTCATGAAACCAATTTGAAATGATTCGACCTTTGTGACATGGTGCATTATCCTGCTGGAAGTAGCCATCAGAGGATGGGTACATGGTGGTCAAAAAGGGATGGACATGGTCAGAAACAATGCTCAGGTAGGCCGTAGCATTTAAACGATGCCCAATTGGTACTAAGGGGCCTAAAGTGTGCCAAGAAGACATCCCCCACACCATTACACCACCACCACCAGCCTGCACAGTGGTAACAAGACATGATGGATCCATGTTCTCATTCTGTTTACGCCAAATTCTGACTCTACCATCTGAATGTCTCACCTCTTTTTCCTATTTGTAGTGGAGATGAGTGGTACCCGGTGGGGTCTTCTGCTGTTGTAGCCCATCCGCCTCAAGGTTGTACGTGTTGTGGCTTCACAAATGCTTTGCTGCATACCTCGTTTGTAACGAGTGGTTATTTCAGTCAAAGTTGCTCTTCTATCAGCTTGAATCAGTCGGCCCATTCTCCTCTGACCTCTAGCATCAACAAGGCATTTTCGCCCACAGGACTGCCGCATACTGGATGTTTTTCCCTTTTCACACCATTCTTTGTAAACCCTAGAAATGGTTGTGCGTGAAAATCCCAGTAACTGAGCAGATTGTGAAATACTCAGACCGGCCCGTCTGGCACCAACAACCATGCCACGCTCAAAATTGCTTAAATCACCTTTCATTCCCATTCAGACATTCAGTTTGGAGTTCAGGAGATTGTCTTGACCAGGACCACACCCCTAAATGCATTGAAGCAACTGCCATGTGATTGGTTGATTAGATAATTGCATTAATGAGAAATTGAACAGGTGTTCCTAATAATCCTTTAGGTGAGTGTATATGTATGTATGTGTATGTATGTCCAATTGCTTTGACAATACAAATGAAATGAATTGAGAGAGAGAGAGAGAGAGAGAGAGAGAGAGAGAGAGAGAGAGAGAGAGAGGAATATGAGCTCCTAAAAAACATTTGTTTTTATACATAAGCGGATTTAATTTGTGATTTACAAATGAATATATAGCACTATAAACATACACAGAAGACATGGAATAGAAATTCAGAAGAAAAAGTATTCAAAAAATAATAATTTTAAGAGAAACACAAAAAGAAGAAAGCAGAGAGACAGTTCAGGAAGAAAAGTCAGAAAAGAAAAGCTGAAGACAAGAATTGGAGGTAAGAGACAAATAATTAAACAAAAAAATATGTATTAATAAAATAAATAAGCATTCTCAGTAGTTGACTCAGCCAATGAAAATGCAGAGCTCCGATTTGAATAGAGTGACAGTAGGAGAGAGCCCAACTGCCACTGAGACTGATAGAAATCTATCGAACAGCAGTCTGACTGCAGAGCTGCCTTTTGAAATCCGATACCCTGAAGACATTCGCTCTGCACAGGCTAAGAAGGACTACAAACAAGCTGTGATGAGAGCATCTCCTGAGACCCTCATCCTAGACTACACCGGTAAAGGAGAAAACAGGGTCAAGAACAATCTACTGTTCTACACCGCCTTTCACAAAACCCTGTGCCAGACATACCCCAATAACAACAAGAGGGGCATTAGCAGAGGCAGGCAGATCTCAGTGCTGGTAGAGAAAGACACAGACAGTGTGATGCTCACTTTTAATGTATACCACAACGGGACCATCATGGTGCAGGGCAGCGAGAGCAGCCTGGACCAATTAGCTCTCGGCTTCCACACCTCAAAGCAGCAGACTGAGGTAGAGAAACAAGAGCCAGAGCCGGCCACCCTGCAGTCTGCCCCCAGCCACACGGAGCCAGACAGTGCCCCATCTCCCACAGACTGCCCCCCTGTCTCCCCAAAACTCTCCAGCAACATTAAAACACTAAAGGAATGCCTATCAGTGCTGGAGCTGGAGTTTGCGGAGTTCAGGGAGCAGACCTTGAGCACCCTGGCCCAGACCTCCTTGTGTGATCAGCTCCGGGATGAGATGCACAGACTAAAGATGCAGCACAAGGCTGAGATCCATGAGCTGAGAGCAGCAGTGAGAGACCTGGAGGAGCAGAGCCAAACCCTGAGGACGGAGCTGCGCAGAGCGAGGGAGGAGCTGACCTGGACACCCCAGCACAGCTAGCTGAGGAGCCTGCAGAGCCAGCTGGAGGAGCTAAGAGAGGAGCTACACATCACTGGAGCACAGAGACTGCACTGCACTGACCCCACAACACCTCCAACCCCTGACGCACCCACTGATCCACCCACACTCCCCACCACTCCTGACACACCCACTATCACCAGACCTGCCACTAATACACAACCCCCTGAAACGCCACTCCCCCAAAACACACCCGCTGCCCCCACCACTCCCGACGCAAACCCGGAGTGGCAGGTCAACGCAGAGGTGGTCATTCTGAGCGAATCCAATGGGAAGATCCTGGTTGAGAGGCGCCTCTTCCCTGGGCGAAAAGTGAAAAAGCTTTGGTGCTCCACAGCACAGAGAGCCCTGGAGCTGCTCTCCAAGAGGAGGCTTTGCCAAGTCAAACACATCCTCATCCACACCGGCACTAACGACCTGAGTGCCCGCAGGGGCGATGTGGCCTCAGCCCTGAGACAGGTAGCAACGAAAGCCACAGAGGAATTCCCAACTGCCAAAATTTCCATCTCCACACTGCTGCCCCGCACAGACGTGCCCCTGCACATCATCCAGGCCATCAACGCAGAAGTGTCCCGAAGATGTGCCCTCCTCCCCAACGTCCACCTGGCACACCACTGAGACATCCAGCCACATCACCTGTATGACCACGTCCACCTCAACAAGACGGGTGTGAGGATCATCTCAAAGGTCCTCAAGGACACAACCCTGGGCCGAAACCCCACACACCCCCACCTCGAGACCAGGAGCAAACCCCCCAGCCCCCGGCCACATCCCCAGCCACCGGCTCCACCCCAGCCCCAGCCCCTGAGACCCCGCGGCTCCATTCCCCACCCCCCCATCCCCAGAGGGCCCGTCCAGCACAGCAGAGCGGACAGCCGGGGACCAGCACAGCCACACAGCCACACAGCAGCGGCTTCCAGAGCCTGGAGGCCCGATGCTGCCCAGCTGGCCCAGATAAGGCAACTCCTCAGTGTCATCTGTTCCACACTGCTGAGTTAACTGAGCCTCAACACACATATATATGGTTGTGGAGATGGAGAGTAAGAAAAAATGTGATTTAATTATTCTGATATTTTGATGCAAAGATAAAATCTTTGAGTGATTATTATGTATATCCATATATAATTATTAATAGTAATATAATATCAGTTGTAGACCACAAATTAAACTTTCTTATGTAGAAGAGACAAGTATAATAAAATATATTAACATGTCCTTTAAAATAAGCAGTTGGAATATGCAGGGTTTACGCTCCTCAACTTTTGGAATGAAGAGCACAGGCCCTGAACTGATCAACACTGTAAATAGTTCAGATGTTTTCATTCTTGTAGAGACTTGGTGCTGTGCAGATATGTCTATACACTGGATGGATACAATGGATACAGGGAGCTGATTGTGCCCTCCTATAAAAAACCCAAAGTCAGGTGTGGCAGGGCCTCGTGGGGGATTATCGTGTGGTACAGGGAGGAGCTCCGAGCAGCCCTATGCCCAGTACAGAGAGGAGACACACACCTGTGGATGAAAATCAGAAAAGACACCCTACAAAATAACACAGATATATACCTATGTGCAATTTATATGCCACCCGCAGACTCCCCCTACTATAATGAGGAAGGCTTTCATGAGCTTCAAAACGAAATCTGCCACTTCCAGACCCTGGGCTCTGTACTGCTGTGTGGCGATCTCAATGCCAGGACTGGCAGAGAGATGGACTACATCAATACAGAGGGGAACACACACCTGTTCGGAGACTCCCCGCTGTGCCACACACACACCTCCACACTGACACAGCCACGACAGCGTGGTAAACAAGAGCAGGAAGCAGGTAGTGCGCCTATGTAAAAGCCTGGGTCTATATATCATCAATGGCAGGACCAGGGGGTACTCTCTGGGGAGATTCACATACTGCTCGGCTCTGGGCAGCAGTGTGGTGGACTACGCCATAACTGACCTGGACCCACAAGCCAACAATGCGTTTATAGTCAGACAACAATCTCCACTATCAGACCACAGCCAAATAACACTTTACCTAAAAAGATCAGCGCAGCCACAAGTCAGAGCCAAACTTCCCACAAAACTGGTCTCCCTGCCACCCAGTTAGAGATGGTCAGAGCCCAGCACAGAGAACTACACAAGAGCCCTGAATAGTGATGAGATTGAAAACATGTTAGACAGATATCAATCCTCACACTATCAAATAAACCAAAACGGAATAAACTCAGCCACCAAAACACTGAATGAAATATTTGAGAGACTGGCTTTAAAATCAAACATTAAAACAATTAAAAACCAAAATATGAAATCGTCTAAAAGAAAAAAAGAACAGTGGTGTGACCAGGAGTGTGAAACTTCTAGGAAACACCTGAGACATCTCTCCAACACTAAACACAGAGAGCCCGACAACCAGGAGGCTCGCCTCAGCTACTGCCAGGCCCTGCGGCACTACAAGCAACTCCTCAGTAAGAAAAAAGACCACTATATGGGCAGAATAAATACCCCAAAAACAAAAAATGAAATACCAATTCAAAATGGAGAAATCTGGAAAACACACTTTGAAAAACTTTACCAAAATGTTGAAAACAATCCAGAACAGGTTAAAATATTAAAAAACCTAAATAAATTGGAAGAAATCATTAAGAATAACCAAAATCCCTTAGATAACCCATTTACAATACAGGAACTAAAACATCAACTCAAAATCCTCAAACCCAGGAAAGCCAGCGGCCCCGACAGCATCAGCCCTGAGATGCTGAAGCACAGCAGCCCGCAGCTGCAGGAGGCTCTGCTCAAACTCTTTAACCTGGTGCTGAGAGCCGGGTGTTTCCCTGAGGTCGGGAATCAAGGATTGATCACCCCGATTTTTAAAAGTGGAGACAAATTAGACCCCAATAACTACTGGGGCAGCTGTGTGAGCAGTAACCTGGGGAAGGTGTTCTGCAGTATCATCAACGCCCAGATACTGGCCTTCCTTACCAAGCACAGTGTCCTGAATAAGAGTCAGATTGGCTTCCTACCAAAACACCGCACAACCGATCATATTTACACTCTACACACCCTCATAAATAAATATACCCAAAACAATAAAGGAAAAATATTTGCCTGTTTTGTAGACTTTAGAAAGGCATTTGACTCAATCTGGCACAAGGGATTATTTTATAAACTTCTACAGAGTGGTGTAGGGGGTAAAGTTTATGACATCATTAAATCAATGTATTCTGAAAACAAATGCGGAGTTCAAATTGGCAACTCAAGAACAGAGTTCTTCACTCAGGGGCGGGGAGTGAGACAGGGCTGCAGTCTGAGTCCAACACTGTTCAACATCTACATCATCGAGTTGGCCACAGTGTTGGAGCAGTCTGACGCCCGCAGCCTAACTCTCCATGACACAGAGATCAAGTTCCTGCTCGACGCAGACGACCTGGTGCTGCTGTCGCCCACAGAGCAGGGGCTTCAGCAGAACCTGGCGCTGCTAGAGCAGTACTGTCAGAAATGGGCCCTGGCAGTCAATCTGGACAAGACCAGAGTTATGGTTTTCCAGAAAAAAGCCCCATCTCAGGGAAACAGGTACCGCTTCACTCTGGGCAGCACTGGATTAGAGCACTGCACCAGATACAACTACCTTGGCCTGACCATCAGTGCGTCAGGGAGCTTCAGCCTGGCTATAAACGCATTAAAAGACAAGGCACGCCGGGCATTTTATGCCATAAAGACACAATTTGGGAAAACAACAATACCAATAACTATTTGGATTAAAATATTAAACTCCATCATCCAACCAATCCTGCTATATGGGAGCGAAGTGTGGGGTCCCCTCATGAACCTCAATAACAACAATTGGGACAAAAGCCCCATGGAAATATTCCACCTAGAATTTAATAAAAACATCTTACACGTACACAGAAACGCCCCCACGGCTCTGAGGCTCACAGAGCCCGAACACACAATGACCAAAACAACAACAATTGGGAAAATTGACATGTACCTGAAAAGCAAATACACAAAAGATTAGAGACACGAATTAGAATTACAAAACAAATTGGAATGCTACCGGGCCCTGAATAGAAACATTACATTGGCTGAATACTTAAAAATCCAAAATATAAAAGAGAGACAAAATCTAACTAAATACAGGCTCAGTGACCACAGCCTCGCCATTGAAAAAGGCCGCTACAGAAAATTCTGGGTTGCCAGAGAAGAGCGGCTGTGCAGCCAGTGTGACCTAGGGGAGGTCGAAACACAGGCGCATTTCCTGCTGTCCTGCCCTAAATACACAAAAATCAGGGAGACATACTTTAAAATATTAAAAATGCATATCCCTGAGTTCAGCATGATCCCCGATTGCTGCAAACTCCCCGTCCTGCTGGGAGAGGAGGAGCGCACTGCCTTCTTAGCAGCGCAATATGTATCCACCTGCCACAGCCTGCGAGACAGTGTGTAGACACCAGCCTGTGGCACTCCATTTGCAAAACAAAATAAAAACAGTGATTTTTCTGATGTCATGACACAAATTTTGATACAAACAACAAATATGGTTTATATCCTACTTAATTTTATTTCAATGTGTACTATATTTGTTCCACTGAATCTTGTATTGCAATGTTTTGTCTTGATTGATAGAACATTTGTATCTGCTTTGGCAATATTGTGATAGATCATGCCAATAAAGCACCTTTGAATTGAATTGAAATGAATTGACAGACAGACAGACACACGCACACACACACACACACACACACACACACACACACACAGAGCCAGCCAGCCAGACAGCCAGCCAGCTCAGCCATGACATCACGAGCCTCTCTCAGCTGACTGCTATGACATCACAGAGCACGTACATTCCGTTGCTTGCCGTCTGTCAACCACTCAGTCACTGCCAGCCAGACTGGCTGGCTGGCTGGATGGGGGGGCTGCTTGCTGCTGCTGCGTATCTTAGCAAGCTAATTTGCCTGACCGGCCTTCCTACTCCTATGCCCAAATGCCCACCTAAGCCCGATCTGCTGTGCACCTGGATCACAGCTCCGCCCCAACAAGGCAGATCCTCCCAAAAATGGTACAAACTGATCCACGTTCCCCTCCACGGAAAGCTTTAGCCCAAAATAAGGGACACATTCTGTAACAACATAACGAATGCCCACCCAACCTGTGACAAAACTGAGAAAAAAGAAAAACGCTCAGTCCTCCTGGGGGAGGGACACACAGCCACCCTGGCTGCCCAATATGTCAGCGCCTACAACAGCCTGAGGGACACAGTGACACACGAGCACCGGCTGTAAATATAATGTAAATACTCGTTTGTAATGCATGTCATTGTATTTCAAAAAGGAATCTGGAAATAGTAAACCTATTTTCTTTATTTGAATGTATTAAAGATCACATTTTATTACATTTTCTTTTTCTGTACTTCATTACATTATATTGAGATTCATAATTCTATTATTTATTTTCCGTATGTATGTATGTATGTATTATTGTATGGAAGGAAAGTTAGAAATTATTTTCTCAAACCTGTTTTTCTCTCTTGTATACTTAAGAAAGATAAGGTCAAGCTAGAAGGTCAGGAGGCCATAAGGTAGTTTGATTTCTGTTTGTTATTTACGATGAGAACCTTGGAGACAATGTCAAACGGTATGACCTACGTGCCTGTTCCTTAAAACCATGTGTAGATCTATGAACTCTGTTCTATAATGAAATATGTTCTGCTTAGCTAGCCTTTAAGATAACATAGTAATGATTTTCTAGCATGTATGTATGTATGTATGTATGTCCAATTGCTTTGACAATACAAATGAATTGAATTGAGAGGGAGAGAGAGAGAGAGAGAGAGAGAGAGAGAGAGAGAGAGACAGACAGACAGACAGACTGACAAACACAAACAGACACACACACACAGACACACACACAGCCAGCCAGCCAGCCAGCCAGCCAGCTCAGCGATTACATCACAAGCCTCTCTCAGCTGACTGCTATGACATCACAGAGCATGAACATTCCGTTGCTTGCCGTCTGTCAACCACTCAGTCACTGCCAGCCAGACTGGCTGGCTGGCTGGATGGGGGGGCTGCTTGCTGCTGCTGTGTACCTTAGCAAGCTTATTTGCTTGACCGGCCTTCCTACTCCTCTGCCCACATGCCCACCTATGCCCGATCTGCTGTTCACCTGGATCACAGCTCCGCCCCAACAAGGCAGATCCTCCCAAGAATGGTACAAACTGATCCACGTTCCCCTCCACAGAAAGCTTTAGCCCAAAATAAGGGACACATTCTGCCCAATATGTCAGCGCCAACCACAGCCTGAGGGACACAGTGACACACGAGCACCGGCTGTAAATATAATGTAAATACTCGTTTGTAATGCATGTCATTGTATTTCAAAAAAGGAATCTGGAAATGGTATACCTATTTTCTTTATTTGTATGTATTAAAGATCACATTTTATTACATTTTCTTTTTCTGTACTTCATTACATCTTATTGTGATTCATAATTCTATTATTTATTTTCCGTGTATATGTATGTATGTATGTATTGTGACAAACCAAGGGGCAGGGTCATACATGGCAGATATGTCAGGCCAGGTCTGCTGCAAGGTGTGTACTCTAGGGTAGAATACCGACCCTAGGCAACTACACTCCCCAGAAACCCTCAGGCAGCCATTCTAGCACCTAATGTGGTCACTTGGTGTTACTTCCTCAATTATTCACCAGGTATATAAGGCGGGCCTGAGAGAGAGAGAAGTGAGAGACAATAGGGTGAGTTATCTGGAAAACAGAGGTAGCTCATAAGGAGAAAGCCAAGACTTATTTATTCCAGACTTTGTTTAAAATAGAATGATTATGTAAGATTAGTTACAACTCCAGTGTGAGTTAGGTTTTGTTTTCAGATTTGTTTTGTTTGAAGTAAACATACAGGCACAGCCCTGTATTTGCAACCTCCTCCCTGGGTCATGACTGGTTTTTACTCCTAAGAAGATCACAGAGAAGACCCGCACATGTGTACAGCCAAGGCGTTTTGTCACATTTGGTGTAGAATGCGGGCAGCACCTCATGAAACCCAGACTGGCTGAGTGAATTTTTTTATCCAAAAAAAAAAAAACTACAGGCTGTAATAGCCCAACAGGAAGCGACCAGGGTGCAGCAGGTGGCTCACCAGGATGCTATGCGGATGCATCAGGAAGCACTGCAGGTCCAGCATGATACAAATAAAATGTTTAGAGAAGAGCAGGAAAAGGTGACTAAAGAGCTGAAAGAGAGTGTTGAAGCACTTGCAACCAGGATTGGGCCACAGGGGGCTGCAACCCATTCCACTCCCCGCACCAATCACTTTCTGCAGAAAATGACAAAACAGGACGATGTTGAGGCCTTCCTTATGACCTTTGAGAGGACAGCGGAGAGAGGGATGGCCAAAAGATTCCTGGGCAGGGCTTGTGGCACCTTATCTGGCAGGGGATGCACAGAAAGCGTACTTTGATCTGGAGCTGAAGGACGCCCAGGACTATGATAAATTGAAAGCGGAGATAATGACCCGATTGGGCGTGACCACCGCAGTGAGGGCACATCGGTTTCAGCAGTGGGCCTACCAACCAGGACAACCAATCCGAACGCAGATGTTTGATCTGATCCATCTGGCCAGGAAATGGCTACAGCCAGAGGTCCATTCATCAGCCGAGGTGGTGGAGGCCATAGTCCTTGACAACTACCAACGCTGTTTGCCCAAGGACGTTCGACGCTGGGTTGGCCAGAATGAGGTGCTGTCCGCTGACACCTTGGTGGCCATTGTAGAGCGGTTCTATACAGCCGGAGCAGCAGAGCACGTACCGGAGGTTAAAAACTCGTTCCCCAGGCCATGACGAACCAGCGGACCGGGTAAGATGGTTCCAAAGTACTCTGGGAAACATGACGCGCTGGGTTGGAAGAAAAGAGCAAGACTGGGGGGGGCAAAGGTGGGGCCTAAAGCCGAGACTAAGGGTTATAGGGGGTCACCATCACAACCAATTGTCTGCTACAATTGTGACAAAGTAGGACATATTGCGGCCCACTGCCCAGGTAGAGAGGAACCAATGCAATGTAATGTGTGTGATATGGGGAAAGAGAAACCGGTATTTTATGCCTGCCCTGTTGGGACGGATGTTTTCATAGGCGGAGTACCTAATCCAAAACACATGTGTACAGTGATAGTCGATGAGAAAGAAGTGGCTGCTCTACTCGACTCTGGCAGTATGGTTACACTGGTCACAGAAAAATTAGTAGCGACCAACAAGCTGGATAGACATCAGGAGCTCAGTATCACATGCACACATGGTGACACACGCCCCTATCCCACAGCCCTTGTAAACATACAGACAGAGGCCGGGAAACTAGATTACGAAGTCGGTGTGGTACCCAACATGCCATATGATGTGATACTGGGACGATATTTTCCTAATTTTGGAAAACTAGATAGAAAACATAGTAAATTGGAAATGCACACTGAAAACTGTAAGCCAGAAGTTGCCTCGATCCCACAACTAGAGCTAAAAGTAGACCTGGTTCCAGTTGAGTCGACAGTGAAGGTTTTGGTTGGGGAAAATTAAACTGAAAACATAGGGGTGGAATGTAGTGACGTAGATGACCCTATGGAGGGTGAGGAACCCAGCACTAGCAGGGTGGGTGAGAATCCATTCATAGAGACCCCTGAAGCTGACAATGTAGAAGTGTCAGTGTTAGAGGGACTCCCCACTGATTTTGGCAGCGCACAGGTGCGAGATCTCACTCTACACTATGCTAAAGAAAATGTGAAGGTAGTAAATGGGACCCCTATGACTACTGCAGACCCGCCAACAGCTTTGCTCATCATAGAGACCCCCTTTGCTAGGATAGCTATGGATGTGGTGGGACCTCTCCCGAAATCAGCCAGAGGGCATCAGTATATACTGGTTATTTTGGATTATGCCACCAGGTACCCAGAAGCCATTCCACTGCGGACCATGGCTTCAAAAGGTATTGCAAAAGAGCTAATGTTGATGTGTAGTAGGGTGGGGATACCGAGGGAGATATTAACAGATCAGGGCACACCCTTTATGTCTAAGGTTATGACCGATCTGTGTAAATTGTTGCAGGTTAAGCAGTTGAGAACATCAGTCTACCACCCACAAACAGATGGGTTGGTTGAGGGATTTAATAGGACCCTGAAGTCCATGCTAAGAAAGGTAATCGATAAGGATGGGAAAAATTGGGAATTCATGCTGCCCTACTTGATGTCTGCCATTAGGGAAGTCCCACAGGCTTCCCTGGGCTTTTCGCCTTTTGAACTGTTATATGGGAGGCACCCCAGGGGGATATTAGACATAGCCCGTGAAACGTGGGAACACGAGTCCACTCCTTTCCGGAGTGTAGTCGAGCACATCAATGCTATGCAAGAGAGAATAGCCACAGTCACTCCCATTGTGAGAGAGCACCTAAGGCAGGCACAGGAACACCAACAATTCGCCTATAATCGTCAGGCTACACTGAGGGTGTTCCAGCCTGGTGATAGGGTGTTGGTGTTGGTTCCCACTGTAGAATGTAAATTTCTGGCTACGTGGATGGGACCTTATGAGATTATAGAGCGAATACGGGAAGTGAACTATAAGGTTCAGCAACCCGGCCGCCGACCCCCAGAACAAATATATCATGTCAACTTAATAAAAGCCTGGAAGGACAGGGAAGTGTTGATGTTGACTTACCCCCCTCAGCCACTAGGGACACCGAAGGCGAATATTGCAGCTGCCTTGTCACCTGACCAGTTGAAGGAGGTGAACGACTTGATAATACGTAATAGGGAAGTTTTCTCAGGCATACCGGGGCGTACCCATTTAGTCTCTCACAACATTGTGTCTCTCCCAGGAAAGAAGGTAAATATGAGGCCTTACAGGGTACCAGAAGCTCGCAGGAACACTATTAGAAATGAGGTTAAGGAAATGCTGGAGGCAGGGGTTATTGAAGAATCCCACAGTGAGTGGTCCAGCCCTATAGTCATGGTTTCCAAACCTGATGGCTCCTGGAGATTCTGTAATGATTTTAGAAAGGTTAATGAAATTTCAAAGTTTGATGCATACCCAATGCCCCGAGTAGATGAATTGTTAGAGAATATTGGGAATGCTCACTATATTTCAACTATTGACTTAGCCAAGGGCTACTGGCAGATTCCCTTGACCCCGGGTGCCAAAGAAAAAACAGCCTTTGCAACCCCAGATGGTCTGTTTCACTACACAGTGATGCCCTTTGGCCTGCATGGTGCTCCTGCCACCTTTCAAAGGTTGATGGACCACATACTTAGACCACACAGGACGTATGCGGCAGCATATTTAGATGATGTGGTCATTCACAGTCCAGATTGGGAATCACATTTGTCTCAGCTCCAAGCGGTATTGGATTCAATACATGCAGCAGGCCTGATGACTAATCCAACCAAATGCAATTTGGGGTTGGAAGAGGCCAAATACTTGGGCTATACAGTAGGGAGGGGTATGGTGAAACCCCAAATATCCAAGGTTGAAGCCATAAACTCTTGGCCTAGGCCTGTCAATAAAAAGCAGGTTAGGGCATTTTTAGGGTTAACTGGGTATTACCGGAGGTTTATTCCCAACTATGCTACCTTAGCGGCACCTCTGACTGATATGACTAAGGCTACAGAACCCAATATGGTTAGATGGGGTGATACAGCAAACCGGCTTTCCGGAGCCTACAGGAGGCGCTCTGCCGCAACCCCGTTTTAATGGTACCAGACTTTCAGAAAGAATTTATAGTCCAGACGGACGCCTCTGAGGTGGGGATCGGAGTGGTTTTGTCCCAAAGAATGGGTGATCACGAACACCCGGTGTTGTTCCTTAGCAGAAAGTTGGAATCCAATGAAATAAATTATTTGGTAGTTGAAGAAGAATGTTTGGCAGTGAAGTGGGCTTTGGACAGTCTTCGATACTATTTGTTGGGCAGGCACTTCACCCTGATCACTGACCATGCCCCCCTCACTTGGATGCATCGTTCGAAAGACAGGAATGCCCGTGTGATGAGGTGGTTTTTGAGTCTCCAACATTTTCATTTCACCCTGCAGCACAGGCCAGGGAAGGCCATGGGGAATGTTGATGGGCTGTCCCGGGTGCATGCTTTTTTGCGGCTGTCGCTCGACCTATGGGGTCGCAGCTGGGGGGGAGGATGTGGGACAAACCAAGGGGCAGGGTCATACATGGCAGACATGTCAGGCCAGGTCTGCTGCAAGGTCTGCACTCTAGGGAAGAAAACCGACCCTAGACAACTACACTCCCCAGAAACCCTCAGGCAGCCTAATGTGGTCACTTGGTGCTACTTCCTCAATTATTCACCAAGTATATAAGGCGGAAAGATAGAGTCAAGCTAGAAGGTCAGGCCAGAAGCTAGTTTGATTTCTGTTTGTTATTTACGATGAGAACCTTGGAAACAATGTCAAACGGTATGACCTACGTGCCTGTTCCCTAAAACCATGTGTAGACCTATGGACTCTGTTCTATAATGATATATGTTCTGCTTAGTTAGCCTTTAAGATAACATAGTAATGACTTTCTAGCATTTATGCATGTATGTATGTCCAATTGCTTTGACAATACAAATGAATTGAATTGAGAGGGAGAGAGAGAGAGAGAGAGAGAGAGAGAGAGAGACAGACAGACTGAAAAACAGACAAACAGACACACACACACACACACAGACATACACACACACACACAGAGCCAGCCAGCCAGCCAGCTCAGCGATGACATCACGAGCCTCTCTCAGCTGACTGCTATGACATCACAGAGCACGTACATTCCGTTGCTTGCCGTCTGACAACCACTCAGTCACCGCCAGCCAGACTGGCTGGCTGGCTGGATGTGGGGGATGCTTGCTGCTGCTGCGTACCTTAGCAAGCTTATTTGCTTGACCGGCCTTCCAACTCCTCTGCCCACATGCCCACCTATGCCCGATCTGCTGTTCACCTGGATCACAGCTCCGCCCCAACAAGGCAGATTCTCCCAAAAATGGTACAAACTGATCCACGTTCCCCTCCACGGAAAGCTTTAGCCCAAAATAAGGGACAAATTCTGTAACAACATAATGGATGCCCACCCAACCTGTGACAAAACTGAGAAAAAAGAAAAACGCCAGTCCTCCTGGTGGAGGGACACACAGCCACCCTGGCTGCCCAATATGTCAGCGCCTACCACAGCCTGAGGGACACAGTGACACACGAGCACCGGCTGTAAATATAATGTAAATACTTGTTTGTTATGCATGTCATTGTATTTCAAAAAAGGAATCTGGAAATAGTAAACCTATTTTCTTTATTTGTATGTATTAAAGATCACATTTTTTTACATTTTCATTTTCTGTACTTCATTACATCTTATTGTGATTCATAATTCTATTATTTATTTTCCGTGTAGATGTATGTATGTATGTATGTATGTATGTATGTATGTATGTATGTATGTATGTATGTATGTATATGTATGTATGTCCAATTGCTTTGACAATACAAATGAATTGAATTGAGAGGGAGAGAGAGAAAGAGAGAGAGAGAGAGAGAGAGAGAGAGAGGAATATGAGCTCCTAAAAAACATTTGTTTTTATACATAAGCGGATTTAATTTGTCATTTACAAATGAATATATAGCACTATAAACATACACAGAAGACATGGAATAGAAATTCAGAAGAAAAAGTATTCAAAAAATAATAATTTTAAGAGAAACACAAAAAGAAGAAAGCAGAGAGACATTTCAGGAAGAAAAGTCAGAAAAGAAAAGCTGAAGACAAGAATTGGAGGTAAGACCTTTCACCTATAGAGACAAATAATTAAACAAAAAAATATGTATTAATAAAATAAATAAGCATTCTCAGTAGTTGACTCAGCCAATGAAAATGCAGAGCTCCGATTTGAATAGAGTGACAGTAGGAGAGAGCCCAACTGCCACTGAGACTGATAGAAATCTATCGAACAGCAGTCTGACTGCAGAGCTGCCTTTTGAAATCCGATACCCTGAAGACATTCGCTCTGCACAGGCTAAGAAGGACTACAAACAAGCTGTGATGAGAGCATCTCCTGAGACCCTCATCCTAGACTACACCGGTAAAGGAGAAAACAGGGTCAAGAACAATCTACTGTTCTACACTCAGTACCCCACCGCCTTTCACAAAACCCTGTGCCAGACATACCCCAATAACAACAAGAGGGGCATTAGCAGAGGCAGGCAGATCTCAGTGCTGGTAGAGAAAGACACAGACAGTGTGATGCTCACTTTTAATGTATACCACAACGGGACCATCATGGTGCAGGACAGCGAGAGCAGCCTGGACCAATTATCTCTCGGCTTCCACACCTCAAAGCAGCAGACTGAGGTAGAGAAACACGAGCCAGAGCCTGCCACCCTGCAGTCTGCCCCCAGCCACACGGAGCCAGACAGTGCCCCATCTCCCACAGACTGCCCCCCTGTCTCCCCAAAACTCTCCAGCAACATTAAAACACTAAAGGAATGCCTATCAGTGCTGGAGCTGAAGTTTGCGGAGTTCAGGGACTAAAGATGCACCACAAGGCTGAGATCCATAAGCTGAGAGCAGCAGTGAGAGACCAGGAGGAGCAGAGCCAAACCCTGAGGACGGAGCTGCACAGAGCGAGGGAGGAGCTGACCAGGACACCCCAGCACAGCCAGCTGAGGAGCCTGCAGAGCCAGCTGGAGAAGCTAAGAGAGGAGCACAGAGACTGCACTGCACTGACCCCACAACACCTACAACCCCTGACGCACCCACTGACGCACCCACTGATCCACCCACACTCCCCACCACTCCTGACACCCCCACTATCACCAGACATGCCACTAATACACAAACCCCTGAAACGCCACTCCCCTAAAACACACCCGCTGCCCCCACCACTCCCGACGCAAAACCTGGAGTGGCAGGTCAACACAGAGGTGGTCATTCTGAGCGACTCCAATGGGAAGTTCCTGGATGAGAGGCGCCTCTTCCCTGGGCGAAAAGTGAAAAAGCTTTGGTGCCCGACAGCACAGAGAGCCCTGGAGCTGCTCTCCAAGAGGAGGCTGTGCCAGGTCAAACACATCCTCATCCACACCGGCACTAACGACCTGAGTGCCCGCAGGGGCGATGTGGCCTCAGCCCTGAGACAGGTGGCAAAGAAAGCCACAGAGGAATTCCAAACTGCCAAAATCACCATCTCCACACTGCTGCCCCGCACAGACGTGCCCCTGCACATCATCCAGGCCATCAACGCAGAAGTATCCCGAAGATGTGCCCTCCTCCCCAACGTCCACCTGGCACACCACTGAGACATCCAGCCACATCACCTGTATGACCACGTCCACCTCAACAAGACGGGTGTGAGGAAGGTCCGTTTTTAGTGTTTCTCTGAACACATCCAAGCTTACCTAGGCGCTACATATTATTTTCAATTACCCGTAATTCTGATCTGTATTTTGGCTTGTTAATAGAAGTTATTGAAGTTGGACTCCTAATTCAAAATAACCAATATGTATCTCAACGTAATTTACTGACAGACATCACTCTTTATCACTTTCACTTTTGAAGGAACTGCTTTGTATTCTGTGTATTGTTTTATTGTAGTGCTGCTTCCTTTCTTGGCCAGGTTTTACTTGCAAAAGTGATTTTATTCTCAATGTAAGCTCAAAGTCAAATAGTTTAAATAAGAAAACAATGTATTGAAATGAGAACATCATGAACCTGTGTAATTGTGCTGAAGGACAAGCACTGAAAGCAGAGAGAATTTTGTGTTTGGCATTGAATAGCCTTAAAGAAAACTATGCCGTTTTTGGAAACTTTCATATTTAAGTTGAATGTAGGCAAAAACATTCCAGTCACTCTGAAGAGAGAATACAGTTTACTGTTCGAATAAGTAGCCCCTGAATTGAAGATAAAAATCAAAAGTGCTGTTCGTAATTAGTTTACACTTTTACATCAGATGTCTTGTTTTTGCGTTCCAAATTGAGGAGTTGTGGCATATAATGTAAATGAAGTTACTTCACTAGTAGTGCGATTTCTACGTTGTGTATGTGTGTTTGTATATATGAACTCATACATTTTTTAAAGATTGTATTTGGAAAACAAATTCAGGTATAGCACGTGTCCCCCTTTTGAATGGGTTCTATATATAACATTTTAAAACGAATGGTTCTGTGTAGAACGCTATGTTTGGGGGTTCTTCATGTAACCCCTTTGAAGGGGTTCTACATAGAACCATAAAGGGATCCACCAGAGCGATTACTCGAGGAACCCTTTATGGTTCTGTGCAGAACAATTTCTTCTAAGAGTGTGGAGTGTCGCCACACAATTTCTCTCAGAGGGCTTTTGACCAATGGCAATCCAATCCTGAATGACGTCACCACTATCCTGTTGTACTTTATGGGAGAGATGTATTAAGTAGTTTATAATGAGAAGAATAACAATAATCACCTGTTTTTCATAGGTTTTGTATCCATGGTCTCCTTCATATTAGGAAAGGAAGTTGATCCATAGCCTACTCAGAGACAACTGAGAGTTGGTCTCTGAGCAGCAGCACAAAGGGGTCGAGTCTCTCAATGTCCGTGTGTTGGAGATATTCCACCATATTGGTCCCAGCCTTTAAAACAATGTTAAAGAAGATGTTAAAGATATTGTAGAAATATATTGCAGAAGAGCAGAACTACAATCACACTTTTTCAATGCTATTGCTGTTTTCTACCTCCCTGGTGAGGTACCAATGCGGGAAGTTTGAGAGAGTATTTCTAAAATGTGTATGATCCAATACACACAGTTATTTAAAAAGCTGACGTCTTGTACATGCTCACCAGAACCAAGCCTAATTAAATAACACATTTAATATTAAATAAGTACATGTGCAGTAGCCACTTGGACAATTACAGATCCCCAGGTCAAAACACAACAGAAAGACATGGAAGATCGTATTTTCAAATCACATCTGTGGCCCCCATAACTGTAATTTGGTATTAGTGGGTCAAAGGATTTATTTGGTTCAAGTGATAATAAGATCATATTTTGAAAACAAACACTACAGGATGTCATATTTAAAATGACTGTGAGTACCTTTCTTTAGTGACGCTTCTGAGGGGGGCAGGGATTAGTTGAGTGTGCTAATTGGAGCTGTGAAGTGTGCAGAGAAAATACAAATGTTTTCTTTTAATATGAAAACAAAGAACTTTTTTTTAACACCGACCTGGGATTGTGTTTCTTTCCAAGTTTCCTTATTGTTTCTGAGAAGAGACTGTTCACTTGCAAAGTGAACTGGACCCGTGTGACTCGCAGGTAAGGAGAGCCCGTGTTGAACTAAGATGGCTACAGTGAGTTTTCCTGGACAAAGCTCGGGCAAAGGATAGCGCAGAGTGCACCTGCACCTGAGATTGTGTTGAGAAGCTTTGTGATAAGAGCAGGTAAAGAGGGAAAAGAAACACAAGTATTTTCTTTGTTTGAAGAACACATTTTGTTTTAACTGAAACGGGACTACAACTTTTGAAAGGGAAATAGTTGCTAGTGCACTGTATTTTTATTGAATTTATTAGAAGAAAAAAGCTTATATTTTGGACAGAACGAACTCGTTTGGCATGCAACTAGCAGCAAACGATGTGAAGCAAACAAAACAGTTAGCAAGTTAGCAAGTTAGCAAGTTACAGTCTGTCCTAGGTCCGGGGGTGCTTATGGTTGTTTATGGGTTCCCTTACCTTAGCCAGTGTCATGTACGGGTGTCCGTACCTTACTGGAGTGTTTGTTTTTATTATAATATATATACATAATATAATATATAATAATGTAATATTTCAGATAAATCGTCACAGTGAGTGACACCAGCATTATTGGTTTTTTGAGAAATAAAAAAACAGAATGTAGAGAAGAAAATGTTGGAAGGAAGTTGGGAGAAAGACTGGTCTCCGAAGGAGCACCGGGACTGGTGGAAGCAACAACAACCAGATAAGACAGAGAAAGGAATTGTGATATTGTGTCAGGTTGGTGAGAATCAAGAAAAGAAAATAACAGAAATGGAAGATCATCATAAACAGTAATGTGAATTGAGAGAAGAAGTTGTGAAAAATACGATAGAATTAATAGAACTACAAGGCAAATTAGAAGGGCAAGAAAAGTGGTCAGAAAAGGTGAAGGTGTAGGTGCGCGATGTGCTGCCGTGTTAGGAGCGCGTCGCGACACAGATCACTCCGAGGACGACAGGCCCGATTGGGATGATTTAGATCGCAAAGCATGGGAATATGAAAAAGGAGGTTTTGCTAGCGCTCCTCCCCCATATAATCCGGAATATAAATCAATCACTGATTTTGGTTATAATAATACATTGTATCCAGATCTGACCGCTCTGAAAACGGTCCCAGCTGCACCCATGCAAGTCAAAACTAGACAGAGTAAAGAGGAAGGTCAATCAATAGTCTATACGACTAAAACCCATGTCCCCTTCTCCCCAGGAGAAAAAGAAATGATATGGGTGTCCCTCCCAAAATTAAAACCAAACCAGGGTAACACAACTTTTTGGGATATTCTAGATGAAAAGATGGTTATTCACCTCCTTCACCCGCACGATGTACACATCATGGTGAAGGCTAAATGTCCGCCCAACATTTGGATACAGTTACTACGAGAATATCAGACCGGGGAGTGGGCTAATGTAGCCTCTACAGATGAGGAGGAAATAACAGAACTTTTTCACAATGGATCAAGAAAACTGAGATAGTGAAATAATGAAATAATCGAGTGGGATTATTTGACATTTTATTCTAAATAATCATAAGCTTAAATAATAAGTTATAAGGGCTGTTTGAGACACTGCAGGGTCAATAAAACATGCCACAGATCGGATATCTGAATTATCTTTAGATATCAATGTGTATGTGCTTTGTGTGTTTATGAATATGTATAGTTTGAAGGTGATATAAGGTAAATGTCTATGTTTTGGCAATCATTTTAGAATTATATTTAAAAATGTAACAACAGATTTATCATATTCATGAGGATCTTTGGCTCTATACAGAGTGCCTCAAGCATCAGAAATCAGAAAGAAAGACTATTATAAGAAAAGTAATCCAAAATATACATTGAATAAACAGATGGATAATAATAGTAATACATAAATAGTCATGGTGTCTCCACAAGAAGAACCAGAATTTGTTTGTTAAACATCATGTTATGGACAAGCTCTGTCAAAAGTCAAATTCAAGGAAACGAAAGGCTAGAAGAGAGCCTGGTGCAGCCCTGACAGCCTGTGAAAGCAGGAGAATGTAAACAGTCTGGTGACATGTTACAGTCTTTCAGAAAATGTTTGGTTATTGGTGCCTAGCATATAATACCTGAAATGAAAGTCAAAGTAGACCATGGTTTTAAGATGAGTGATGTAGGAAAAGGGTAAGATACCGCAGAAGTATAAGATTACAACTATAGAATAAGTAAGCTCAAGTAATATAAAATGCTTTACAGGAGAAAAGTAAGAATGGAAAGGAAGAGTAAAAGAGAAGGTGTCCTAGGATTATGGGAATCATTATTGAGATCAATGGCCTATTGGCTAATATTTTGTTAGGTACATATATGACTTCAATAAACGAATAATGGAGTGACATCTGTATAAATATAAATAAAACATATTGATAAAAAAACCTGAATACATTTCTTGTAAGAAATTAAGAATAGGAGAAAGAATAGCTGTTAGAATGCAGAGCAATGTTAACCAAAGTTGAAGAGGGTTTGAGTAAGTTGACGAGGGTCTGAGTAAGTTGATAAGGCTTGGGAAGCAGGAAAAGGTGAGTTTGATGTGTGTGAGACAAATGTGCTGCCACTTTTAGCACAGAGAGCTTCTGATGGTGATTGAATGAAACGTGGGAAAATAAATAAACTTGATGTAGGATAAATGAATAAATAATTGAATGAGATATGAGCCGCAGAGACCTCCCACATTGGAAAGTGGACTACAGCAGATAATCCTCTCCTCTCCCAGGGCAGGGTGATTAAGTGGGGACGCGTGTGAAGAGTGCAGGTGGACCCAGGTGAGTTGTGAAAGAAAGAAGAAACAAAAATAATAAGGCACGCGTGCAAACAATCAAAATAATACTAAGTGAATAACAAATTAAACAATAAAGTGAAAGATAATCAACACACACAATAATGGCAATATAGAACCAAACAAAATACACAAGCCATATTGCATAAAGTGAAGTGAAATATAAATATAATAAGTAATGGTGATTAAGGAGCTAATTAACACCGTCCGTGACATTTACATTGGTTGGGTGTGTGGATACCAGTAATAATTTTTGTTTTATTGAAATACAAAATAATTCTATTTTTCCGAAGTGCTGAACTTTAATACAGTCTAGAAAGATTAATATTTTTTGTCTTGGGCTATATTATTATTACCATAGTTTTTCTATTGTATAAGTATCTTGGAGTAGAGGCATAGGTGGGCATGTGGGCAGAGGAGTAGGAAGGCCGGTCAAGCAAATAAGCTTGCTAAGGTACGCAGCAGCAGCAAGCAGCCCCCACATCCAGCCAGCCAGCCAGTCTGGCTGGCAGTGACTGAGTGGTTGACAGACGGCAAGCAACGGAATGTACGTGCTCTGTGATGTCATAGCAGTCAGCTGAGAGAGGCTCGTGATGTCATCACTGAGCTGGCTGGCTGGCTGGCTGGCTGGCTGGCTGGCGGGCTGGCTGGCTGTGTGTGTGTGTGTGTTTGTGTGTGTGTCTGTTTTTCTGTTTGTCAGTCTGTCTGTCTGTCTCTCTCTCTCTCTCTCTCTCCCTCTCAATTCATTTGTATTGTCAAAAGCAATTGGACATACATACATTCATACATATATATATATATATATATATATATACATACATACATACATGCTAGAAAGTCATTACTATGTTATCTTAAAGGCTAACTAAGCAGAACATATATCATTATCGAACAGAGTTCATAGGTCTATACATGGTATTAGGGAACAGGCACGTAGGTCATTCTGTTTGACATTGTCTCCAAGGTTCTCATTGTAAATAACAAAGAGAAATCAAACTACCTTATGGCCTCCTGACCTTCTAGCTTGACCTTATCTTTCTTAAGTATACAAGAGAGAAAAACAGTTGTGAGAAAAGAATTTCTAACTTTCCTTCCACACATACATACATACATACATACATACATACATACATACAAACCAGAGGCATGCAAAAAAATATAAAGAGGAAGAAAATGTTGTATAGCACATACAAAAGGGATGGTGATGAAACAAAATACATAGAATATGTTGAGCTGCAAAGAGATCTTAAGAAAGGGATCAGGAAAGCAAAGAGGGAAATAGAAAGAAACATAACTCTTGGAGCTACAACCAATGCAATGAGCTTTTTTCAAAATTACAACAGCAAGCGGTCAATTAAGGAGGAGGTGAAACAGATAAAGGGCAAAAATGGAGGTATCTTGGAAAACGAACAAGATGTGGCAAATATTCTAAATGAGTATTTCACAGAGGTTTTTACAAAAGAAAAAACAGATGACATGCCACAGGTTGACAATCAATCCAGTCAAACCCTAAGAGAGATCAGGATAAATGAGGAGGAGGTACTAAAGGGACTAGCAGAATTAAAATCAAACAAATCACCTGGGCCAGATGGGATATTTCCAACAGTACTTAAAGAAATGAGGGAAATTATGTATAGGCCGTTAACTCGATTATTTCAAATGACACTTAGAACAGGGGATGTTCCCACTGACTGGAAGACAGCAAATTTCATACCAATCCACAAGAAAGGGGACAAAACTGAGCCAGGAAATTACAGACCAATCAGTCTCACCTGCATCACCTGTAAAATGTTGGAAAAAATGATTAGACAGAAAATAGAGGAGCATCTCAATGAAAACCATATTCTTGGAGATAGTCAACATGGGTTTAGACGAGGCAGATCATGTCTTACTAACTTAATACAT
The DNA here is from genome assembly GCF_036373705.1 of Amia ocellicauda. Taxonomy (NCBI): domain Eukaryota; kingdom Metazoa; phylum Chordata; class Actinopteri; order Amiiformes; family Amiidae; genus Amia; species Amia ocellicauda. The sequence continues at coordinate 1,151,109 of NW_027102865.1, forward strand.
TTTTTTGAACATGCAACTGCAGCTGTAGATCACGTGAAAGCATATGATATGATATACTTAGATTTCCAAAAAGCTTTTGATAAGGTTCCACACCAAAGACTGATCCTCAAAATGGAAGCTGTAGGCATTCAGGGTCATGTAAGTAGATGGATTATGAACTGGTTGATGTATAGGAAACAGATTAGAGGAGTCACTTCTAACTGGAGTGAGGTTGTTAGTGGAGTTCCACAGGGATCAGTACTAGGGCCTTTGCTTTTTCTAATCTATATTAATGATCTGGACTCTGGGATACTTAGCAACCTTGTCAAATTTGCAGATGATACTAAAATAGGTGGCTTAGCAGATACAATCTTGGCAGCACATGCTATTCAGAGGAACTTAGATAAATTCAGTTGTGGGCTGACACCTGGCAAATGAAATTCAATGTGGACAAGTGCAAGGTAATACATGCAGTAAAACAAAAATGTCCACTATAATTACACTATGGGAGGTACAGATCTAGATGAAGTAATGCATGAGAAAGACCTAGGAATCTATGTGGATTCACTTTCTCCATCCAAACAATGTGGGGAAGCAATACAAAAGGCATACAGAATGCTAGGGTATATCGTCAAAAGTGTAGAATTTAAAACAAGGGAAGTAATGTTAAGACTGTACAATGCGCTAGACCTCATCTGGAATACTGTGTACAGTTCTGGGCACCACACTTCAAGAAGGATATTGCTGCTTTAGAGACAGTTCAGAGGAGAGCAACCAGACTTATTCCAGGTCTGAAGGGAAAGTCCTACTCGGAGAGACTGAGGGAACTGAACCTTTTCACCCTGGAACAGAGGAGATTACGTGGGGACTTGATCCAAGTCTTCAAAATCATGAAAGGTTCCTCAAACCAGAGGAGCTTTTCCAGATCAGCAGGGACACACGCACCAGGGGACAACAAATGGAAATTGGGCTTCAAGGCATTCAAGATGGAAAGTGGTAGAAGCTGAAAGTTTGGGAACATTTAAAAATAGACTGGATAGGATCCATGGATCACTTAGATATTAATGGACACCAAACGAGCATGATGGGTCGAATGGCCTCCTCTCGTTTGTAAACTTTCTTATGTTCTTATGTTCTTATGTTCTTATGAATGTTCCCTAAGCATGTTTCAAATGTTCCCTAATTTATGTTACAAATGTGCCTTAGCACCTCTCTCTCTCTCTCTCTCTCTCTCTCTCTGTCTCAATTCAGTGCATTTGTATTGTCAAAGCAATTGGACATGCATACATACATACATACATATATATGGAAAATAAACAATATGTGTACATCTCTGCATTAATGGTGCCCTAACAGATGTGCAAGTTACATGACAGACAGACAGACAGACACTCACACACACTTTCACACACACACACACACACACACACACACACTTTCACAGACAGACAGACAGACAGACACACACACACACACACACACACTTGTATACCTGACACGTATAGAAGACTGGATAGGGAGATATAAATAGCAATGGGGAGACTCTTGTACTTGGTGTGGCTCTATCCATATAGTGGGGCCAGCAGCCACTTAGCAGGTGTAGCAATAGAAGCTCAGCCTGGGGAGACTGGATTTAGCATTTCCTCTCCATTTTGATAAGTATCCTTAATCATTTCTGCAAAATACTTCTATGATACCTATGTATGTTTTTTACTTGTACTATATTATACTATCAAGTATCAGTGTACACATACAATGTGACCTGTTACATTAATACAGAGGCCACGGAAGGCCAGATCAGTAATAGCCACTGTCCCCTGATATTACACTTTTTTACAATCACTTTGGCACTCATTTCAGAACCTTGATGTCATTTTTCAAAACTCTAGACACTAAACTCACACCCGATGATCAAAATGCACATTTTTCAATTGCTTGGATACAATACACATCAACCTCAGATCATTTGTTCATTGAACTAAAATGATACAACTTAACGTCAAAGTATTACCATTTCAAAATGCAATTCACACATTACATCTGAGATCACTGTCTATTCATTTCATTACAAAGATCTAACTATCAATTGATACAGCTGCTCAAAATGATAAGTGACTGTTGCATTACTCTTAATTCATAGTTTTATGGAAACTGACGAACAGTATTCCATGTTTCGATCATGAAAGTTTCAGGATAATGAGATCCATTGACACCAATAACCGAGGAGCATGAACCAGTTGGACTACATTATCTATGGATGTAATATTTCATCATCATTCATCATCATGTAGCACTTTTCCACACCATGTTTTCAGTGTGGAAGGAAAGTTAGAAATTCTTTCTCTAATACCTGTTTTTCTCTCTTGTATACTTAAGAAAGATAAGGTCAAGCTAGAAGGTCAGGCCAGAAGGTAGTTTGATTTCTGCTTGTTATTTACGATGAGAATCTTGGAGACAATGTCAAACAGTATGATTGAAGTGCCTGCTCCCTAATCCATGTGTTGATCTATGAACTCTGTCCTATAATGATATAAATTCTGCTTAGCTAACTTTTAAGATAACATAGTAATGACTTTCTGATTATAACCAGCTCTTTGATTTTTGTGTATAAAAGCTCTGACTGTTAAAATGAAGGCAGAGCGACTTTGGGATCTTCTTGAGTCACTGTTCCTCTCCACGCTGCATGTATTAAAGGCATTGCAACTAACGCTCCAACCTGGTTGAAGATGATTGTTCTTCCACATCAGATTTGACATTACTGTATGTATGCAGGCCCTTGTAATTGCTTTTCCAATACTGCCAACTGGTTATTGATGATTGATTTCACATTGTGGTACGAGTATCGAGTGAAATGAGTGCTATCCACCCGAGCAACACAGTGATAACATGGAGCCGGCAGGTCATCCAGGTCACAATAGAGGTCAAGCAGTGGGAGGAGGAAGACGTGGTGGTCAAAGGAATGGAAGGGGACATGCACCCCTTCTGAGAGGTGGTCGTGGGCCTCGTCATAGAGGAGGGCTTAGGCCTCACCAGAGAGGCAGCCATGGGCCTCATTTGAGAGGTGTTGGGGGAACGTGGTAGAGGACAAGGCCACGGACCAGACAGCGGCAGCAACAGCAAATAGTGTCCAGTGAAATCCGAGAAATAGTTGTAGAACATGTTGTAAATCATGGCATGACCATGACTGAGGCAGCTACAATGATTCAATCAAATCTGTAGTATTCTCTCTACTAGTCCTTTTACAGTGATGTATTTATGTGTAGTACCATAATGAAACATGTATCACATATTTTGTACTACAATATTTAATGATTGTACGAACAACTACACAGTGAAACTATCGGTATCTTCTGTGTTACTATGTTACTATGGTATTTCATGATAAATGAGTTATTTGAACCAACAAGTCTGCAAGTGCTAGGTTTCTTTAAAGATATGAATGCACAATGCAATGTTTTGAACATTGGACAGCCTGTGTTACAAGTGATGACAAGTGAGTTTTGTGTCTAGAGTTTTGAAAAATGACATCAAGGTTCTGAAATTAGTGACAAAGTGATTGTAAAAAACTGTATATTCATCCTATTTAATGTGCTCTTTTAAAATGTACTTTTCTTTTTTATGTTGCCATTTCTGTTCTACCAATGTTTCAGTTGTTAGCCAAAGATTGACAGAGTACATCTCATACACACAGGCCAGACAGCAAAGATTTATTTTTGAAATTCAATTACAAATGCTGCATGAACTCATCAATACGATTAGAGCTCCTGAAAGCAATATAACTAACTCACTCTACAGCATCTCATTAGCAGTGAAAAGAAACCAAGAAAGTTGGGACAGTCGACTGTTTACCACTATGTAACATCACCTTTTCTTTTAATAACACTTATTAAGCACTTGGGCACTGAAGACACCACTTGGTTAAGTTTAGCAAGCGGGATTTTCCCCCATTCATCCATTATGCATTTCCTCAGCTGCGCAACTGCACAGGGCCTTCGTTGTCTTAATTTGCACTTCATAGTGCGCCACACATTCTCAATTCGGAGACAGGTCAGGACTGCAGGCAGGCCATGCTAGCACCCGCACTCTCTGCCTATGCAACCATGCGCTTGAAATCTGGGCAGAATGTGGTTTGGCGTTATCCTGCTGAAAAATGCAGGTACGTCCCTGGAAAAGATGATGTCTGGATGGCAGCATATGTTGCTCCAAAATGTGTACATCTCTTTCTGCAAAAATGGTGCCCTCACAGATGTGCGAGTTACATGACAGACACTCATACACACTGTCACACCCATACACACACAAACACACACTTTCACAGACAGACACACGCACACACACACACACACACACACACACACTTTCACAGACAGACAGACAGACACACACACTTTCACACACAATCACTTTCACAGACAGACACACACACACACTTTCACACAGAGACAGACACACACACACTTACATACATACATACATACATACATACATACATACAGTGAGGGAAAAAAGTATTTGATACCCTGCTGATTTTGTACGTTTGCCCACTGACAAAGAAATGATCAGTCTATAATTTTAATGGTAGGTGTATTTTAGCAGTGAGAGACAGAATAACAACAAGAAAATCCAGAAAAACGCATTTCAAAAAAGTTATAAATTGATTTGCATGTTAATGAGGGAAATAAGTATTTGATCCCCTATCAATCAGCAAGATTTCTGGCTCCCAGGTGTCTTTCATACAGGTAACGAGCTGAGATTAGGAGCACTCTCTTAAAGGGAGTGCTCCTAATCTCAGCTCGTTACCTGTATAAAAGACACTTGTCCACAGAAGCAATCAATCAATCAGATTCCAAACTCTCCACCATGGCCAAAGAGCTGTCCAAGGATGTCAGGGACAAGATTGTAGACCTACACAAGGCTGGAATGGGCTACAAGACCATCACCAAGCAGCTTGGTGAGAAGGTGACAACAGTTGGTGCGATTATTCGCAAATGGAAGAAACACAAAATAACTGTCAGTCTCCCTCAGTCTGGGGCTCCATGCAAGATCTCACCTCGTGGAGTTTCAATGATCATGAGAACGGTGAGGAATCAGCCCAGAACTACATGGGAGGATCTTGTTAATGATCTCAAGGTAGCTGGGACCATAGTCACCAAGAAAACAATTGGTAACACACTATGCCGTGAAGGACTGAAATCCTGCAGCGCCCGCAAGGTCCCCCTGCTCAAGAAAGCACATGTACAGACCCGTCTGAAGTTTGCCAATGAACATCTGAATGATTCAGAGGAGAACTGGGTGAAAGTGGTCTCAGATGAGACCAAAATCAAGCTCTTTGCCATCAACTCAACTCGCCGTGTTTGGAGGAGGAGGAATGACCCCAAGAACACCATTCCCACCATCAAACATGGAGGTGGAAACATTATGCTTTGGGGCTGTTTTTCTGCTAAGGGGACAGGACAACTGCACCGCATCAAAGGGACGATGGACGGGGCCATGTACCGTCAAATCATGGGTGAGAACCTCCTTCCCTAAGCCAGGGCATTGAAAATGGGTCAAATACTTATTTCCCTCATTAACATGCAAATCAATTTATAACTTTTTTGAAATGCATTTTTCTGGATTTTCTTGTTGTTATTCTGTCTCTCACTGCTAAAATACACCTACCATTAAAATTATAGACTGATCATTTCTTTGTCAGTGGGCAAACGTACAAAATCAGCAGGGGATCAATTACTTTTTTCCCCCACTGTACATACATATATATGGAAAAGAAACATTACAAGTATAAATCACAATAAGATGTAATAAAGTACAGATAAACAAAGTGTAATAAAATGTGATCTGTTTGAAAATGCAGGGACGTCACTGGAAAAGATGATGTCTGGATGGCAGCATATGTTGCTCCAAAATGTGTACATCTCTTCTGCAAAAATGGTGCCCTCACAGATGTGCGAGTTACATGACAGACAGACAGACAGACACTCACACACACTGTCACACCCACACACACACTTTCACAGAGAGACATATACACACACACACACACACACACACACACACTTTCACACAGAGACAGGCACACACACGTACAGACACACACACTAACTTTCACACAGAGACAGACACACACACACACACACACACACACACATACATACATACATATGGAATAGAAACAATACTTTTATAAATCACAATAAGATGTAATAAAGTACAGAAAAACTAAATGTAAGAAAATGTGATCTTTAATACACACAAATATGTATGGCTGGTCGGATGCGTCTTGGACTCGGGTTCCTCTTCATTACGTATAACGCTTTTGCCTTTTGCTAAAGCTTTCCGTGGAGGGGATCGTGGGTGAGTTTGTACCATTCTTGGGGGGCTCTGCCTTGTTGGGGCAGAGCTGTGATCCAGGTGAACAGCAGATCGGGCATAGGTGGGCATGTGGGCAGAGGAGTAGGAAGGCCGGTCAAGCAAATAAGCTTGCTAAGGTACGCAGCAGCAGCAAGCAGCCCCCCCATCCAGCCAGCCAGCCAGTCTGGCTGGCAGTGACTGAGTGGTTGACAGACGGCAAGCAACGGAATGTACGTGCTCTGTGATGTCATAGCAGTCAGCTGAGAGAGGCTCGTGATGTCATCGCTGAGCTGGCTGGCTGGCTGGCTCTGTGTGTGTGTGTGTCTGTGTCTGTCTGTTTTTCTGTTTGTCAGTCTGTCTGTCTGTCTCTCTCTCTCTCTCTCTCTCTCTCCCTCTCAATTCAATTCATTTGTATTGTCAAAGCAATTGGACATACATACATACATACATACATATATGTAGCGTAAGGTACACTTATACATTTCAATTAAAGAAGTGAATTCATAGTATCACCTTATCACGAATCCTGGAGTCTTGTAGAACTCAATTTCTGTAATAATTGGACGCAGACACCAATTCCAAAGATATAAATTGTCAAATTTATTTAAAAACAAAGACTAAATGTAGCACTACACTAATTATACAAAAGGGAAAAACTAATTAAAATTCAACTCTAGATCAACAAATCAAAGACAAATCACTTCCGTGACCAAATCAAAGACCATGGGATCACATAGGATAACACACAAATCGTTAAACAAAAAAGGTTATAAACACATTGACTACAATACCGGTTAGTAATTCTAGGAATCACTAAGAAACAGTTGAAAGTGCTAAATTGCAGTTTCAGAAGATGAAAAAAAACTGTAACTGATGGGATATGTAGTACTTTATGCTCGAGTGGTCTATGCGATTACACCCTGTTGGTGTTATTAAGAACGCCAAGTACCAGAATGCAGAGCGGGACTGTTTTTTGTGCCGTGACTTGTCGGGGGAAAAAGGCGCAGAAAAAACGGACGAGAAGGTGAAGGTAGTATGGCGGTGATGCACGCGTTGGTGAAGTGGGAAAGCGGGGTCGACAAAGACTCTTACAGCGTGATTCCCACTGCTTGCTTTCGCAATTTTGATTTATTCAGCATTGCTGATGATGACGAAGAGACGACTCGAAACTTCAGAGCAGAGTGGAGAGACACGAACAAACCTCCAAAAGGTGGATGGCCTGTCCATGAAGCGCAGATCATTATGACTGGTAACAATGTTTATATAAAAAAAAAACATTAAAGTCTTTACATGCTATTTGATATATACAATCACAGTATATTTGAAATGAATGTTTAAGTTATTAATGTGTTGTACTTCTAACATACTCTTATAACATGGTAGATGGTGGTGAGGGCGCTAAAACTCGTCATACTTGACTGGCATTTGTAAGAACGATTTATTGTGTGTTGTGCTTTACAATAAAATCCCCCAAATCACAAAATAAATTAAACCAGATATAATTTAACTTCAGTTTTGATTCAGTGTTGGCTGTTCATCTTAATTTGTATGGTCAAAGCACAGTATTTTTATGACAAATAAATATAATCCCCAAATATCTGTGGACATAATGCAGGGTTTTATTTATTTTATTTTTATTTTAGGAAAAGAAGGCGAACTAAGAAGAAAACTTAATGACCTAACAAAAATGCCCTGTCCTAAAATGAAGAGAGTACCTAAACCAAACAAAAAACTTGAACCACAGTTACCGGTGAGATAATTACTGCAAATATTAAATAAATGTATTGCAGGATTGTTTTTTTTTAATCATATTCATATATATATATTTTTTCATTTTAAACTCTTTTCCTCTCTGAATACAGCACAAAATAAGAAAGAAAACCGATGGAGCTTCAAGAATTAGATCCCGTCATATTCTACAGACATTTAAAGAGTCCAGTGAAGTTGAGCTACAGCAAAAAGTTAAGCAGCTCGAAAAGGAAAACACAAGACTTAAAAATGAAAACCAATGTCTTCGAAACCGTATGGTTGATGGTAAGTTTTTTTATTTATAGCAAATAATTCCTTACCTTGATAAATGTTATTCTTCAGTAATTTAGATTCCAGAGTAATGTATTATAGTTGATCATACTGAAGTAATCTAGAACCACAATACAGACTCTTAATGTGCACTGTCTAATAGTTTAATAATACTGATTATTAAATAAAGTTTTTCAACATAACTTCATAATCCTACATTAATGACTATATGCATTACATTAGACCTGGTAATTCTTGTATTTTATCTCTTTTATTTTTTTCGTAGCTAATGTTAATGACCCACAAAAAGGTCAGTTTGCCAATAACATAGAGCAAGTCTCTCAAGTATAATTGCAGGCATTGATGGTTTTGTTTTCACTTTGTATTAAATATATTACTAGAAATGATTATCATTTAATACTAAGGTTTTTTTCTCCAGAGATTCCAGACCTTTTGGACAATCTGAAAAAAATTGTAACAAAAGCCACATTGATCAGCAATGAAGACAAAAGTGTGTCACCATCAAGTGGTTCTGACAGCCCCACAGCAAATTGTTCTGAATCTGACAAAGAATCACCAAAACAGGTATAACACTCTTGGTCTACAATATTACAAAGACAAGGTAAAAATATATATATTGAAAACAAATATTGGTTGTAAACAATCTAATGATGCTACATTATCAGTTATATTCATAGTTATAGTTGATAATAAGAATGTAATTGAATTATGGGTGTCACAGACTCACTGACTTTATTATGTCTGTAAATTAATAAACTTAGAATTGAGACATACTGTGGTCTTTAATAACACATTTCTGTAACAAAATCACAGCCTTACTGATAATGTATTCCACTTAACATAATATAAGAATAGTTTGGGGATAAACTTGTTTTTTATTTACCATTGTCTTTTAGGTGGAAATATTCCCAGGCACTGGAGTTTACATTGACAAACTGTCCTGGATCCTTGCAGAGAGGTGCAGCACGAATACGTCATATGCAAGAACCCTGACGGTTGCTGTCTTTGACTTTCCAACATTATTAAAGAGCAATCTTCGTGGTGGTGGCAGCAAGAGAGATCCAACTTCGGAGAAAAAGACACCTCTGGATCGCTTAAAGGTGGAAGCCATATATGGTATGTAAATGCTGTTGTACAAAATTTCTAACTCTCCTTTTTAACTGTATAGAACACAAAGGGTTAGCATTTGAAATGTTCCTTTGGCCTTTGTTTTAGTTTCAGAGACTAGAGTTAATTTATTAATAAATAATAATACCTTACATGTAGCAGCTGGAAAGATCCCAAAGTGCTGTACAGACTCACTTCACCCACCACCCTCTGGGGTGCAGCCATTTTGTACCAGCAGATTACTACACAGCAGTAAAGGTGGAGTCATAACAAATTTGTTAGACCTGATTGAGGGAAGCCTGACTTAGAATTCAGCCACGTCACTCTTTCAACAACACCTTGTAAATCACCTTGGATTAATGCTTCAGACATATTAATACATAATAATAATGAATAGTGCCATGGGATCCTTGACAATATAAACTTTCATGTCTCATTTAAATTTGACTTTTGAGCAAATACTTCACATTTCAGTCCAGTTGTGCCACATCAATGTAATGCTTAAGCAAGGTATTAATGGAGAAAAGACTGCCTTTGCATAGCTGCTTCGCCAAGTACAGATTTTACTATGAACTAGTGTAAGACAAGTTTAAGAGCATACACCAAAACGTTTAAATACACCCACACACAAAAATGTTGATTTACTGTGGCAATATGTAACTAATGAACCCTTCTCAAAGATATGTGGTATGTTTATTAAAAGATTTTTATATATCTATGTGCAAGTCATTAAATCTATGTGATACATGTTTTTTAGGGGCTACCTTGAAAAAATTGCCCAGTACCCCAAAGAGTGTAATTGGTGGTGCAATTAACAGCAAGATAAATGAACTACGACACAATGAAACCAGAGTGAAGATTTGAAGAACCAGATCTGTATTTTTTGTTTTGTTTTCAACAGGGTTGGGGTCAATTCCAATTCAATTTTTAATTCCCTTTTCAATTCAATTCCAATAAAGAATATTCTGTGAATGCAAAAAGTAATTGCAATTTTGAATTGATTTGTAGGAGGAATTGGAATTGAAAAACAGGAATTGACCCCAACCATGGTTTTCAGTGAGTGTTGTACAAATTGATAGGTCAGGGTTTCTGTAAAAACTTAATAGAGGCCAGCAGGCGTGCACGATCTGGGAAAAACTGCTCCACTACAACAGACCTCTTTCCCTTCGTTTTCTCTAAAAACCTCCTGATATCCTTCACTGCAGCTCTGACTCACCGAGGACGAGGAGGCGAGAGAGGAATCCGTGAAGCCGCCCTCACTGTCACTCCGAGCCGCGATGCTCCAGCGTGTAGCCGGACCTTTCCCCACCAAGCCGCTCGCTACCCCAGCTTCACTACTGTGCCACCACTTCTTTTACTGCCACTATTTACCAACACCGTCCGTGCTCCCTCCCAGCACCTTCTTAGTGCGTTTTTTCCACCCGGCGCCTCGGCTTGTACCGCCGAGCCTGGCCCTGCCTCCTCCTCGGCTACACCCTGTGTGTCTGTCCGCCCGTCTGCTGGCTGCTGAGGTTGTTCCTCGTCACTAACCAGCGCCCCGTGCACCGCCTCAACACCATCTCCCCCCGGCGTCTCGGTCGTCACTATCCCCCGCTGCCTCGACCCCGTCCCCCAGCTGTGCGTCATCGCCTCCGGGCAGCTCTTCCCCCGTCACGGCATCAGTGGTACCATCGGTCCGACCGGCGACTGTCTCCTCCGCCGGGGCTCGATCTCTGTCTGCCCGCTGCATCTGTGGCTGCGGGCCGGTGTCTCTATTCCTCCCCGCGTCGCCCCGCTCCTCCTCCCGCTCCCTGTCCTGCTCGGGACAGTTCCTCACGACATGCCCCTCGCTCCCACACCTGAAACACTTCATGGACTCCGAAGTAGCGAACACGACGTAGTCGGTATTGTCGATCTTAAATTTAAAAATGACATTAAGATCCTCATTGATGTTATTGAGGATCATATACAGCTGCCTTCGGAAGGACACGACGTGTTTCAGTTGCGGGGCTTTGCAGCCCAGCGGGACCCTCTTAATGCCGGACATCAGCTGCCCGAGCCGGTGCGGATGAACGGAGGGACGTTAGACAGCGTTACCTTCCGGGCAGGAGCAGCGAGCGGCAACACCGGGGTGAAAGTGTCGTCTAACACTGTGCCATTAGCCACTAGCTGATTGAGCAGATCAGTGGTTTTTAAGAAGATAACAATGGCAGCAGACTTGATATTTTCACACCCTGCTACCTCCCCAACCGCTAACACACACTGCTCTAGGGGGCAGAACTGCACCGGAGCGATCTTGACTCCATGGCGTCGGGTCAGTTTTTCAAAAGACGCATTCAGGGGGTCCGACCCCCCGACCCGGGAAGAACTACCGGTACTCCCCCCTCCCCTCCCCTGTTCCCCCACAATAAGAAAAGCACTGAAAACAGAAGACAAAATAAACAAACTGAAAAAAGTAAATCAACAAAAAAACGCAGCCAAAGGACAGAGCTCTCAGCAGCACTCCCGCTCACTGCAGACCCCTCCCACACACTCCCAGCTGAGAGAGAGAGAGAGAGAGAGAGAGAGAGAGAGAGAGAGAGAGAGAGAGAGAGAGAGAGAGAGAGAGAGAGAGAGAGAGAGAGAGAGAGAGAGAGAGAGAGAGAGAGAGAGAGAGAGAGTGTTAGTGTCTGTCTCTCTCTCTCTCTCTGTAGATGCATCATAGGGAACATATGTAACAATCTCTCTTTTTGTTTACCAAAAATGAGAATGAACGTATTTCAAGTGGGTGTTGCCTTGGTTGGAAACGTTTTAAGATTATTTATGAAGTGTAAAGTGGATTTGTCTCAGTTCTCCGTAGTTTTCAATGTATGTGCCATTCAGTAGCGTTCATGTTACAGATGTGCCCTATGCAGTGGTAGGGTCAATAAAATGTCAGTAAAACTTTATTTTAGCAATTATGGAGGGGAAGAACTGCAGATAGCGGGTCCCCACTAATTATCTAACTTACCACCAACATTTAAAATTAGGTCTTGCGAAGCTGCCAAATAATGCTGTATAATCGTATGTGTCTTCATACACCGGCTGCTATAGTCTGATAGCTTTGATTATATATATATATTTTCTCGTGAACCACAAATGCTATTTGCTTGATTTTTACAGAGTATGTTATAAATACCATTCTTATGAAGCCTTACAAATTGTATGCTGTAATTATGAATATTTTCAAATCATTTGTTTGTTTTTCCTAACATGTTACAAATGTTCCCTATGTGAAAGATGCATTATATCTTAATAACGTCTAAACAATTAAAGATATACAGATTATTATTTTTGGTGAAGTTATAATACATTGCTATTAACTATGTGTGTCAGTAAAAGTTTAAATTTCCTAAAGGATTTTTATTGATCTTGCAAAATAAGTGTTTAGGGAACATTTGTAACATAGAGGTGGGTTAGCCACCGGCTAAGGGCAGCGGCTCCGGCTCCAGCACCGTCACCATGTCGCTGGAAAAGCGCTAAGTGAGCTCACAGTGAGCTCAGTGTAATGTCTGCTCTGGTGAGCTCACAGTGTGACCTAGTCGTGAGTTCACGTCTTCACTGGGTAGTCCTTGACAACTTAATTGACTCAAATCTTGGGCTTAATTGGTCAAAATGACCATTGGTTGAAGGTACTCAGGGACTGATGTGTAGAGAGACTTATTAAACCTGCAGGATTGTGGTTTTCCCAGATCAGAATTAACCAGATCACCACAAAGGAACATGGTAGGTGCTATTGCAACACAGATTACACAAATACATTGAAATCCAAGTTTGCAGTGGTCCTTGGGCCATTGTGTGGTGATCCAGATCACTTCAGCAGGAATTTTGCAGTGGTCTGGACTACAACTCTCTCTCTCTCTCTCTCTCAATTCAGTGCATTTGAATTGTCAAAGCAATTGGACATGCATACATACATACATACATATACACTCACCTAAAGGATTATTAGGAACACCTGTTCAATTTCTCATTAATGCAATTATCTAACCAACCAATCACATGGCAGTTGCTTCAATGCATTTAGGGGTGTGGTCCTGGTCAAGACAATCTCCTGAACTCCAAACTGAATGTCTGAATGGGAATGAAAGGTGATTTAAGCAATTTTGAGCGTGGCATGGTTGTTGGTGCCAGACGGGCCGGTCTGAGTATTTCACAATCTGCTCAATTACTGGGATTTTCACGCACAACCATTTCTAGGGTTTACAAAGAATGGTGTGAAAAGGGAAAAACATCCAGTATGCGGCAGTCCTGTGGGCGAAAATGCCTTGTTGATGCTAGAGCTCAGAGGAGAATGGGCCGACTCGATTCAAGCTGATAGAAGAGCAACTTTGACTGAAATAACCACTCGCTACAACCGAGGTATGCAGCAAAGCATTTGTGATGCCACAACACGTACAACCTTGAGGCGGATGGGCTACAACAGCAGAAGACCCCACTGGGTACCACTCATCTCCACTACAAATAGGAAAAAGAGGCTACAATTTGCACAAGCTCACCAAAATTGGACAGTTGAAGACTGGAAAAATGTTGCCTGGTCTGATGAGTCTCGATTTCAGAGTCAGAATTTGGCGTAAACAGAATGAGAACATGGATCCATCATGCCTTGTTACCACTGTGCAGGCTGGTGGTGGTGGTGTAATGGTGTGGGGGATGTTTTCTTGGCACACTTTAGGCCCCTTAGTGCCAATTGGGCATCGTTTAAATGCCACGGCCCGTTGTTTCTGACCATGTCCATCCCTTTATGACCACCATGTACCCATCCTCTGATGGCTACTTCCAGCAGGATAATGCACCATGTCACAAAGGTCGAATCATTTCAAATTGGTTTCTTGAACATGACAATGAGTTCACTGTACTAAACTGGCCCCCACAGTCACCAGATCTCAACCCAATAGAGCATCTTTGGGATGTGGTGTGTAACGTTATGTTGGGTGTATTTGGATAAGAGTATTTGGGCTCTGAGCTGAAGCACGGATCTAAAGAAGACCTCTCCCCCCCAAAGTTATCAGATTTCCTTAGCTCATCAGCTTGGAACTGGTTTGCATCAAAGTGACAGTTTTGGGGAGGATGGCACCGAGAAGAGGCCAAATAGTTTGTTATTCTGCTATGAGATGTCTGGAGAAAGGGGCCTGTGGGTGATAAAAACTCTTTGAAGTGGATGAGAGCCGAAATCCCGACATAGAGCTACGAACCCAGGCCAACCGGCATTTCCAAAAGATGGCATGGATTGACATCAGTCATAAATCCAAAGTCACAAAAGATTAAGTCTGTTTTAGTTACTTGTGATAAATTGTTGATATCCTAAGCGTTGGCATTAGAGTCATTAGGTGATTAATCGAGTACTGTTCTGTTGGGTTGTTACTGAATAGCCAAAACAATGATTACCCAAATGTCCCCATGTGAAGCATTGATTGTTAAGGTACCAGGAACAGAGATTCCTGAATTCCTTGGACGCCTAGGCAGTTTGGACTTTGAAGTAGAGTCGCGTCGAACTCAGTTGGTAAACGACACTACGACGCAACTCGAAAAAGAGTCGATAGAGGTGATGAAAGTTATGGCTAGCTTAGCACTTGCGAGCTCAAGGGTAGTGAACTGGATCATAAGCAAGTTTGAAAAACTGAAAAAGCTAGGAGAAAAGTATGCTAAAGCGAAAGAAGAAAGAGCCAAACGGCATGGAATGGTTTTAGAATTTGAAGGAAAGCTAGATACTTGTGGAAAACAAGTCATTGTGTTGAATGCTGAAAAAGAGGACTTAATTGAACAGAGAGAGCAATTAGGAAATGATTTAAGACAATGTCAAGTTGAATTGGAAACAACTCTGATCCAAGTAAAAGGTCTGCAAAATGACAGATGTAAAGCGGTTGAAAATGAAAGGATAGTTTTGAAGGACCGGGATGTTTTGGAAATGCGTCTTTGCAAAACAGTCAGGGAGAAAGATTTGGGCACTGTAAAAATGGAGATACTCGAAGGCGAGGTCATACATTTAAAAAGGGACAGTGAAGAAATGAGGAGAGTAAATCAGGTGCTTAGGGGAGAACTCAAATCAACTGAAGTTGAAAATGAGCGTCTCAAGCAACAAATAGGGGCCCTGAAAGCTGCCTCTTGGTGGGCTGCAAAGCTGACACCTGACAGCATAAAGGAACAGCCGGAACCGGCCAATGCACGGAGTCGCACACCGTCTCCACATTTAGGCCCCGGGTTGCCTCGTCCTGATCGTACCCCTCCCTGTAGTCTTTCTCCACCCAGGGTAAGAAGCTCGTCGCACAGACGAACTTCCTCTCCCGAGAGTCCAGACCGAAAGGTTAACATGCGCCAGTTGAGAGAACTGGCTAAAGATTGTGAAACCTTTAACCCAGCAGACAAGGAAGGAAATGTGGAAGCGTATATTAAGGACATTAAGTATGCTTTGAGTTTCTATCCTGAGGCTACGGAGAAGGAAAAGGTTCTCCTAATCCGCAAAACTACCTCTCGCCAAGTCCATTCTTTGATGGAGAGGCAAGGGTCCATGGTCTGCGATAGGTTTCAACGCTTGTGCAGAGCATTAGTTAGGGACTATTCCAGGTTCATTGATCCAGTGGCAGCAGTGACTGCCGCACACCAGATCAAACAGGGTAAGCATGAGTCCCCCCGTGATTACTATGAAAAGCTTAGGAAAACCTATTTTGCGGGTCAAGATCGACCCGGGGCCGAGGAAGAGGTGAGCTTTAAAGGGTTGTTTGTTGCTAATTTGTTCCCAACGATTAAGGAAATGATCACATTACATGCAGACGCAATGTATATGAACATAGCTGAAATTTGAAAAAATGGCACAGAAAGCTTGTGAAAGCAAGTACAATAGCACTTCTGATCGTAAAGATTCAAGCACCCAAGTACTGGCAAGGCGCTCTGAGAGCCCTATTTCTCCACTGGAGTTAGAGGGGACAGAGATTCAAAGAAGGAAAGAACCTCCCAAGGTTGGAATCCAAGACACCCAGGCTTACAATAAAAAAAAGAAGTCTGCTCCTAGCCTAGGTGGGTTAACTCAGTCTCTGAGCAATGTTGCAGTTTCTGAGCTACTGCTACGCTTAGCTCTGCTCCCTTTGCCCCCTCTTCCCAAACTGGAAGTTAGTAGCCAGGGTAAAGGGCCGGACTCGCCACCTAAGGAATGACTAGCTCTGGAACCACCCCCTGTCCCCGCCTCTGTGTTTTTGATTGGATGTGAGGAACAGCAGGGGGGTTTCTCTGACACATCAGCCCACTGGGACCTCCCAGTGGGGGAAGTTGCCTGCAGGCAAGCTGAACCTTTGGTGATGTTACTGGGTGATCTGACACAGAGAGGCAGAGCCAAGCAAGTTTACATAGAAGTGACCATTGAGAATGTGTGGGAGTGAGGAGCCTTGTTGGACACTGGGGCTGAAATTTGTTTAATGTCTGCCACCACAATGGGCAACCTGAAACAAATTATGGAAACCTCAGACCAACGACTGAAAGTGGAAGCTTGTAGTGTGAACATTACAAGTTACACAGAGACTAAGGCACAGCTCACTCAAAAGGCATTGTTAGAGTTCACCTTTGGGAAGATTAAGTTGGTTCATCCAGTTTATATTTCCAAATTTGAAACAGAGAAGTTGATCATTGGTCAGGATCTATTGAACAGGTTGTGGGCTCAAGTTGAATCACCAAAGCCGGTGGAATTGAATGACAGATATGATACAGCCACCAAGGTACAACTTCCCAATGAGACCATTTTTTGTGCATGTCCCTAAAGGGGGCACCGGCTTACCATGTAAGCCAACCATTCGAACCCAGGTCCCTACCAACTATTATAGACATAGTGAAGGTCAGGTGCCTGAATAACACCTGAATTCCCAGTCACCTCCCTCTGTTAATCAACTTCCACCTATTGGTTACCGTCAGTAACCATACTCAATACTGAGTAATACCAATTGTTTTTTTGTTTTAATGTACTTGTGTTATAATATGTAACCTGTATATGTGCTAGTATAGGATTGTCAATTTGATTGGAATACATTCTGCTTAAATAATGAACTATTAGTTTGTTTTCTTTGATTTCTCGGGGTCATGAATGGTGAAGTCCACTGTTGAATTCTGTTACATAACTTTGAGATAAATGCTTAACGTCTTATTTTGTCTTGAAGGGGATAACGTCCTAGTCGACCTCAGTCCCATTCAAGAAAGGGGGTATGTAGCGTTATGTTGGGTGTATTTGGATAAGAGTATTTGGGCTCTGAGCTGAAGCACGGATCTAAAGAAGACCTCTCACCCCCAAAGTTATCAGATTTCCTTAGCTCATCAGCTTGGAACTGGTTTGCATCAAAGTGACAGTTTTGGGGAGGATGGCACCGAGAAGAGGCCAAATAGTTTGTTATTCTGCTATGAGATGTCTGGAGAAAGGGGCCTGTAGGTGATAAAAACTCTTTGAAGTGGATGAGAGCCGAAATCCCGACATAGAGCTACGAACCCAGGCCAACCGGCATTTCCAAAAGATGGCATGGATTGACATCAGTCATAAATCAAGCCCCCCTCCAATAGGACACTGGGGGCTGAAAACGAAATCCAATCTCAAGAACTCAGGAACCAATCACCTATTGATCTGACAGACTATAAAGGACAAACACGGCCTTTCTTTCTCTCTCTCTCTCACCTGAACCAGTAACTCGCTGCCACAGCTCAACCTGTAGCTCTGTTGCCCGAACCGGAACCAGAAACCAACCAAGTCTTTGCCGGCAACAGAAGAGTTAAACTGGGAGAAGGAGATTGAGCCGTACAAAGAATTCTTTTAAAGGACTTAAATAATTAAATAAAGAACTTTACAGACTGCGCTGCCCGCCTGTGCCCACCTGATCAGTGGAGTTTTACAGCTGGACAAATGACTAAGTCGACTGAATACGAAAGTGTCAGTCATTTAAATAGCTATTTGAGTTTTAAGAAACTTGACCCTTGGAACAAACAGGGCCCTGCTTTCCTCAAAGACTTTGTCTTCAAGTAACTACGGTGGAAAGCCTGGGGAGACTGGATTTAGCATTTCCTCTCCATTTTGATAACTATTCATAATCATTTCTGCAAAATACTTCTATGATACCTATGTATGTTTTTTACTTGTACTATATTATACTATCAAGTATCAGTGTACACATACAATGTGACCTGTTACATTAATACAGAGGCCACGGAAGGCCAGATCACTAATAGCCACTGTCCCCTGATATTACACTTTTTTACAATCACTTTGGCACTCATTTTCAGAGTCTTTGTCATTTTTCAAAACTCTAGACACTAAACTCACACCCGATGATCAAAATGCACATTTTTCAAAACTCTAACACTTTTTTACAATTGCTTGGATACAATACACATCAACCTCAGATCATTTGTTCATTGAACTAAAATGACACAACTTAACATCAAAGTATTACCATTTCAAAATGCAATTCACACATTACATCTGAGATCACTGTCTATTCATTTCATTACAAAGATCTAACTATCAATTGATACAGCTGCTCAAAATGATAAGTGACTGTTGCATTACTCTTAATGCATAGTTTTATGGAAACTGACAAACAGTATTCCATGTTTCGATCATGAAAGTTTCAGGATAATGAGATCCATTGACACCAATAACCGAGGAGCATGGTTTCTTAGGGTTACCATAGACTTGACTGTGTCTTCTTGTTTGTGAAGGAACAGGACTGTGTTTTCCTGTCTGGGTTCCCGCAGGCTTAAGTGGGTTTGACCTACTATTAGAAAAAAAAAAAAAAAGGAGCGCTAATTAATTGTTCAATATCTGATACGCCGGTGATAATATAAAATAACGTGTTTATAGTTTATAGAAGACTTTGTCTTCAAGTAACTACGGTGGAAACCTGCTTACAAAGAAGATTTTGTGCACAACCTTGGAGCCTTCAAACCAGTGGAAAATCTGTTTGGAAACGACTCTACTTTCGCGAAACCCCAACTTCCAGGTGCATCGACTGAGTGGAAGTTCTTGGACAAAGCCGAACCGGACTGCCTTTGTTCCAAACCACACGGACCTCGTGCCGTGTGCTGTTATCTGAGCCCGAAGCCAGAGAGGCCTCTCTGCGACGAAGTTCAGATAAGTTTAACAGTTTGGAGTTCATGATTCATGACATTTGAGAAATCAATTAGAAATGTTAATCTGTGATTCATAACTCTAGAATGTGTAATATCATTTAGTTTTCTTAAATATAAATGTGTGTTGCATTAAACTGTTTTGTTGATAATTTTAGAAATAAAATCTGTCAACGCCGAGAAATATCTTCTCATTCCTGTTTAACTGTTTAGTCTGAAATTGACACAAGTTAATAGACACCAGATTATAGGTGGCCCTGCCTATCCTTAATCATTGAATAATAATCAGTTAAGGGAAATTGTGGTAACAAGTAATGATAGGATCTTTCTCTCCACCTAAACGTTAATGAGACTGATATATATATATAACGAGAAGTTACCTGACATAAATACTAACCTGCGTAGTTATTTAATGTCTGACTAATAATACTAACAAGAGACTCACCTTCATCTTACTAACTGGTATTGTAGTCAATGTGTTTATAACCTCTTTTGTTTAACGATTTGTGTTATCATATGCGATCCCATGGTCTTTGATTTGGTCACGGAAGTGATTTGTCTTTGATTTGTTGATATAGAGTTGAATTCTAATTAGTTTTTCCCTTTTGTATAATTAGTGTAGTGCTACATTTAGTCTTTGTTTTGAATAAATTTGACAATTTATATCTTTGGAATTGGTGTCTGCGTCCAATTATTACAGAAATTGAGTTCTACAAGATTCCAGGATTCGTGATAAGGTGATACTATAAATTCACTTCTTTAATTGAAATTTATAAGTGTACCTTACGCTACAGGTGGAACGGGAGCTTCGTGCCCTGGATGTGCATCCCACAAATCTCCATCAACTGCAAGATGCTATCCTATCAATATGGGCCAACATTTCTAAAGAATGCTTTCAGCACCTTGTTGAATCAATGCCACGTAGAATTAAGGCAGTTCTGAAGGCGAAAGGGGGTCAAACACAGTATTAGTATGGTGTTCCTAATAATCCTTTAGGTGAGTGTATATGGAAAAGGAACAATATGTGTACATCTCTGCATATGGTGCCCTAACAGATGTGCAAGTTACATGACAGACAGACACTCACACACACTTTCAAAGACAGACAGGCAGACAGACACTCACACACACTTTCACACACTCACTTTCACAGACAGACAGACACAGACACAGACACACTCACTTTCACACAGAGACAGGCACATTTTCACACAGAGACAGACACACAAACACACACAAACAGACACAGACACATACTTTGACAGACAGACAGACAGACAGACACATGCATATTATGGGTCTTTGTTGGGTAGTGAAATGGGTAGCATCAGTCGCAGTGTGGGTAATGTCAGGGAGCCAATCATAGTCCCCGTTATTTGCATATCGTGGCGCAAAGCATTCTGGGAAAAGCAACTTAACACGTTTAGTCATGTATTTGTCCATAGTTTACACATGAGATGAACGAGACAGTATGACGTATTGAGCACCTGGGATTCCTCATGTGTATGTGAGGGGCAGAGGAACCGGATCCCAAGTGTGCGTCCCAGGTGCTATAGGTTTCAAAGCATGCAGGGGAATAGGCACCCCACCCTGACACCTATAGAAGACTGGATAGGGAGATATAAATAGCAATGGGGAGACTCTTGTACTTGGTGTGGCTCTATCCATATAGTGGGGCCAGCAGGTGCAGCAATAGAAGCTCAGCCTGGGGAGACTGGATTTAGCATTTCCTCTCCATTTTGATAACTATTCATAATCATTTCTGCAAAATACTTCTATGATACCTATGTATGTTTTTTACTTGTACTATATTATAGTATCAAGTATCAGTGTACACATACAATGTGACCTGTTACATTAATACAGAGGCCACGGAAGGCCAGATCACTAATAGCCACTGTCCCCTGATATTACACTTTTTTACAATCACTTTGGCACTCATTTCAGAACCTTGATGTCATTTTTCAAAACTCTAGACACTAAACTCACACCCGATGATCAAAATGCACATTTTTCAAAACTCTAACACTTTTTTACAATTGCTTGGATACAATACACATCAACCTCAGATCATTTGTTCATTGAACTAAAATGACACAACTTAACATCAAAGTATTACCATTTCAAAATGCAATTCACACATTACATCTGAGATCACTGTCTATTCATTTCATTACAAAGATCTAACTATCAATTGATACAGCTGCTCAAAATGATAAGTGACTGTTGCATTACTCTTAATGCATAGTTTTATGGAAACTGACAAACAGTATTCCATGTTTCGATCATGAAAGTTTCAGGATAATGAGATCCATTGACACCAATAACCGAGGAGCATGGTTTCTTAGGGTTACCATAGACTTGACTGTGTCTTCTTGTTTGTGAAGGAACAGGACTGTGTTTTCCTGTCTGGGTTCCCGCAGGCTTAAGTGGGTTTGACCTACTATTAGAAAAAAAAAAAAAAAGGAGCGCTAATTAATTGTTCAATATCTGATACGCCGGTGATAATATAAAATAACGTGTTTATAGTTTATAGAAGTTTATAGTGTTTATGGTAAATGAAGAAAAGTCATTAAGTTATATACAAGTTCTATAAATGCAAACATTGAAAAGCATGTTTGTTGTTATTCCTATATAGGATTTAGTATTATTTGTGTTTTCTTGTTTTTTGCTATGTTTTCTCCCCCTATGATAACTATGGAGTGAAGCGGTGCGTTTGACTGGACAATAGGTGACAGAAAATTAAGGTTTCCAGAAGATGGGACTTTTGATTCAGATAGACTTGAGCACCTAAAAACGGTTTTGCAAAATAGGAATACAAAGCATTAAGAAATGAGAAACCAAAGCTAGCTATCTTAAAACATTTGTTAGAGAAAAGAAAGAAAAGACAACAGGCATAATTCAATCTGAATGCCCCGAAGACAAATTAAAAATATATATATATGTTTTTCAGTATAAATGATAGTCCTCAAGATACTGAAGGAAAATTACTAGATAAGTAATAAATAAGGGTAGTTTGAGACACTGCAGGTCAATATAACATGCCAACCAAAACCATGGTATCTGAATTTACTATGGATATAAATTAATATGTGTCTCTTTGTATGTTTGTACGTTTTCAGTTTGCGCAAGGTAAATGTCCATATTTTGACTTTTTCATGTACTGTATAGTCCAGAATATGACTAAGAGAGTCATAAGTCACAAATAGTTACAGAATGATAGCTAAAAAACGCCAGTTAAATATGTTGTAATAACAGACCTACAAGAAAGTCAGCATTTAACTGTACACAGAATGCTATTGCAAACAGAAATAATAATACAAAATTAAGTTATTTAAATAGGTCTTACGAATACAGAAGTTAAAAGTAACATGTTAGAAATGGAATTAGAGCCAAATTTAGAAATAGGAATCCGAGGCAACCACAAACATTCGGTGAAGGTTTCTTACATATTGATAAATAGATAACCAGATACTCCAGGAAATTAACGATGTGCTCATTTGGAAGCTATGAGTTCCACAATGAAGAGTTTTTAAATCCCTAGAAATAGATCCCTAAATACAATGTGTAGGTAAGAAATTAACTATTGATCAGTTCAATCTGGATTCGGGAACAGTTCTTCTGAACCTGTACTGGTGTAGATTGGACTTCAATAGGAGGAAGTGACACAATAAAGACATGAGCCACGCAGGAGGACAGTCTTAGTGCCCACGCAGGTTCTTAGTTGGGGAAATCATTGACTGGACACATTTTTTGAAAATGTGCTTTCCTGAAGTACCTGGACATCATTATTCAGATCAATGAAAAGGCTTATTTTCCAAAGATTAAATACATTCATTAACTACAATAATGTAGTGAAATGTATATAAATAGTAATAATACAAATCGATCAAATATAACTTGCATTTTCTTGTAAGAAATTAGGAATAGGAGAAAGAACAGCTGTTGGGATGCAGTGCGATGTTATCCAAAATTGAAAGCGGTTGAGAAAGGAGAGTTTGTTCTGTGTGAGACAAATGTACTGCCACGAGAGACTCTGATGGTGATTGACTGGAATATGAGGGAAAATAATGAAGTTACTACAGGTATAACTAAAGGTGTAACATAACTAATTTAATGAAACATAGTCATGGCAAGTTATAAAACTGTTTGGAAATAGTCCTTTCACAAACAGAAATACCCTATCAATTAGGAAGAGGGGGGCAGGGGGCAAGGGCCGTATGTGCTCCTCTGCTCCCCCTGTTCGCCTGAGCAGACAAGCAGCCTGAGATGAGAGAGAGAGAGAGAGAGAGAAGTCAGAGACAAGGCAGAGACTGTAAGTACGTGTAAGGGTTCATAACTTATTACAAACAGAGCAAGAGTGTAATGAATGGTAATTTACACTGCTTGTATTAATAATGATAATAATATTGATGTTGATACAGACGAATACATCACATACTAGATGACAACCGCATAAAACTAATAATAATGAAAATAGGAATAATAGGAGTATGGAAATAATTTCAAATTATGGTTTATTGGTAAAAAATGAATTGAGAAACAAAGATTAATAACTGCCATCATTTACCCAACTACTATTAACTATGGTGTTGAAGGAGCTGCTGTAATAGTTATTGTAATGTTCTCAGGTATTTAAGTTAGATAAAAGGACAAAGATAAGCACATTGTTTTGAAACTTTGACAACTCCACACAAAAAGAGTATCTACACTAGGAAGTAAAGCTGATTCAATAAACACAGGAGATATGATGCTGCTGACGACAGCTGAGTGCTGTACTGAAATAATTTGATAAATGAGATAAATTGGAATCAAGATTATTATTATTTTGAATTGTCCCTTTACTAGAAACCTTATAGATTGTGCGAATGTCAACTAATGTGATAGAGATGCCTTTTATAAGGATGATCTCTGATGTTGTGTGAACCACACATTGTGTCTTCAGACTGATTTATTCCACATGGCAGATATGCATATTATGAATCGTGTCCTGAAGGAACCGATGTCTGACCCATATGGAGAAGATGCTGGTGTTCTTGTTGAGACACAGTAGGCCGAGGGCGCGGCTTTAAAGACAGCCTCACAGCAACTTGAACAGACCAATGCTGAGGTCCACTACGCTGAAGTGATGCTTGACTCAGTGGAGAAATAAGTTAAAATACTATAATTAAAGGTTTTCCAGATTATAGGAATCTACAATATATTGTGAAACTGCTCAGATGACGTCCGCAGTAGCACATATTCTTCTATTGATAGTTTAATTTATAATGTACTATTAGTGGAGATGTCACATTATTCAAATGAATAGAATGACAGCCATGAAGTCAGAATCAGTCCATTGCCCTTCACTTAAGATTTGTACAATGTATAATGTTTATAAATCAAAACGCAACAAATATATGTACAATACAGTTTACAAACTGAATTTGTAAAAAAGAATGTTTTGCTGACTTTTGTATTCTCTTTGAAGCAACAAAATGTATGTGTTATGTATGTCGTAACTAGGGTTTGACTTTTATGACCTGGGGCTGGATGAAATTTAATTTGAGATGCACTGTAAAAGCTCCAGGAAATTGCAACTGGCCACTGCACCTTCCATAAGAGAGCTCAAACATTTGCTAATGCATTGGTTGCCTCACAGGCACTCTTTCCCTGGTTTGCCCATGTGGCGCATGGTGTTGGCCACACGGGCAAAGGGGGGATGTGTGCATCAGTCTTTTAAATTGGTTTGCCCCAGGTTTTATAGTAACAGCTTAGCAATATTGTAGAACTTGCCACATTTGTCAAGCTCATAATCCTGCAATATGCAAATAGATTGTGTTCAAAAGCTTAAATGTTGTGGATATGAATATATACTTGTAATAATATATAGGTGTTCTAAATGGGTTGAAGCCTATCCCGTAGGAAGGCTGAAGTAGTAAAAGTAGCAAAAATACAGTTAAGGGATGTTATATGTAGATTTCGCATTCCAGGGAAATTTCCAGTGATAGGAACACTCACTTCACTGGGACAATAGTGCAGGAACTATGCAAAGCCCTGCGAGGTAAACAACATTTTCACTGCCCCATCAGGCTCAGTCAGCTGGAGCAGTGGAGAAACAAAATGGGATATTAAAGAATAAGCTGTCTAATATATGCAAACAAACAGGACTCAAACGTCCAGATCCCCTTCCTATAGTCCTAATGACAATGAAATCGTCAGCAAATTGAGAAAAACAGGTCTTTCTCTGTGTGAGATTATTATGGGATGACTTATGAGACTCTCCATCACTCCTCCATTGTCTGTAAGGGAAATGGACATCCACTTGATGGATGATGCTATGTTGTCTTTTTGTATGGGACTAACACGTGCTTTCGAAGCTGTCCATTCACAGATGAAAGCCGCCCAGACTGAACCATCCCAGCAGGTTTACCACCCCTTCCAGCAAGGTGACTGTGTATATCAAAGCACACAAGAGAAAGTCCTCCCAACAGCCCAGGTGGACAGGGCCCTACCAGGTGCTCCTGACCACCCACACAGCTGTGAAGTGCCTAGGAACGACGACATGGATCCACTCCTCACACTGCAAACTTGCCAATCGAGGCGATCAGCACAACCCTGGTGGAGAACAGAGGGATAAAGGAATTGTTCTTCCACATCAGATTTGACATTACTGTATGTATGCAGGCCCTTGTAATTGCTTTTCCAATACTGCCAACTGGTTATTGATGATTGATTTCACATTGTGGTACGAGTATCGAGTGAAATGAGTGCTATCCACCTCAACAACACAGCGATAACATGGAGCCGGCAGGTGATCCAGGTCACAATAGAGGTCAAGCAGTGGGAGGAGGAAGACGTGGTGGTCAAAGGTGTAGCGTAAGGTACACTTATAAAATTCAATTAAAGAAGTGAATTTATAGTATCACCTTATCACGAATCCTGGAATCTTGTAGAACTCAATTTCTGTAATAATTGGACGCAGACACCAATTCCAAAGATATAAATTGTCAAATTTATTCAAAAACAAAGACTAAATGTAGCACTACACTAATTATACAAAAGGGAAAAACTAATTAAAATTCAACTCTAGATCAACAAATCAAAGACAAATCACTTCCGTGACCAAATCAAAGACCATGGGATCGCATATGATAACACACAAATCATTAAACAAAAAAGGTTATAAACACATTGACTACAATACCGGTTAGTAAGACGAAGGTGAGTCTCTCATTAGTATTGTTAGTCAGACATTCAATAACTATGCAGGTTAGTATTTATGTCAGGTAACTTCTCGTTATATATATATATCAGTCTCATTAACGTTTAGGTGGAGAGAAAGATCCTATCATTACTTGTTACCACAATTTCCCTTAACTGATTATTATTCAATGATTAAGGATAGGCAGGGCCACCTATAATCTGGTGTCTATTAACTTGTGTCAATTTCAGACTAAACAGTTAAACAGGAATGAGAAGATATTTCTCGGCGTTGACAGATTTTATTTCTAAAATTATCAACAAAACAGTTGAATGCAACACACATTTATATTTAAGAAAACTAAATGATATAACACATTCTAGAGTTATGAATCACAGATTAACATTTCTAATTGATTTCTCAAATGTCATGAATCACAAACTCCAAACTGTTAAACTTATGTGAACTTCGTCACAGAGAGGCCTCTCTGGCTTCAGGCTCAGATAACAGCACACGGCACGAGGTCCGTGTGGTTTGGAACAAAGGCAGTCCGGTTCGGCTTTGTCCAAGAACTTCCACTCAGTCGATGCACCTGGAAGTTGGGGTTTCGCGAATGTAGAGTCTTTTCCAAACAGATTTTCCACTGGTTTGAAGGCTCCAAGGTTGTGCACAAAATCTTCTTTGTAAGCAGGTTTCCACCGTAGTTACTTGAAGACAAAGTCTTTGAGGAAAGCAGGGCCCTGTTCGTTCCAAGGGTCAAGTTTCTTAAGACTCAAATAGCTATTTAAATGACTTTCGTATTCAGTCGACTTAGTCAATTGTCCAGCTGGATGGCTGGGCACAGGCGGGCAGCGCAGTCTGTAAAGTTCTTTATTTAATAAAGTCCTTTAAAAGAATTCTTCGTACGGCTCAATCTCCTTCTCCCAGTTTAACCCTTCTGTTGCTGGTAAAGACTTAGTTGGTTTCTGGTTCCGGTTCTGGCAACAGAGATACAAGTTGAGCTGTGGCAGCAAGTTACTGGTTTAGGTGAGAGAGAGAGAGAGATGCCGTGCGTTACCCTTTATACGCCTGTCAGATCAATAGGTGATTGGTTCTTTAGTTTGTGAGATTGGATTTCGGCTTCAGCCCCCAGTGTCCTATTGGAGGGGGGCTTGATTTATGACTGATGTCAATCCATGCCATCTTTTGGAAATGCCGGTTGGCACGGGTTCGTAGCTCTGTGTCGGGATTTCGGCTCTCGTCCATTTCAAAGAGTTTTTATTTCCTACAGGCCCCCTTCCCCAGACATCTCACAGCAGGGATTCCAAGCTATTTGGCCCATTCTCGGTGCCATCCTCCCAAGACTGTCACTTTGATGTAAACCAGTTCACATGCTGATGAGTTAAGGAAATCTGATAAATTTGGGGGGGAGAGGTCTTCTTTAGATCAGTGCTTCAGCTCAGAGCTAAAATGCTCTTATCAGAATACACCCAACATAACGCTACACTGGTTAATTCTGTTCTGGGAAAACCACAATCCTGCAGGTTTAATAAGTCTCTCTACACATCAGTCCCTGAGTACCTTCAACCAATGGTCATTTTGACCAATTAAGCCCAAGAATTGAGTCAATTAAGTTGTCATGGACTACCCAGTGAAGACGTGAACTCACGACTAGGTCACACTGTGAGCTCACCAGAGCAGACATTACACTGAGCTCACTGTGAGCTCACTTAGCGCTTTTCCAGCGACATGGTGCCGGTGCTGGAGCCGGAGCTGCTGCTCGGCCTGGGATCCAGCTGATCTTTTTTGAACCGGCCCGCTTTTCCACCGGTTTTGACGTCACTGGATGTGGGCGTTCCCAAGCATGGAGTAGAAGTGGAGAAACACAGCAATAGTAATCAGCACCGAGGCGACTGCGTCTTTAAACCCCATTTAACATCACAATCAAACTCATTCCGCGTCTATGGCAAATCGTAACCCTAATGTTACAAATGTTCCCTAAACACCTATTTTGCAGGATCAATAAAAAATTATTAGGATTTTTTAAACTTTTACTGACACACATAGTTAATAGCAATGTGTTATAACTTTACCGAAAATAAAAATCTGTATATCTTTAATTGTTTAGACGTTATTAAGATATAATGCATCTTTCACATAGGGAACATTTGTAACATGTTAGGAAAAACAAACAAATGATTTGAAAATATTCATAATTACAGCATAGAATTTGTCAGGCTTCATAACAATGGTATTTATAACATACTCTGTAAAAATCAAGCAAATAGCATTTGTGGTTCACGAGAAAATATGTATATATAATCAAAGCTATCAGACTATAGCAGCCGGTGTATGAAGACACATACGATTATACAGCATTATTTGGCAGCTTCGCAAGACCTAATTTGAAACGTTGTTGGTAAGTTAGATAATTAGTGGGGACCCTCTATTTGCAGTTCTTCCCCTCCATAATTGCTAAAATAAAGTTTTACTGACATTTTATTGACCCTACCACTGCATAGGGCACATCTGTAACATGAACGCTACTGAATGGCACATACATTGAAAACTACGGAGAACTGAGACAAATCCACTTTACACTTCATAAATAATCTTAAAACGTTTCCAACCAAGGCAACACCCACTTGAAATACGTTCATTCTCATTTTTGGTAAACAAAAAGAGAGATTGTTACATATGTTCCCTATGATGCATCTACAGAGAGAGAGAGAGAGAGAGAGACAGACAGACACTAACTCTCTCTCTCTCTCTCTCTCTCTCTCTCTCTCTCTCAGCTGGGAGTGTGTGGGAGGGGTCTGCAGTGAGCGGGAGTGCTGCTGAGAGCTCTGTCCTTTGGCTGCGTTTTTTTGTTGCTTTACTTTTTTCAGTTTGTTTATTTTGTCTTCTGTTTTCAGTGCTTTTCTTATTGTGGGGGAACAGGGGAGGGGAGGGGGGAGTACCGGTAGTTCTTCCCGGGTCGGGGGGTCGGACCCCCTGAATGCGTCTTTTGAAAAACTGACCCGACGCCATGGAGTCAAGATCGCTCCGGTGCAGTTCTGCCCCCTAGAGCAGTGTGTGTTAGCGGTTGGGGAGGTAGCAGGGTGTGAAAATATCAAGTCTGCTGCCATTGTTATCTTCTTAAAAACCACTGATCTGCTCAATCAGCTAGTGGCTAATGGCACAGTGTTAGACGACACTTTCACCCCGGTGTTGCCGCTCGCTGCTCCTGCCCGGAAGGTAACGCTGTCTAACGTCCCTCCGTTCATCCGCACCGGCTCGGGCAGCTGATGTCCGGCATTAAGAGGGTCCCGCTGGGCTGCAAAGCCCCGCAACTGAAACACGTCGTGTCCTTCCGAAGGCAGCTGTATATGATCCTCAATAACATCAATGAGGATCTTAATGTCTCCGAAGTTGGATCTCTCTTGCTGCCACCACCACGAAGATTGCTCTTTAGTAATGTTGGAAAGTCAAAGACAGCAACCGTCAGGGTTCTTGCATATGACGTATTCGTGCTGCACCTCTCTGCAAGGATCCAGGACAGTTTGTCAATGTAAACTCCAGTGCCTGGGAATATTTCCACCTAAAAGACAATGGTAAATAAAAAACAAGTTTATCCCCAAACTATTCTTATATTATGTTAAGTGGAATACATTATCAGTAAGGCTGTGATTTTGTTACAGAAATGTGTTATTAAAGACCACAGTATGTCTCAATTCTAAGTTTATTAATTTACAGACATAATAAAGTCAGTGAATCTGTGACACCCATAATTCAATTACATTCTTATTATCAACTATAACTATGAATATAACTGATAATGTAGCATCATTAGATTGTTTACAACCAATATTTGTTTTCAATATATATATTTTTACCTTGTCTTTGTAATATTGTAGACCAAGAGTGTTATACCTGTTTTGGTGATTCTTTGTCAGATTCAGAACAATTTGCTGTGGGGCTGTCAGAACCACTTGATGGTGACACACTTTTGTCTTCATTGCTGATAAATGTGGCTTTTGTTACAATTTTTTTCAGATTGTCCAAAAGGTCTGGAATCTCTGGAGAAAAAAACCTTAGTATTAAATGATAATCATTTCTAGTAATATATTTAATACAAAGTGAAAACAAAACCATCAATGCCTGCAATTATACTTGAGAGACTTGCTCTATGTTATTGGCAAACTGACCTTTTTGTGGGTCATTAACATTAGCTACGAAAAAAATAAAAGAGATAAAATACAAGAATTACCAGGTCTAATGTAATGCATATAGTCATTAATGTAGGATTATGAAGTTATGTTGAAAAACTTTATTTAATAATCAGTATTATTAAACTATTAGACAGTGCACATTAAGAGTCTGTATTGTGGTTCTAGATTACTTCAGTATGATCAACTATAATACATTACTCTGGAATCTAAATTACTGAAGAATAACATTTATCAAGGTAAGGAATTATTTGCTATAAATAAAAAAACTTACCATCAATCATACGGTTTCGAAGACATTGGTTTTCATTTTTAAGTCTTGTGTTTTCCTTTTCGAGCTGCTTAACGTTTTGCTGTAGCTCAACTTCACTGGACTCTTTAAATGTCTGTAGAATATGACGGGATCTAATTCTTGAAGCTCCATCGGTTTTCTTTCTTATTTTGTGCTGTATTCAGAGAGGAAAAGAGTTTAAAATGAAAATATATATATATATGAATATGATTAAAAAAAAACAATCCTGCAATACATTTATTTAATATTTGCAGTAATTATCTCACCGGTAACTGTGGTTCATCAAGGTCACTATCATCTGAAATTTGAAGTTTTTTGTTTGGTTTAGGTACTCTCTTCATTTTAGGACAGGGCATTTTTGTTAGGTCATTAAGTTTTCTTCTTAGTTCGCCTTCTTTTCCTAAAATAAAAATAAAATAAATAAAACCCTGCATTATGTCCACAGATATTTGGGGATTATATTTATTTGTCATAAAAATACTGTGCTTTGACCACACAAATTAAGATGAACAGCCAACACTGAATCAAAACTGAAGTTAAATTATATCTGGTTTAATTTATTTTGTGATTTGGGGGATTTTATTGTAAAGCACAACACACAATAAATCGTTCTTACAAATGCCAGTCAAGTATGACGAGTTTTTAGCGCCCTCACCACCACCTACCATGTTATAAGAGTATGTTAGAAGTACAACACATTAATAACTTAAACATTCATTTCAAATATACTGTGATTGTATATATCAAATAGCATGTAAAGACTTTAATATTTTTTTTTTTTAAATAAACATTGTTACCAGTCATAATGATCTGCGCTTCATGGACAGGCCATCCACCTTTTGGAGGTTTGTTCGTGTCTCTCCACTCTGCTCTGAAGTTTCGAGTCGTCTCTTCGTCATCATCAGCAATGCTGAATAAATCAAAATTGCGAAAGCAAGCAGTGGGAATCACGCTGTAAGAGTCTTTGTCGACCCCGCTTTCCCACTTCACCAACGCGTGCATCACCGCCATACTACCTTCACCTTCTCGTCCGTTTTTTCTGCGCCTTTTTCCCCCGACAAGTCACGGCACAAAAAACAGTCCCGCTCTGCATTCTGGTACTTGGCGTTCTTAATAACACCAACAGGGTGTAATCGCATAGACCACTCGAGTATAAAGTACTACATATCCCATCTGTTACAGTTTTTTTTCTTCTTCTGAAACTGCAAGCGCACTACATAAAGTTTGGCAAATGAAGAAATTTGGATGATGAGTTTACAATCTTATAAACAGTATTTAAGTAAACCTAGATATGCAATTCCAAAAAGAACAGCATCGAGATGGAGAAACAGGATACAAAAATAATAATACAATGTTTATACTTTTTGTATTTTAATTACAGTATGTAATTATTGCCTTTTGATTTACATTTACAGAAAAAGAACGGCGGCAAATGTGGACTACCCAACAAGAAGCAACAAAGTTACTAAAATATCAGATTCTCAGGTAAGCTTCATGCAGCCATACATGTATAATTATAAAATCAATCCAAAAAATAGACCTTGTTTACCCTACAACTGATTTGAGTGTTAATTCTATTTAAGATATAAAAAAATATTTTGTTTTCTGAACTAATAATCTGTGAACATTCTATTATCTCTATAATTTTAATTAATACATTTATTTTATTATTGGTGGAACATTATATTTTTCAGCTCAGATGATTTCACGTACCATCAATTTTTCTGTTAATAAATGTGCAAAAACAAATCAGATGGATAGGCCCCTACATATGAACATTAAGTTAAAGGCCTAGAGTGAGTGTTCTTCACTTCCAGTCATGGCGGGCCACAATCCAGCTCTTTGTAACTCATCAACAACCAAAGACCTGGGAAAAGGGTTAAATGGCTTCAGTTAAGCCAATTAGGTAATTAAGAGCTCAACTGGAAAAAAAACAGCAGGCATAGGGGTACTTTAGGACCACAGTCACTGATATAACCTACAATGTTGTTGTAATGAAAATCAGCAGACAGTGGGCCTCCTCCAGGACTAAGGTTGAGAAGCACTGGTCTTGAAGACCACAATAACAATCGACCTCAAGGGCTAGGGATATTCGAGGTGATGCTAAACCAGTCCTGAATGTTTAAATATAATGTTATTTTCTTGTAGTGTGCCGTTGCTGTTAATGCAACCAGTTATATTGAGCCATCAAATACAGAAGCTGACGAAAGACATCAACATGTAAATTTAGTTGTAAATTTAAAGTGTGTGTGAAAAGTATTTTGTATATGGAGATTAACCCATAGTTTCACAGATAAATTGTGGACCAGTGATATTCAGGATCTTCAAAACAAGTCCTGAATGCTCAAACTTAACACTTCTTTTTTTAGAGTGTCGTTGCTGTCAATCCAGCCAGTGATGTGGAGCCATCAGATACAGAAGCTGATGAAAAACAACATGTAAATTTCCTAAATTAATATGGTGCATCAAAATACTTATTTAGCACTTTCAACTGTTTCTTTGTGATTCCTAAAATTACTTTACAGGCTGGGGCTGGGGGAAGACACTGCGCCCGCCTGGAGAAGCCTGTACAAGCCCCCCTCAATAAGAGAGCTGGCAATCTGCAGTGGAGGGTGTTACACACCATTATTGCTGTCAATTCTTTTATTACTGTTCTTAACCCTGCTGTGTCCGACGCCTGCCCATTCTGTGCTCAGAGAGAGACCGTGTTTCACTGTTTCAGCACTTGCTCTCGGTTGTCACCCATTTTTAGTCTTTTAACTCGTCTTTTTACTGATCTTAACCTGATTTTTAACACAAAGGTTTTTATTTTAGGGGCGCGATACACCAGAAAGACCAAACATGTGGACCAGCTGGTAAACTTCTTGCTGGGCCAGGCTAAAATGGCCGTCTATAAGACTAGGAAGAACAGAGTGTGTGGGGAGGGCAGTGAGGATGCAGTGAGAGTGTTTGCCATGCTGGTCAAGTGCAGAGTCAGACTAGAGTTTAACTATTACAGGCTGATGAATGATTTGGAGAGTTTTGAACAGGTCTGGTGTATTAATGATGCCCTTTGTGAATTGTATGACGGGGAGTTGGTTTTTATTATGTAATTCATTTATAGGGTTTAGTATTTGATGGTTGTTTTGTTGTGTGTATTGGGTTGCTTTCTTTAAAAGTGTACAGATCAGTGGCGGAGTTAATGCTTGTTGGGGGGAGACAAACAAAGGGGAACACTATTTTTTATTTATTTATTTATTTTCTTTTGTATGAATTATTGCGTGTTGCAAACAGGCAATGAAGTCTGATAAAAGTCAAAAAGTCTCTCTCTCTCTCACACACACACACACAGCCAGCAAGACACACAGAGCCAGCCAGCTCAGCGATGACATCACAAACATCTCTCTCAGGTGACTCCTATGACATCACAGAGCACGTACATTCCGTTGCTTGCCGTCTGTCAACCACTCAGTCACTGCCAGCCAGACTGGCTGGCTGACTGGATGGTGGGGCTGCTTGCTGCTGCTGCGTACCTTAGCAAGCTTATTTGCTTGACCGGCCTTCCTCCTCCGCCCACATGCCCACCTATGTCCGATCTGCTGTTCACCTGGATCACAGCTCCGCCCCAACAAGGCAGAGCCTCCCAAGAATGGTACAAACTCACCCACGATCCCCTCCACGGAAAGCTATAGCAAAAGGCAAAAGCATTATACGTAATGAAGAGGAACCCGAGTCCAAGACGCATCCGACCAGCCATACATATTTGTGTGTATTAAAGATCACATTTTATTACATTTAGATTTTCTGTACTTTATTACATCTTTTTGTGATTTTTAAATGTATTGTTTCTTTTCCTTATATATGTATGTATGTATGTATGTATGTGTGTGTGTGTCTGTGTGAAAGTGTATGTGTTTGTGTGTCTCTGTGTGAAAGTGAGTGTGTGTGTGTCTGTCTCTGTGTTTGTGTGTCTGTCTCTGTGTGAAAGTGAGTGTGTGTGCGTGTGTCTGTCTGTGAAAGTGTGTGTGTGTGTGTGGGTGTGACAGTGTGTATGAGTGTCTGTCTGTCATGTAACTCGCACATCTGTGAGGGCACCATTTTTGCAGAAAGAGATGTACACATTTTGGAGCAACATATGCTGCCATCCAGACATCGTCTTTTCCAGGGACATCCCTGCATTTTTCAGCAGGATAACGCCAAACCACATTCTGCCCAGATTACAAGCGCATGGTTGCGTAGGCAGAGAGTGCGGGTGCTAGCATGGCCTGCCTGCAGTCCTGACCTGTCTCCGAATTGAGAATGTGTGGCGCACTATGAAGTGCAAATTAAGACAACGAAGGCCCTGTGCAGTTGCGCAGCTGAGGAAATGCATAATGGATGAATGGGGGGAAATCCCACTTGCTAAACTTAACCAAGTGGTGTCTTCAGTGCCCAAGTGCTTAATAAGTGTTATTAAAAGAAAAGGTGATGTTACATAGTGGTAAACAGTCGACTGTCCCAACTTTCTTGGTTTCTTTTCACTGCTAATGAGATGCTGTAGAGTGAGTTAGTTATATTGCTTTCAGGAGCTCTAATCGTATTGATGAGTTCATGCAGCATTTGTAATTGAATTTCAAAAAGAAATCCTTGCTGTCTGGCCTGTGTGTATCAGATGTACTCTGTCAATCTTTGGCTAACAACTGAAACATTGGTAGAACAGAAATGGCAACATAAAAAAGAAAAGTACATTTTAAAAGAGCACATTAAATAGGATGAATATACAGTTTTTTACAATCACTTTGTCACTAATTTCAGAACCTTGATGTCATTTTTCAAAACTCTAGACACAAAACTCAAAACGGTCATCACTTGTAACACAGGCTGTCCAATGTTCAAAACATTGCATTGTGCATTCATATCTTTAAAGAAACCTTGCACTTGCAGACTTGTTGGTTCAAATAATTCATTTATCATGAAATACCATAGTAACATTTATTTAGATCACCCACACAGAAGATACCGATAGTTTCACTGTGTAGTTGTTCGTACAATCATTAAATATTGTAGTACAAAATATGTGATACATGTTTCATTATGGTACTACACATAAATACATCACTGTAAAAGGACTAGTAGAGAGAATACTACAGACACAGTGGAATCATTGAACAAAATCTGAAATGTATTGATGCAATACAATCAAATCACACCATAGGTTTCTTTGAAGCCATGCAACAATAATTAGCTACAAAAAAGAACAAAACTACAGTAAAATGTCAACTGCAGTGTTCCTCACCTGGCTTAGTGTAAAACAAAGGATTGATTACTGTACTTCTGAATTTCCATCAGCCCTGTGTTCAGGTTCAGGTTCTCACAACCATTTTTCACAAGAGGCATCTTGAAACTGAACATACCTGAACATACTCAGTCATCAGCTGCTTCACTCTGTCTGCATTTCTTTCAAAAGGCACACTATACTCTGTGCTACACATTGGTATGCAGTATACAGTCATTTGACAATTGAGAGTAGCCTAATGTTTAGTGCATGCTGAAGACTTGACGCTTCTCAGTACGGACATTTCTGATGATTGAGGCCACAGTTGATCCTGAGTTGATTCTGAGGTTTGATTGAATCATTGTAGCTGCCTCAGTCATGGTCATGCCATGATTTACAACATGCTCTACAACTATTTCTCGGATTTCACTGGACACTATTTGCTGTTGCTGCCGCTGTCTGGTCCGTGGCCTTGTCCTCTACCACGTTCCCCCAACACCTCTCAAATGAGGCCCATGGCTGCCTCTCTGGTGAGGCCTAAGCCCTCCTCTATGACGAGGCCCACGACCACCTCTCAGAAGGGGTGCATGTCCCCTTCCATTCCTTTGACCACCACGTCTTCCTCCTCCCACTGCTTGACCTCTATTGTGACCTGGATGACTTGCCGGCTCCATGTTATCACTGTGTTGCTGGGGTGGATAGCACTCATTTCACTCGATACTCGTACCACAATGTGAAATCAATCATCAATAACCAGTTGGCAGTATTGGAAAAGCAATTACAAGGGCCTGCATACATACAGTAATGTCAAATCTGATGTGGAAGAACAATCATCTTCAACCAGGTTGGAGCGTTAGTTGCAATGCCTTTAATACACGCAGCGTGGAGAGGAACAGTGACTCAAGTAGATCCCAAAGTCGCTCTGCCTTCATTTTAACAGTCAGAGCTTTTATACACAAAAATCTAAGAGCTGGTTATAATCAGAAAGTCATTACTATGTTATCTTAAAAGTTAGCTAAGCAGAATTTATATCATTATAGGACAGAGTTCATAGATCAACACATGGATTAGGGAGCAGGCACTTCAATCATACTGTTTGACATTGTCTCCAAGATTCTCATCGTAAATAACAAACAGAAATCAAACTACCTTCTGGCCTGACCTTCTAGCTTGACCTTATCTTTCTTAAGTATACAAGAGAGAAAAACAGGTATTAGAGAAAAAAATTCTAACTTTCCTTCCACACTGCAAACATGGTGTGGAAAAGTGCTACATGATGATGAATGATGATGAAATATTACATCCATAGATAATGTAGTCCAACTGGTTCATGCTCCTCGTTTATTGATGTCAATGGATCTCATTATCCTGAAACTTTCATGATCGAAACATGGAATATTGTTTGTCAGTTTCCATAAAATTATGCATTAAGAGTAATGCAACAGTCACTTATCATTTTGAGCAGCTGTATCAATTGATAGTTAGATCTTTGTAATGAAATGAATAGACAGTGATCTCAGATGTAATGTGTGAATTGCATTTTGAAATGGTAATACTTTGATGTTAAGTTGTGTCATTTTAGTTCAATGAACAAATGATCTGAGGTTGATGTGTATTGTATCCAAGCAATTGTAAAAAAGTGTTAGAGTTTTGAAAAATGTGCATTTTGATCATCGGGTGTCTAGAGTTTTGAAAAATGACATCAAGGTTCTGAAATGAGTGCCAAAGTGATTGTAAAAAAGTGTAATATCAGGGGACAGTGGCTATTAGTGATCTGGCCTTCCGTGGCCTCTGTATTAATGTAACAGGTCACATTGTATGTGTACACTGATACTTGATAGTATAATATAGTACAAGTAAAAAACATACATAGGTATCATAGAAGTATTTTGCAGAAATGATTATGGATAGTTATCAAAATGGAGAGGAAATGCTAAATCCAGTCTCCCCAGGCTGAGCTTCTATTGCTGCACCTGCTAAGTGGCTGCTGGCCCCACTATATGGATAGAGCCACACCAAGTACAAGAGTCTCCCCATTGCTATTTATATCTCCCTATCCAGTCTTCTATACGTGTCAGGTATACAAGTGTGTGTGTGTGTGTGTGTGTGTGTCTGTCTGTCTGTCTGTCTGTGAAAGTGTGTGTGTGTGTGTGTGTGTGTGAAAGTGTGTGTGAGTGTCTGTCTGTCTGTCTGTCATGTAACTTGCACATCTGTGAGGGCACCACTAATGCAGAAAGAGATGTACACATATTGTTTATTTTCCATATATATGTATGTATGTATGTATGCATGTCCAATTGCTTTGACAATACAAATGAATTGAATTGAGAGGGAGAGAGAGAGAGTAAGAGAGAGAGAGAGAGACAGACAGACAGACAGACAGAGAGACACACACACACACACACACACACACACACAGAGAGCCAGCCAGCCAGCTCAGCGATGACATGACGAGCCTCTCTCAGCTTACTGCTATGACATCACAGAGCACGTACATTCCGTTTAACAAATCGTTAAACAAAAAAGGTTATAAACACATTGACTACAATACCGGTTAGTAAGACGAAGGTGAGTCTCTCCTTAGTATTATTAGTCAGACATTAAATAACTACGCAGGTTAGTATTTATGTCAGGTAACTTCTCGTTATATATATATCAGTCTCATTTACGTTTAGGTGCCGAGAAAGATCATATTTGTTACCACAATTTCCCTTAACTGATTATTATTCAATGATTAAGGATAGGCAGGGCCACCAATAATCTAATGTCTATTAACTTGTGTCAATTTCAGACTAAACAGTTAAACAGGAATGAGAAGATATTTCTCGGCGTTGACAGATTTTATTTCTAAAATTATCAACAAAACAGTTTAATGCAACTCACATTTATATTTAAGAAAACTAAATGATATTACACATTCTAGAGTTATGAATCACAGATTAACATTTCTAATTGATTTCTCAAATGTCATGAATCACAAACTCCAAACTGTTAAACTTATGTGAACTTCGTCGCAGAGAGGCCTCTCTGGCTTCGGGCTCAGATAACAGCACACGGCACGAGGTCCGTGTGGTTTGGAACAAAGGCAGTCCGGTTCGGCTTTGTCCAAGAACTTCCACTCAGTCGATGCACCTGGAAGTTGGGGTTTCGCGAATGTAGAGTCTTTTCCAAACAGATTTTCCATTGGTTTGAAGGCTCCAAGGTTGTGCACAAAATCTTCTTTGTAAGCAGGGTTCCACCGTAGTTACTTGAAGACAAAGTCTTTGAGGAAAGCAGGGCCCTGTTTGTTCCAAGGGTCAAGTTTCTT
Source organism: Amia ocellicauda (assembly GCF_036373705.1). Classification (NCBI taxonomy): domain Eukaryota; kingdom Metazoa; phylum Chordata; class Actinopteri; order Amiiformes; family Amiidae; genus Amia; species Amia ocellicauda. Next base: position 1,190,880 of record NW_027102865.1, read on the forward strand.
AAGACTCAAATAGCTATTTAAGTGACTGACACTTTCGTATTCAGTCGACTTAGTCAATTGTCCAGCTGTAAAACTCCACTGATCAGGTGGGTCTGTGAAGTTATTTATTTAATAAAGTCCTTTAAAATAATTCTTCGCTCAATCTCCTTCTCCCAGTTTAACTCTTCTGTTGCCGGCAAAGACTTGGTTGGTTTCTGATTCCGGTTCTGGCAATAGAGCTACAGGTTGAGCTGTGGCAGTGAGTTTCTGGTTCAGGTGAGAGAGAGAGAGAGAGAAAGACTGTCCGCTGTTCCTTATAGTCTGTCAGATCAGTAGGTGATTGGTCCCTGAGTTCTTGAGATTGGATTTCGGTTTCAGCCCCCAGTGTCCTATTGGAGGGAGGCTTTATTTATGACTGATGTCAATCCATGCCATCTTTTGGAAATGCCGGTTGGCCTGGGTTCGTAGCTCTATGTCGGGATTTCGGCTCTCATCCACTTCAAAGAGTTTTTATCACCTACAGGCCCCTTTCTCCAGACATCTCATAGCAGAATTCCAAACTATTTGGCCTCTTCTCGGTGCCATCCTCCCCAAAACTGTCACTTTGATGCAAACCAGTTCCAAGCTGATGAGCTAAGGAAATCTGATAACTTTGGGGGGGGAGAGGTCTTCTTTAGATCAGTGCTTCAGCTCAGAGCCCAAATGCTCTTATCCAAATACACCCAACATAACGCTACATATGTATGTATGTATGTATATATGTGTAGAAGGAAAATTAGAAATTATTTTCTTACACCTGTTTTTCTCTCTTGTATACTTAAGAAAGATACGGTCAAGCTAGAAGGTCAGCCCAGAAGATAGTTTGATTTCTGTTTGTTATTTACAATGAGAACCTTGGAGACATTGTCAAACGGTATGACCTACGTGCCTGTTCCCTAAAACCATGTGTTGACCTATGAACTCTGTTCTATAATGATATATGTTCTGCTTAGTTAGCCTTTAAGATAACATAGTAATGACTTTCTAGCATGTATGGATGTATGTATGTATGTATATATATATACATATGTATGTATGTATGTCCAATTGCTTTGACAATACAAATTAATTGAATTGAGAGGAAGAGAGAGAGAGAGAGAGAGAGAGAAAGAGAGAGAGAGAGACAGACAGACAGACAGACAGCTCAGCGATGACATCACGAGCCTCTCTCAGCTGACTGTTATGACATCACAGAGCACGTACATTCCGTTGCTTGTCGTCTGTCAACCACTCAGTCACTGCTAGCCAGACTGTCCCTAAGACAAAGTGTACAATACTTCAATTATATCTCCTCCAGACAGATAAAGAGTATTAAGAGCTACGATGAAGTTACCCAGGAGACGTAAAAAGCTTGCATCACCTGGTATTTCCTGGAGGTCACCCATCTAAGTACTAACCAGGCCCTGGCCCGTTTAGTTTCCAAGGTCTGACGAGATCGGGCACGTTCAGGACGGTGTGGCCGCAAGCCGAGATGCCTGGCTGCATGATGTCTCTTAAAGGCTGGCGGGTATTGACGGAATTTCCAGCAAAAAATAAAAAATAAAAAAATTAAAAAATGGAGGGAAAAATAACAGTGCAGGAAAGGGTGTTGAAAGTAGCCGGGAACGTGTACAATTCTTCAATTATATCTCCTCCAGACAGAATGAGAGTATTAAGAGCTACGATGAAGTTACCCAGGAGACGTAAGAAGCTTGCAGCACCTGGTATTTCTAGGAGATCTCCCATCCAAGTACTGACCAGGCCATGCCCCGTTTAGCTTCCGAGATCTGACGAGACGGGGTGCGTCCAGGACGGTGTAGCCGCAAGCCGAGAGGCCTGGCTGCATGATGTCTCTTAAAGGCTGACGGGTGTTGACGGAACTTCCAGCAAATAAAAAAAGAAAAATGGAGGGAAAAATATCAGTTCAGCAAAGGGTGTTGAAAGTAGCCGGGTACGTGTACATTTCTTCAATTATATCTCCTCCAGACAGAAAGAGTATTAAGATCTACGATGATGTTACCCAGGAGACGTATAAAGCTTGCAGCACCTGGTATTTCCAGGAGGTCACCCATCCAAGTACTGACCAGGCCCTGCCCTGTTTAGCTTCCGAGATCTGATGAGATCGGTCGCGTTCAGGACGGCGTGGCCGCAAGCCGAGAGGCCTGGCAGCATGATGTCTCTTAAAGGCGGGCGGGTTTTGACGGACCTTCCAGCAAAAAAAAAAAGAAAAAAGAAAAATGGAGGGAAAAATATCAGTGCAGCAAAGGATGTTGAAAGTAGCCGGGTACGTGTACAATTCTTCAATTATATCTCCTCCAGACTGAAAGAGAGTATTAAGAGCTACGATGAAGTTACACAGGATAAGTAAAAAGCTTGCATCACCTGGTATTTCCAGGAGGTCACCCATCCAAGTACTAACCAGGCCCTGGCCCGTTTAGTTTCCAAGGTCTGACGAGATCAGGCGCGTTCAGGACGGTGTGGCCGCAAGCCAAGAGGCCTGGCTGCATGATGTCTCTAAATGGCTGGAGGGTATTGACAGAACTTCCAGCAAAAAAAAATGAAAAAAGAAAAATGGAGGGAAAAATATCAGTGCAGCAAAGGGTGTTAAAAGTAGCCGGGTACGTGTACAATACTTCAATTATATCTCCTCCAGACAGAAAGAGAGTATAAAGAGCTACGATGAAGTTACCCAGGAGACGTAAAAGCTTGCAGCACCAGGTATTTCTAGGAGGTCTCACATTCAAGTACTGACCAGGTCCTGCCCCGTTTAGCTTCCGAGATCTGATGAGTTCGGGCGCGTTCAGGACAATGTGTCCGCATGCCAAGAGGCCTGGCTGCATGATGTCTCTTAAAGGCTGGAGGGTATTGACGGAACTTCCAGCAAAATAAAAAAGAAAAAAGAAAAATGGAGGGAAAAATACCACTGCAGCAAAGGGTGTTGAAAGTAACCGGGTACGTGTACAATTCTTCAATTATATCTCCTCCAGACTGAAAGAGAGTATTAAGAGCTACGATAAAGTTACCCAGGAGACGTAAAAGCTTGCAGCACCAGGTATTTCCAGGAGGTCTCACATTCAAGTACTGACCAGGTCCTGCCCCGTTTAGCTTCCGAGATCTGACGAGATCGGGCGCGTTCAGGATGGTGTGGCCGCAAGCCGAGATGCCTGGCTGCATGATGTCTCTTAAAGGCTGGCGGGTATTGACGGAATTTCCAGCAAAAAAAAAAAAAAAAAAAAAAAAAAGAAAAACGGAGGCAAGAATATCAGTGCAGCAAAGGGTGTTGAAAGTTGCCGGGTACGTGTACAATACTTCAATTATATCTCCTACAGACAGAAAGAGAGTATTAGGAGCTACGATAAAGTTACCCAGGAGAAGTAAAAAGCTTGCAGCACCTGGTATTTCCAGGAGGTCACCCATCCAAGTACAGACCAGGCACTGCCCCGTTTAGCTTCCGAGATCTGACGAGATTGGTCGCATTCAGGACGGTGTGGCCACAAGCCGAGACGCCTGGCTGCATGATGTCTCTTAAAGGTTGGTGGGTATTGACGGAACTTCCAGCAGAAAAAAAGAAAAGAAAAAGAAAAATGGAGGCAAAAATATCAGTGCAGCAAAGGGTGTTAAAAGTAGCTGGGTAAATGTACATTACTTCAATTATATCTCCTCCAGACTGAAAGAGAGTATTAAGAGCTACGATAAAGTTACCCAGCAGACGTAAAAAGCTGGCAGCACCTGGTATTTCCAGGAGATCTCCTATCCAAGTACTGACCAGGTCCTGCCCCGTTTCGTTTCCGAGATCTGACGAGATCGGGCGCGTTCAGGACGGTGTGGCCGCAAGCCAAGAGGCCTGGCTGCATGATGTCTCTTAAAGGCTGGTGGGTATTGACGGATCTTCCAGCAAAATGAAGAAGAAAAAAGAGAACTGGAGGGAAAAATATCAGTGCAGCAAAGGGTGTTAAAAGTAGCCGGGTACATGTACAATACTTCAATTATATCTCCTCCAGACAGAAAGAGAGTATTAAGAGCTACGATGAAATTACCCAAGTGATGTAAGAAGCTTGCAGCACCTGGTATTTCCAGGAGGTCTCCCATCTAAGTTCTGACCAGGCCCTGCCCCGTTTAGCTTCCGAGATCTGACGAGATCGTGCGCATTCAGGACGGTGTGGCCACAAGCCGAGACGCCTGGCTGCATGATGTCTCTTAAAGGCTGGCGGGTATTGAAGGAATTTCCAGAAAAAAAAAAAAAAAAAAAAAAATAGAAAAATGGAGGGAAAAATATCAGTGCAGGAAAGGGTGTTGAAAGTAGCCGGGTACGTGTACAATTCTTCAATTATATCTCCTCCAGACAGAAAGAGAGTATAAAGAGCTATGATGAAGTTACCCAAGTGACGAAAAAAGCTTGCAGCACCTGTTATTTCCAGGAGGTCACCCATCCAAGTACTGACCAGGCCCTGCCCTGTTCAGCTTCCGAGATCTGACGAGATCGGGCGCGTTCAAGACGGTGTGGCCGCAAGCCAAGAGGCTTGGCTGCATGAAGTCTCTTAAAGGCTGGAGGGTATTGACGGAACTTACAGCAAAAAATAAAAGAAAAAAGAAAAATGGAGGGAAATATATCAGTGCAGCAAAGGGTGTTGAAAGTAGCCGGGTACGTGTACAATTCTTCAATTATATCTCCTCCGGACTGTAAGAGAGTATTAAGAGCTACGATGAAGTTACACAGGATACGTAAAAAGCTTGCATCACCTGGTATTTCCAGGAGGTCACCCATCCAAGTACTAACCAGGCCCTGGCCCGTTTAGTTTCCAAGGTCTGACGAGATCGGGCACGTTCAGGACAGTGTGGCCGCAAGCCAAGAGGCCTGGCTCCATGATGTCTCTAAATGGCTGGAGGGTATTGACGGAACTTCCAGCAAAAAAAAAAGAAAAAAGAAAAATGGAGGGAAAAATATCAGTGCAGCAAAGGGTGTTGAAAGTAGCCGGGTACGTTTACAATACTTCAATTATATCTCCTTCAGACAGAAAGAGAGTATTAAGAGCTAAGATAAAGTTACCCAAGTGACGATAAAAGCTTGCAGCACCTGGTATTTCCAGGAGGTCACCCATCCAAGTACTGACCAGGACCCTGCCCCGTTCAGCTTCCGAGATCTGACGCGTTCAGGACGGTGTGGCCGCAAGCCGAGAGACCTGGCTGCATTATGTCTTTTAAAGGCTGGCGGGTATTGACGGAACTTCCAGCAAATAAAAAAAAAAAAAGAAATAAGAAAAATGGAGGGAAAAATATCACTGCCGCAAAGGGTGTTGAAAGTAGCCAGGTACGTGTACAATTCTTCAATTAAATCTCCTCCAGACAGAAAGAGAGTATTAAAAGCTACGACGAAGTTCCCCAGGTGACGAAAAAAGCTTGCAGCGCCTGGAATTTCCAGAAGGTCTCACATTCAAGTAATGACCAGGCCCTGCCCAGTTTAGCTTCCGAGAGCTGACGAGATGGGGCGCGTTCAACACGGTGTGGCCGCAAGCCAAGAGGCCTGGCTGCATGATGTCTCTTAAAGGCTGGAGGGTATTGATGGAACTTCCTGCAAAAATCAATAGAAAAAAGAAAAATGGAGGGAAAAATATCAGTGCAGCAAAGGGTGTTGAAAGTAGCCGGGTACGTGTACAATTCTTCAATTATATCTCCTCCAGACTGAAAGAGAGTATTAAGAGCTACGATGAAGTTACACAGGATACGTAAAAAGCTTGCATTACATGGTATTTCCAGGAAGTCACCCATCCAAGTACCAACCAGGCCCTGGCTCGTTTAGTTTCCAAGGTCTGACGAGATCGGGCGCGTTCAGGACGGTGTGGCCGCAAGCCAAGAGGCCTGGCTGCATAATGTCTCTAAAAGGCTGGAGGGTATTGACGGAACTTCCAGCAAAAAAAAAAGAAATAACAAAAATGGAGGGAAAAATTTCAGTGCAGCAAAGGGTGTTGAAAGTAGCCGGGTACGTGTACAATACTTCAATTATATCTCCTCCAGACAGAAAGAGTATTAAGAGCTACGATGAAGTTACACAGGATACGTAAAATGCTTGCATTACATGGTATTTCCAGGAGGTCACCCATCCAAGTACTGATCAGGACCTGCCCCGTTTAGCTTCCGAGACCTGACGAGATCGGGCGCATTCAGGATGGTGTGGCACACAAGCCAAGACGCCTGGCTGCATGATGTCTCTAAAAGGCTGGCGGGTATTGACGGAACATCCAAGAAAAAAAAAAAAAAAAAAAATAGAAAAATGGAGGGAAAAATATCAGTGCAGGAAAGGGTGTTGAATGTAGCCGGGTACGTGTACAATACTTCAATTATATCTCCTCCAGACAGAAAGCGAGTATTAAGAGCTACGATGAAGTTACCCAGGAGACGTAAAAAGTTTGCAGCACCTCGTATTTCCAGAAGGTCACCCATAAAAGTACTGACCAGGCCCTGCCCCGTTTAAATTCCGAGATCTGACGAGATCGGGCGCGTTCAGGATGGTGTGGCCGCAAGCCGAGAGGCCTGGCTGCATGATGTCTCTTAATGGCTGGCGGGTATTGACGGAACTTCCAGCAAAAAAAAAAAAAAAAAAAAGAAAAAGAAAAATGGAGGGAAAAATATCAGTGCAGTAATGGGTTTTGAAAGTAGCCGGATACGTGTACAATTCTTCAATTATATCTCCTCCAGACAGAAAGAGAGTATTAAGAGCTACGATGAAGTTACCCAGGAGACGTAAAAAGCTTGCAGCACCTGGCATTTCCAGGAGGTCACCCAACCAAGTACTGACCAGGCCCTGCCCCGTTTTGCTTCCGAGATATGATGAGATCAGGCGCGTTCAGGACGGTGTGGCCGCAAGCCAAGAGACCTGGCTGCATGATGTCTCTTAAAGGCTGGCAAGTATTGACGGAACTTCCAGCAAAAAAAAAAAAAAAAAAATAGAAAAAGGGAGGGAAAAATATCAGTGCAGCAAAGGGTGTTGAAAGTAGCCTAGTAAGTGGACAATTCTTCAATTATATCTCCTGGAGACAGAAAGAGAGTATTAAGAGCTACGATGAAGTTACCCAGGAGACGTAAAACGCTTGCAGCACCTGGTATTTCTAGGAGGTCTCCCATCCATGTACTGACCAGGCCCTGCCCCGTTTAGCTTCCGAGATCTGACGAGATCGGGCGCATTCAGGATGGTGTGGCCGCAAGCCGAGAGGCCTGGCTGCATGATGTCTCTTAAAGGTTGGCGGGTATTGACGGAACTTCCAGCAAAAAAAAAAAAAAAAAAGAAAAATGGATGGAAAAATATCAGTGCAGCAAAGGGTGTTGACAGTAGCTGGGTACGTGTACAATACTTCAATTATATCTCCTTCAGACAGATAGAGAGTATTAAGAGCTACGATAAAGTTACCCAGGAGACGTAAAAGCTTGCAGCACGAGGTATTTCCAGGAGGTCTCACATTCATGTACTGACCAGGTCCTGCCCCGTTTAGCTTGCGAGATCTGACGAGATCGGGCGCGTTCAGGATGGTGTGGCCGCAAGCCGAGATGCCTGGCTGCATGATGTCTCTTAAAGGCTGGCGGGTATTGACGGAACTGCCAGCAAAAAAAAAAAGAAAAATAGAGGGAAATATACCAGTGCAGCAAAGGGTGTTGAAAGTAGCCGGGTACGTGTACAATTCTTCAATTATATCTCCTGGAGACAGAAAGAGAGTATTAAGAGCTACGATGAAGTTACCCAGGAGACGTAAAAAGCTTGCAGCACCTGGTATTTCCAGGAGGTCACACATCCAAGTACTGACCAGGCCCTGCCCCGTTTAGCTTCCGAAATCTGATATGATCGGGCGCGTTCAGGACAGTGTGACTACAAGCCAAGAGGCCTGGCTGCATGATGTCTCTTAAAGGCTGGCGGATATTGACGGAACTTCCAGCAAAAAAATAAAATAAAAAGAAAAATAGAGGGAAAAATATCAGTGCAGCAAAGGGTGTTGAAAGTAGCCTAGTACGTGTACAATTCTTCAATTATATCTCCTGGAGACAGAAAGAGAGTATTAAGAGCTACGATGAAGTTACCCAGGAGACGTAAAAGGCTTGCAGCACCAGGTATTTCTAGGAGGTCTCCCATCCAAGTACTGACCAGGCCCTGCCCCGTTTAGCTTCCGAAATCTGATATGATCGGGAGCGTTCAGGACGGTGTGACTACAAGCCAAGAGGCCTGGCTGCATGATGTCTCTTAAAGGCTGGCGGATATTGACGGAACTTCCAGCAAAAAAATAAAATAAAAAGAAAAATGGAGGGAAAAATATCAGTGCAGCAAAGGGTGTTGAAAGTAGCCTAGTAAGTGGACAATTCTTCAATTATATCTCCTGGAGACAGAAAGAGAGTATTAAGAGCTACGATGAAGTTACCCAGGAGACGTAAAAGGCTTGCAGCACCTGGTATTTCTAGGAGGTCTCCCATCCATGTACTGACCAGGCCCGACCCCGTTTAGCTTCCGAGATCTGACGAGATCGGGCGCATTCAGGATGGTGTAGCCGCAAGCCGAGAGGCCTGGCTGCATGATGTCTCTTAAAGGTTGGCGGGTATTGACGGAACTTCCAGCAAAAAAAAAAAAAAAAAAGAAAAATGGATGGAAAAATATCAGTGCAGCAAAGGGTGTTGACAGTAGCTGGGTACGTGTACAATACTTCAATTATATCTCCTCCAGACAGATAGAGAGTATTAAGAGCTACGATAAAGTTACCCAGGAGACGTAAAAGCTTGCAGCACGAGGTATTTCCAGGAGGTCTCACATTCATGTACTGACCAGGTCCTGCCCCGTTTAGCTTGCGAGATCTGACAAGATCGGGCGCGTTCAGGATGGTGTGGCCGCAAGCCGAGATGCCTGGCTGCATGATGTCTCTTAAAGGCTGGCGGGTATTGACGGAACTGCCAGCAAAAAAAAAAAGAAAAATAGAGGGAAATATACCAGTGCAGCAAAGGGTGTTGACAGTAGCCGGGTACGTGTACAATTCTTCAATTATATCTCCTGGAGACAGAAAGAGAGTATTAAGAGCTACGATGAAGTTACCCAGGAGACGTAAAAAGCTTGCAGCACCTGGTATTTCCAGGAGGTCACACATCCAAGTACTGACCAGGCCCTGCCCCGTTTAGCTTCCGAAATCTGATATGATCGGGCGCGTTCAGGACAGTGTGACTACAAGCCAAGAGGCCTGGCTGCATGATGTCTCTTAAAGGCTGGCGGATATTGACGGAACTTCCAGCAAAAAAATAAAATAAAAAGAAAAATGGAGGGAAAAATATCAGTGCAGCAAAGGGTGTTGAAAGTAGCCTAGTAAGTGGACAATTCTTCAATTATATCTCCTGGAGACAGAAAGAGAGTATTAAGAGCTACGATGAAGTTACCCAGGAGACGTAAAAGGCTTGCAGCACCTGGTATTTCTAGGAGGTCTCCCATCCATGTACTGACCAGGCCCGGCCCCGTTTAGCTTCCGAGATCTGACGAGATCGGGCGCATTCAGGATGGTGTAGCCGCAAGCCGAGAGGCCTGGCTGCATGATGTCTCTTAAAGGTTGGCGGGTATTGACGGAACTTCCAGCAAAAAAAAAAAAAAAAAAGAAAAATGGATGGAAAAATATCAGTGCAGCAAAGGGTGTTGACATTAGCTGGGTACGTGTACAATTCTTCAATTATATCTCCTGGAGACAGAAAGAGAGTATTAAGAGCTACGATGAAGTTACCCAGGAGACGTAAAAAGCTTGCAGCACCTGGTATTTCCAGGAGGTCACACATCCAAGTACTGACCAGGCCCTGCCCCGTTTAGCTTCCGAAATCTGATATGATCGGGCGAGTTCAGGATGGTGTGGCCGCAAGCCGAGATGCCTGGCTGCATGATGTCTCTTAAAGGCTGGCGGGTATTGACGGAATTTCCAGCAAAAAAAAAAAAAAAAAAATAGAAAAATGGAGGGAAAAATATCAGTGCAGGAAAGGGTGTTGAAAGTAGCCGGGTACGTGTACAATTCTTCAATTATATCTCCTGGAGACAGAAAGAGAGTATTAAGAGCTACGATGAAGTTACCAGGAGACGTAAAAAGCTTGCAGCACCTGGTATTTCTAGGAGGTCTCCCATCCAAGTACTGACCAGGCCATGCCCCGTTTAGCTTCCGAGATCTGACGAGATCTGGCGCGTTCAGGATGGTGTGGCCGCAAGCCGAGATGCCTGGCTACATGATGTCTCTTAAAGGCTGGCGGGTATTGACGGAACTGCCAGCGAAAAAAAAAAAGAAAAATAGAGGGAAAAATACCAGTGCAGCAAAGGGTGTTGAAAGTAGCCGGGTACATGTACAATTCTTCAATTATATCTTCTCCAGACAGAAAGAGAGTATTAAGAGCTACGATGAAGTTCCCCAGGAGACGTAAAAAGCTGGCAGCACCTGGTATTTCCAGGAGGTCTCACATTTAAGTACTGACCAGGTCCTGCCCCGTTTAGCTTCCGAGATCTGACAAGATCGGGCAAGATCGGGCGCGTTCAGGACGGTGTGGCCGCAAGCCGAGATGTCTGGCTGCATGATGTCTCTTAAAGGCTGGCGGGTATTGACGGAATTTCCAGCAAAAAAAAAAAAAAAAAAAAAAGAAAAATGGAGGGAAAAATATCAGTGCAGGAAAGGGTGTTGAAAGTAGCCGGGTACGTGTACAATTCTTCAATTATATCTCCTGGAGACAGAAAGAGAGTATTAAGAGCTACGATGAAGTTACCCAGGAGACGTATAAAGCTTGCAGCACCTGGTATTTCTAGGAGGTCTCCCATCCAAGTACTGACCAGGCCCTGCCCCGTTTAGTTTCCGAGATCTGATGAGATCGGGCGCATTCAGGACGGTGTGGCCACAAGTCAAAAGGCCTGGCTGCATGATGTCTCTTAAAGGCTGGCGGGTATTGACGGAACTGCCAGCAAAAAAAAAAAAGAAAAATAGAGGGAAATATACCAGTGCAGCAAAGGGTGTTGAAAGTAGCCGGGTACGTGTACAATTCTTCAATTATATCTCCTGGAGACAGAAAGAGAGTATTAAGAGCTACGATGAAGTTACCCAGGAGACGTAAAAAGCTTGCAGCACCTGGTATTTCTAGGAGGTCTCCCATCCAAGTACTGACCAGGCCCTGCCCCGTTTAGCTTCCGAGATCTGACGAGATCGGGCGCATTCAGGACGGTGTGGCCACAAGCCAAGAGGCCTGGCTGCATGATGTCTCTTAAAGGTTGGCGGGTATTGACGGAACTTCCAGCAATAAAAAAAAAAAAAAAGAAAAATGGATGGAAAAATATCAGTGCAGCAAAGGGTGTTGACAGTAGCTGGGTACGTGTACAATTCTTCAATTATATCTCCTCCAGACAGAAAGAGAGAATTAAGAGCTACGATAAAGTTACCCAGGAGACGTAAGAGCTTGCAGCACCAGGTATTTCCAGGAGGTCTCACATTCATGTACTGACCAGGTCCTGCCCCGTTTAGCTTCCAAGATCTGACGAGATCGGGCGCGTTAAGGATGGTGTGGCCGCAAGCCGAGATGCCTGGCTGCATGATGTCTCTTAAAGGCTGGCGGGTATTGACGGAACTGCCAGCAAAACAAAAAAAGAAAAATAGAGGGAAAAATACCAGTGCAGCAAAGGGTGTTGAAAGTAGACGGGTACGTGTACAATTCTTCAATTATATCTTCTCCAGACAGAAAGAGAGTATTAAGAGCTACGATAAAGTTACCCAGGAGACGTAAAAGCTTGCAGCACTAGGTATTTCCAGGAGGTCTCACTTTCATGTACTGACCAGGTCCTGCCCCGTTTAGCTTCCGAGATCTGACGAGATCGGCCGCGTTCAGGATGGTGTGGCCGCAAGCCAAGATGCCTGGCTGCATGATGTCTCTTAAAGGCTGGCGGGTATTGACGGAACTGCCAGCAAAAAAAAAAAAGAAAAATAGAGGGAAATATACCAGTGCAGCAAAGGGTGTTGAAAGTAGCCGGGTACGTGTACAATTCTTCAATTATATCTCCTGGAGACAGAAAGAGAGTATTAAGAGCTACGATGAAGTTACCATGGAGACGTAAAAAGCTTGCAGCACCTGGTATTTCTAGGAGGTCTCCCATCCAAGTACTGACCAGGCCCTGCCCCGTTTAGCTTCCAAGATCTGACGAGATCGGGCGCGTTCAGGATGGTGTGGCCGCAAGCCAAGATGCCTGGCTGCATGATGTCTCTTAAAGGCTGGCGGGTATTGACGGAACTGCCAGCAAAAAAAAAAAGAAAAATAGAGGGAAATATACCAGTGCAGCAAAGGGTGTTGAAAGTAGCCGGGTACGTGTACAATTCTTCAATTATATCTCCTGGAGACAGAAAGAGAGTATTAATAGCTACGATGAAGTTACCCAGGAGACGTAAAAAGCTTGCAGCACCTGGTATTTCTAGGAGGTCTCCCATCCAAGTACTGACCAGGCCCTGCCCCGTTTAGCTTCCGAGATCTGACGAGATCGGGCGCGTTCAGGATGGTGTGGCCGCAAGCCGAGATGCATGGCTGCATGATGTCTATTAAAGGCTGGCGGGTATTGACGGAATTTCCAGCAAAAAAAAAAAAAAAAAAATAGAAAAATGGAGGGAAAAATATCAGTGCAGGAAAGGGTGTTGAAAGTAGCCGGGTACGTGTACAATTCTTCAATTATATCTCCTGGAGACAGAAAGAGAGTATTAAGAGCTACGATGAAGTTACCCAGGAGACGTAAAAAGCTTGCAGCACCTGGTATTTCTAGGAGGTCTCCCATCCAAGTACTGACCAGGCCCTGCCCCGTTTAGCTTCTGAGATCTGATGAGATCGGGCGCATTCAGGACGGTGTGGCCACAAGCCGAAAGGCCTGGCTGCATGATGTCTCTTAAAGGTTAGCGGGTATTGACGGAACTTCCAGAAAAAAAAAAAAGAAAAAAAAGAAAAAAGAAAAATGGATGGAAAAATATCAGTGCAGCAAAGGGTGTTGACAGTAGCTGGATACGTGTACAATACTTCAATTATATCTCCTCCAGACAGAGAGAGAGTATTAAGAGCTACGATGAAGTTACCCAGGAGACGTAAAAAGCTTGCAGCACCAGGTATTTCTAGGAGGTCTCCCATCCAAGTACTGACCAGGTCCTGCCCCGTTTAGCTTCCGAGATCTGACGAGATCGGGCGCATTTAGGACGGTGTGGCCGCAAGCCGAGAGGCCTGGCTGCATGATGTCTCTTAAAGGTTGGCGGGTATTGATGGAACTTCCAGCAAAAAAAAAAAAAAAAAAAGAAAAATGGATGGAAAAATATCAGTGCAGCAAATGGTGTTGACAGTAGCTGGGTACGTGTACAATACTTCAATTATATCTCCTCCAGACAGATAGAGAGTATTAAGAGCTACGATAAAGTTACCCAGGAGACGTAAAAGCTTGCAGCACCTGGTATTTCCAGGAGGTCTCACATTCAAGTACTGACCAGGTCCTGCCCCGTTTAGCTTCCGCGATCTGACGATATCATGCGCGTTCAGGACGGTGTGGCCGAAAGCCGAGAGGCCCGGCTGCATGATGTCTCTTTAAGGCTGGCGGGTATTGACGAAACTTCCAGCAAAAAAAAAAAGAAAAAAGAAAAATGGAGGGAAAAATATCAGTGCAGCAAAGGGTTTTGAAAGTAGCCGGGTACGTGTACAATTCTTCAATTATATCTCCTGGAGACAGAAAGAGAGTATTAAGAGCTACGATGAAGTTACCCTGGAGACGTAAAAAGCTTGCAGCACCTGGTATTTCTAGGAGGTCTCCCATCCAAGTACTGACCAGGCCCTGCCCCGTTTAGCTTCCAAGATCTGACGAGATCGGGCGCGTTCAGGATGGTGTGGCCGCAAGCCAAGATGCCTGGCTGCATGATGTCTATTAAAGGCTGGCGGGTATTGACGGAATTTCCAGCAAAAAAAAAAAAAAAAAAATAGAAAAATGGAGGGAAAAATATCAGTGCAGGAAAGGGTGTTGAAAGTAGCCGGGTACGTGTACAATTCTTCAATTATATCTCCTGGAGACAGAAAGAGAGTATTAAGAGCTACGATGAAGTTACCCAGGAGACGTAAAAGGCTTGCAGCACCTGGTATTTCTAGGAGGTCTCCCATCCAAGTACTGACCAGGCCCTGCCCCGTTTAGCTTCCGAGATCTGACGAGATCGGGCGCATTCAGGACGGTGTGGCCACAAGCCGAAAGGCCTGGCTGCATGATGTCTCTTAAAGGTTAGCGGGTATTGACGGAACTTCCAGAAAAAAAAAAAAGAAAAAAAAGAAAAAAGAAAAATGGATGGAAAAATATCAGTGCAGCAAAGGGTGTTGACAGTAGCTGGATACGTGTACAATACTTCAATTATATCTCCTCCAGACAGAGAGAGAGTATTAAGAGCTACGATGAAGTTACCCAGGAGACGTAAAAAGCTTGCAGCACATGGTATTTCTAGGAGGTCTCCCATCCAAGTACTGACCAGGTCCTGCCCCGTTTAGCTTCCGAGATCTGACGAGATCGGGCGCATTTAGGACGGTGTGGCCGCAAGCCGAGAGGCCTGGCTGCATGATGTCTCTTAAAGGTTGGCGGGTATTGACGGAACTTCCAGCAAAAAAAAAAAAAAAAAAAGAAAAATGGATGGAAAAATATCAGTGCAGCAAATGGTGTTGACAGTAGCTGGGTACGTGTACAATACTTCAATTATATCTCCTCCAGACAGATAGAGAGTATTAAGAGCTACGATAAAGTTACCCAGGAGACGTAAAAGCTTGCAGCACCTGGTATTTCCAGGAGGTCTCACATTCAAGTACTGACCAGGTCCTGCCCCGTTTAGCTTCCGAGATCTGACGATATCATGCGCGTTCAGGACGGTGTGGCCGAAAGCCGAGAGGCCCGGCTGCATGATGTCTCTTTAAGGCTGGCGGGTATTGACGAAACTTCCAGCAAAAAAAAAAAGAAAAAAGAAAAATGGAGGGAAAAATATCAGTGCAGCAAAGGGTTTTGAAAGTAGCCGGGTACGTGTACAATTCTTCAATAATATCTCCTACAGACTGAAAGAGAGTATTAAGAGCTATGATGAAGTTACCCAGGAGACGTAAAAAGCTTGCAGCACCTGGTATTTCCAGGAGGTCACCCATCCAAGTACTGACCAGGCCCTGCCCCGTTAGCTTCCGAGATCTGACGAGATCGGGCGCGTTCAGGACGGTGTGGCCGCAAGCCAAGAGGCCTTGCTGCATGATGTCTCTTAAAGGCTGGCGGATATTGACGGAACTTCCAGAAAAATTAATAAAGAAAAAGAAAAATGGAGGGAAAAATATCAGTGCAGCAATGGGTGTTGAAAGTAGCCGGGTACGTGTACAATACTTCAATTATATCTCCTCCAGACAGAAAGAGAGTATTAAGAGCTACGATGAAGTTACCCAAGTGACGAAAAAAGCTTGCAGCACCTGGTATTTCCAGGAGGTCACCCATCCAAGTACTGACCAGGCCCTGCCGCGTTCAGCTTCCGAGATCTGACGAGATCGGGCGCGTTCAGGACGGTGTGGCCGCAAGCCAAGAGGCCTGGCTGCATGAAGTCTCTTAAAGGCTGGAGGGTATTGACGGAACTTCCAGCAAAAAATAAAAGAAAAAAGAAAAATGGAGGGAAATATATCAGTGCAGCAAAGGGTGTTGAAAGTAGCCGGGTACGTGTACAATTCCTCAATTATAACACCTCCAGACAGATAGAGAGTATTAAGAGCTACGATGAAGTTACCCAGGAGACGTAAAAAGCTTGCAGCACCTGGTATTTCTAGGAGGTCTCCCATCCAAGTACTGACCAGGCCCTGCCCCGTTTAGCTTCCGAGATCTGACGAGATCGGGCGCGTTCAGAACGGTGTGGCCACAAGCCGAGAGTCCTGGCTGCATGATGTCTCTTAAAGACTGGCGGGTATTGACGGAACTTCCAGCAAAAAAAAAAGAAAAAAATAAATAGAAAAATGGAGGGAAAAATATCAGTGCAGCAAAGGGTGTTGAAAGTAGCCGGTTACGTGAACAATTCTTCAATTATATCTCCTCCAGACAGAAAGAGAGTGTTAAGAGCTACGATAAAGTTACCCAGGAGACGTAAAAAGCTTGCAGCACCAGGTATTTCCAGGAGGTCCCACATTCAAGTAATGACCAGGCCCTGCCCCGTTTAGCTTCCGAGATCTGACGAGATGGGGCGCGTTCAGGACGGTGTGGTTGCAAGCCGAGAGGCCTGGCTGCATGATGTCTCTTAAAGGCTGGCGGGTATTGACGGAACTTCCAGGAAAAAAAAAAAAAAAAAAAAAAAGAAAAACGGAGGGAAAAATATCAGTGCAGCAAAGGGTGTTGAAAGTAGCCGGGTACGTGTACAATACTTCAATTATATCTCTTCCAGACAGATCGAGAGTATAAAGAGCTACGATAAAGTTACCCAGGAGACGTAAAAGCTTGCAGCACTAGGTATTTCCAGGAGGTCTCACAATCAAGTACTGACCAGGTCCTGCCCCGTTTAGCTTCCGAGATCTGACGAGATCGGGCGCGTTCAGGATGGTGTGGCCGCAAGCCGAGATGCCTGGCTGCATGATGTCTCTTAAAGGCTGGCGGGTATCGACGGAACTGCCAGAAAAAAAAAAAAAGAAAAAGAAAAATAGAGGGAAAAATATCAGTGCAGCAATGGGTGTTGAAAGTAGCCGGGTACGTGTACAATACTTCAATTATATCTCCTCCAGACAGAAAGAGAGTATTAAGAGCGACGATAAACTTACCCAGCAGACGTAAAAAGCTTGCAGCACCTGGTATTTCCAGGAGGTCTCCCATCCAAGTACTGACCAGGCCCTGCCCCATTCAGTTTCCGAGATCTTACGAGATCGGACGCATTCAGGACGGTGTGGCCGCAAGCCGAGACGCCTGGCTGCATGATGTCTCTTAAAGGCTGGCGGGTATTGACGGAACTGCCAGCAAAAAAAAAAAAAAAAAAAAAAAAAAAAAGAAAAATGGATGGAAAAATATCAGTGCAGCAAAGGGTGTTGAAAGTAGCCGGGAACGTGTACAATACTTCAATTATATCTCTTCCAGACAGATAGAGAATATTAAGAGCTACGATAATGTTACCCAGGAGACGTAAAAGCTTGCAGCAACAGGTATTTCCAGGAGGTCACCCATCCAAGTACTGACCAGGCCCTGCCCCGTTTAAATTCCAAGATCTGATGAGATCGGGCGCGTTCAGGATGGTGTGGCCGCAAGCCGAGATGCCTGGCTGCATGATGTCTCTTAAAGGCTGGCGGGTATTGACGGAACTGCCAGCAAAGAAAAAAAAGAAAAATAGAGGGAAAAATACCAGTGCAGCAAAGGGTGTTGAAAGTAGCCGGGTACGTGTACAATACTTGAATTATATCTCCTCCAGACAGAAAGAGAGTATTAAGAGCTACGATGAAGTTACTCAGGTGACGTAAAAAGCTTGCAGCACCTGGTATTTCTAGGAGGTCTCCCATCCAAGTACTGACCAGGCCCTGCCCCGTTTAGCTTCCGAGATCTGACGAGATCGGGCGCATTCAGGACGGTGTGGCCACAAGCCGAAAGGCCTGGCTGCATGATGTCTCTTAAAGGTTGGCGGGTATTGACGGAACTTCCAGCAAAAAAAAATAAAAAAATAAAAAGAAAAAGAAAAATGGAGGGAAAAATATCAGTGCAGCAAAGGGTGTTGAAAGTAGCTGGGTACGTGTACAATACTTCAAATATATCTCCTCCAGACAGATAGAGAGTATAAAGAGCAACGATAAAGTTACCCAGGAGACGTAAAATCTTGCAGCACTAGGTATTTCCAGGAGGTCTCACAATCAAGTACTGACCAGGTCCTGCCCCGTTTAGCTTCCGAGATCTGACGAGATCGGGCGCATTCAGGACGGTGTGGCCACAAGCCGAGAGGCCTGTTCTGCATGATGTCTCTTAAAGGTTGGCGGGTATTGACGGAACTTCCAGCAAAAAAAAAAAAAAAGAAAAATGGATGGAAAAATATCAGTGCAGCAAAGGGTGTTGACAGTAGCTGGGTACGTGTACAATACTTCAATTATATCTCTTCCAGACAGATAGAGAGTATTAAGAGCTACGATAAAGTTACCCAGGAGACGTAAAAGCTTGCAGCACCAGGTATTTCCAGGAGGTCTCACATTCAAGTACTGACCAGGTCCTGCCCCGTTTAGCTTCCGAGATCTGACGAGATCGGGCGCGTTCAGGATGGTGTGGCCGCAAGCCGAGACGCCTGGCTGCATGATGTCTCTTAAAGGCTGGCGGGTATTGACGGAACTGCCAGCAAAAAAAAAAAGAGAAATGGTGGTAAAAATATCAGTTCAGGAAAGGGTGTTTAAAGTAGCCGGGTACGTGTACAATTCTTCAATTATATCTCCTGGAGACAGAAAGAGAGTATTAAGAGCTACGATGAAGTTACCCAGGAGACGTAAAAAGCTTGCAGCACCTGGTATTTCTAGGAGGTCTCCCATCCAAGTACTGACCAGGCCCTGCCCCGTTTAGCTTCCGAGATCTGACGAGATCGGGCGCGTTCAGGATGGTGTGGCCGCAAGCCAAGATGTCTGGCTGCATGATGTCTCTTAAAGGCTGGCGGGTATTGACGGAATTTCCAGCAAAAAAAAAAAAAAAAAAAGAGAAAAATGGAGGGAAAAATATCAGTGCAGCAAAGGGTGTTGACAGTAGCTGGGTACGTGTACAATTCTTCAATTATATCTCCTCCAGACAGAAAGAGAGAATTAAGAGCTATGATAAAGTTACCCAGGAGACGTAAAAGCTTGCAGCACCAGGTATTTCCAGGAGGTCTCCCATCCAAGTACTGACCAGGTCCTGCCCCGTTTAGCTTCCGAGATCTTACGAATTCGGGCGCGTTCAGGACGGTGTGGCCGCAAGCCGAGAGGCCTGGCTGCATGATGTCTCTTAAAGGTTGGCGGGTATTGACGGAACTTCCAACAAAAAAAAAAAAAAAAAAAAAAAAAAAAAAGAAAAATGGATGGAAAAATATCAGTGCAGCAAAGGGTGTTGACAGTAGCTGGATACGTGTACAATACTTCAATTATATCTCCTCCAGACAGATAGAGAGTATTAAGAGCTACGATAAAGTTAACCAGGAGACGTAAAAGCTAGCAGCACCAGGTATTTCCAGGAGGTCTCACATTCATGTACTGACCAGGTCCTGCCCCGTTTAGCTTCCGAGATCTGACGAGATCGGGCGCGTTCAGGATGGTGTGGCCGCAAGCCGAGATGCCTGGCTGCATGATGTCTCTTAAAGGCTGGCGGGTATTGACGGAACTGCCAGCAAAAAAAAAAAAGAAAAATAGAGGGAAATATACCAGTGCAGCAAAGGGTGTTGAAAGTAGCCGGGTACGTGTACAATTCTTCAATTATATCTCCTGGAGACAGAAAGAGAGTATTAAGAGCTACGATGAAGTTACCCAGGAGACGTAAAAAGCTTGCAGCACCTGGTATTTCTAGGAGGTCTCCCATCCAAGTACTGACCAGGCCCTGCCCCGTTTAAATTCCAAGATCTGATGAGATCGGGGGCGTTCAGGACAGTGTGGCTGCAAGCCAAGAGGCCTGGCTGCATGATGTCTCTTAATGGTTGGCGGGTTTTGACGGAACATACAGCAACTAAAAAAAAAGAGAAATGGTGGTAAAAATATCAGTGCAGCAAAGGGTGTTGAAAGTAGCCAGGTACGTGTACAATTCTTCAATTATATCTCCTCCAGACAGAAATAGAGTATTAAGAGCTACGATGAAGTTCCCCAGGAGACGTAAAAAGCTGGCAGCACCTGGTATTTCCAGGAGGTCTCACATTTAAGTACTGACCAGGTCCTGCCCCGTTTAGCTTCCGAGATCTGACAAGATCGAGCGCGTTCAGGACGGTGTGGCCGCAAGCCGAGATGTCTGGCTGCATGATGTCTCTTAAAGGCTGGCGGGTATTGACGGAATTTCCAGCAAAAAAAAAAAAAAAAAAGAGAAAAATGGAGGGAAAAATATCAGTGCAGCAAAGGGTGTTGACAGTAGCTGGGTACGTGTACAATTCTTCAATTATATCTCCTCCAGACAGAAAGAGAGAATTAAGAGCTATGATAAAGTTACCCAGGAGACGTAAAAGCTTGCAGCACCAGGTATTTCCAGGAGGTCTCCCATCCAAGTACTGACCAGGTCCTGCCCCGTTTAGCTTCCGAGATCTTACGAATTCGGGCGCGTTCAGGACGGTGTGGCCGCAAGCCGAGAGGCCTGGCTGCATGATGTCTCTTAAAGGTTGGCGGGTATTGACGGAACTTCCAGCAAAAAAAAAAAAAAAAAGAAAAATGGATGGAAAAATATCAGTGCAGCAAAGGGTGTTGACAGTAGCTGGATACGTGTACAATACTTCAATTATATCTCCTCCAGACAGATAGAGAGTATTAAGAGCTACGATAAAGTTACCCAGGAGACGTAAAAGCTAGCAGCACCAGGTATTTCCAGGAGGTCTCACATTCATGTACTGACCAGGTCCTGCCCCGTTTAGCTTCCGAGATCTGACGAGATCGGGCGCGTTCAGGATGGTGTGGCCGCAAGCCGAGATGCCTGGCTGCATGATGTCTCTTAAAGGCTGGCGGGTATTGACGGAACTGCCAGCAAAAAAAAAACAGAAAAATAGAGGGAAATATACCAGTGCAGCAAAGGGTGTTGAAAGTAGCCGGGTACGTGTACAATTCTTCAATTATATCTCCTGGAGACAGAAAGAGAGTATTAAGAGCTACGATGAAGTTACCCAGGAGACGTAAAAAGCTTGCTGCACCTGGTATTTCTAGGAGGTCTCCCATCCAAGTACTGACCAGGTCCTGCCCCGTTTAGCTTCCGAGATCTGACGAGATCGGGCGCATTCAGGACGGTGTGGCTGCAAGCCGAGAGGCCTGGCTGCATGATGTCTCTTAATGGTTGGCGGGTTGTGACGGAACATCCAGCAAATAAAAAAAAAGAGAAATGGTGGTAAAAATATCAGTGCAGCAAAGGGTGTTGAAAGTAGCCGGGTACGTGTACAATACTTCAATTATATCTCCTACAGACTGAAAGAGAGTATTAAGAGCTATGATGAAGTTACCCAGGAGACGTAAAAAGCTTGCAGCACCTGGTATTTCCAGGAGGTCTCTCATTCATGTACTGACCAGGTCCTGCCCCGTTAGCTTCCGAGATCTGACGAGATCGGGCGCGTTCAGGACGGTGTGGCCGCAAGCCAAGAGGCCTTGCTGCATGATGTCTCTTAAAGGCTGGCGGATATTGACGGAACTTCCAGAAAAATTAATAAAGAAAAAGAAAAATGGAGGGAAAAATATCAGTGCAGCAATGGGTGTTGAAAGTAGCCGGGTACGTGTACAATACTTCAATTATATCTCCTCCAGACAGAAAGAGAGTATTAAGAGCTACGATGAAGTTACCCAAGTGACGAAAAAAGCTTGCAGCACCTGGTATTTCCAGGAGGTCACCCATCCAAGTACTGACCAGGCCCTGCCCCATTCAGCTTCCGAGATCTGACGAGATCGGGCGCGTTCAGGACGGTGTGGCTGCAAGCCAAAAAGCCTGGCTGCATGATGTCTCTTAAAGGCTGGTGGGTATTGACGGAACTTCCAGCAAAAAAAAAAAAAAAAAACTTAGGGAAAAATATCAGTGCAGCAAAGTGTGTTGAAAGTAGCCGGGTACGTGTACAAAACTTCAATTATATCTCCTCCAGACAGAAAGAGAGTATTTAGAGCTACGATGAAGTTACCCAGGAGCCGAAAAAGCTTGCAGCACCTGGTATTTCCAGAAGGTCACCCATCCAAGTACTGACCAGGCCCTGCCCCGTTTAGTTTCCGAGATCTGACGAGATCGGGCACGTTCAGAACTGTGTGGCCGCAAGCCGAGAGTCCTGGCTGCATGATGTCTCTCAAAGGCTGGAGGGTATTGACGGAACTTCCAGCCAAAAAAAAAAAAAAAAAGAAAAAAGAAAAACGGAGGGAAAAATATCAGTGCAGCAAAGGGTGTTGAAAGTAGCCGGGTACGTGTACAATTCTTCAAATATATCTCCTCCAGACAGAAAGAGAGAATTAAGAGCTACGATGAAGTTACCCAGGAGACGTAAAAAGTTTGCAGCACCTCGTATTTCCAGGAGGTCACCCATCGAAACACTGACCAGGCCCTGCCACGTTTAGCTTCCCAGATCTGACGAGAACGGGCGCGTTCAGGACGGTGTGGCCAGAAGCCAAGACGCCTGGCTGCATGATGTCTCTTGAAGGCTGGCGGGTATTGACGGAACTGCCAGAAAAAAAAAAAAAGAAAAAGAAAAATAGAGGGAAAAATATCAGTGCAGCAATGGGTGTTGAAAGTAGCCGGGTACGTGTACAATACTTCAATTATATCTCCTCCAGACAGAAAGAGAGTATTAAGAGCGACGATAAACTTACCCAGCAGACGTAAAAAGCTTGCAGCACCTGGTATTTCCAGGAGGTCTCCCATCCAAGTACTGACCAGGCCCTGCCCCATTCAGTTTCCGAGATCTTACGAGATCGGACGCATTCAGGACGGTGTGGCCGCAAGCCGAGACGCCTGGCTGCATGATGTCTCTTAAAGGCTGGCGGGTATTGACGGAACTGCCAGCAAAAAAAAAAAAAAAAAAAAAAAAAAAAAGAAAAATGGATGGAAAAATATCAGTGCAGCAAAGGGTGTTGAAAGTAGCCGGGAACGTGTACAATACTTCAATTATATCTCTTCCAGACAGATAGAGAATATTAAGAGCTACGATAAAGTTACCCAGGAGACGTAAAAGCTTGCAGCAACAGGTATTTCCAGGAGGTCACCCATCCAAGTACTGACCAGGCCCTGCCCCGTTTAAATTCCAAGATCTGATGAGATCGGGCGCGTTCAGGATGGTGTGGCCGCAAGCCGAGATGCCTGGCTGCATGATGTCTCTTAAAGGCTGGCGGGTATTGACGGAACTGCCAGCAAAAAAAAAAAAGAAAAATAGAGGGAAAAATACCAGTGCAGCAAAGGGTGTTGAAAGTAGCCGGGTACGTGTACAATACTTGAATTATATCTCCTCCAGACAGAAAGAGAGTATTAAGAGCTACGATGAAGTTACTCAGGTGACGTAAAAAGCTTGCAGCACCTGGTATTTCTAGGAGGTCTCCCATCCAAGTACTGACCAGGCCCTGCCCCGTTTAGCTTCCGAGATCTGACGAGATCGGGCGCATTCAGGACGGTGTGGCCACAAGCCGAAAGGCCTGGCTGCATGATGTCTCTTAAAGGTTGGCGGGTATTGACGGAACTTCCAGCAAAAAAAAATAAAAAAATAAAAAGAAAAAGAAAAATGGAGGGAAAAATATCAGTGCAGCAAAGGGTGTTGAAAGTAGCTGGGTACGTGTACAATACTTCAAATACATCTCCTCCAGACAGATAGAGAGTATAAAGAGCAACGATAAAGTTACCCAGGAGACGTAAAATCTTGCAGCACTAGGTATTTCCAGGAGGTCTCACAATCAAGTACTGACCAGGTCCTGCCCCGTTTAGCTTCCGAGATCTGACGAGATCGGGCGCATTCAGGACGGTGTGGCCACAAGCCGAGAGGCCTGTTCTGCATGATGTCTCTTAAAGGCTGGCGGGTATTGACGGAACTTCCAGCAAAAAAAAAAAAAAAGAAAAATGGAGGTAAAAATATCAGTGCAGCAAAGGGTGTTGAAAGTAGCCAGGTACGTGTACAATTCTTCAATTATATCTCCTCCAGACTGAAAGAGAGTATTAAGAGCTACGATGAAGTTACCCAGGAGACGTAAAAAGCTTGCAGCACCTGGTATTTCCAGGAGGACACCCATCCAAGTACTGACCAGGCCTTGCCCCGTTTAGCTTCCAAGATCTGACAAGATCGGGCGCGTTCAGGACGGTGTGGCCGCAAGCCGAGATGTCTGGCTGCATGATGTCTCTTAAAGGCTGGCGGGTATTGACGGAATTTCCAGCAAAAAAAAAAAAAAAAAAAAAGAAAAATGGAGGGAAAAATATCAGTTCAGGAAAGGGTGTTTAAAGTAGCCGGGTACGTGTACAATTCTTCAATTATATCTCCTGGAGACAGAAAGAGAGTATTAAGAGCTACGATGAAGTTACCCAGGAGACGTAAAAAGCTTGCAGCACCAGGTATTTCCAGGAGGTCTCCCATCCAAGTACTGACCAGGCCCTGCCCCGTTTAGCTTCCGAGATCTGACGAGATCGGGCGCGTTCAGGATGGTGTGGCCGCAAGCCAAGATGTCTGGCTGCATGATGTCTCTTAAAGGCTGGCGGGTATTGACGGAATTTCCAGCAAAAAAAAAAAAAAAAAAAGAGAAAAATGGAGGGAAAAATATCAGTGCAGCAAAGGGTGTTGACAGTAGCTGGGTACGTGTACAATTCTTCAATTATATCTCCTCCAGACAGATAGAGAGTATTAAGAGCTACGATAAAGTTAACCAGGAGACGTAAAAGCTAGCAGCACCAGGTATTTCCAGGAGGTCTCACATTCATGTACTGACCAGGTCCTGCCCCGTTTAGCTTCCGAGATCTGACGAGATCGGGCGCGTTCAGGATGGTGTGGCCGCAAGCCGAGATGCCTGGCTGCATGATGTCTCTTAAAGGCTGGCGGGTATTGACGGAACTGCCAGCAAAAAAAAAAAAGAAAAATAGAGGGAAATATACCAGTGCAGCAAAGGGTGTTGAAAGTAGCCGGGTACGTGTACAATTCTTCAATTATATCTCCTGGAGACAGAAAGAGAGTATTAAGAGCTACGATGAAGTTACCCAGGAGACGTAAAAAGCTTGCAGCACCTGGTATTTCTAGGAGGTCTCCCATCCAAGTACTGACCAGGCCCTGCCCCGTTTAAATTCCAAGATCTGATGAGATCGGGGGCGTTCAGGACAGTGTGGCTGCAAGCCAAGAGGCCTGGCTGCATGATGTCTCTTAATGGTTGGCGGGTTTTGACGGAACATACAGCAACTAAAAAAAAAGAGAAATGGTGGTAAAAATATCAGTGCAGCAAAGGGTGTTGAAAGTAGCCAGGTACGTGTACAATTCTTCAATTATATCTCCTCCAGACAGAAATAGAGTATTAAGAGCTACGATGAAGTTCCCCAGGAGACGTAAAAAGCTGGCAGCACCTGGTATTTCCAGGAGGTCTCACATTTAAGTACTGACCAGGTCCTGCCCCGTTTAGCTTCCGAGATCTGACAAGATCGAGCGCGTTCAGGACGGTGTGGCCGCAAGCCGAGATGTCTGGCTGCATGATGTCTCTTAAAGGCTGGCGGGTATTGACGGAATTTCCAGCAAAAAAAAAAAAAAAAAAGAGAAAAATGGAGGGAAAAATATCAGTGCAGCAAAGGGTGTTGAAAGTAGCCGGGTACGTGTACAATTCTTCAATTATATCTCCTGGAGACAGAAAGAGAGTATTAAGAGCTACGATGAAGTTACCCAGGAGACGTAAAAAGCTTGCAGCACCTGGTATTTCCAGGAGGTCTCACATTCAAGTACTGACCAGGTCCTGCCCCGTTTAGCTTCCGAGATCTGACGAGATCGGGCGCGTTCAGGACGGTGTGGCCGCAAGCCGAGATGTCTGGCTGCATGATGTCTCTTAAAGGTTGGCGGGTATTGACGGAACTTCCAGCAAAAAAAAAAAAAAAAGAAAAATGGAGGGAAAAATATCAGTGCAGCAATGGGTGTTGAAAGTAGCCGAGAACGTGTACAATACTTCAATTATATCTCCTCCAGACAGATAGAGAGTATTAAGAGCTACGATAAAGTTACCCAGGAGACGTAAAAGCTTGCAGCACCAGGTATTTCCAGGAGGTCTCACATTCAAGTACTGACCAGGTCCTGCCCCGTTTAGCTTCCGAGATCTGACGAGATCGGGCGCGTTCAGGACGGTGTGGCCGCAAGCCGAGATGTCTGGCTGCATGATGTCTCTTAAAGGCTGGCGGGTATTGACGGAACTGCCAGCAAAAAAAAAAAGAAAAATAGAGGGAAATATACCAGTGCAGCAAAGGGTGTTGAAAGTAGCCGGGTACGTGTACAATTCTTCAATTATATCTCCTGGAGACAGAAAGAGAGTATTAAGAGCTACGATGAAGTTACCCAGGAGACGTAAAAAGCTTGCAGCACCTGGTATTTCTAGGATGTCTCCCATCCAAGTACTGAGCAGGCCCTGCCCCGTTTAGCTTCCGAGATCTGACGAGATCGGGCGCATTCAGGACGGTGTGGCCGCAAGCCGAGAGGCCTGGCTGCATGATGTCTCTTAAAGGTTGGCGGGTATTGACGGAACTTCCAGCAAAAAAAAAAAAAAAAAAAGAAAAATGAATGGAAAAATATCAGTGCAGCAAATGGTGTTGACAGTAGCTGGGTGCGTGTACAATACTTCAATTATATCTCCTCCAGACAGATAGAGAGTATTAAGAGCTACGATAAAGTTACCCAGGAGACGTAAAAGCTTGCAGCACCAGGTATTTCTAGGAGGTCTCCCATCCAAGTTCTGACCAGGCCCTGCCCCTTTTAGCTTCCGCGATCTGACGAGATCGGGCGCATTCAGGACGGTGTGGCCACAAGCCGAAAGGCCTGGCTGCATGATGTCTCTTAAAGGTTGGCGGGTATTGACGGAACTTCCAGCAAAAAAAAAAAAAAAAAAATAGAAAAATGGAGGGAAAAATATCAGTGCAGGAAAGGGTGTTGAAAGTAGCCGGGTACGTGTACAATTCTTCAATTATATCTCCTGCAGACTGAAAGAGAGTATTAAGAGCTACGATAAAGTTACCCAGGAGACGTAAAAGCTTGCAGCACCTGGTATTTCCAGGAGGTCTCACATTCAAGTACTGACCAGGTCCTGCCCCGTTTAGCTTCCGAGATCTGACAATATCATGCGCGTTCAGGACGGTGTGGCCGAAAGCCGAGAGGCCCGGCTGCATGATGTCTCTTCAAGGCTGGCGGGTATTGACGGAACTTCCAGCAAAAAAAAAAAAAAAAAAAAAGAAAAATGGAGGGAAAAATATCAGTGCAGCAAAGGCTGTTGAAAGTAGCCGGGTACGTGTACAATTCTTCAATTATATCTCCTGGAGACAGAAAGAGGGTATTAAGAGCTACGATGAAGTTACCCAGGAGACGTAAAAAGTTTGCAGCACCTCGTATTTCCAGAAGGTAACCCATAAGAGTACTGACCAGGCCCTGCCCCGTTTAAATTCCGAGATCTGACGAGATCGGGCGCGTTCAGGACGGTGTGTCCGCAAGCCGAGAGGCCTGGCTGCATGATGTCTCTTAAAGGCTGGCGGGTATTGATGGAACTTCCAGCAAAAAACAAAAGAAAAAAGAAAAATGGAGGGAAAAATATCAGTGCAGCAAAGCGTGTTGAAGGTAGCCGGGTACGTGTACAATTCTTCAATTATATCTCCTCCAGACAGATAGAGAGTATTAAGAGCTACGATAAAGTTACCCAGGAGACGTAAAAGCTTGCAGCACCAGGTATTACCAGGAGGTCTCACATTCAAGTACTGACCAGGTCCTGCCCCGTTTAGCTTCCGAGATCTGACGAGATCGGGCGCGTTCAGGACGGTGTGGCTGCAAGCCGAGATGTCTGGCTGCATGATGTCTCTTAAAGGCTGGCGGGTATTGACGGAACTTCCAGCAAAAAATAAAAAATAAATAAATAGAAAAATGGAGGGAAAAATATCAGTGCAGGACAGGGTTTTGAAAGTAGCCGGGTACGTGTACAATTCTTCAATTATATATTCTCCAGACAGAAAGAGAGTATTAAGAGCTACGATGAAGTTTCCCAGGAGACGTAAAAAGTTGGCAGCACCTGGTATTTCCAGAAGATCTCCCATCCAAGTACTGACCAGGTCCTGCCCCGTTTAGTTTCCGAGATCTTCCGAGATCGGGTTTGTTCAGGACTGTGTGTCCGCAAGCCGAGAGGCCAGGTTGCATGATGTCTCTTAAAGGCTGGCGGATATTGACGGAACTTCCAGAAAAAATAATAAAGAAAAAGAAAAATGGAGGGAAAAATATCAGTGCAGCAATGGGTGTTGAAAGTAGCCGGGTACGTGTACAATACTTCAATTATATCTCCTCCAGACAGAAAGAGAGTATTAAGAGCTACGATAAACTTACCCAGCAGACGTAAAAAGCTTGCAGCACCTGGTATTTCCAGGAGGTCTCCCATCCAAGTACTGACCAGGCCCTGCCCCACTCAGTTTCCGAGATCTTACGAGATCGGGCGCGTTCAGGACGGTGTGGCCGCAAGCCGAGAGTCCTGGCTGCATGATGTCTCTCAAAGGCTGGAGGGTATTGACGGAACTTCCAGCCAAAAAAAAAAAAAAAAAGAAAAAAGAAAAACGGAGGGAAAAATATCAGTGCAGCAAAGGGTGTTGAAAGTAGCCGGGTACGTGTACAATTCTTCAAATATATCTCCTCCAGACAGAAAGAGAGAATTAAGAGCTACGATGAAGTTACCCAGGAGACGTAAAAAGTTTGCAGCACCTCGTATTTCCAGGAGGTCACCCATCCAAACACTGACCAGGCCCTGCCACGTTTAGCTTCCCAGATCTGACGAGAACGGGCGCGTTCAGGACGGTGTGGCCAGAAGCCAAGACGCCTGGCTGCATGATGTCTCTTAAAGGCTGGCGGGTATTGACGGAACTGCCAGAAAAAAAAAAAAAGAAAAAGAAAAATAGAGGGAAAAATATCAGTGCAGCAATGGGTGTTGAAAGTAGCCGGGTACGTGTACAATACTTCAATTATATCTCCTCCAGACAGAAAGAGAGTATTAAGAGCGACGATAAACTTACCCAGCAGACGTAAAAAGCTTGCAGCACCTGGTATTTCCAGGAGGTCTCCCATCCAAGTACTGACCAGGCCCTGCCCCATTCAGTTTCCGAGATCTTACGAGATCGGACGCATTCAGGACGGTGTGGCCGCAAGCCGAGACGCCTGGCTGCATGATGTCTCTTAAAGGCTGGCGGGTATTGACGGAACTGCCAGCAAAAAAAAAAAAAAAAAAAAAAAAAAGAAAAATGGATGGAAAAATATCAGTGCAGCAAAGGGTGTTGAAAGTAGCCGGGAACGTGTACAATACTTCAATTATATCTCTTCCAGACAGATAGAGAATATTAAGAGCTACGATAAAGTTACCCAGGAGACGTAAAAGCTTGCAGCAACAGGTATTTCCAGGAGGTCACCCATCCAAGTACTGACCAGGCCCTGCCCCGTTTAAATTCCAAGATCTGATGAGATCGGGCGCGTTCAGGATGGTGTGGCTGCAAGCCAAGATGCCTGGCTGCATGATGTCTCTTAAAGGCTGGCGGGTATTGACGGAACTGCCAGCAAAAAAAAAAAAGAAAAATAGAGGGAAAAATACCAGTGCAGCAAAGGGTGTTGAAAGTAGCCGGGTACGTGTACAATACTTGAATTATATCTCCTCCAGACAGAAAGAGAGTATTAAGAGCTACGATGAAGTTACTCAGGTGACGTAAAAAGCTTGCAGCACCTGGTATTTCTAGGAGGTCTCCCATCCAAGTACTGACCAGGCCCTGCCCCGTTTAGCTTCCGAGATCTGACGAGATCGGGCGCATTCAGGACGGTGTGGCCACAAGCCGAAAGGCCTGGCTGCATGATGTCTCTTAAAGGTTGGCGGGTATTGACGGAACTTCCAGCAAAAAAAAATAAAAAAATAAAAAGAAAAAGAAAAATGGAGGGAAAAATATCAGTGCAGCAAAGGGTGTTGAAAGTAGCTGGGTACGTGTACAATACTTCAAATACATCTCCTCCAGACAGATAGAGAGTATAAAGAGCAACGATAAAGTTACCCAGGAGACGTAAAATCTTGCAGCACTAGGTATTTCCAGGAGGTCTCACAATCAAGTACTGACCAGGTCCTGCCCCGTTTAGCTTCCGAGATCTGACGAGATCGGGCGCATTCAGGACGGTGTGGCCACAAGCCGAGAGGCCTGTTCTGCATGATGTCTCTTAAAGGTTGGCGGGTATTGACGGAACTTCCAGCAAAAAAAAAAAAAAAGAAAAATGGATGGAAAAATATCAGTGCAGCAAAGGGTGTTGACAGTAGCTGGGTACGTGTACAATACTTCAATTATATCTCTTCCAGACAGATAGAGAGTATTAAGAGCTACGATAAAGTTACCCAGGAGACGTAAAAGCTTGCAGCACCAGGTATTTCCAGGAGGTCTCACATTCAAGTACTGACCAGGTCCTGCCCCGTTTAGCTTCCGAGATCTGACGAGATCGGGCGCGTTCAGGATGGTGTGGCCGCAAGCCGAGACGCCTGGCTGCATGATGTCTCTTTAAGGCTGGCGGGTTTTGACGGAACATACAGCAACTAAAAAAAAAGAGAAATGGTGGTAAAAATATCAGTGCAGCAAAGGGTGTTGAAAGTAGCCAGGTACGTGTACAATTCTTCAATTATATCTCCTCCAGACAGAAATAGAGTATTAAGAGCTACGATGAAGTTCCCCAGGAGACGTAAAAAGCTGGCAGCACCTGGTATTTCCAGGAGGTCTCACATTTAAGTACTGACCAGGTCCT
Organism: Amia ocellicauda; assembly: GCF_036373705.1. NCBI lineage: Eukaryota > Metazoa > Chordata > Actinopteri > Amiiformes > Amiidae > Amia > Amia ocellicauda. Next base: position 1,221,476 of record NW_027102865.1, read on the forward strand.
GCCCCGTTTAGCTTCCGAGATCTGACAAGATCGAGCGCGTTCAGGACGGTGTGGCCGCAAGCCGAGATGTCTGGCTGCATGATGTCTCTTAAAGGCTGGCGGGTATTGACGGAATTTCCAGCAAAAAAAAAAAAAAAAAAGAGAAAAATGGAGGGAAAAATATCAGTGCAGCAAAGGGTGTTGAAAGTAGCCGGGTACGTGTACAATTCTTCAATTATATCTCCTGGAGACAGAAAGAGAGTATTAAGAGCTACGATGAAGTTACCCAGGAGACGTAAAAAGCTTGCAGCACCTGGTATTTCCAGGAGGTCTCACATTCAAGTACTGACCAGGTCCTGCCCCGTTTAGCTTCCGAGATCTGACGAGATCGGGCGCGTTCAGGACGGTGTGGCCGCAAGCCGAGATGTCTGGCTGCATGATGTCTCTTAAAGGTTGGCGGGTATTGACGGAACTTCCAGCAAAAAAAAAAAAAAAGAAAAATGGAGGGAAAAATATCAGTGCAGCAATGGGTGTTGAAAGTAGCCGAGAACGTGTACAATACTTCAATTATATCTCCTCCAGACAGATAGAGAGTATTAAGAGCTACGATAAAGTTACCCAGGAGACGTAAAAGCTTGCAGCACCAGGTATTTCCAGGAGGTCTCACATTCAAGTACTGACCAGGTCCTGCCCCGTTTAGCTTCCGAGATCTGACGAGATCGGGCGCGTTCAGGACGGTGTGGCCGCAAGCCGAGATGTCTGGCTGCATGATGTCTCTTAAAGGCTGGCGGGTATTGACGGAACTGCCAGCAAAAAAAAAAAGAAAAATAGAGGGAAATATACCAGTGCAGCAAAGGGTGTTGAAAGTAGCCGGGTACGTGTACAATTCTTCAATTATATCTCCTGGAGACAGAAAGAGAGTATTAAGAGCTACGATGAAGTTACCCAGGAGACGTAAAAAGCTTGCAGCACCTGGTATTTCTAGGATGTCTCCCATCCAAGTACTGAGCAGGCCCTGCCCCGTTTAGCTTCCGAGATCTGACGAGATCGGGCGCATTCAGGACGGTGTGGCCGCAAGCCGAGAGGCCTGGCTGCATGATGTCTCTTAAAGGTTGGCGGGTATTGACGGAACTTCCAGCAAAAAAAAAAAAAAAAAAGAAAAATGAATGGAAAAATATCAGTGCAGCAAATGGTGTTGACAGTAGCTGGGTGCGTGTACAATACTTCAATTATATCTCCTCCAGACAGATAGAGAGTATTAAGAGCTACGATAAAGTTACCCAGGAGACGTAAAAGCTTGCAGCACCAGGTATTTCTAGGAGGTCTCCCATCCAAGTTCTGACCAGGCCCTGCCCCTTTTAGCTTCCGCGATCTGACGAGATCGGGCGCATTCAGGACGGTGTGGCCACAAGCCGAAAGGCCTGGCTGCATGATGTCTCTTAAAGGTTGGCGGGTATTGACGGAACTTCCAGCAAAAAAAAAAAAAAAAAAATAGAAAAATGGAGGGAAAAATATCAGTGCAGGAAAGGGTGTTGAAAGTAGCCGGGTACGTGTACAATTCTTCAATTATATCTCCTGCAGACTGAAAGAGAGTATTAAGAGCTACGATAAAGTTACCCAGGAGACGTAAAAGCTTGCAGCACCTGGTATTTCCAGGAGGTCTCACATTCAAGTACTGACCAGGTCCTGCCCCGTTTAGCTTCCGAGATCTGACAATATCATGCGCGTTCAGGACGGTGTGGCCGAAAGCCGAGAGGCCCGGCTGCATGATGTCTCTTCAAGGCTGGCGGGTATTGACGGAACTTCCAGCAAAAAAAAAAAAAAAAAAAAAGAAAAATGGAGGGAAAAATATCAGTGCAGCAAAGGCTGTTGAAAGTAGCCGGGTACGTGTACAATTCTTCAATTATATCTCCTGGAGACAGAAAGAGGGTATTAAGAGCTACGATGAAGTTACCCAGGAGACGTAAAAAGTTTGCAGCACCTCGTATTTCCAGAAGGTAACCCATAAGAGTACTGACCAGGCCCTGCCCCGTTTAAATTCCGAGATCTGACGAGATCGGGCGCGTTCAGGACGGTGTGTCCGCAAGCCGAGAGGCCTGGCTGCATGATGTCTCTTAAAGGCTGGCGGGTATTGATGGAACTTCCAGCAAAAAACAAAAGAAAAAAGAAAAATGGAGGGAAAAATATCAGTGCAGCAAAGCGTGTTGAAGGTAGCCGGGTACGTGTACAATTCTTCAATTATATCTCCTCCAGACAGATAGAGAGTATTAAGAGCTACGATAAAGTTACCCAGGAGACGTAAAAGCTTGCAGCACCAGGTATTACCAGGAGGTCTCACATTCAAGTACTGACCAGGTCCTGCCCCGTTTAGCTTCCGAGATCTGACGAGATCGGGCGCGTTCAGGACGGTGTGGCTGCAAGCCGAGATGTCTGGCTGCATGATGTCTCTTAAAGGCTGGCGGGTATTGACGGAACTTCCAGCAAAAAATAAAAAATAAATAAATAGAAAAATGGAGGGAAAAATATCAGTGCAGGACAGGGTTTTGAAAGTAGCCGGGTACGTGTACAATTCTTCAATTATATATTCTCCAGACAGAAAGAGAGTATTAAGAGCTACGATGAAGTTTCCCAGGAGACGTAAAAAGTTGGCAGCACCTGGTATTTCCAGAAGATCTCCCATCCAAGTACTGACCAGGTCCTGCCCCGTTTAGTTTCCGAGATCTTCCGAGATCGGGTTTGTTCAGGACTGTGTGTCCGCAAGCCGAGAGGCCAGGTTGCATGATGTCTCTTAAAGGCTGGCGGATATTGACGGAACTTCCAGAAAAAATAATAAAGAAAAAGAAAAATGGAGGGAAAAATATCAGTGCAGCAATGGGTGTTGAAAGTAGCCGGGTACGTGTACAATACTTCAATTATATCTCCTCCAGACAGAAAGAGAGTATTAAGAGCTACGATAAACTTACCCAGCAGACGTAAAAAGCTTGCAGCACCTGGTATTTCCAGGAGGTCTCCCATCCAAGTACTGACCAGGCCCTGCCCCACTCAGTTTCCGAGATCTTACGAGATCGGGCGCGTTCAGGACGGTGTGGCCGCAAGCCGAGATGCCTGGCTGCATGATGTCTCTTAAAGGCTGGCGGGTATTGACGGAACTGCCAGCAAAAAAAAAAGAGAAATGGAGGGAGAAATACCAGTGCAGCAAAGGGTGTTGAAAGTAGCCGTGTACGTGTACAATACTTCAATTATATCTCCTCCAGACAGAAAGAGAGTACTAAGAGCTACGATGAAGTTACCCAGGAGACAAAAAAGCTTGCAGCACCAGGTATTTCCAGGAGGTCACCCATCCAAGTACTGACCAGGCCCTGCCCCTTTTTACCTTCCGAGATCTGACGAGATCGGGCGCGTTCAGGATGGTGTGGCCGCAAGCCAAGAGGCCTGGCTGCATGATGTCTCTTAAAGGCTGGTGGGTATTGACGGAACTTCCAGCAAAAAAAAAAAAAAAAAAAAGAAAAATGGAGGGAAAAATATCAGTGCAGCAAAGGCTGTTGAAAGTAGCCGGCTACGTGTACAATTCTTCAATAATATCTCCTCCAGACTGAAAGAGAGTATTAAGAGCTACGATGAAGTTACCCAGGAGACGTAAAAAGCTTGCAGCACCTGGTATTTCCAGGAGGTCACCCAACGAAGTACTGACCAGACCCTGCCCCGTTTAGCTTCCGAGATCTGACGAGATCGGGGGCGTTCAGGACGGTGTGGCCGGAAGCCGAGAGGCCTGGCTGCATGATGTCTCTTAAAGGTTGGCGGGTATTGACGGAACTTCCAGCAAAAAAAAAAAAAAAAAAAAAAAAAAGAAAAATAGAGGGAAATATACCAGTACAGCACAGGGTGTTGAAAGTAGCCGGGTACGTGTACAATTCTTCAATTATATCTCCTGGAGACAGAAAGAGAGTATTAAGAGCTACGATGAAGTTACCCAGGAGACGTAAAAAGCTTGCAGCACCTGGCATTTCCAGGAGGTCAGCCATCCAAGTACTGACCAGGCCCTGCCCCGTTTAAATTCCAAGATCTGATGAGATCGGGGGCGTTCAGGACGGTGTGGCTGCAAGCCAAGAGGCCGGGCTGCATGATGTCTCTTAATGGTTGGCGGGTTTTGTCGGAACATCCAGCAAAAAAAAAAAGAGAAATGGAGGGAGAAATACCAGTGCAGCAAAGGGTGTTGACAGTAGCCGGGTACGTGTACAATTCTTCAATTATATCTCCTGCAGACAGAAAGAGCGTATTAAGAGCTACGATGAAGTTACCCAGGAGAAGTAAAAAGCTTGCAGCACTTGATATTTCTAGGAGGTCAGCCATCCAAGTACTGACCAGGCCCTGCCCCGTTTAGCTTCCGAGATCTTACGAGATCGGGCGCATTCAGGACGGTGTGGCCACAAGCCGAGAGGCCTGGCTGCATGATGTCTCTTAAAGGTTGGCGGGTATTGACGGAACTTCCAGCAAAAAAAAAAAAAAAAGAAAAATGGATGGAATAATATCAGTGCAGCAAAGGATGTTGACAGTAGCTGGGTACGTGTACAATACTTCAATTATATCTCCTCCAGACAGATAGAGAGTATTAAGAGCTACGATAAAGTTACCCAGGAGACGTAAAAGCTTGCAGCACCAGGTATTTCCAGGAGGTCTCACATTCATGTACTGACCAGGTCCTGCCCCGTTTAGCTTCCGAGATCTGACGAGATCGGGCGCGTTCAGGATGGTGTGGCCGCAAGCCGAGATGCCTGGCTGCATGATGTCTCTTAAAGGCTGGCGGATATTGACGGAACTTCCAGCAAAAAAATAAAATAAAAAGAAAAATAGAGGGAAATATACCAGTGCAGCACAGGGTGTTGAAAGTAGCCGGGTACGTGTACAATTCTTCAATTATATCTCCTGGAGACAGAAAGAGAGTATTAAGAGCTACGATGAAGTTACCCAGGAGACGTAAAAAGCTTGCAGCACCTGGTATTTCTAGGAGGTCTCCCATCCAAGTACTGACCAAGCCCTGCCCCGTTTAGCTTCCGAGATCTGACGAGATCGGGCGCATTCAGGACGGTGTGGCCGCAAGCCGAGAGGCCTGGCTGCATGATGTCTCTTAAAGGTTGGCGGGTATTGACGGAACTTCCAGCAAAAAAAAAAAAAAAAAGAAAAATGGATGGAAAAATATCAGTGCAGCAAAGGGTGTTGACAGTAGCTGGGTACGTGTACAATTCTTCAAATATATCTCCTCCAGACAGATAGAGAGTATTAAGAGCTACGATAAAGTTACCCAGGAGACGTAAAAGCTTGCAGCACCAGGTATTTCCAGGAGGTCTCACATTCATGTACCGACCAGGTCCTGCCCCGTTTAGCTTCCGAGATCTGACGAGATCGGGCGCGTTCAGGATGGTGTGGCCGCAAGCCGAGATGCCTGGCTGCATGATGTCTCTTAAAGGCTGGCGGGTATTGACGGAACTGCCAGCAAAAAAAAAAAGAAAAATAGAGGGAAATATACCAGTGCATCAAAGGGTGTTGAAAGTAGCCTAGTACGTGTACAATTCTTCAATTATATCTCCTCCAGACAGAAAGAGAGTATTAAGAGCTACGATGAAGTTACCCAGGAGACGTAAAAGGCTTGCAGCACCTGGTATTTCTCGGAGGCCTCCCATCCAAGTACTGACCAGGCCCTGCCCCGTTTAGCTTCCGAGATCTGACGAGATCTGGCGCATTCAGGACGGTGTGGCCGCAAGCCGAGAGGCCTGGCTGCATGATGTCTCTTAAAGGTTGGCGGGTATTGACGGAACTTCCAGCAAAAAAAAAAAAAAAAAAAGAAAAATGGATGGAAAAATATCAGTGCAGCAAAGGGTGTTGACAGTAGCTGGATACGTGTACAATACTTCAATTATATCTCCTCCAGACAGAAAGAGAGTATTAAGAGCTACGATAAAGTTACCCAGGAGACGTAAAAAGCTTGCAACACCTGGTATTTCCAGGAGGTCTCCCATCCAAGTACTGACCAGGCCCTGCCCCGTTTAGCTTCCGAGATCTGACGAGATCGGGCGCGTTCAGGATGGTGTGGCCGCAAGCCGAGATGCCTGGCTGCATGATGTCTCTTAAAGGCTGGCGGATATTGACGGAACTTCCAGCAAAAAAATAAAATAAAAAGAAAAATAGAGGGAAATATAGCAGTGCAGCACAGGGTGTTGAAAGTAGCCGGGTACGTGTACAATTCTTCAATTATATCTCCTGGAGACAGAAAGAGAGTATTAAGAGCTACGATGAAGTTACCCAGGAGACGTAAAAAGCTTGCAGCACCTGGTATTTCTAGGAGGTCTCCCATCCAAGTACTGACCAAGCCCTGCCCCGTTTAGCTTCCGAGATCTGACGAGATCGGGCGCATTCAGGACGGTGTGGCCGCAAGCCGAGAGGCCTGGCTGCATGATGTCTCTTAAAGGTTGGCGGGTATTGACGGAACTTCCAGCAAAAAAAAAAAAAAAAAGAAAAATGGATGGAAAAATATCAGTGCAGCAAAGGGTGTTGACAGTAGCTGGGTACGTGTACAATACTTCAAATATATCTCCTCCAGACAGATAGAGAGTATTAAGAGCTACGATAAAGTTACCCAGGAGACGTAAAAGCTTGCAGCACCAGGTATTTCCAGGAGGTCTCACATTCATGTACCGACCAGGTCCTGCCCCGTTTAGCTTCCGAGATCTGACGAGATCGGGCGCGTTCAGGATGGTGTGGCCGCAAGCCGAGATGCCTGGCTGCATGATGTCTCTTAAAGGCTGGCGGGTATTGACGGAACTGCCAGCAAAAAAAAAAAGAAAAATAGAGGGAAATATACCAGTGCAGCAAAGGGTGTTGAAAGTAGCCTAGTACGTGTACAATTCTTCAATTATATCTCCTCCAGACAGAAAGAGAGTATTAAGAGCTACGATGAAGTTACCCAGGAGACGTAAAAGGCTTGCAGCACCTGGTATTTCTCGGAGGTCTCCCATCCAAGTACTGACCAGGCCCTGCCCCGTTTAGCTTCCGAGATCTGACGAGATCTGGCGCATTCAGGACGGTGTGGCCGCAAGCCAAGAGGCCTGGCTGCATGATGTCTCTTAAAGGTTGGCGGGTATTGACGGAACTTCCAGCAAAAAAAAAAAAAAAAAAGAAAAATGGATGGAAAAATATCAGTGCAGCAAAGGGTGTTGACAGTAGCTGGATACGTGTACAATACTTCAATTATATCTCCTCCAGACAGAAAGAGAGTATTAAGAGCTACGATAAACTTACCCAGCAGACGTAAAAAGCTTGCAACACCTGGTATTTCCAGGAGGTCTCCCATCCAAGTACTGACCAGGCCCTGCCCCGTTTAGCTTCCGAGATCTGACGAGATCAGGCACATTCAGGACGGTGTGGCCACAAGCCAAGATGCCTGGCTGCATGATGTCTCTTAAAGGCTGGCGGGTATCGACGGAACTACCAGCAAAAAAAAAAAAGAAAAATAGTGGGAAAAATACCAGTGCAGCAAAGGGTGTTGAAAGTAGCCGGGTACGTGTACAATTCTTCAATTATATCTCCTCCAGACAGAAAGAGAGTATTAAGAGCTACGATGAAGTTACCCAGGAGACGTAAATTGCTGGCAGCACCTGGCATTTCCAGGAGGTCACCCATCCAAGTACTGACCAGGCCCTGCCCCGTTTAAATTCCAAGATCTGATGAGATCGGGGGCGTTCAGGACTGTGTGTCCGCAAACTGAGAGGCCTGGTTGCATGATGTCTCTTAAAGGCTGGCGGGTATTGACGGAACTTCCAGCAAAAAAAAAAAAAAAAAAAAATGGAATATGGAGGGAAAAATATCAGTGCAGCAAAGGCTGTTGAAAGTAGCCGGGTACGTGTACAATACTTCAATTATATCTCCTCCAGACAGATAGAGAGTATTAAGAGCTACGATGAAGTTTCCCAGGAGACGTAAAAAGCTTGCAGCACCAGGTATTTCCAGGAGGTCTCCCATCCAAGTACTGACGAGGCCCTGCCCCGTTTAGCTTCCGAGATCTGACGAGATCGGGCGTCTTCAGGACGGTGTGGCCTCAAGCCAAGAGGCCTGGCTGCATGATGTCTCTTAAAGGCTGGAGGGTATTGATGGAACTTCCAGCAAGAAACAAAAGAAAAAAGAAAAATGGAGGGAAAAATATCAGTGCAGCAAAGCGTGTTGAAGGTAGCCGGGTACGTGTACAATTCTTCAATTATATCTCCTGGAGACAAAAAGAGAGTATTAAGAGCTACGATGAAGTTACCCAGGAGACGTAAAAAGCTTGCAGCACCTGGTATTTCTAGGAGGTCTCCCATCCAAGTACTGACCAGGCCCTGCCCCGTTTAGCATCCGAGATCTGACGAGATCGGGCGCATTTAGGAAGGTGTGGCCACAAGCCGAAAGGCTTGGCTGCATGATGTCTCTTAAAGGTTGGCGGGTATTGACGGAATTTCCAGCAAAAAAAAAAAAAAAAAAATAGAAAAATGGAGGGAAAAATATCAGTGCAGGAAAGGGTGTTGAAAGTAGCCGGGTACGTGTACAATTCTTCAATTATATCTCCTGGAGACAGAAAGAGAGTATTAAGAGCTACGATGAAGTTACCCAGGAGACGAAAAAGCTAGCAGCACCTGGTATTTCCAGGAGGTCACCCATCCAAGTACTGACCAGTACCTGCCCCGTTTTGCTTCCGAGATCTGACGAGATCGGGCGTGTTCAGGACGGTGTGGCCTCAAGCCAAGAGGCCTGGCTGCATGATGTCTCTTAAAGGCTGGAGGGTATTGACGGAACTTCCAGCAAAATAAAAAAGAAAAAAGAAAAATGGAGGGAAAAATATCAGTGCAGCAAAGGGTGTTGACAGTAGCTGGGTACGTGTACAATACTTCAAATATATCTCCTCCAGACAGATAGAGAGTATTAAGAGCTACGATAAAGTTACCCAGGAGACGTAAAAGCTTGCAGCACCAGGTATTTCCAGGAGGTCTCACATTCATGTACCGACCAGGTCCTGCCCCGTTTAGCTTCCGAGATCTGACGAGATCGGGCGCGTTCAGGATGGTGTGGCCGCAAGCCGAGATGCCTGGCTGCATGATGTCTCTTAAAGGCTGGCGGGTATTGACGGAACTGCCAGCAAAAAAAAAAAGAAAAATAGAGGGAAATATACCAGTGCAGCAAAGGGTGTTGAAAGTAGCCTAGTACGTGTACAATTCTTCAATTATATCTCCTCCAGACAGAAAGAGAGTATTAAGAGCTACGATGAAGTTACCCAGGAGACGTAAAAGGCTTGCAGCACCTGGTATTTCTCGGAGGTCTCCCATCCAAGTACTGACCAGGCCCTGCCCCGTTTAGCTTCCGAGATCTGACGAGATCGGGCGCATTCAGGACGGTGTGGCCGCAAGCCGAGAAGCCTGGCTGCATGATGTCTCTTAAAGGCTGACGGGTATTGACGGAACTTCCAGCAAAAAAAAAATGGATAAAGAAAAATGGAGGGAAAAATATCAGTGCAGCAATGGGTGTTGAAAGTAGCCGGGTACGTGTACAATACTTCAATTATATCTCCTCCAGACAGAAAGAGAGTATTAAGAGCTACGATGAACTCACCTAAAGGATTATTAGGAACACCATACTAATACTGTGTTTGACCCCCTTTCGCCTTCAGAACTGCTTTAATTCTACGTGGCATTGCTTCAACAAGGTGCTGAAAGCATTCTTTAGAAATGTTGGCCCATATTGATAGGATAGCATCTTGCAGTTGATGGAGATTTGTGGGATGCACATCCAGGGCACGAAGCTCCCGTTCCACCACATCCCAAAGATGCTCTATTGGGTTGAGATCTGGTGACTGTGGGGGCCAGTTTAGTACAGTGAACTCATTGTCATGTTCATGAAACCAATTTGAAATGATTCGACCTTTGTGACATGGTGCATTATCCTGCTGGAATTGGTACTAAGGGGCCTAAAGTGTGCCAAGAAGACATCCCCCACACCATTACACCATCACCACCAGCCTGCACAGTGGTAACAAGACATGATGGATCCATGTTCTCATTCTGTTTACGCCAAATTCTGACTCTACCATCTGAATGTCTCACCTCTTTTTCCTATTTGTAGTGGAGATGAGTGGTACCCGGTGGGGTCTTCTGCTGTTGTAGCCCATCCGCCTCAAGGTTGTACGTGTTGTGGTTTCACAAATGCTTTGCTGCATACCTCGTTTGTAACGAGTGGTTATTTCAGTCAAAGTTGCTCTTCTATCAGCTTGAATCAGTCGTCCCATTCTCCTCTGACCTCTAGCATCAACAAGGCATTTTCGCCCACAGGACTGCCGCATACTGGATGTTTTTCCCTTTTCACACCATTCTTTGTAAACCCTAGAAATGGTTGTGCGTGAAAATCCCAGTAACTGAGCAGATTGTGAAATACTCAGACCGGCCCGTCTGGCACCAACAACCATGCCACGCTCAAAATTGCTTAAATCACCTTTCATTCCCATTCAGACATTCAGTTTGGAGTTCAGGAGATTGTCTTGACCAGGACCACACCCCTAAATGCATTGAAGCAACTGCCATGTGATTGGTTGATTAGATAATTGCATTAATGAGAAATTGAACAGGTGTTCCTAATAATCCTTTAGGTGAGTGTATATGTATGTATGTGTATGTATGTCCAATTGCTTTGACAATACAAATGAAATGAATTGAGAGAGAGAGAGAGAGAGAGAGAGAGGAATATGAGCTCCTAAAAAACATTTGTTTTTATACATAAGCGGATTTAATTTGTGATTTACAAATGAATATATAGCACTATAAACATACACAGAAGACATGGAATAGAAATTCAGAAGAAAAAGTATTCAAAAAATAATAATTTTAAGAGAAACACAAAAAGAAGAAAGCAGAGAGACAGTTCAGGAAGAAAAGTCAGAAAAGAAAAGCTGAAGACAAGAATTGGAGGTAAGAGACAAATAATTAAACAAAAAAATATGTATTAATAAAATAAATAAGCATTCTCAGTAGTTGACTCAGCCAATGAAAATGCAGAGCTCCGATTTGAATAGAGTGACAGTAGGAGAGAGCCCAACTGCCACTGAGACTGATAGAAATCTATCGAACAGCAGTCTGACTGCAGAGCTGCCTTTTGAAATCCGATACCCTGAAGACATTCGCTCTGCACAGGCTAAGAAGGACTACAAACAAGCTGTGATGAGAGCATCTCCTGAGACCCTCATCCTAGACTACACCGGTAAAGGAGAAAACAGGGTCAAGAACAATCTACTGTTCTACACTCAGTACCCCACCGCCTTTCACAAAACCCTGTGCCAGACATACCCCAATAACAACAAGAGGGGCATTAGCAGAGGCAGGCAGATCTCAGTGCTGGTAGAGAAAGACACAGACAGTGTGATGCTCACTTTTAATGTATACCACAACGGGACCATCATGGTGCAGGGCAGCGAGAGCAGCCTGGACCAATTAGCTCTCGGCTTCCACACCTCAAAGCAGCAGACTGAGGTAGAGAAACAAGAGCCAGAGCCGGCCACCCTGCAGTCTGCCCCCAGCCACACGGAGCCAGACAGTGCCCCATCTCCCACAGACTGCCCCCCTGTCTCCCCAAAACTCTCCAGCAACATTAAAACACTAAAGGAATGCCTATCAGTGCTGGAGCTGGAGTTTGCGGAGTTCAGGGAGCAGACCTTGAGCACCCTGGCCCAGACCTCCTTGTGTGATCAGCTCCGGGATGAGATGCACAGACTAAAGATGCAGCACAAGGCTGAGATCCATGAGCTGAGAGCAGCAGTGAGAGACCTGGAGGAGCAGAGCCAAACCCTGAGGACGGAGCTGCGCAGAGCGAGGGAGGAGCTGACCTGGACACCCCAGCACAGCTAGCTGAGGAGCCTGCAGAGCCAGCTGGAGGAGCTAAGAGAGGAGCTACACATCACTGGAGCACAGAGACTGCACTGCACTGACCCCACAACACCTCCAACCCCTGACGCACCCACTGATCCACCCACACTCCCCACCACTCCTGACACACCCACTATCACCAGACCTGCCACTAATACACAACCCCCTGAAACGCCACTCCCCCAAAACACACCCGCTGCCCCCACCACTCCCGACGCAAACCCGGAGTGGCAGGTCAACGCAGAGGTGGTCATTCTGAGCGAATCCAATGGGAAGATCCTGGTTGAGAGGCGCCTCTTCCCTGGGCGAAAAGTGAAAAAGCTTTGGTGCTCCACAGCACAGAGAGCCCTGGAGCTGCTCTCCAAGAGGAGGCTTTGCCAAGTCAAACACATCCTCATCCACACCGGCACTAACGACCTGAGTGCCCGCAGGGGCGATGTGGCCTCAGCCCTGAGACAGGTAGCAACGAAAGCCACAGAGGAATTCCCAACTGCCAAAATTTCCATCTCCACACTGCTGCCCCGCACAGACGTGCCCCTGCACATCATCCAGGCCATCAACGCAGAAGTGTCCCGAAGATGTGCCCTCCTCCCCAACGTCCACCTGGCACACCACTGAGACATCCAGCCACATCACCTGTATGACCACGTCCACCTCAACAAGACGGGTGTGAGGATCATCTCAAAGGTCCTCAAGGACACAACCCTGGGCCGAAACCCCACACACCCCCACCTCGAGACCAGGAGCAAACCCCCCAGCCCCCGGCCACATCCCCAGCCACCGGCTCCACCCCAGCCCCAGCCCCTGAGACCCCGCGGCCCCATTCCCCACCCCCCCATCCCCAGAGGGCCCGTCCAGCACAGCAGAGCGGACAGCCGGGGACCAGCACAGCAACACAGCCACGCAGAAGCGGCTTCCAGAGCCTGGAGGCCCGATGCTGCCCAGCTGGCCCAGATAAGGCAACTCCTCAGTGTCATCTGTACCACACTGCTGAGTTAACTGAGCCTCAACACACATATATATGGTTGTGGAGATGGAGAGTAAGAAAAAATGTGATTTAATTATTCTGATATTTTGATGCAAAGATAAAATCTTTGTGTGATTATTATGTATATCCATATATAATTATTAATAGTAATATAATATCAGTTGTAGACCACAAATTAAACTTTCTTATGTAGAAGAGACAAGTATAATAAAATATATTAACATGTCCTTTAAAATAAGCAGTTGGAATATGCAGGGTTTACGCTCCTCAACTTTTGGAATGAAGAGCACAGGCCCTGAACTGATCAACACTGTAAATAGTTCAGATGTTTTCATTCTTGTAGAGACTTGGTGCTGTGCAGATATGTCTATACACTGGATGGATACAATGGATACAGGGAGCTGATTGTGCCCTCCTATAAAAAACCCAAAGTCAGGTGTGGCAGGGCCTCGTGGGGGATTATCGTGTGGTACAGGGAGGAGCTCCGAGCAGCCCTATGCCCAGTACAGAGAGGAGACACACACCTGTGGATGAAAATCAGAAAAGACACCCTACAAAATAACACAGATATATACCTATGTGCAATTTATATGCCACCCGCAGACTCCCCCTACTATAATGAGGAAGGCTTTCATGAGCTTCAAAACGAAATCTGCCACTTCCAGACCCTGGGCTCTGTACTGCTGTGTGGCGATCTCAATGCCAGGACTGGCAGAGAGATGGACTACATCAATACAGAGGGGAACACACACCTGTTCGGAGACTCCCCGCTGTGCCACACACACACCTCCACACTGACACAGCCACGACAGCGTGGTAAACAAGAGCAGGAAGCAGGTAGTGCGCCTATGTAAAAGCCTGGGTCTATATATCATCAATGGCAGGACCAGGGGGTACTCTCTGGGGAGATTCACATACTGCTCGGCTCTGGGCAGCAGTGTGGTGGACTACGCCATAACTGACCTGGACCCACAAGCCAACAATGCGTTTATAGTCAGACAACAATCTCCACTATCAGACCACAGCCAAATAACACTTTACCTAAAAAGATCAGCGCAGCCACAAGTCAGAGCCAAACTTCCCACAAAACTGGTCTCCCTGCCACCCAGTTAGAGATGGTCAGAGCCCAGCACAGAGAACTACACAAGAGCCCTGAATAGTGATGAGATTGAAAACATGTTAGACAGATATCAATCCTCACACTATCAAATAAACCAAAACGGAATAAACTCAGCCACCAAAACACTGAATGAAATATTTGAGAGACTGGCTTTAAAATCAAACATTAAAACAATTAAAAACCAAAATATGAAATCGTCTAAAAGAAAAAAAGAACAGTGGTGTGACCAGGAGTGTGAAACTTCTAGGAAACACCTGAGACATCTCTCCAACACTAAACACAGAGAGCCCGACAACCAGGAGGCTCGCCTCAGCTACTGCCAGGCCCTGCGGCACTACAAGCAACTCCTCAGTAAGAAAAAAGACCACTATATGGGCAGAATAAATACCCCAAAAACAAAAAATGAAATACCAATTCAAAATGGAGAAATCTGGAAAACACACTTTGAAAAACTTTACCAAAATGTTGAAAACAATCCAAAGCCAGAACAGGTTAAAATATTAAAAAACCTAAATAAATTGGAAGAAATCATTAAGAATAACCAAAATCCCTTAGATAACCCATTTACAATACAGGAACTAAAACATCAACTCAAAATCCTCAAACCCAGGAAAGCCAGCGGCCCCGACAGCATCAGCCCTGAGATGCTGAAGCACAGCAGCCCGCAGCTGCAGGAGGCTCTGCTCAAACTCTTTAACCTGGTGCTGAGAGCCGGGTGTTTCCCTGAGGTCGGGAATCAAGGATTGATCACCCCGATTTTTAAAAGTGGAGACAAATTAGACCCCAATAACTACTGGGGCAGCTGTGTGAGCAGTAACCTGGGGAAGGTGTTCTGCAGTATCATCAACGCCCAGATACTGGCCTTCCTTACCAAGCACAGTGTCCTGAATAAGAGTCAGATTGGCTTCCTACCAAAACACAGCACAACCGATCATATTTACACTCTACACACCCTCATAAATAAATATACCCAAAACAATAAAGGAAAAATATTTGCCTGTTTTGTAGACTTTAGAAAGGCATTTGACTCAATCTGGCACAAGGGATTATTTTATAAACTTCTACAGAGTGGTGTAGGGGGTAAAGTTTATGACATCATTAAATCAATGTATTCTGAAAACAAATGCGGAGTTCAAATTGGCAACTCAAGAACAGAGTTCTTCACTCAGGGGCGGGGAGTGAGACAGGGCTGCAGTCTGAGTCCAACACTGTTCAACATCTACATCATCGAGTTGGCCACAGTGTTGGAGCAGTCTGACGCCCGCAGCCTAACTCTCCATGACACAGAGATCAAGTTCCTGCTCTACGCAGACGACCTGGTGCTGCTGTCGCCCACAGAGCAGGGGCTTCAGCAGAACCTGGCGCTGCTAGAGCAGTACTGTCAGAAATGGGCCCTGGCAGTCAATCTGGACAAGACCAGAGTTATGGTTTTCCAGAAAAAAGCCCCATCTCAGGGAAACAGGTACCGCTTCACTCTGGGCAGCACTGGATTAGAGCACTGCACCAGATACAACTACCTTGGCCTGACCATCAGTGCGTCAGGGAGCTTCAGCCTGGCTATAAACGCATTAAAAGACAAGGCACGCCGGGCATTTTATGCCATAAAGACACAATTTGGGAAAACAACAATACCAATAACTATTTGGATTAAAATATTAAACTCCATCATCCAACCAATCCTGCTATATGGGAGCGAAGTGTGGGGTCCCCTCATGAACCTCAATAACAACAATTGGGACAAAAGCCCCATGGAAATATTCCACCTAGAATTTAATAAAAACATCTTACACGTACACAGAAACGCCCCCACGGCTCTGAGGCTCACAGAGCCCGAACACACAATGACCAAAACAACAACAATTGGGAAAATTGACATGTACCTGAAAAGCAAATACACAAAAGATTAGAGACACGAATTAGAATTACAAAACAAATTGGAATGCTACCGGGCCCTGAATAGAAACATTACATTGGCTGAATACTTAAAAATCCAAAATATAAAAGAGAGACAAAATCTAACTAAATACAGGCTCAGTGACCACAGCCTCGCCATTGAAAAAGGCCGCTACAGAAAATTCTGGGTTGCCAGAGAAGAGCGGCTGTGCAGCCAGTGTGACCTAGGGGAGGTCGAAACACAGGCGCATTTCCTGCTGTCCTGCCCTAAATACACAAAAATCAGGGAGACATACTTTAAAATATTAAAAATGCATATCCCTGAGTTCAGCATGATCCCCGATTGCTGCAAACTCCCCGTCCTGCTGGGAGAGGAGGAGCGCACTGCCTTCTTAGCAGCGCAATATGTATCCACCTGCCACAGCCTGCGAGACAGTGTGTAGACACCAGCCTGTGGCACTCCATTTGCAAAACAAAATAAAAACAGTGATTTTTCTGATATCATGACACAAATTTTGATACAAACAACAAATATGGTTTATATCCTACTTAATTTTATTTCAATGTGTACTATATTTGTTCCACTGAATCTTGTATTGCAATGTTTTGTCTTGATTGATAGAACATTTGTATCTGCTTTGGCAATATTGTGATAGATCATGCCAATAAAGCACCTTTGAATTGAATTGAAATGAATTGACAGACAGACAGACACACGCACACACACACACACACACACACACACACACACACACACAGAGCCAGCCAGCCAGACAGCCAGCCAGCTCAGCCATGACATCACGAGCCTCTCTCAGCTGACTGCTATGACATCACAAAGCACGTACATTCCGTTGCTTGCCGTCTGTCAACCACTCAGTCACTGCCAGCCAGACTGGCTGGCTGGCTGGATGGGGGGGCTGCTTGCTGCTGCTGCGTATCTTAGCAAGCTAATTTGCCTGACCGGCCTTCCTACTCCTATGCCCAAATGCCCACCTAAGCCCGATCTGCTGTTCACCTGGATCACAGCTCCGCCCCAACAAGGCAGATCCTCCCAAAAATGGTACAAACTGATCCACGTTCCCCTCCACGGAAAGCTTTAGCCCAAAATAAGGGACACATTCTGCCCAATATGTCAGCGCCAACCACAGCCTGAGGGACACAGTGACACACGAGCACCGGCTGTAAATATAATGTAAATACTCGTTTGTAATGCATGTCATTGTATTTCAAAAAAGGAATCTGGAAATGGTATACCTATTTTCTTTATTTGTATGTATTAAAGATCACATTTTATTACATTTTCTTTTTCTGTACGTCATTACATCTTATTGTGATTCATAATTCTATTATTTATTTTCCGTGTATATGTATGTATGTATGTATTGTGACAAACCAAGGGGCAGGGTCATACATGGCAGATATGTCAGGCCAGGTCTGCTGCAAGGTGTGTACTCTAGGGTAGAATACCGACCCTAGGCAACTACACTCCCCAGAAACCCTCAGGCAGCCATTCTAGCACCTAATGTGGTCACTTGGTGTTACTTCCTCAATTATTCACCAGGTATATAAGGCGGGCCTGAGAGAGAGAGAAGTGAGAGACAATAGGGTGAGTTATCTGGAAAACAGAGGTAGCTCATAAGGAGAAAGCCAAGACTTATTTATTCCAGACTTTGTTTAAAATAGAATGATTATGTAAGATTAGTTACAACTCCAGTGTGAGTTAGGTTTTGTTTTCAGATTTGTTTTGTTTGAAGTAAACATACAGGCACAGCCCTGTATTTGCAACCTCCTCCCTGGGTCATGACTGGTTTTTACTCCTAAGAAGATCACAGAGAAGACCCGCACATGTGTACAGCCAAGGCGTTTTGTCACATTTGGTGTAGAATGCGGGCAGCACCTCATGAAACCCAGACTGGCTGAGTGAATTTTTTTATCCAAAAAAAAAAAAACTACAGGCTGTAATAGCCCAACAGGAAGCGACCAGGGTGCAGCAGGTGGCTCACCAGGATGCTATGCGGATGCATCAGGAAGCACTGCAGGTCCAGCATGATACAAATAAAATGTTTAGAGAAGAGCAGGAAAAGGTGACTAAAGAGCTGAAAGAGAGTGTTGAAGCACTTGCAACCGGGATTGGGCCACAGGGGGCTGCAACCCATTCCACTCCCCGCACCAATCACTTTCTGCAGAAAATGACAAAACAGGACGATGTTGAGGCCTTCCTTATGACCTTTGAGAGGACAGCAGAGAGAGGGATGGCCAAAAGATTCCTGGGCAGGGCTTGTGGCACCTTATCTGGCAGGGGATGCACAGAAAGCGTACTTTGATCTGGAGCTGAAGGACGCCCAGGACTATGATAAATTGAAAGCGGAGATGAGGGCACATCGGTTTCAGCAGTGGGCCTACCAACCAGGACAACCAATCCGAACGCAGATGTTTGATCTGATCCATCTGGCCAGGAAATGGCTACAGCCAGAGGTCCATTCATCAGCCGAGGTGGTGGAGGCCATAGTCCTTGACAACTACCAACGCTGTTTGCCCAAGGACGTTCGACGCTGGGTTGGCCAGAATGAGGTGCTGTCCGCTGACACCTTGGTGGCCATTGTAGAGCGGTTCTATACAGCCGGAGCAGCAGAGCATGTACCGGAGGTTAAAAACTCGTTCCCCAGGCCATGACGAACCAGCGGACCGGGTAAGATGGTTCCAAAGTACTCTGGGAAACATGACGCGCTGGGTTGGAAGAAAAGAGCAAGACTGGGGGGGGCAAAGGTGGGGCCTAAAGCCGAGACTAAGGGTTATAGGGGGTCACCATCACAACCAATTGTCTGCTACAATTGTGACAAAGTAGGACATATTGCGGCCCACTGCCCAGGTAGAGAGGAACCAATGCAATGTAATGTGTGTGATATGGGGAAAGAGAAACCGGTATTTTATGCCTGCCCTGTTGGGACGGATGTTTTCATAGGCGGAGTACCTAATCCAAAACACATGTGTACAGTGATAGTCGATGAGAAAGAAGTGGCTGCTCTACTCGACTCTGGCAGTATGGTTACACTGGTCACAGAAAAATTAGTAGCGACCAACAAGCTGGATAGACATCAGGAGCTCAGTATCACATGCACACATGGTGACACACGCCCCTATCCCACAGCCCTTGTAAACATACAGACAGAGGCCGGGAAACTAGATTACGAAGTCGGTGTGGTACCCAACATGCCATATGATGTGATACTGGGACGATATTTTCCTAATTTTGGAAAACTAGATAGAAAACATAGTAAATTGGAAATGCACACTGAAAACTGTAAGCCAGAAGTTGCCTCGATCCCACAACTAGAGCTAAAAGTAGACCTGGTTCCAGTTGAGTCGACAGTGAAGGTTTTGGTTGGGGAAAATTAACTGAAAACATAGGGGTGGAATGTAGTGACGTAGATGACCCTATGGAGGGTGAGGAACCCAGCACTAGCAGGGTGGGTGAGAATCCATTCATAGAGACCCCTGAAGCTGACAATGTAGAAGTGTCAGTGTTAGAGGGACTCCCCACTGATTTTGGCAGCGCACAGGTGCGAGATCTCACTCTACACTATGCTAAAGAAAATGTGAAGGTAGTAAATGGGACCCCTATGACTACTGCAGACCCGCCAACAGCTTATCCTTATTTTATGGTAAAAAATGACCTATTGTACCGTGTAAATAAGATAGGGGTGGACATTGTGGAGCAATTGCTAGTTCCCACCCCATTCAGACGAACAGTTCTCAATCTGGCACATGGGCATATCCTGGGGGGACATCTGGGGATGGACAAAACCAAGGATAGACTCCTGAGGAGGTTTTACTGGCCAGGCGTACATGCAGACGTGACAGAACATTGTAGCTCATGTCCTGAATGTCAACTACATGCTCCTAAACCAGCCTTCAGAAGCCCACTGGTCCCTTTGCCCATCATAGAGACCCCCTTTGCTAGGATAGCTATGGATGTGGTGGGACCTCTCCCGAAATCAGCCAGAGGGCATCAGTATATACTGGTTATTTTGGATTATGCCACCAGGTACCCAGAAGCCATTCCACTGCGGACCATGGCTTCAAAAGGTATTGCAAAAGAGCTAATGTTGATGTGTAGTAGGGTGGGGATACCGAGGGAGATATTAACAGATCAGGGCACACCCTTTATGTCTAAGGTTATGACCGATCTGTGTAAATTGTTGCAGGTTAAGCAGTTGAGAACATCAGTCTACCACCCACAAACAGATGGGTTGGTTGAGAGATTTAATAGGACCCTGAAGTCCATGCTAAGAAAGGTAATCGATAAGGATGGGAAAAATTGGGAATTCATGCTGCCCTACTTGATGTCTGCCATTAGGGAAGTCCCACAGGCTTCCCTGGGCTTTTCGCCTTTTGAACTGTTATATGGGAGGCACCCCAGGGGGATATTAGACATAGCCCGTGAAACGTGGGAACACGAGTCCACTCCTTTCCGGAGTGTAGTCGAGCACATCAATGCTATGCAAGAGAGAATAGCCACAGTCACTCCCATTGTGAGAGAGC
The DNA here is from genome assembly GCF_036373705.1 of Amia ocellicauda. Classification (NCBI taxonomy): domain Eukaryota; kingdom Metazoa; phylum Chordata; class Actinopteri; order Amiiformes; family Amiidae; genus Amia; species Amia ocellicauda. The sequence continues at coordinate 1,241,928 of NW_027102865.1, forward strand.
ACCTAAGGCAGGCACAGGAACACCAACAATTCGCCTATAATCGTCAGGCTACACTGAGGGTGTTCCAGCCTGGTGATAGGGTGTTGGTGTTGGTTCCCACTGTAGAATGTAAATTTCTGGCTACGTGGATGGGACCTTATGAGATTATAGAGCGAATACGGGAAGTGAACTATAAGGTTCAGCAACCCGGCCGCCGACCCCCAGAACAAATATATCATGTCAACTTAATAAAAGCCTGGAAGGACAGGGAAGTGTTGATGTTGACTTACCCCCCTCAGCCACTAGGGACACCGAAGGTGAATATTGCAGCTGCCTTGTCACCTGACCAGTTGAAGGAGGTGAACGACTTGATAATACGTAATAGGGAAGTTTTCTCAGGCATACCGGGGCGTACCCATTTAGTCTCTCACAACATTGTGTCTCTCCCAGGAAAGAAGGTAAATATGAGGCCTTACAGGGTACCAGAAGCTCGCAGGAACACTATTAGAAATGAGGTTAAGGAAATGCTGGAGGCAGGGGTTATTGAAGAATCCCACAGTGAGTGGTCCAGCCCTATAGTCATGGTTTCCAAACCTGATGGCTCCTGGAGATTCTGTAATGATTTTAGAAAGGTTAATGAAATTTCAAAGTTTGATGCATACCCAATGCCCCGAGTAGATGAATTGTTAGAGAATATTGGGAATGCTCGCTATATTTCAACTATTGACTTAGCCAAGGGCTACTGGCAGATTCCCTTGACCCCGGGTGCCAAAGAAAAAACAGCCTTTGCAACCCCAGATGGTCTGTTTCACTACACAGTGATGCCCTTTGGCCTGCATGGTGCTCCTGCCACCTTTCAAAGGTTGATGGACCACATACTTAGACCACACAGGACGTATGCGGCAGCATATTTAGATGATGTGGTCATTCACAGTCCAGATTGGGAATCACATTTGTCTCAGCTCCAAGCGGTATTGGATTCAATACATGCAGCAGGCCTGATGGCTAATCCAACCAAATGCAATTTGGGGTTGGAAGAGGCCAAATACTTGGGCTATACAGTAGGGAGGGGTATGGTGAAACCCCAAATATCCAAGGTTGAAGCCATAAACTCTTGGCCTAGGCCTGTCAATAAAAAGCAGGTTAGGGCATTTTTAGGGTTAACTGGGTATTACCGGAGGTTTATTCCCAACTATGCTACCTTAGCGGCCCCTCTGACTGATATGACTAAGGCTACAGAACCCAATATGGTTAGATGGGGTGATACAGCAAACCGGGCTTTCCGGAGCCTACAGGAGGCGCTCTGCCGCAACCCCGTTTTAATGGTACCTGACTTTCAGAAAGAATTTATAGTCCAGACGGACGCCTCTGAGGTGGGGATCGGAGTGGTTTTGTCCCAAAGAATGGGTGATCACGAACACCCGGTGTTGTTCCTTAGCAGAAAGTTGGAATCCAATGAAATAAATTATTTGGTAGTTGAAGAAGAATGTTTGGCAGTGAAGTGGGCTTTGGACAGTCTTCGATACTATTTGTTGGGCAGGCACTTCACCCTGATCACTGACCATGCCCCCCTCACTTGGATGCATCGTTCGAAAGACAGGAATGCCCGTGTGATGAGGTGGTTTTTGAGTCTCCAACATTTTCATTTCACCCTGCAGCACAGGCCAGGGAAGGCCATGGGGAATGTTGATGGGCTGTCCCGGGTGCATGCTTTTTTGCGGCTGTCGCTCGACCTATGGGGTCGCAGCTGGGGGGGAGGATGTGGGACAAACCAAGGGGCAGGGTCATACATGGCAGACATGTCAGGCCAGGTCTGCTGCAAGGTCTGCACTCTAGGGAAGAAAACCGACCCTAGACAACTACACTCCCCAGAAACCCTCAGGCAGCCTAATGTGGTCACTTGGTGCTACTTCCTCAATTATTCACCAAGTATATAAGGCGGAAAGATAGAGTCAAGCTAGAAGGTCAGGCCAGAAGCTAGTTTGATTTCTGTTTGTTATTTACGATGAGAACCTTGGAAACAATGTCAAACGGTATGACCTACGTGCCTGTTCCCTAAAACCATGTGTAGACCTATGGACTCTGTTCTATAATGATATATGTTCTGCTTAGTTAGCCTTTAAGATAACATAGTAATGACTTTCTAGCATGTATGCATGTATGTATGTATATATATATATATATATATATATATATATGTATGTATGAATGTATGTATGTCCAATTGCTTTGACAATACAAATGAATTGAATTGAGAGGGAGAGAGAGAGAGAGAGAGAGAGAGAGAGAGAGAGAGAGAGACAGACAGACTGAAAAACAGACAAACAGACACACACACACACACACAGACATACACACACACACACAGAGCCAGCCAGCCAGCCAGCTCAGCGATGACATCACGAGCCTCTCTCAGCTGACTGCTATGACATCACAGAGCACGTACATTCCGTTGCTTGCCGTCTGACAACCACTCAGTCACCGCCAGCCAGACTGGCTGGCTGGCTGGATGTGGGGGATGCTTGCTGCTGCTGCGTACCTTAGCAAGCTTATTTGCTTGACCGGCCTTCCAACTCCTCTGCCCACATGCCCACCTATGCCCGATCTGCTGTTCACCTGGTCACAGCTCCGCCCCAACAAGGCAGATTCTCCCAAAAATGGTACAAACTGATCCACGTTCCCCTCCACGGAAAGCTTTAGCCCAAAATAAGGGACAAATTCTGTAACAACATAATGGATGCCCACCCAACCTGTGACAAAACTGAGAAAAAAGAAAAACGCCAGTCCTCCTGGGGGAGGGACACACAGCCACCCTGGCTGCCCAATATGTCAGCGCCTACCACAGCCTGAGGGACACAGTGACACACGAGCACCGGCTGTAAATATAATGTAAATACTTGTTTGTTATGCATGTCATTGTATTTCAAAAAAGGAATCTGGAAATAGTAAACCTATTTTCTTTATTTGTATGTATTAAAGATCACATTTTTTTACATTTTCATTTTCTGTACTTCATTACATCTTATTGTGATTCATAATTCTATTATTTATTTTCCGTGTAGATGTATGTATGTATGTATGTATGTATGTATGTATGTATGTATATGTATGTATGTCCAATTGCTTTGACAATACAAATGAATTGAATTGAGAGGGAGAGAGAGAAAGAGAGAGAGAGAGAGAGAGAGAGAGAGAGAGAGAGAGAGAGAGGAATATGAGCTCCTAAAAACATTTGTTTTTATACATAAGCGGATTTAATTTGTCATTTACAAATGAATATATAGCACTATAAACATACACAGAAGACATGGAATAGAAATTCAGAAGAAAAAGTATTCAAAAAATAATAATTTTAAGAGAAACACAAAAAGAAGAAAGCAGAGAGACAGTTCAGGAAGAAAAGTCAGAAAAGAAAAGCTGAAGACAAGAATTGGAGGTAAGACCTTTCACCTATAGAGACAAATAATTAAACAAAAAAATATGTATTAATAAAATAAATAAGCATTCTCAGTAGTTGACTCAGCCAATGAAAATGCAGAGCTCCAATTTGAATAGAGTGACAGTAGGAGAGAGCCCAACTGCCACTGAGACTGATACAAATCTATCGAACAGCAGTCTGACTGCAGAGCTGCCTTTTGAAATCCGATACCCTGAAGACATTCGCTCTGCACAGGCTATAAGGACTACAAACAAGCTGTGATGAGAGCATCTCCTGAGACCCTCATCCTAGACTACACCGGTAAAGGAGAAAACAGGGTCAAGAACAATCTACTGTTCTACACTCAGTACCCCACCGCCTTTCACAAAACCCTGTGCCAGACATACCCCAATAACAACAAGAGGGGCATTAGCAGAGGCAGGCAGATCTCAGTGCTGGTAGAGAAAGACACAGACAGTGTGATGCTCACTTTTAATGTATACCACAACGGGACCATCATGGTGCAGGACAGCGAGAGCAGCCTGGACCAATTATCTCTCGGCTTCCACACCTCAAAGCAGCAGACTGAGGTAGAGAAACACGAGCCAGAGCCGGCCACCCTGCAGTCTGCCCCCAGCCACACGGAGCCAGACAGTGCCCCATCTCCCACAGACTGCCCCCCTGTCTCCCCAAAACTCTCCAGCAACATTAAAACACTAAAGGAATGCCTATCAGTGCTGGAGCTGAAGTTTGCGGAGTTCAGGGACTAAAGATGCACCACAAGGCTGAGATCCATAAGCTGAGAGCAGCAGTGAGAGACCAGGAGGAGCAGAGCCAAACCCTGAGGACGGAGCTGCACAGAGCGAGGGAGGAGCTGACCAGGACACCCCAGCACAGCCAGCTGAGGAGCCTGCAGAGCCAGCTGGAGAAGCTAAGAGAGGAGCACAGAGACTGCACTGCACTGACCCCACAACACCTACAACCCCTGACGCACCCACTGACGCACCCACTGATCCACCCACACTCCCCACCACTCCTGACACCCCCACTATCACCAGACCTGCCACTAATACACAAACCCCTGAAACGCCACTCCCCTAAAACACACCCGCTGCCCCCACCACTCCCGACGCAAAACCCGGAGTGGCAGGTCAACACAGAGGTGGTCATTCTGAGCGACTCCAATGGGAAGTTCCTGGATGAGAGGCGCCTCTTCCCTGGGCGAAAAGTGAAAAAGCTTTGGTGCCCGACAGCACAGAGAGCCCTGGAGCTGCTCTCCAAGAGGAGGCTGTGCCAGGTCAAACACATCCTCATCCACACCGGCACTAACGACCTGAGTGCCCGCAGGGGCGATGTGGCCTCAGCCCTGAGACAGGTGGCAAAGAAAGCCACAGAGGAATTCCAAACTGCCAAAATCACCATCTCCACACTGCTGCCCCGCACAGACGTGCCCCTGCACATCATCCAGGCCATCAACGCAGAAGTATCCCGAAGATGTGCCCTCCTCCCCAACGTCCACCTGGCACACCACTGAGACATCCAGCCACATCACCTGTATGACCACGTCCACCTCAACAAGACGGGTGTGAGGAAGGTCCGTTTTTAGTGTTTCTCTGAACACATCCAAGCTTACCTAGGCGCTACATATTATTTTCAATTACCCGTAATTCTGATCTGTATTTTGGCTTGTTAATAGAAATTATTGAAGTTGGACTCCTAATTCAAAATAACCAATATGTATCTCAACGTAATTTACTGACAGACATCACTCTTTATCACTTTCACTTTTGAAGGAACTGCTTTGTATTCTGTGTATTGTTTTATTGTAGTGCTGCTTCCTTTCTTGGCCAGGTTTTACTTGCAAAAGTGATTTTATTCTCAATGTAAGCTCAAAGTCAAATAGTTTAAATAAGAAAACAATGTATTGAAATGAGAACATCATGAACCTGTGTAATTGTGCTGAAGGACAAGCACTGAAAGCAGAGAGAATTTTGTGTTTGGCATTGAATAGCCTTAAAGAAAACTATGCCGTTTTTGGAAACTTTCATATTTAAGTTGAATGTAGGCAAAAACATTCCAGTCACTCTGAAGAGAGAATACAGTTTACTGTTCGAATAAGTAGCCCCTGAATTGAAGATAAAAATCAAAAGTGCTGTTCGTAATTAGTTTACACTTTTACATCAGATGTCTTGTTTTTGCGTTCCAAATTGAGGAGTTGTGGCATATAATGTAAATGAAGTTACTTCACTAGTAGTGCGATTTCTACGTTGTGTATGTGTGTTTGTATATATGAACTCATACATTTTTTAAAGATTGTATTTGGAAAACAAATTCAGGTATAGCACGTGTCCCCCTTTTGAATGGGTTCTATATATAACATTTTAAAACGAATGGTTCTGTGTAGAACGCTATGTTTGGGGGTTCTTCATGTAACCCCTTTGAAGGGGTTCTACATAGAACCATAAAGGGATCCACCAGAGCGATTACTCGAGGAACCCTTTATGGTTCTGTGCAGAACAATTTCTTCTAAGAGTGTGGAGTGTCGCCACACAATTTCTCTCAGAGGGCTTTTGACCAATGGCAATCCAATCCTGAATGACGTCACCACTATCCTGTTGTACTTTATGGGAGAGATGTATTAAGTAGTTTATAATGAGAAGAATAACAATAATCACCTGTTTTTCATAGGTTTTGTATCCATGGTCTCCTTCATATTAGGAAAGGAAGTTGATCCATAGCCTACTCAGAGACAACTGAGAGTTGGTCTCTGAGCAGCAGCACAAAGGGGTCGAGTCTCTCAATGTCCGTGTGTTGGAGATATTCCACCATATTGGTCCCAGCCTTTAAAACAATGTTAAAGAAGATGTTAAAGATATTGTAGAAATATATTGCAGAAGAGCAGAACTACAATCACACTTTTTCAATGCTATTGCTGTTTTCTACCTCCCTGGTGAGGTACCAATGCGGGAAGTTTGAGAGAGTATTTCTAAAATGTGTATGATCCAATACACACAGTTATTTAAAAAGCTGACGTCTTGTACATGCTCACCAGAACCAAGCCTAATTAAATAACACATTTAATATTAAATAAGTACATGTGCAGTAGCCACTTGGACAATTACAGATCCCCAGGTCAAAACACAACAGAAAGACATGGAAGATCGTATTTTCAAATCACATCTGTGGCCCCCATAACTGTAATTTGGTATTAGTGGGTCAAAGGATTTATTTGGTTCAAGTGATAATAAGATCATATTTTGAAAACAAACACTACAGGATGTCATATTTAAAATGACTGTGAGTACCTTTGTTTAGTGACGCTTCTGAGGGGGGCAGGGATTAGTTGAGTGTGCTAATTGGAGCTGTGAAGTGTGCAGAGAAAATACAAATGTTTTCTTTTAATATGAAAACAAAGAACTTTTTTTTAACACCGACCTGGGATTGTGTTTCTTTCCAAGTTTCCTTATTGTTTCTGAGAAGAGACTGTTCACTTGCAAAGTGAACTGGACCCGTGTGACTCGCAGGTAAGGAGAGCCCGTGTTGAACTAAGATGGCTACAGTGAGTTTTCCTGGACAAAGCTCGGGCAAAGGATAGCGCAGAGTGCACCTGCACCTGAGATTGTGTTGAGAAGCTTTGTGATAAGAGCAGGTAAAGAGGGAAAAGAAACACAAGTATTTTCTTTGTTTGAAGAACACATTTTGTTTTAACTGAAACGGGACTACAACTTTTGAAAGGGAAATAGTTGCTAGTGCACTGTATTTTTATTGAGTTTATTAGAAGAAAAAAGCTTATATTTTGGACAGAACGAACTCGTTTGGCATGCAACTAGCAGCAAACGATGTGAAGCAAACAAAACAGTTAGCAAGTTAGCAAGTTACAGTCTGTCCTAGGTCCGGGGGTGCTTATGGTTGTTTATGGGTTCCCTTACCTTAGCCAGTGTCATGTACGGGTGTCCGTACCTTACTGGAGTGTTTGTTTTTATTATAATATATATACATAATATAATATATAATAATGTAATATTTCAGATAAATCGTCACAGTGAGTGACACCAGCATTATTGGTTTTTTGAGAAATAAAAAAACAGAATGTAGAGAAGAAAATGTTGGAAGGAAGTTGGGAGAAAGACTGGTCTCCGAAGGAGCACCGGGACTGGTGGAAGCAACAACAACCAGATAAGACAGAGAAAGGAATTGTGATATTGTGTCAGGTTGGTGAGAATCAAGAAAAGAAAATAACAGAAATGGAAGATCATCATAAACAGTAATGTGAATTGAGAGAAGAAGTTGTGAAAAATACGATAGAATTAATAGAACTACAAGGCAAATTAGAAGGGCAAGAAAAGTGGTCAGAAAAGGTGAAGGTGTAGGTGCGCGATGTGCTGCCGTGTTAGGAGCGCGTCGCGACACAGATCACTCCGAGGACGACAGGCCCGATTGGGATGATTTAGATCGCAAAGCATGGGAATATGAAAAAGGAGGTTTTGCTAGCGCTCCTCCCCCATATAATCCGGAATATAAATCAATCACTGATTTTGGTTATAATAATACATTGTATCCAGATCTGACCGCTCTGAAAACGGTCCCAGCTGCACCCATGCAAGTCAAAACTAGACAGAGTAAAGAGGAAGGTCAATCAATAGTCTATACGACTAAAACCCATGTCCCCTTCTCCCCAGGAGAAAAAGAAATGATATGGGCGTCCCTCCCAAAATTAAAACCAAACCAGGGTAACACAACTTTTTGGGATATTCTAGATGAAAAGATGGTTATTCACCTCCTTCACCCGCACGATGTACACATCATCGTGAAGGCTAAATGTCCGCCCAACATTTGGATACAGTTACTACGAGAATATCAGACCGGGGAGTGGGCTAATGTAGCCTCTACAGATGAGGAGGAAATAACAGAACTTTTTCACAATGGATCAAGAAAACTGAGATAGTGAAATAATGAAATAATCGAGTGGGATTATTTGACATTTTATTCTAAATAATCATAAGCTTAAATAATAAGTTATAAGGGCTGTTTGAGACACTGCAGGGTCAATAAAACATGCCACAGATCGGATATCTGAATTATCTTTAGATATCAATGTGTATGTGCTTTGTGTGTTTATGTATATGTATAGTTTGAAGGTGATATAAGGTAAATGTCTATGTTTTGGCAATCATTTTAGAATTATATTTAAAAATGTAACAACAGATTTATCATATTCATGAGGATCTTTGGCTCTATACAGAGTGCCTCAAGCATCAGAAATCAGAAAGAAAGACTATTATAAGAAAAGTAATCCAAAATATACATTGAATAAACAGATGGATAATAATAGTAATACATAAATAGTCATGGTGTCTCCACAAGAAGAACCAGAATTTGTTTGTTAAACATCATGTTATGGACAAGCTCTGTCAAAAGTCAAATTCAAGGAAACGAAAGGCTAGAAGAGAGCCTGGTGCAGCCCTGACAGCCTGTGAAAGCAGGAGAATGTAAACAGTCTGGTGACATGTTACAGTCTTTCAGAAAATGTTTGGTTATTGGTGCCTAGCATATAATACCTGAAATGAAAGTCAAAGTAGACCATGGTTTTAAGATGAGTGATGTAGGAAAAGGGTAAGATACCGCAGAAGTATAAGATTACAACTATAGAATAAGTAAGCTCAAGTAATATAAAATGCTTTACAGGAGAAAAGTAAGAATGGAAAGGAAGAGTAAAAGAGAAGGTGTCCTAGGATTATGGGAATCATTATTGAGATCAATGGCCTATTGGCTAATATTTTGTTAGGTACATATATGACTTCAATAAACGAATAATGGAGTGACATCTGTATAAATATAAATAAAACATATTGATAAAAAAACCTGAATACATTTCTTGTAAGAAATTAAGAATAGGAGAAAGAATAGCTGTTAGAATGCAGAGCAATGTTAACCAAAGTTGAAGAGGGTTTGAGTAAGTTGACAAGGGTCTGAGTAAGTTGATAAGGCTTGGGAAGCAGGAAAAGGCGAGTTTGATGTGTGTGAGACAAATGTGCTGCCACTTTTAGCACAGAGAGCTTCTGATGGTGATTGAATGAAACGTGGGAAAATAAATAAACTTGATGTAGGATAAATGAATAAATAATTGAATGAGATATGAGCCGCAGAGACCTCCCACATTGGAAAGTGGACTACAGCAGATAATCCTCTCCTCTCCCAGGGCAGGGTGATTAAGTGGGGACGCGTGTGAAGAGTGCAGGTGGACCCAGGTGAGTTGTGAAAGAAAGAAGAAACAAAAATAATAAGGCACGCGTGCAAACAATCAAAATAATACTAAGTGAATAACAAATTAAACAATAAAGTGAAAGATAATCAACACACAAAATAATGGCAATATAGAACCAAACAAAATACACAAGCCATATTGCATAAAGTGAAGTGAAATATAAATATAATAAGTAATGGTGATTAAGGAGCTAATTAACACCGTCCGTGACATTTACATTGGTTGGGTGTGTGGATACCAGTAATAATTTTTGTTTTATTGAAATACAAAATAATTCTATTTTTCCGAAGTGCTGAACTTTAATACAGTCTAGAAAGATTAATATTTTTTGTCTTGGGCTATATTATTATTACCATAGTTTTTCTATTGTATAAGTATCTTGGAGTAGAGGCATAGGTGGGCATGTGGGCAGAGGAGTAGGAAGGCCGGTCAAGCAAATAAGCTTGCTAAGGTACGCAGCAGCAGCAAGCAGCCCCCACATCCAGCCAGCCAGCCAGTCTGGCTGGCAGTGACTGAGTGGTTGACAGACGGCAAGCAACGGAATGTACGTGCTCTGTGATGTCATAGCAGTCAGCTGAGAGAGGCTCGTGATGTCATCGCTGAGCTGGCTGGCTGGCTGGCGGGCTGGCTGGCTCTGTGTGTGTGTGTGTTTGTGTGTGTGTCTGTTTTTCTGTTTGTCAGTCTGTCTGTCTGTCTCTCTCTCTCTCTCTCCCTCTCAATTCATTTGTATTGTCAAAAGCAATTGGACATACATACATTCATACATATATATATATATATATATATATATATATATATATATATATATATATACATACATACATACATGCTAGAAAGTCATTACTATGTTATCTTAAAGGCTAACTAAGCAGAACATATATCATTATCGAACAGAGTTCATAGGTCTATACATGGTATTAGGGAACAGGCACGTAGGTCATTCTGTTTGACATTGTCTCCAAGGTTCTCATTGTAAATAACAAAGAGAAATCAAACTACCTTATGGCCTCCTGACCTTCTAGCTTGACCTTATCTTTCTTAAGTATACAAGAGAGAAAAACAGTTGTGAGAAAAGAATTTCTAACTTTCCTTCCACACATACATACATACATACATACATACATACATACAAACCAGAGGCATGCAAAAAAATATAAAGAGGAAGAAAATGTTGTATAGCACATACAAAAGGGATGGTGATGAAACAAAATACATAGAATATGTTGAGCTGCAAAGAGATCTTAAGAAAGGGATCAGGAAAGCAAAGAGGGAAATAGAAAGAAACATAGCTCTTGGAGCTACAACCAATGCAATGAGCTTTTTTCAAAATTACAACAGCAAGCGGTCAATTAAGGAGGAGGTGAAACAGATAAAGGGCAAAAATGGAGGTATCTTGGAAAACGAACAAGATGTGGCAAATATTCTAAATGAGTATTTCACAGAGGTTTGTACAAAAGAAAAAACAGATGACATGCCACAGGTTGACAATCAATCCAGTCAAACCCTAAGAGAGATCAGGATAAATGAGGAGGAGGTACTAAAGGGACTAGCAGAATTAAAATCAAACAAATCACCTGGGCCAGATGGGATATTTCCAACAGTACTTAAAGAAATGAGGGAAATTATGTATAGGCCGTTAACTCGATTATTTCAAATGACACTTAGAACAGGGGATGTTCCCACTGACTGGAAGACAGCAAATTTCATACCAATCCACAAGAAAGGGGACAAAACTGAGCCAGGAAATTACAGACCAATCAGTCTCACCTGCATCACCTGTAAAATGTTGGAAAAAATGATTAGACAGAAAATAGAGGAGCATCTCAATGAAAACCATATTCTTGGAGATAGTCAACATGGGTTTAGACGAGGCAGATCATGTCTTACTAACTTAATACATTTTTTTGAACATGCAACTGCAGCTGTAGATCACGTGAAAGCATATGATATGATATACTTAGATTTCCAAAAAGCTTTTGATAAGGTTCCACACCAAAGACTGATCCTCAAATTGGAAGCTGTAGGCATTCAGGGTCATGTAAGTAGATGGATTATGAACTGGTTGATGTATAGGAAACAGATTAGAGGAGTCACTTCTAACTGGAGTGAGGTTGTTAGTGGAGTTCCACAGGGATCAGTACTAGGGCCTTTGCTTTTTCTAATCTATATTAATGATCTGGACTCTGGGATACTTAGCAACCTTGTCAAATTTGCAGATGATACTAAAATAGGTGGCTTAGCAGATACAATCTTGGCAGCACATGCTATTCAGAGGAACTTAGATAAATTCAGTTGTGGGCTGACACCTGGCAAATGAAATTCAATGTGGACAAGTGCAAGGTAATACATGCAGTAAAACAAAAATGTCCACTATAATTACACTATGGGAGGTACAGATCTAGATGAAGTAATGCATGAGAAAGACCTAGGAATCTATGTGGATTCACTTTCTCCATCCAAACAATGTGGGGAAGCAATACAAAAGGCATACAGAATGCTAGGGTATATCGTCAAAAGTGTAGAATTTAAAACAAGGGAAGTAATGTTAAGACTGTACAATGCGCTAGACCTCATCTGGAATACTGTGTACAGTTCTGGGCACCACACTTCAAGAAGGATATTGCTGCTTTAGAGACAGTTCAGAGGAGAGCAACCAGACTTATTCCAGGTCTGAAGGGAAAGTCCTACTCGGAGAGACTGAGGGAACTGAACCTTTTCACCCTGGAACAGAGGAGATTACGTGGGGACTTGATCCAAGTCTTCAAAATCATGAAAGGTTCCTCAAACCAGAGGAGCTTTTCCAGATCAGCAGGGACACACGCACCAGGGGACAACAAATGGAAATTGGGCTTCAAGGCATTCAAGATGGAAAGTGGTAGAAGCTGAAAGTTTGGGAACATTTAAAAATAGACTGGATAGGATCCATGGATCACTTAGATATTAATGGACACCAAACGAGCATGATGGGTCGAATGGCCTCCTCTCGTTTGTAAACTTTCTTATGTTCTTATGTTCTTATGTTCTTATGAATGTTCCCTAAGCATGTTTCAAATGTTCCCTAATTTATGTTACAAATGTGCCTTAGCACCTCTCTCTCTCTCTCTCTCTCTCTCTCTGTCTCAATTCAGTGCATTTGTATTGTCAAAGCAATTGGACATGCATACATACATACATACATATATATGGAAAATAAACAATATGTGTACATCTCTGCATTAATGGTGCCCTAACAGATGTGCAAGTTACATGACAGACAGACAGACAGACACTCACACACACTTTCACACACACACACACACACACACACTTTCACAGACAGACAGACAGACAGACACACACACACACACACACACACTTGTATACCTGACACGTATAGAAGACTGGATAGGGAGATATAAATAGCAATGGGGAGACTCTTGTACTTGGTGTGGCTCTATCCATATAGTGGGGCCAGCAGCCACTTAGCAGGTGTAGCAATAGAAGCTCAGCCTGGGGAGACTGGATTTAGCATTTCCTCTCCATTTTGATAAGTATCCTTAATCATTTCTGCAAAATACTTCTATGATACCTATGTATGTTTTTTACTTGTACTATATTATACTATCAAGTATCAGTGTACACATACAATGTGACCTGTTACATTAATACAGAGGCCACGGAAGGCCAGATCAGTAATAGCCACTGTCCCCTGATATTACACTTTTTTACAATCACTTTGGCACTCATTTCAGAACCTTGATGTCATTTTTCAAAACTCTAGACACTAAACTCACACCCGATGATCAAAATGCACATTTTTCAATTGCTTGGATACAATACACTTCAACCTCAGATCATTTGTTCATTGAACTAAAATGATACAACTTAACGTCAAAGTATTACCATTTCAAAATGCAATTCACACATTACATCTGAGATCACTGTCTATTCATTTCATTACAAAGATCTAACTATCAATTGATACAGCTGCTCAAAATGTTAAGTGACTGTTGCATTACTCTTAATTCATAGTTTTATGGAAACTGACGAACAGTATTCCATGTTTCGATCATGAAAGTTTCAGGATAATGAGATCCATTGACACCAATAACCGAGGAGCATGAACCAGTTGGACTACATTATCTATGGATGTAATATTTCATCATCATTCATCATCATGTAGCACTTTTCCACACCATGTTTTCAGTGTGGAAGGAAAGTTAGAAATTCTTTCTCTAATACCTGTTTTTCTCTCTTGTATACTTAAGAAAGATAAGGTCAAGCTAGAAGGTCAGGCCAGAAGGTAGTTTGATTTCTGCTTGTTATTTACGATGAGAATCTTGGAGACAATGTCAAACAGTATGATTGAAGTGCCTGCTCCCTAATCCATGTGTTGATCTATGAACTCTGTCCTATAATGATATAAATTCTGCTTAGCTAACTTTTAAGATAACATAGTAATGACTTTCTGATTATAACCAGCTCTTTGATTTTTGTGTATAAAAGCTCTGACTGTTAAAATGAAGGCAGAGCGACTTTGGGATCTTCTTGAGTCACTGTTCCTCTCCACGCTGCATGTATTAAAGGCATTGCAACTAACACTCCAACCTGGTTGAAGATGATTGTTCTTCCACATCAGATTTGACATTACTGTATGTATGCAGGCCCTTGTAATTGCTTTTCCAATACTGCCAACTGGTTATTGATGATTGATTTCACATTGTGGTACGAGTATCGAGTGAAATGAGTGCTATCCACCCGAGCAACACAGTGATAACATGGAGCCGGCAGGTCATCCAGGTCACAATAGAGGTCAAGCAGTGGGAGGAGGAAGACGTGGTGGTCAAAGGAATGGAAGGGGACATGCACCCCTTCTGAGAGGTGGTCGTGGGCCTCGTCATAGAGGAGGGCTTAGGCCTCACCAGAGAGGCAGCCATGGGCCTCATTTGAGAGGTGTTGGGGGAACGTGGTAGAGGACAAGGCCACGGACCAGACAGCGGCAGCAACAGCAAATAGTGTCCAGTGAAATCCGAGAAATAGTTGTAGAACATGTTGTAAATCATGGCATGACCATGACTGAGGCAGCTACAATGATTCAATCAAATCTGTAGTATTCTCTCTACTAGTCCTTTTACAGTGATGTATTTATGTGTAGTACCATAATGAAACATGTATCACATATTTTGTACTACAATATTTAATGATTGTACGAACAACTACACAGTGAAACTATCGGTATCTTCTGTGTTACTATGTTACTATGGTATTTCATGATAAATGAGTTATTTGAACCAACAAGTCTGCAAGTGCTAGGTTTCTTTAAATTTATGAATGCACAATGCAATGTTTTGAACATTGGACAGCCTGTGTTACAAGTGATGACCGTTTTGAGTTTTGTGTCTAGAGTTTTGAAAAATGACATCAAGGTTCTGAAATTAGTGACAAAGTGATTGTAAAAAACTGTATATTCATCCTATTTAATGTGCTCTTTTAAAATGTACTTTTCTTTTTTATGTTGCCATTTCTGTTCTACCAATGTTTCAGTTGTTAGCCAAAGATTGACAGAGTACATCTCATACACACAGGCCAGACAGCAAGGATTTCTTTTTGAAATTCAATTACAAATGCTGCATGAACTCATCAATACGATTAGAGCTCCTGAAAGCAATATAACTAACTCACTCTACAGCATCTCATTAGCAGTGAAAAGAAACCAAGAAAGTTGGGACAGTCGACTGTTTACCACTATGTAACATCACCTTTTCTTTTAATAACACTTATTAAGCACTTGGGCACTGAAGACACCACTTGGTTAAGTTTAGCAAGCGGGATTTTCCCCCATTCATCCATTATGCATTTCCTCAGCTGCGCAACTGCACAGGGCCTTCGTTGTCTTAATTTGCAGTTCATAGTGCGCCACACATTCTCAATTCGGAGACAGGTCAGGACTGCAGGCAGGCCATGCTAGCACCCGCACTCTCTGCCTATGCAACCATGCGCTTGAAATCTGGGCAGAATGTGGTTTGGCGTTATCCTGCTGAAAAATGCAGGTACGTCCCTGGAAAAGACGATGTCTGGATGGCAGCATATGTTGCTCCAAAATGTGTACATCTCTTTCTGCAAAAATGGTGCCCTCACAGATGTGCGAGTTACATGACAGACACTCATACACACTGTCACACCCATACACACACAAACACACACTTTCACAGACAGACACACGCACACACACTCACTTTCACACAGAGACAGACACACAAACACAGAGACAGACACACACACACTCACTTTCACACAGAGACACACAAACACATACACTTTCACACAGACACACACACACATACATACATACATACATACATACATACATATATAAGGAAAAGAAACAATACATTTAAAAATCACAAAAAGATGTAAATGTAAATGTAGATGTAAAGATGTTAATGATCTCAAGGTAGCTGGGACCATAGTCACCAAGAAAACAATTGGTAACACACTATGCCGTGAAGGACTGAAATCCTGCAGCGCCCGCAAGGTCCCCCTGCTCAAGAAAGCACATGTACAGGCCCGTCTGAAGTTTGCCAATGAACATCTGAATGATTCAGAGGAGAACTGGGTGAAAGTGGTCTCAGATGAGACCAAAATCAAGCTCTTTGCCATCAACTCAACTCGCCGTGTTTGGAGGAGGAGGAATGACCCCAAGAACACCATTCCCACCATCAAACATGGAGGTGGAAACATTATGCTTTGGGGCTGTTTTTCTGCTAAGGGGACAGGACAACTGCACCGCATCAAAGGGACGATGGACGGGGCCATGTACCGTCAAATCATGGGTGAGAACCTCCTTCCCTAAGCCAGGGCATTGAAAATGGGTCAAATACTTATTTCCCTCATTAACATGCAAATCAATTTATAACTTTTTTGAAATGCATTTTTCTGGATTTTCTTGTTGTTATTCTGTCTCTCACTGCTAAAATACACCTACCATTAAAATTATAGACTGATCATTTCTTTGTCAGTGGGCAAACGTACAAAATCAGCAGGGGATCAATTACTTTTTTCCCCCACTGTACATACATATATATGGAAAAGAAACATTACAAGTATAAATCACAATAAGATGTAATAAGGTACAGATAAACAAAGTGTAATAAAATGTGATCTGTTTGAAAATGCAGGGACGTCACTGGAAAAGATGATGTCTGGATGGCAGCATATGTTGCTCCAAAATGTGTACATCTCTTCTGCAAAAATGGTGCCCTCACAGATGTGCGAGTTACATGACAGACAGACAGACAGACACTCACACACACTGTCACACCCACACACACACTTTCACAGAGAGACATATACACACACACACACACACACACACACACTTTCACACAGAGACAGGCACACACACGTACAGACACACACACTAACTTTCACACAGAGACAGACACACACACACACACACACATACATACATACATATGGAAAAGAAACAATACTTTTATAAATCACAATAAGATGTAATAAAGTACAGAAAAACTAAATGTAAGAAAATGTGATCTTTAATACACACAAATATGTATGGCTGGTCGGATGCGTCTTGGACTCGGGTTCCTCTTCATTACGTATAACGCTTTTGCCTTTTGCTAAAGCTTTCCGTGGAGGGGATCGTGGGTGAGTTTGTACCATTCTTGGGGGGCTCTGCCTTGTTGGGGCGGAGCTGTGATCCAGGTGAACAGCAGATCGGGCATAGGTGGGCATGTGGGCAGAGGAGTAGGAAGGCCGGTCAAGCAAATAAGCTTGCTAAGGTACGCAGCAGCAGCAAGCAGCCCCCCCATCCAGCCAGCCAGCCAGTCTGGCAGACAGACGGCAAGCAACGGAATGTACGTGCTCTGTGATGTCATAGCAGTCAGCTGAGAGAGGCTCGTGATGTCATCGCTGAGCTGGCTGGCTGGCTGGCTCTGTGTGTGTGTGTGTCTGTGTCTGTCTGTTTTTCTGTTTGTCAGTCTGTATGTCTGTCTCTCTCTCTCTCTCTCTCTCTCTCTCTCCCTCTCAATTCAATTCATTTGTATTGTCAAAGCAATTGGACATACATACATACATACATACATATATGTAGCGTAAGGTACACTTATACATTTCAATTAAAGAAGTGAATTCATAGTATCACCTTATCACGAATCCTGGAGTCTTGTAGAACTCAATTTCTGTAATAATTGGACGCAGACACCAATTCCAAAGATATAAATTGTCAAATTTATTTAAAAACAAAGACTAAATGTAGCACTACACTAATTATACAAAAGGGAAAAACTAATTAAAATTCAACTCTAGATCAACAAATCAAAGACAAATCACTTCCGTGACCAAATCAAAGACCATGGGATCCCATAGGATAACACACAAATCGTTAAACAAAAAAGGTTATAAACACATTG